>NC_047659.1:62344811-63544811 GCF_011762505.2 Arvicanthis niloticus | reverse complement strand
TATGCAAATAATCTATTTGTTGCATAAAATTTATAATACTAATAAGCCCATCAACTAACAGTTGTGACCCATATCTAGAACTTTGTGACACAGAAGAACCAACATGTAGCTAAATGTCTGGAGGATATGTGCTCACTGGACTGATGTCAAGCTTGAATAAGAAAATACTGGAAGAAGCCCTTTAACACTGTGCATTTTAGGACAACAGAAGTTTCTTTGTAATAGAAATCATTATTTAATATTAGACAGAAATTAAAGCATTGGATGAAGAGAATGAAGATCACTTGGTTTCATGTCAACAGAGACAAACCTTAATCAAAACTTTTGTTTCTCAAAAATGTATAACACTGATCATCAGCTGCAACAGATCCTGATGCCCCAGCTCTCAGCCCCTGCATCTCAAGGCTTTTTGGAGTGATTGACACTGCACTTTGCTGTGGTGTTCTTAGATACAGGAATCAAAGCTGCTGCCTGCTTCAGGATGGTTCAAACCTTACCTGCCTCATGTAAATGCATTAATGATGTGCAACTCACAGTTCCTACACATTACACTTTGCAAATGTTCTTTTCCCATTATAGGTTTAATCTTGGGATTCAGCTACACATTGTTGGCAAGGTCTGAGTCTTATCTCTAGGGACTACAAAGGTGAAGAAGCCATTCAAGAGACATTGCTTCATTTGAATTTGTTCCAAATATTCTAATTAGCTTATCTACTAAAATAGATGTGCCCATGCAGCTGATTTAAATGGAAGAGGAATTTTTGTAATTCAATGGCGTACAGGTCTTTAACACTCAGACTGCCAAGTGTGCTTTCATTTGAAAATTAGTCCTTGATATATCATTGATTTATCATTGATTATGAAAGTTCATAGAAGGTTTTTATTTTCCTGGACTTTGTGTATACATGGAGATGTATACAGAAAGCAGTAGGCCTTGTTGAGACTCTACTTCAATATCTTTAAAGTCAGAAACTTCTTTTACTCATGAGAATTCTTTATCTTCAAGATGTCTATACATTCAAGATTATATTGTTAGGTACTATTATATTTGTGAGGCATGACAAGGCTATCATATTTCCTTAAAGCAAGGCCTCCTATGAGTGCTTAACTTCAACTTACTGAAATGGAAAAATTTACATAATAATTTAGATGACCACAGTTTTTAACCAAAAGTAATGTAGTTGAACAAGTTATTTACTTGCATAAACACAGATTCTTTGTTTCTGTCTGAAGATACTTCCCAGAAGATGAGACTATTCAACTGTCTTATATAGTAAGTGTTGATGTTATATTCAAATGTTTCTTGATTTTTAGTTATTCACTTGGATATACTTAAACCTCCCCAAAAGAGCAAGACAAACGGAATCCTTATGAAAATGTGCTCAGGACAGTCACTTGATAGTCTTTCAGTCTTTACTGAACAGCTGTAAGTTATTATGTGTAATCAAAGGCACACAAGCACATGAAGAATTTGTAATCAATATAGTAATAGAACCTTAATTTTTTGAGCAAATATTAGACCTAATATATATGTTTTTGACTCCAGCAACAAAGCACATTAATTAAACATTCCTCTGTAAATGTTTTAAGAGTCATGCATTCCCATAGGAAATGTATAAATTGATGATATTAAACAAAATCACACAAAGTCACACACACACAAGATCAGAAAAGACAATATTTTGTTAATGATAGACTTATTTGATTTATTTCCTATTTTACCAAATTAAAAAGTGAAATATATCATCAATTGTTTTATTTTACTTTATTTGGCATATGATATGGGATGTATTAACAAGGCTATATGATTATTTTTAGATACATTTTCATTAGTAAATTTAGAATTATATATTATTTCAATTGCTTGGAATGTAGGAAAACAAACATCCATTAAGTTTTGTCAATTTATGTGTTCTTTTATGGATAGCTTTAAAACTATGAGAGTATGCATGCAAGTAGAAATTGGTAAAGAATACCTCATCTATAGTCACATATATCTACTATGTTGGTATTGTAAAGTATTTTAATTAAATATTTAAAATTTGGTATTTTATATTTTACTGTGCTACCTTTTATAAGGTATTTTTCTAGTAAGTGTCTAATGCCTTTGAGCTTATTTCCTCCAATCATGTAACTGCATCTCTTTCATACTTCTGCTTCTCACTTGTTTCCTTCATTCAGAAATTTTAGCTTTACATTCATGTCATCTATTCGCATATGATTTGATATTTCTATGAAAATTTGAGTGTCAACAAATAAAAGCCTATGCAACATTATTGTTTTAGATAAGGACTTAATTTGTTTAATATAATCATTTCCAATTGCACTTATATTTCTGTGAGGGACATAGTGTCTTGTACCGTTATTCACCATTAAGACCATGTGGATGATTTGTCCCTTGCTTGTTTCAAGTTGAAATACACTCTCTAAGATAACTCTAGTGGGCACTTACATGTAATGCAACAAAAAATTCCTAACATACTTTTTACCTAAATCCTAAAATGGATCACCAGGCACTCTGAGACTATTTTTTCTACGCAGGAGTATGTTTGTAATTCTTGTTAACAGATTCTCATGATTTCTTGTAACTGTTACATTGACACAAAGAACAGCATTGCTAATAGCTAGCATTCATTCAGATGTATTGAGAAGACCTTGAAGAAGTCTCATGACTAAACAATCTACAATAATGCAGATATTGTAGATCCCTGTAGTAAGATCATAAATGTAATAAGTGATTGATCCTGATACTGTAACACAAGAACACATCTGAGAGACCAAATATTCACTACTGTGCTTTTCTCTTTAAAAGTTTGCCTAAGGTTATTTCATGGCACATTATGGATAATAAAACCAGAGTCATTTAGAGCAGTTATACTGTCCCATTTAGTTCTAAATTATTAATATTATTAGCATTATTAATGCTATGAATATAAGCATAGTGATTGGTTATTCAAATGTAAAAAAATGAAAACTATGACAGCATCATAAAAAGTATTAAACAATATTGCTGTAGACTACAAAGCTGGAAAAACTCTTGTCTAATATCTTTATCTTAAAATGTGCTAACATGTCCACATGTTTAGCAAACAATCCATACGATGCCTTCCCACACTAGTTATGAAGTTTTCTTTGAGTGTTCTGTGTTTGGAGATCTGGACTCTGAATTTCTATTTGAACCCCTCAGGACCTAGGAAGCATCATTATTACTTTCTCAGTTTCCACTTCTACCATCCCATCACTTATTTATCACATGAGCTCTGAAAAACAAAGCTTCATTACTGCTGCAGAGGTTGAGGACAGCTGTGGGTCATTTCAGTTAAGGGAAAAGGACTTGGGCAATTATGGTTCATTTGCATGTGTTTGATATAATAATAATATTTAAAATAATAATAATTGATAATAGTGATAAATGTGAGAGACAGTGATGAAATGGCCAGAATTGCAGGTCCTGAGAACCCTAGCCATCAGAATTAGATAATGTAACTGTTACAGATGGTACTGTGCAAAATAATGCTATATATAGTTTAATGTGTTCAAACCAGTCTTTTGAGACTGTGTAAAAGATATTTAAAGAATAGAAGTCTTTTAAATGGTACAGTGTCTATGTATAAGAGTTACAAAATAACAGCATTGTGAGGATGCTCCCAGGCCAGTGATATTTTGGGTAATAAACAGATCATATTGTGACATTTTCTTCTAAGATATTAACTATGAACATGGTGTATATACTAGATGATGATCTTAGAGTTTATTGACATCACCTCTTTGCAGGATTATTAAAACAAATAAGACTTCTGTATTTTGTAATGCAATGTGTATTTATTTATTTATTACAATCACTGTCCCTGATCCCTACCCCATTCAGGACCTAGGAAGCATCACTATTATTCTCTCAGTTTCCATGTCTTCTGCCCCATCCCTCCTCCCCACATCCCTTCTCCTGTGAGAGGGTAGAGGACCCCCTGAGTAGCCACCCAGCCTGGCACATCAAGTCTCTGCAGTGTTAGGCACATCCTTTCTCACTGAGTTCAGACAAAGCAAGCATTGTTGGCAAACACATTCCACAGTCTGGCAAGAGCTTTAGGAACTGATGCTGCTCTAGTTGTTGGGGGACAACACATGGAGACTTGACCTGGAGAGATGGATGAGAGTTTAAGAGCATTTACTGCTCTCCTAAAGGTCCAGAGTTCTTTCCTTAGCAACCACATAGTGGCTCACAACTATCTATAATGTTATGTGATGTCCTCTTCTGGCAAGCAGGTAGAACATTAGTATACAATGTGCTTTTAATAATAAGTTTTAAATGTATGAATGAGAACAATATTTTTGCACTTCTGTATATAAGTAAGCTGGAGTTCTGAAAGAAATTCTAATATCTACGAAATTATTAGACAGAACTATGGAAATCCTTCAAGATAAAATAAACAGATGGTTTCTGAAAAATGCTGGGGTTGAATCAAAGATGTTGATGAAGATATATTTTCTGGCAGAATGGAAGTCTAGGTTTTGGTCACAAGGACAAGTCGTGTTTTCTTGAGCTGTTATCACTGAAAAAAAAAAACCTTATTGGAGAGTAAATGGGACAGAAAAACAATGTTACAGAGTTTATCCTCCTTGGTCTCACTCAAGATCCTGCTGGGCAAAAAGCATTGTTTGTCATGTTTTTACTCATCTACATTGTGACTATTGTGGGCAACCTGCTCATTGTGGGGACAGTGATTGCCAGCCCCTCCTTGGGCTCCCCAATGTACTTCTTCCTTGCCTTCCTCTCACTTATGGATGCTGTTTATTCCACTGCTATCTTGCCCAAGTTGCTTACAGATTTACTTTGTGATAAGAAGACAATCTCTTTCACAGCTTGTCTGGTTCAGCTTTTTGTGGAGCACTTATTTGGTGGTTCCGAGGTCTTCATTTTGGTGGTGATGGCCTATGATCGATATGTGGCTATCTGTAAGCCACTGCACTATTTGACCATAATGAATCGGCAGGTTTGCATTCTCTTCTTGTTGGTGTCCTGGGCTGGAGGATTTGCGCATGCCCTACTTCAAGTTATCTCTGTGTATTTACTTCCTTTTTGTGGACCTAATGTCATTGACCACTTTGGCTGTGACATGTACCCATTGTTAGGACTTGCATGCACTGACACCTACTTCCTTGGACCCACTGTAGTTGGCAATAATGGAGCAATGTCTGTAGTGGTCTTTATTCTTCTCCTTGTTTCCTATGGAATCATTCTAACCTCTCTTAAGACTCACAGTCAGGAATGGAGGCGCAAGGCCCTGTCCACCTGCAGCTCCCACATCATGGTGGTTGTCCTGTTTTTTGTTCCTTGCATTTTCATGTATGTTAGACCTGTGTCTAACTTTCCAATTGATAAATATATTACTGTCTTTTATACCATTTTTACTCCCATGTTGAACCCTTTAATATATACCTTGAGAAACATGGAGATTAAAAATTGTATGGCAAAGCTGTGGAGTAAAATGTTCACTAAAGACATAAACAGAGTTTCTCCTCACTGAATGTGCTAGTATTGATAACATGACATCCAATATTAAATTTTGGCAGTTTGACTTCAGTGTTTTACATGTGCACAAACAGTTGACTTTGTGAGAGGTTTGTTATTTTGTATGCAGTGGATACACGCCTTATATTTACTACATTTCTGGTTTTGTCTCTGCTACTGAAGTTGATCCTATCTTCATCACTTTTGATCATGCCACTTTTTCATCCTATGAGATATTTTTGCTTTTTGTCCAATTTCTGATAAATTGTATTTGTAGTATAATTTAATTGATGGGTTAGTTTTTATATTTTTGTGAACTAATTATTTTTTATATATCACAAGATATCTTGTTTGTGAGTTTTGTTTTACTATGGACATTTATGTTGATGAACACAACCTATAATTTTTATGAATATTATTTTATAAAAGTTCAAATAATGTTTAGTATTTATCAAGAAAATTATTGACATTTACAATTTACATATTTTGTTTAGAAGTATATATGCATCTGGGTGCCCAGCTTAGTATGAAAAATACCATGCCTGGGAGGTAGTATTTAAAAATCAAAATTATTAAGTAATAGAGAGAAAGCCACTAAGTAAAGTTCCTGAACTATTTTTACTTATGTCACTGCCTCCAGACTCTTGCTTCAGGTTTGAACTCTGACTTCCCTTCATGACAGACTACAACTGTAAGATGAAATAAATATGTAACTCATCAAGTTGCTTTAGTTTTGGTATTTTACCACAGCAATAGAAATTTAATTAAGGCAAAATAATTTAAGAAATGTAATATTAGTGTAATAGACTCAGAAATATATCTGGGGAATATTGGGTGTTGGCATTTGAATTTGTGTTTGGAAAAGCTCTGGAGTGCTCAGAGTACAGTAGGATAATCTATGAGATCTTGAAAAATAAGAATGTTGAGAGCAATGCTGATGATGGAGGCTTGGCTTTTGAAGTTTCAGAAGGAAGCAAAGACTCTATGCAACATTATGTTATAGTTGAATTAAGAATCTGTGCTTCTTGCCAGTTAGAGTTGAAGAATTGGCTCTGATTAGGAAGGCACCAGAACTCACATGAAACTTTTACCTTGTTGGAACAATTTATGCTGGTCAGATATGGTAAAAGAATAAGATGTGATTAAAAAGAGACCAACGTACTAGGCAAAATCTTCTCAGAAATATTTCCTCATGATCAGCACATAGAAGCTCTGACCTAAAAGGAACCTTGGCCATTCTTCATGTTGGCAGCTCCACTTGAGGATATGTAACGTTTCCCAGGAGGTATAGGTTTTGAAGTTATGAAATGGTCATTGAGATGCTGGGAGTTGGTGCTATGAGGGAAGATAAAAAGCCCTTCGTGAAAAGATAGCCCAAGTTCTAGTAGAAATCCTAAGAGAGAGTGTATCATATAGTGGTAAAGATGTCTTTATATATGTGTAATCTTGTATAGTATTTTTTGATGAACTTGCATAATCCAGTTTTAAATTCATTTTAAATCAGAATGTTTATTTTCTTATTCTTGTATTAATAAAACTATTTTAAACACCATTGAGTTGTATCTGATATTTTGATGTTGGTTCTGAGAACTTTAACCTTCCTTCTTCAGATTGCTTTTAGTGTAATATACGGCTTTTTTGTGTATTGTACTTTCATTCAATTCTTAGACTCATTGAATTTTCCTCTTGATTGCTATAGTGACCTATTTATTACTCTGTGATGTGTTATATACTTTCCTCGAGTTTACAAATTTAATTTTATAGTGATTATATAAAAATACAATAAAATATTTCAATTTTTAAAATATTTGCTTTGTGAACTGACATATGCAATATTTTAGAGAATGTTTCATGAGTTGCTAACAAATGTGTTTCTACAGCTCTTTGTTCAAATGGAAAGTGATTTTTGTAGCCGCCCGCGGCCACAAGTCAACTGGATTCACCTGAAAGGGGGGCTGGGAATGAAGGGGGAAGGAGGGCGAGAAGAGATGAGGCCAAGACAAAGTTCTCTGATCAAGGCCCAAAGCTTTAATGTTCAGCTCTCAATTTAAAGGGGAAGACCCAACCCACAACCCCTCCTGGTTTCAGATGGGTGGGATAATCCATAGTCAGTTCCAGGTCACGGCCGGAGATGTCTCAAGGCAAGCCCAGGGGCAGTTCTGCTGTGTTCCGGGCAGCCAAGGTGGGTAACTCCACTTGACCTTGCTTGTGGCAACCAAGGTCTCTCAGTCCTGCTCATGGAGGGGAGAGTACAGATTTTCATTTGTATATTAATATATTAGCTATCATGAATATGAAAGGATAAAACAGAAGAAAAACAAAGCAAGGATAGTTATTAATATTATGATGATAAAGAGAAAGAAGACAGTGGGAAACAGAATAGGTAACTGTGAAGCTGTAAAATGTTCAAAGGAAGAGAATTTTGCCTAAACAGTCTGAAGTGGGAGAGGTACAGATAAGCTATTAGGTAACATGGAATACCCATATTTCAGAAGAGTCCAAACCAGGCCCAAGTATATTTTTGGAGAAATGGGAAAATAAAATGAATAAAAATGAAATATTATGAAGAGATTGGGGAAAAGAAAATGAACAGTACAAACCAAATCAAACTGTATGTAGAAAGATAACAAGGGAGAGTCCATTTGACTTCTAATCTCAGTTTTCTAATATTACATTTTGGAAACTTTCTTTTCACATTTTAAGATTTTCAAATTAATCTGGCAGTCAGCTATTCATTCTTGACCAGATCCAATATTTTGTCTCTAGGGGTTATTTAAGGGAAGAAATCTATATAAAATTACTTTTTTTTTTAACTTATTCCAAATATTCTAACAGAGGTATCTATAAAAATTAACAATGATGCGAAACAAGATAATAGGCTGTGTTGCAAATAGAACCAGAAGAAATACATTCCTAATTCTTTGGCTGAAGATGTTTGTGAAAGCTCAGGTCTTCCAAAGTTGCAGTTTGCTTCATTTTGTATTTAGTTTTTGCAGTATCATGCTTTTGTTGAGTTCATTGTTTCAGGAAGTGTGTGGAGAGTCTCCAATGTCCTGTCATCTTCCACACAGAGACTTATGTTTTAAAAGAGGAAGAAACTAGCCTCAGGGAGAATCTGCTCAAAGGACCCAAAGACTGAAGACTTGGGCTTTCACTCACAGGAAACATTTATAACAGTGTTTTTGAGAACTAAAATCATGGTTTTGAAGAGTTGGGAACCTGGTTTCTTTGTGAGGCACATGAGTGCTAATTTACCAACTTGATGAAGGCCTTTTGAGGGCGTCAATGTAATTGGCTAAAAAGATAAACAATCCCATAATTTCAGTGTTGCTCATTTTGTATTTCTTTATGTCATTAAGATGAAGTGCTGTGCAAGCTATTTTCTGTTTATTAGATTGAATTTTTGCATATTTGTACAAGAATAGTATTTTGATTTTGTATGAACATTTTTTTACAGATTGTGAAAATTTCCAACCACTTTTTAAGTAATTTGTGACACTATAGTTCAATATTCCTTATATCTTAGGTATTTGTATACTTAGACACTTTGAAAGACTCAGGATAGTATTAATGTTGAGATGTGTTTGTTATAGTAGCTTGGTACTCTTCCTGCTTCTAAACAACAGACATATTTTATCACGTCTTCTGGGAACACACATGGATATATGATATACTTTTAAACAACCTAATAAACAGGCCTTTAGATTGTTGCAAGAAACAAGACCCATGATGTCAATTTGTGACAGACAACAATAAGAATTGTAGCTAAAATTTCTTTGAAGACATCACATTCTTTATACTAAGACTCTGAGGATCTAATCTGTATGTGACTTGCGGTCTTCCTTACTGAAGACTAGTGTTCATAATATTGGAAGGTGCTACAAGCTGCAAATGGAGAGAAACAGCTTATATTCTTTCCTAGATATGATGCTTCTGAACTACAACAATGACCACAATGGCAATATATCCTTAAATGTACAGTAGTTGTGCTACTAACTTGGCAGTAACCAAAAGCTATCAATAGGAGGGAATAATTTCTAGTTCTGGAAACCTTATCTGGAGATAGTGAAGTCAAGGACTTTAACAAAGAACTGTTTCCCACCTCTTTACTAACCCAGAATAATTCCTAATTGTATTATAAATAATTTTATTTATATTCAAAGATAAGTATAGCTTTCACCCTTTATCTACTTCTTTTTGTAACAGACAGTGCTCATTACAGAATACTACAGATGATCATTACAGAGCCATAACTGGTCAAAATAGAATAACTGGCTACAAGGCACCTGGCCCCAATGGAAAATCTACAATACATCACTGCTGTACATAAGGCTCAGGGATCATATCTGAAGAAGGGGTGGTATATTATAAAAACCAGAGGATAAAAATGTATGCTGTGACATTTTGTCTTTTAGAATTGGCACAAGGCTTCACTCACATTACCTCAACAATATGGCTACTTAAACGTGACCTGATTTAATGCTCATAGACATTATAACATGAATCCTCCCTTAAACAAAAACTATATACAACTAAGACATGCTGAGAGTAGGAAAATTAGTCTTTCCTAGGGATGAATGCCTACTTTATTATCCAATCCACATTTTTTACCCCTTAAAAATATACGTAAATGCAACACCATATATATAATGTAACACTATCAATTTAGGGGAAAAGGCTGAATATTTGTGAGGAAATAGTATAAAGGGTTTAAGGAAGGGTTGGAGGGATAGAAGAAAGGCAAAATGAAACTAAAAATTAAAAAAACCAAAAGATTGTCTAATATGATAAAGTTGAATTAATTCTGCAACAGGGAAGGGACTGTATTTGCAAATCAGTATGCAATTCATCACATAAAATTTTCTGCCTCAAGGCAGAAAGCACATGACTATTTAAGGAGATTCAGAAATAAAATTGATAAAATCTAACATTGATTTTCACTAAAAATTCTTGAGATGCTAGACATGTAGAGACTGCATTTCAACATTGCAAAGGCTGTGTATTTTAAATGTACAATTAATCATGTGCAATGCAGAAAAACAAAACATCCATAGTAAGATCGGGAATGAAGCAGTTGTGTAGATTCCTTTTTAATAAAGTATTTTAAACTCTTGCTCAAATAATAAGAGAAAGAAATAAAAAACATTATAAACTATATATATATATATATATATATATATATATATATATATATATGTAATGGAATAGTATTCAGTCTCATAAAATGACTAGCCAGTTAAAACCTGTTTGAATATAGAGATCTTTAGTAAGTGTACACACACACACACACACACACACACACATTTTATATTTTTGAGATTCTCATATAAAGGACTTTTATCCTATTTACCATCCTTCCCAAGCTCCTCTCATATCCACCCTTGACTTCTTACCCACCTACCTTCAAGTTTTCTGCTTTTCTCCCTAAAAGCATGTAGTCCAGTTTGTGTTTCCCAGCTAGTCTTGGGAATGAGACTAGTTCTCCAGTTTGTCCATTTACTAGGGTTCACATCATTAGTGAAAACTGATTCTTTTTCTCCTAGGAGTTATTAAATACCAGTAATTTCTCAGCTAATGGTGATATTTTGTTCCTACCCCTTCTCCACATTGAGATTTTATATGGCTTGAACTTGCAGATCTTGTGCATGTTCTCAAAATACCTGCATATTCATATGTATGACCACAAATTTGGCTCTAGAAAATACTGGTTTCTTAAAGTTATCCACGACCTCTGGCTCTTACAATATTTCTGCCCCATTATCCATGACGTCCCTGAACCTTGTATGGAGGGATGTGATATATACATACTATTTGAGCATGACCACTCCCAAGCCTAATTCCTTGCAAGTTGACAGTTTCAGTTATCTGTGTTAACTGTCCTTTCCTGCAAGAAGAATCTTCTCTGTAGAATGTTGAAAGATGCACTTATCTATGTTTAACAAAAATTTATTGGGAATTATTGAAATATTAGGCTTATTATCAGAATAATACTACTTAGGTTTTACACTAGGGCCTGTCTTGCCTTTGGTCATGTTAACATTGCCAAATATGGATCCCATCTTATTGAATATAACTTTGATCCAATCCAAAAGTTGTTGGTTGTAGGCTTAGATTTTTCTAAACCTACTTTACTTAGGGTTCTTGAATGTTTCAACCTTTCTTTTAGCCCACCAACCAGAGGCAGATGAAAAAGAATGTTAATTGAAAAAGGTGATTGTTGTCAGGATACCAGCATTTCAGTTTAATAGTGAATATCAAATATGAATCAGTAGTGGTGGAAGTGGACAGAATTAGCTAAAATACCACGAGAAGTTCTGTGATGCATTTCTCTCTACAAAATGAAGACCAATGAAGACCAGCAAAAAATAGTGAACTGTTGCATAGCTAGAAAGACCAGTGAAGCATTGCATGGTGTTACAGGTTTTCTAATACAAGGGTGAACCTTCACTGTCTATAGGGTTATATTTCTGTTTTTTAAATATCATGTACCCTCTCAAGTGTCTGTTTTCAGTAAAACATCACATACCCTCTTACTATCAGCTTCCAGAAAAATATCAAGTGACAGAACTGAGTTTTTAAAGAAATCAGAAACTTCTACTTCAGTTGGTTACTTTCCTAATATTATTGCCACCATTGTATCAGTGGGCATATTGTTTCAGGCTAGTCATCATTTTAGCTTGTACATTTCACAGTTGAGTGATATTAATGTTTACTTTACTTCTTAAGTAGCATGAATGGGACCCTCTATCACTGTAAGTGCTAACTAGGTCAATAACAGCTTAGTTTCTACATGTTGAATGACCCAAGTTGATGTTATTTTCAGCAATAAGGTCTTATGGATGAGTTATGAGGTTTTGGTAACAAAATGTCAACTACCTTATAGTCTAATTTTGGAGTGTGTGGGACACCATTAGGCAACCACTCTAAAGGAACAAATCTTTTCCTAGTAATGTGGGTAGTACACACTAGCATGTGGTGTCCAGTTGAAGTATCACCCCTCATTATAAGATAATTCTATTAAAAGTCTTTTATATATGTATATTTTTGGAAGGTTAGTTCATAATACAGTAGTTGTTTTACATATGAACTTTTCAAAGAGCCTTAAGAAATAGTTGTTACTATATATTATATTTTTAAAGATAGTAACTAAATGTATATGTTGGAAACAATGCAATTTTTTGATATCTTTGGAAAAAAATGTATGTAATTAGAGAATATTATGATAAAAGTAACAATTTCTTGAATATTTTTATTGCATTAGTTTTTTGGTGCATATTGTATAAAATATTGATGGCTCAGAAGATTATTTATAAATGTTAGGTAATGATATGCAACTTCTGCTTAAGCAAGTTTTAATATTGTATATAAGTTTTTCAGTAGATATTTTGGTATTCATTTTGTTACTCTTAGACTTCTCTGAAAGAGATAAAGGGGATTCATATGGAAATATGTTTGCTTCATACAGTCAGTACTCTTTTATTATTTGCTGAACATTTGTAAGTTATCCTGTCTTTTTGACATCATATGTATGTACAAAGAATTTGCAATCAACCCAGTAAAAGAATCTTAGATTTTCTATAACAAGACTAATATCCAAGTTGTGAGTTTGTGAGGCCTATGGAAAAATACTAGCTAAATATTCCTATGATGTACTGCAATGCAATATATATATATATATATTACTGATTTGGTTTATCAATTTGAAATTATAAAATATCAAATCAATCATTACAAATGCTCATGTTATAAAGAAATAAATACCTATTATGTTTTCTGATGTCAACATATGGGCTCCATAGATGTTAAAATTACAGTAGACGTGCTAGTGTGTATGCACAGAGAAATTTTTAGAGAAGTATTTGATCAATTATCCCCAGATTACTTAGTTTGTTATTGTTTATTTACAAATATATGGAGGATAATATCTGATTTTTATATGTATTTTCTGATATATGATATCAGATATTTTGAGTGAATGCCCCAGTTCTCAGTTATGTTTCACTGTTTCACACCTCTTCTTCATTATGTCTTATTTTTTTCCATGGACAATTTACCTCTACTTTTATGTTTTCTGCACAGATGATTTCATGTATCTAATAAAAGTTCACAGGCAAAAGCTAAACAAAAAAAACCCATATCATTTGATGTTCTGAGACTTATTTAATTCATTTTATATTGTATTTACAGTTGTATCATTTTTTCTGTAAATGGTTCATTTCATCTTTTATTATAGCTGGAAACCATTCCATTGATGTACAGTATACTGTAAGACTTACATCTTTTTATCCAAGATGTTAGTATTATATTATCAATTTCTAGAGAACTGTTGGCAGTAATTTAATTTGAAACAATCATATTTTTCTTCAATTCTTATAGGATCAAATCTTTGATAAATTACAGTCTGGTTTATACAAATTATGTATTTTGTAGCTCAATTGATGTGTTTTTATCATATTAGGTCAACAGTTATAGTGGCTTCTAGAAGATTTTTTCTAATAAAATCCAACATTTATAAATAATGGTAGGTAATAGGATGTATAAGAAATAAGAAACAGAGCTGGATGAAAATTGTTATACAGTAGGAATGTTTGAAGTTTCAAGACTGGCAATTATTGTTTGGGAGTAAAGATATATACTGGGGATGTAACTATATTCCAACCATAGTAACCTTTTTCCTGGATTAAAATTTCTATAAAAGTGATGATGCAGAGGCCATGGTGGAGTACTACTTACTGGCTTGTTTAGTCTACATTTAAAAAAATTAAATTTATTTTTTTCTTAGTCACTTTACATCCCACTAAATGCTCCCTCAAGGTCACTTCTTCCCACAATCCTTTCTCCGTCCCCCCACTGACCCATTTGTTTTACCTCTGAAGGGGCTTGGGGCCCCTCTGGGTATCCCCACTATGCTGGTACTTCAAGCCCCTGAGAGGCCAGGAACTTCCTTTCCTACTGAGGCCAGACACAGTAGCCCAGCTAGTAGAACATATCTCAGGTACAGGCAACAGTTGTTGGGATAGCCTCCTTTCCAGATGTTCAGATCCACAGGAAGACCAAGCTGCACTTCTGCTACATCTGAGTGGGGAGGCCTTGGTACAGTCTGTGTATGTTCTTTGGTTGGTGGTTCAGATTCTCAGAGCCCCAAGGGACCAGGTTAGTTAGCTCTGTTGGTCTTCCTATGGAGTCCTATCACTTTCAGGAGCCTCAATCCTTTCTTCTATTCTTCCAGAAGAGTCCTCAAGCTCCATCCACTGTTTTTGGCTGGGGATGTCTATATCAGTCTGAGTCAGCTGCTGGGTGGAGTCTCCCATAGGGCAATATGCTCTTGTCTGCAAGCATAACAGAGCATCATTAATGATGTTAGGGATTGATGCTTGCCCATAGGATGAGTTTCAAGTTGGGTCAGTTAGTGGTTGGTCGTTCCCTCAGTCTCTGCTTGCATTTCTTGTAGACAGGATAAATTCGGAGTTCAAGATTTTGTGGGTAAGTTGGTGTCATTATTGCTCCAGTGGGGATACTGCCTGGCTACATGAGATGGCCTCTTCATGTTCCATATCTCAAATGTAGTGAGTTACAGCGAAGGTCACTCCCATTGATTTTTGGTGCCTTCCTTATCTCAGATTTCTGTCTTGTACTGGAGATATCCCCCACCTCCTCATCCCTGTCAACTGCAGATTTTCAGTCATTTTTATGGCCATCTAGCTATCTTTCCTGTGATTTGCCATACCGGATCCTGAACCCTCCATTACCCTCCCCAATCTTTCCAAGTTCCCTTTCTCCATGTGCCTTTTATAACTATTTCACTCCCCTTCTAACTGAGAATCAAGCTTCCTCACTTGAGCCTTCCCTCTTGTTTAGATTCTTTGGGTCTGTGGAATGTATCATGGTACCTGTACCTTATGACTACTATCTACTTATAAATGAATAAATACCATGTATGTCCTTTGGGGACTGGATTACCTTACTCAGGATGATATCATCAAGTCTATCCATTTGTCTGCAAAATTCATAATGTCTTTTTTTATAGCTGAATAGTATTTTATTATATAGATGTGCCACATTATTTTATATCTATTCTTCAGTTGAGGGACACCTAGGTTGTTTCCAGTTTCTGGCTATTATGAATAAAACTGCTATGAACATAGTTGAGCAAGTATCTTTATGGGATGTTGGAGCATCTTTTGGGTATATGCCTAAAAGTGATATAGCTGGGTCTTGAGTTAGAACTATTCCCAGTTCTCAGAGAAAATACCAAATTGATATCCAAAGTGGTTGTATAAGCTTGTACTCCCTTCAGCAAGGAAGATGTGTTCTCCTGGCTCTATATCCTGGTCAGCATATGCTATCTCTTGAGTTTTTTTTTTAATCTTAGCTATAAAGCTAAAAATAATCTTGATACAAAACATCTAGGAAATCTGGGACAAACTAAAAAGACCTAACCTAAGAATAATATGGCTTCTCCAGCTGTGCTAGACTCCTAGCTACAGATGCAGGTATCCAAAAGCAGTTTATCAGATTTCATTGTGTTAATTGAGACTGCCTTTCGTTAATGAGTTAAGACTAAATTGGGGGGGGGGTGGCTGGAGAGATGGCTCAGTGGTTAAGAGCATCGTCTGGTCTTCCAGAGGTCCTGAGTTTTATTCTCGGCAACCACATGGTGGCTCATAACCATCTGTAATAGGATCTGATGCCCTCTTTTGGCATGCATGTATACATGCAGATAGAGCACTCATGTTATATATATATATATATATATATAAACAAGGGATGAACAACCAACAGGTAAAATTTTAATCATTTTTTTCTTTTGAACATGAAACACAGAGCAACAATCAAGCAATGAAACAAAACCACAGACATAAACTGACAGACATGGACAGATTGGTGCACTAAGAACAGACTATAGACAGGGAAGAGAATTAGATGTGCCATAGGGACACAGATATTCTACCTAAGGGACACAACCAGAACTAAGCATCCCCCAGGGAGCCAGAGAGGGAGCAGGATGTCTCTTGACCTTCTTCTCTTCCTAGAAGAGCTCTGGAACAGCTTATGTTCATTTTCCTTCTCTTTCACCAAGCATCCCAGACAGGGAGAGGACTGATTTTCTGAAATCATTCTCTCTCTCATGTCCAGGGTCTAAACTATCTCTAGTCAAGGTCCAAAGACTAAAAGCATCTATGAGAATTATCTTTGCACCTCTTGATCTTAGCATAACTCTAAACACATACACAAAAAAGCATTCTACCATTATCTTGTCCCCTTTTACAGGGTTTATTCACAACTGGCCCATATTTTCCTTTGCTCATGCATCCTTTCCCATGGTGTCCTTAACTGTACCCTTTGCACTTGAGCTCCAACATTGAGGCATCATCTGACCAAGCCAGTTCAATCAGTCAATAGAGTCTCAAGAGGGAACAAGAATTGGAAAGAAAAAGATATTAGACAACACTGTAACATGACTCTAGCCAATACTGAGGCTGAAGTGGGTTTTTTCCAGTTTGTGTTTATACCATTCTAAGTATACATGCAAAGAATAAGGTCAGTTCTATGTCAAGGAACAAACAATGCAATAACAAATAGTTAAAGAACAAACAAGGCAATAAACAAAGTCCTATGGTATTTAGGGACTTATGATCAAGATCTTGAGCCTACTTCTTGTCCTAGCCCAATGTCAAATTCCTGTCAAATTCCTACAAGGCTGTCCCCAAAGCTCTTCATATATGATGTGAGCATTTTCTTTTCTGGTCTTGGCTCTTTGGTCTTCTCTCTGCGTCTTGGCACTCTGTATCTTTCCTTATGTTGGGGAATATTTTTCTATGATCTTGTTTAAGAACTTGTCTCTGTTATTGACTTGGGATTCTTCTTCCTCATATCAGTGACCAGAGTAGGCTGGAGTATTGGCTGTGAAACCCAGTTACCTGGTTTGAGTTACCTGGTTGCATAGAAATGAAGATCAGGTTGTAGGTTTTACTTAGGAAGCTAGACTCTGGATAGTTAACTGGAAAGTCTCGGTATAGAGTGTGGTAGTCAAAGATGAGACAAGCAACTTTTGGGTAGACAACTGAAAGGCAAGTCATGTAGGAAATCTATATGTTGGTGGCAAAGCAGAAGGAGATGGTCAGACTAGGCCCTGCTCTGGCTGTGGGAACTTTGCTGGATCTTATAGGTTGAAGAAAATTGGGAATTGGATTGTAGGGTGTGTTTTCCAGGCTAGATCCTAGAGTAGAATGACTTATTTTTCATTTGAAGAAGCATTAAGTTATTAAATATAAGAGATCAAAGGACATGTGTGCTTATAGAATTATGTGTATATATGTATATATCTACAAAGATATTATTTCATAGTCACAATATCCAAAATTTACTCATTCCTAATCATTGAGAAATATTTTATCAATTACCCATTGTTAACTTGTTTTCCATTTGTACATAATGTATGTGTGTGCATCTGAGTATGTGAATATGTGTGTGTGTTTGTATATGTCTGTATGATTATATAAACCTGAATAGTATTCAACTTCTGAAAAGAGAGACTAACTAATTAGAAAAAAATAATTAGAACTTGTGGATTTTTAATTGACAAAGTTGTATGTATTTATGGTATTCAATATAGTATTTAGACATTATTTGGGTGAATGTGGATGATCCTGGTGGACATTTTCTTTAGAACTTAATCCTTTGAATTTGTGTGCATAAAAGTTTTGCTTACTCATAGGGTATCAAATATTTTTGTCATTGTTCAAAATGCTTAATGGTTTTATGGCAATTTACTTTTGGTATGAATTGTTCAGAAATATATCATTTAATTTTAAAATATGTATGAATGTTAGTAAATCCTTTAGTTGTTAATGTTTATTCTTTTCTCATATTCAGATAATAACTTCAGATTTTGTTCTATTGGATTCATCGTAGGATATGAAAACCACTTCAAATTTTATTCAAAAAATTGGAAAGCTTTAAGAGGTCTTTGAATTCCAATAAGGAGGACACAAAGAATGATGCCTTAGTGTATTTTGACTCTCCATGTTTGAGTGCTAATTATACCCTCAAATATTTGTGCCCATTGCCTATTTATTCCATTTACTAACAAGAAAAACATCTAGATTAGATGTATTCTATACTTAAAAATAATGCATTTGAGATTGCTGGATTTAACTAATTTGTTACACAAACTGTAAATTTCCAATTTTAGTGGAACCTATAAACTGCTATTGTTGTGACCTTGTATCTAGCCTCTGAGGCACAGAAGATCCAATTTGTCATTAAGAACAGAAGATCATTATTTACTTGATTGATGACTAAGTAACAAGCTCAAAAACAGAGAATGTTCTTAATAACTCATGTTTTCTTTTAAATAACTATTTTGGTAGAGTTATTCAATTAATATATAGTAATTAAGAGTTCAGATGAATACAGTGAAGATCCTTATAGTTCAATATCACAAAAATTAAGGCCTCCATCAAATGCTTCCATATATACAGAATAGCAGAACCATTGTCTCTCCTACTGTTATATATCCTAACTTCACAGACTGTAGTTCCAAATCTGCAGCTCAAAGCATCTGAGCAGATCCTCTCTGACTAACTGTACAGGATTATGCTTTTCTGGTGTGATACTGAAAACTGGAATTCAAGTTACTTCCTCCTATTGGGTGCTTTAAATATTGCCTGCATTACTTAAGTATTTCATAGTATAACATAATCTCATAGTTTCTTGATCAATGTATTTTATTATAGATTTTTCAAATCAACTTGGCTGTCAGCTACTCATTCTTGGCAAGACTTAAGGCTTTTTACCTCCAGGGATTATTGAAAACAAGTCTGTTCAAAAGAGATGATCTCATTTGAATTTGTTCCAAATAGTTTAACAAGCTTATCTATTTAAATAGTGATGGTATAAGAAGTTCATAGAAAGACTTGTGAATGTAAATGAAAGACATATTTTCCTGATCAAATGGCACAAGAAGTCTCTGGTACTTAACACTTTATGTATCCAGTCCTAATATTTTAACATTATTTATGACAGTCTGTGGAAAGTTTTAGATCCTTGGGTATTCTACATGCAGAGAATTGTTTTTAACAAAAAAGAAAAGATTTTGTGGAGAGTCTATCTGAGTGACAGAGCCTAAAGACTTGGTTCTAGTCATGAGAAACCTTCACCACTAATGGTTCTGTAGTTTAAACCAGTGATTTGTATTGTTGAGTACCTGGTTATTTATGAACCACATGAATGTTGCTATAATTCATTAAAGTCAAGATCATTTTGATGTCTTAAATACAAGTGTCTCAGAAGACAAAGTTCATATAATTAATTTTAGTGTTGTGAATTTTTACTTAAATTTGACCATGTAAAGAGGGTTGTCAATTTGTAATTACTAGGTAGATTTTATAATTTATCTTTGTAATTTTATGAAGAATATTTTTAGAAGGTTACATTATCCACCTACTTTATACAGTAAGTTTTGAAACTAAATTTAAATATTTTGTATTTAAGCTTTTACTTGGATATTATTACATCACAGTGAAAAAAGGAGGCAATGTGAAATTTCATGGAAATATGTTTCTACAATCTTTAGGTGCTATTTTCTTAACTACTATATGGTCATATATTGTTTTCTGTGCTGTGCAGGCAAATAGATACAGGAAATAATTTAAATTATACATCAAAAGAACCTTGAATTTTTCTCAAATAAAAATAAGAAGCATGTTGTGAGTTTATGGAACCACAAACAACAATATTAGGTAAAGATTCTTGTGATAGGATGAAAAACAGCTGATATTTTAAGTCATATACTCTCACAGGAACTATCTGATTTGGGAAAGTTAAGAGTGCTGCACAAATAAATTCATTGCAAACTACAAGTATATTTGATATTAGTATCACATCCTTATTTCTTTGGGGGAAGGATATGTTCCACTTGTCTAGAAAGCAAGTTAAATTTTTTATGTATTATAAATTGCTATAATTTATGATTTTCATCTTTTGAGACATTTTGTTTTTTGTGCTTTGTTTATAGAAATGCATAAACACTTTAGATATATTAAAACTGAAAAATAAAAATTTTGTATCATCATAATGCTTTAGGTGTACAAGGACAAAGGGCTATTATATTTCAATTGCTTGATGTATTGTGTGTGTATATTTTGAAGTTGTTCAAAGAATAGGTTATTATATCTAAATAGAGAAAACAATAAGGGAATGCATCACCTGCCACAGAGATTTGCTAGCTTGTTATCATGTAGAATTGTACATGGTATTTAAAAAAAACCTTTATTTTATGTGGATTATATAAGATATTTTCATGAAAGTATATATTGTAATTGGAGCAAACATCTTCCTGTATATTCATAACCCCCTTTTCTTTACCCCTTTAGTTACTTGAAGCCCCTTTGTTACCATCAATAGTTTTTTTCCCACTCACATGTCTTCTGTGAATTCATGTTTTTATGTGTCTACTGAAAGTATAAAACTCACAAATAGGAGACAATGTACTCTTTTTCTTTCTGATAGTGAGTTAAGTTAACCATCTGTTTTTTTTTTAACAGTTGTATCTGTGTTTTGGCAAGTGATACAGTGTCACTCCTCTTTATGGTTGATAAAAGTTCATTGCTATGCAAAGTACTTTTTTAAAATATAAGACTACATTTTAAAAATGACATGATCTTATTAACTGGATAAACTATTATTTTTCTAGAAATGTGATAACTGTATTTCAAAATGAAAGTAGACATATTATTCTTCTGTATTTGTAGAATCAATTCTTTGATAATTTACATTATATATAAGTCTAGTATAGTATACCTTTTGTACTCTAGTTTTTTTCGTATTATATAAATAATTACACAAGGCACTACAAGATTTGAGCTGGTGAAAACCAATGTTGATACATTCTGAGACCAACTAAACTATATAGAAAGTAAAATGTTGAAGATAGAGTTGGACATGTTATGTGATGTCTCTATGTTCTGTAATAGGCATGCTTATAATACTTGGGAACTTAAAAAATGGCAGTAATGATGTTCTGACTCAGTTGGAAGCAGAGGTGTGACTGAGACATCTATAAGATATATTCTAACGGCTTCCAAAGCAGCTCTGACTCCACATATATCTTTCTCTGATATCAAATCCATGCAAATGGAATATTCTTGCCTGATGTTGTCCAAATATATTTCTTCAAAGTGAGTATTGATAGTACTTTGTATGTAATGAATAAATTATTACATATAATAAAACAAATACTTGAGATTTAATGATTAAGATTTTAAATCTTAAGACTTAATGTGATTTTAATTGAAAGCCAGGAAGCAGTTCATGAGGCTCACATTTACTTCCTTAAAATCCAGATGACTTCTACATTCCTACTAAGTAAAGAGAAATTCTCATGGCTTTTTCTCAGTGAATGCTCACAGTGAAATATCTGACAACACTCATCATAGCCAGCACTGAGATGTGTGAAATGCTGAGCTGTGCTCTAAGGCATTCCTCGGGAAAATAAGAACACCCACAGACCACTCTAGGAGAGGGATGACATCAAAGTCACTGTGGTACACATGGTGAGTCAGAGGCAGAGGGAGGCTCACTAAGATCAGGATGATATTAATTGTATGCACCTGATGCTGTAACCAAGTGTGTGGGTTCATGGTCCACAGCTTCCATCATGGCCATTGTTCTGTCCAAGTATGTCCCAGACTCTTTCTTGACACACTGTATACAATAAAATTAGGGTTATTATTTATTATAGTAGTTATTAAAACCATTTTACATTATTAATATCATCCAGGGAGCAGTTATAAACTTGGAAATATTATTCAAAAATATGAAAAAAAAAGAAATGGAAGAGATCAGAAGTAATAATGCTGTAGATTGCTAGAAATTGTTAGACTGAGACAGAGTCTGAAATATTGTCTAATCCCCTTGTGGTTTAGAATGCATACTTAGTTCTAATTATGTTTAGAAAATGAACCCAGCACATGCCTTCACATACTGATTTGCATTTTCTTTGAGTGTTTGCTTTTGTTGTTCTGGACAATGAATTCATATGTGATAACTCTGAGCATTCCTATCCTAAATGGTTAAATTCATTAAGACTAAATTAAATCTTATTTTAATCTTAAGATTAAAAAGCATGTGGTCTTACCATTAATTCTCTCCTTTCTGTTTATTTTTCCTCTGTCTCCATGCCTAGCTATTTCAGAAAATTCTGGAAAAAATATGCTGTCTGATGATGCAGTACTTGTTAAGAGCCATGAGTTAGTTCAGGTATAGTAAAATTACTTTTGAAAATCCTGCTGCGGATATAATTATGTTACTTATCAGTATAATAAAGCAAGAAATGAAACTGTAACTACTAAAATATGAAATAATTGCTGTAAGCAATGATGTCTGAATAATATTGGAACTATTTGATGCAATTTAGAATTTCCTTAATCTTTTTAGATCAAGTGAGACATACATATGATGACTAAAGTCACCTCATGAGGTAGAGTATCTATGTCAAATAGTCCAATATAATAGCACTGACATGGATCCTCAAGATCAGTGCTCTTGTAGGCACCAACCAAGCTAAAATTTTAAAATGTTTTTCACAGATATTACCATCTAGAAAGGTTGCTCTTTCTTAGTTGATAAACTCAGAGTTTAATGGCACAACTATTTTTCAAGTCTCTTTAGGAGAAACATTTCTATTTTTGTTTGGTATATTTAGGCCAAAGTTTAAATAACTTTATATGGGTGACAGAGATATCTCTATATGCATTTCTGTCTAGATATCTACTGTTATTTTTGATAACCTTAGCACTCAGAGATGTATTAACAGAAAACAAAGGGAGCTTGTAACAAGTTGAAGAATATATATATATATATGAATATATATATATATGAATATATATATATATATATATATATATATATATTCATCCTACTATTGGTTAACTACTGTAATATATGCTCCATGGCAGAATGGACTCATGGTATTAACAGATAATGGGAGGTCTTATTCTCCTGAGCTCTTTGTAACAAACCTGATAGATGACTAAATGGGCCAGAGCAACAATGTCACAGAATTTGTCCTGCTGGGCTTCACTCAGGATCCTGCTGGGCAAAAAGCTTTATTTGTTATGTTTTCACTGATGTACATTGCAACAATGGTGGGCAACCTGCTCATTGTGGGGACAGTGATTGCCAGCCCCTCCTTGGGCTCCCCAATGTACTTCTTCCTTGCTTGTCTGTCACTCATGGATGCTGTTTATTCCACTGCCATCTCACCCAAGTTGATTGTTGACTTGCTCCGTGAGAAAAAGACCATCTCTTTCAGAGCTTGCATAAGCCAGCTCTTTATGGAGCATTTATTTGGTGGGGTTGACATTGTCATTCTGGTGGCAATGGCCTATGATCGCTATGTGGCCATCTGTAAGCCACTGCATTACTTGATCATCATGAATCGACGGGTATGTATTCTTTTCTTGGTGATGGCCTGGGCAGGAGGTTTTGCACACGCTTTGTTTCAAGTTCTTGCTGTATATAATCTTCCTTTCTGTGGTCCCAATATCATCGACCACTTTGCCTGTGACATATACCCACTATTGTTACTTGCATGTACTGACACCTACTTTATTGGCCTTTCTGTTATTGGCAATAATGGGGCCATGTGTATAGTCATCTTCATTCTCCTATTACTCTCCTATGGAATAATCCTTAGATCTCTCAAGAATCACAGTCAGGAAGGGAGGCGCAAAGCTCTGTCCACCTGCAGCTCTCATATCACTGTGGTTTTTCTCTTTTTTGTTCCCTGTATTTTCATGTATGTTAGACATGTTTCTAGTTTTCCTATTGATAAATCAATCACTGTAATTTATACTGTTGTTACTCCTATGTTGAATCCTTTAATATATACTTTGAGGAATTCAGAGATGAAAATTTCTATGGAAAAGCTCCTTCAGAAATTATTAAATCCAAATAGAATAAGGCTTTCTTCTTGCTGCTTATATTACTAAGCACTAAGCAACAGGACCAAATAAATCCTTGTGGTGTGAATTTCTGCTTGAACATTCACACTACCACCTGATGCTGTGAAACTACTGGTATTGTGAATGTAATTATTAAATATTGTTATTTGTTTTGAAATTTATAATAATTAGTATAGCTGTGTATAATATCATTCATTCATTAGCTACTTGTTTTAACCATTTTTATTGAATTGCATAACATATTTTTTATTTTCAATAAATAATTTCTTTAAATTTTTCATATATATTGTTCAATAACTATTCATAATTAAACTTTAGCTTAAAATAATTCTCCTTAAATATCTTATGGTTTTATTAAGATACTCATAATCTGTGTTGTACTTATGTTCTTTTGAAATCTGCAAGCATTATAGAGTGGTAATGATATAATTTTTATTTTGTTATCTCTTACATTATTTATTTCTCTGTGCTGAGAAACCCATAATGTATTTGCTATACCTAGTAAACTAGAGTATATATTTTTTCATTATTTTAACAACTATTCATTTTGGTTGCCCTAAAAATATTTTCCTGTTTAATGTCATAGCATGTTCTTTATATTTTATGCTCATGTTATGTATCTCTCTCTAAGCCATTTAATCTGATGAATTAACCTTTTACCTTATTAATCCTTTATTATTAGTTGCCAATAAAGCAAGCTTTGAAAAGCAACAAAATATTAAATAATTTTATTTATCCAGTATTTACAAAATAGGAGTAGTTTTGGCTGATAGATTGCTGAATGTGTAGGCAGGTCAGAAAAGAGATGGTATCTTGGTACCATTAAACCTTTCTTTTGGGAAGAGGAAAACTATCTTTCTTCATGTGGTAGAATTCTTCATTACATTTGTTCTCAGTTTATTTTCATAATTTTGAAGGTTCATATTCTTTTCTTTTAGATTTTTTAAATTTGTGTCATTTTATTTAAATGCATGCTTTCTATCTTATATTTTCTAATAATTGTGACAAATAGTAATAAAGTTAAACCATGAATTCTGATACTTTATCAGCAATCTTTATATAATACGATGGAATTTTGGTTAATTCCTTGGATTCCTATATTAAAAAATGATATTATTTAAAATAAACATCTTTGTTTCCACCAATATTTATCTTACAGTGTATATACTTATTCTTCTGATATATTACTTAAAATGGAAAAGTAAGTATTATCATTTGGAAGACACTAAGTGCCTTCATAAAGAAATTAGAGAAATTCTATACCAGCAACTTAAGAGCATTCCTTAATGCTCTGGGACAAAAAGAAGCTCACACACCAAAGAGGAGGAGATTGCAGAAAATAACCAAATTCAGGGCTGAAATCAACTAATTGGGAACAAATAGAACAATACAAAGAATAAAAAAATTCAAGAGCTGGTTCATTGATAAAATCAACAAGATAGATAAATCCTTAGCCAATCTAACTAAAATACAAAGAGATGGTATTGAAATTAACACAATCAGAAATTAAAAGGAAAACATACCAACAGAAATTGAGGAAATAAAAAAATCACATCAGACTACAAAAGGCTATACTCAACAAAACTAGAAAATCTAGATGAAATGGATAATTTTCTAGACAGATACAAGGTACAAAAGTTAAATCATAACCAGAAAAACTATCTAAACAGTCCCATAAGCACTAAGGAAATAGAAGTAGTCATTAAACCTATCCCAACCAAAAAAGTCGAGGGCCAGATGGTTTTAGTGAAGAATTCTAGCAGACTCTCAAAGAAGGCCTAATAACAATACTTCTCAAACTATTCTAAAAAATAGAAACAAAAGGAATATTACATAATTAGTTCTATGGAGCAACAGTTACTGATACCTAAACATTACATAGACCCAACAAAGACAAAGAACATCAGACTAAATTGGCTTATGAATATTTATGCAGATATACTCAATAAAATTCTCACAAAATGAATCCAAAAACACATCAAAACTGTCATTCACTATGATCAATTAGTCTTTATTCCAGGAATGCAGGCTTGGTTCAATATATGGAAATCCTTCAATTTAATCTACTATATAAACAAGCTCAAAGAAAAAAAAATCACATGATAATTTCATTAGATAGTGAAAAATCTTTGACAAAATACAGCACCCCATCATGTTAATAGTCTTGGAAATATCAGGAATTCAAGGTCTATACCTAAACATAATAAAAAGAAATATACAACAAAGCAACAGCTATCATCACATTAAATGGAGAGAAACTTAAAGCAATCCCATTAAAATCAGGGACAAGACAAGGCTGCCCACTCTCTCCCTATCTATTCAATATAGTAGTTGAAGTTCTAACTAGAGCAATTAAAAAATAAAAGGAGGTCAAAGGGATACAAATTGGAAAGGAAGAAGTCAAAGCATCACTATTTGCAGATGATATGATAGTATACATAAGTGACCTCAAAAATTCTACCAGAGAACTCCTAAACCTGATAATGTCAACAAAGTGACTGGATATAAAATCAACTCAAACAACTCAGTAGCCTTCTTCTACACAAAGGATAAACAGGCTAAGAAAGAAATTATGGAAATAACACCCTTCACAATAGTCATAAATCATATAAAATATCTTGATGTAACTCTAACCAAGCAAATGAATGATCTGTATGACAAGAACTTCAAGTCTCTGGAGAAAGAAACTGAAGACCTCAGAAAATGTAAAGATTTTCCATGCTCATGGATTGATAGAATTAATATAGTAAAGATGGCTATCCTACCAAAAGCATTCTACAGATTCAATGCAATCCGCTCCAAAATTCCAACTCAATTCTTCACAGAGATAGAAAGAGTAATTCTCAAATTTATCTGTAACAAGAAGAAGAAGAAGAAGAAGAAGAAGAAGAAGAAGAAGAAGAAGAAGAACAACAACAACAACAACAACAACAACAACAGGAATAACAACAACAGCAAACCAGGATAACAAAAACAATTGTCAACAATAAAAGGACTTCTGGAGGAATCTCCATACCTGACCTCAAGCTATACTACAGAGTGATAAAAACTGCATGGGATTGGGACAGAGACAGGTAAATCACTGGAATAGAATTGAAGACCCTGAAAAGCCCACACATATATGGTCATTTGATCTTTGTCAAGGAAGCCAAAACCATACAGTGGGGAAAAGTAGCATTTTCAACAAAATGGTGTTGGTCTAACTGGTGGTCTGCATGTATAAAAATGCAAATTGATCCATTCTTATTTTCTTGTACAAAGGTAAAGTCCAAGTGGATCAAGGATCTCCACATAAAACCGGATATGCTGAATCTAATAAAAGAGAGAGTGGAAAATAGTCTCCAACACATGGATATAGGGGAAAATTTCTTGAACAGGATAACAATGGCTCAGGCTCTAAGATCAAGAATTGATAAATGAAACCTCATGAATCTGAAAATCTTATGCAAGGCAAAGAAAACTATCAATGGAAAAAACTACAACCTACAGATTAGGAAAAGATTTTCACCAACCCTACATCTGATAGAGGGATAATATCCAAAATATACAAAGAATTCTAGAAGGTAGACTCCAGAAAACCAAATAACCCAATTAAAAAATGGAGTACAGAGGTAAACAAAGAATTCTCTACTGGGGAATCTCGAATGGCCAAATAAACACCTAAAGATAAGTTCAATAACATTAGTCATCAGGGAAATACAAATCAAACAACTCTGAGATTCTACCTTACAACAATCAGAATGGCTAAGATCAAACATGCAGGTGACAACAGATGCTGACAAAAATGTGGGGAGAGAATAATACTTGTCCATTGCTGGTGTGATTGAAACATGGTATAATCACTTTGGAAATCAATTTTGAGGTTCCTCAGAAAATTGGAAATAGTTTTACCTAAAGACTCAGCTAAACCACTACTGGGCATATACTCAAAAGATGCTCCAACATATAACAAGGACATGGGCTCCATCATGTTTATAACAGCCTTACTTATTAATAGCTAGAAGCTGGTAACAACCCAGATGTCCCTTGACAGAAGAATGGATACAGAAAATGTACATTTGCACAATGAAATACTACTCAGTTATTAAAAACAATGACTTTGTGAATTTTGTAGACTAGTAGATGGAACTAGAAAATATGATCCTGAGTGAGGTAACTCAGACCCAAAAGGACATGGTATGTACACACTGCTAAGTGTATATTAGCCTAAAACCTCAGAATACCCAAGATACAACTCAGAAACCATATGAAGGAACAAGAAGGAAAGCCAAAACGTGGATGCTACAATCTCACTTATAAGAGGAAACAATATAATCACTGGAGGCAGAAGGGTGGAGGGTCCTGAATGGGAGAATGGAGGGAGAGGGAAAAGGGGGGCAGATTCAGGGGTACAAGATTTGAAATGCAAATGTATAAAGTAATCAATAAAAAAATTTATGAAACCATTATTTAAAGGAAATGGAATGGGGAATGGGAGATAGAGTGGTGGATAGAGTAATGAGATGGATAACATCTTCCATATATATTTAGTTGACTAATAAATTGCAAGGTGGTGAGTTAACAAGTCTATATCATTACTTTCAAGACCCAGGGACCATCACTGAAGGCGTAAGAGAACTGGAGAGATTACAAAGACAGTGGTAACAGGACTGAAAGGAAACAGTCTTCTGGTCATGAAAGAAAGCTATCCAGGGAACTGCAAAGTGCCTGAGATTTAGAACTAATAGCTACATATGGAGAAGACCTACTAAATAGTAGCTTCAAAACTCACTAATTAATTTAACTCTTCTTTTCATACCTTCCATTTACAGTTTTTCTATTTTAATTACATTACAGCAGTGTTACATCATACACTTGTAGAAATCAGGTAACTATTAGGACAAGTAGCAAATATACTCCTGTGAAGTTCTCTCAAATAGGTGAGAAGGTGCTATAATTACTTTGTGTGGGTTTCACTGATTCCTGCCATACATACAAGAAAAAAAATTAGGATTTCGTTTCTTTTGAGACAGAGTTTAAAACTCAGAGATTTGAGAAGATGGTTGTAAGACACTATCTTCTCAACATGACCAAGTCACTGCATTCATGGGTGCAGAGCAGTTGTGTTTGCCTGCACAAGATGAAGTCAGTTAGCATTCCACCATGTGTGGGAGGAGGACCTCATTGGACTCTATCCCCACCTGTGGATATGACAGTTTATAGTTTCTGGGTGAGAGAAAGTTTTCTTTAGTGTTTGGTCCCTGGTAGGTTAGTAATGCTTGTGAATGGCTTTTATAGATTGTCTAGTTGAACTCAGTATATTGTAGAAATGAATGAATAAGTAAATAAATAAAAATTAAATGAAACCTTAACTTCAGAAGGACATGTAGTAGTAGGGTCTTAAGATTAGTTATAGCCATGGAATACTGTGACCATGATGAAAATATATCTTGTACATGTTTGAATTTGTAAAGAAATATTAACATAATTTTTTAAAAAAGCATGGACTAGAAATTCTCTTTATCCTGTAAATAACATATTTGGTCACAAGATTAGTCCATTTGTTGCATAAAATTTAAAATGACAATGTTTAATAAGCCCATCAACTAACAGTTGTGACCCATATCTAGGACTTTGTGACACAAAAGAACCGACATGTAGCTAAATGTCTGGAGGATATGTGCTCACTGGACTGATGTCAAGCTTGAATAAGAAAATACTGGAAGAAGCCCTTTAACACTGTGAGTTTTATGACAACAGACGTTTCTTTGTAATAGAAATCATTATTTAATATTAGATGAAGTATTTGGATGAAGAGAATGAAGTATTGGAGAAGAGAATGAAGATCATTTGGTTTCATGTCAACAGAGACAAACCTTAATCAAAACTTTTGTTTCTCAAAAATGTATAACACTGATCATTAGCTGCAACAGATCCTGATGCCCCAGCTCTCAGCCTCTGCATCTCAAGGCTTTTTGGAGTGATTGACACTGCACTTTGCTGTGGTGTTCTTAGATACAGGAATCAAAGCTGTTGCCTGCTTCAGGATGGTTCAAACCTTACCTGCCTCATGTAAATGCATTAATGATGTGCAACTCACAGTTCACTTACACACATTACACTTTGCAAATGTTCTTTTCCCATTATAGGTTTCCAAATTATCTTGGGATTCTACTCATTGTTGGCAAGGTCTGAGCTCTTACCTTTAGGGACTACAAAAGTAAAGAAGCCTGTTCAAGGGACATTGCTTCATTTGAATTTGTTCCAAACATTTTAACTAGTTTATTTACTAAAATAGATGTGCCCACCCAGCTAATATAAATGGAGAAAGTATTTTCTTAACTAAATGACCTAGAGGCCTTTGAAAATCAGACTAAAAAGCTGGAGTATGTTTTCCTTTAATAATTAGTCCTCGATGCATTTTTTATTGCTGAATATATCATTGATTATGAAAGTTTGTAGAAAGATCATTTTCCCTAGATCTTCTACATACAAGAAGGTAATTCTATACAGAAAGGAGCAGGACTTGCTGAGACCATACCTCAGTATCTTTAAAGACAGAAACTTCTTTTACTCATGAAAATTCTTCATCCTCAGTGCTTCAAGATTGTACTGTTATGTACTATTATATTTGTGAGGGATGACAAGGCTATAATATCTCTTTTTAAGCAAGGCCTCCTTTGAGCACTTCACTTCAATTTACTGAAAACAAAAAAATCATAATTATTTAAACTTCAAAATTTTTGGGTCAGAAAATAATGTAGCTGAGCTAATTAATTTCCATTTATTCTATTAACTTGTTACATACTTGTATAAATACAGATTCTTTGTTTTTTTCTAAAGATATTTTTCCAGAAGATGAGACTATTCAACTGTCTTTAGAGTAAGTGTGGATACAATATTTAAATATTTCTTGATTGTAAATATTCATTTGATTACACTTATACCTCTCAAAAAATAGTGTCATACAGCTGTTTTATGAAAATATGCTGGGTACAGTCATTTGATATTCTTCCTGTATATATCAAAGTGTTGTATGTAATCATGTATTCTCAAAGATACATAAGTAAATGGAGAATTTGCAATCAATACAGTAAAAGACCTTTAATTTTCCAGAATAACTCTTAGAATATATACATATATACATTCTATTCACATATGTATTCTATTCTGTTCTGTTCTATTCTATTTATATTATGAAATTATCTATATATGATGCAAGCAATAAAGCCATTAACTAAATCTTTGCTAATGTGTTAAAGATCTTGCATTCCCATAGAAAATATGTAAATTAGGAATATAAAAACACACAGAACCACACAACATCAGAATATACATGTTATTTTTATTATAGATTTATTTGATTTATTTTATATGTTGTCTAGTAAAAAGTGAAATACATTTTTGTGTATTAAAAAACCAAATTGTTTTATTATATTATTTTATTGGGCATTTTATATAGAATGTGTTAAGGAAAATATATAATTTTTGATACATTTAAATTAAGAAATCTAGAATTGCATATTATCCAAGTGCTTAGCACATAGGAAAATAAATATCCATCAATTTCTATCAATTAAATGTGATCTTTTAATGTGTAATTTAAAACTATTCAATATGATGATATGTATGCAAGGAGAAATCCATAGGAAAGTACCTCATCTGTAGTCTGTCACTTAAAGTTGTTACTTTGTTATTGTAAATTATTTTAATTAATATTTTATATTACTGGCTTTCCTAAGATAATTTTAATAAGTTTATGATGTCCCTTGAACCTATCTCCTCCATAACCATTTACTTGTATTTCTTTCACTCCTCTTTCTCACTTGCTTCTTTTATTCATAGAGTTTCAAGTTTACATTCATAGCATCTATACACATGTGATTTGATATTTCTCTGGAAATTCTTTAACAACAAGTTTAAAAAACATGCAACATTAGTGTTTCAGATAGGAACTTAATTTACCTAATGTAATCATTTCTACTTTCTTCATATTCCTCTATGTAAGCAGCTTCATTTATCTTTATGGTTGAATAATATTCCAAATGTATAAACTATCTTTTTGTAAAAGATGGTCTTATAATGTCATTAATTATATTTTTATAATGGCTTAATTATTAATTTTTCTAAATATAATTAATGGCAATTTAAATAGAAAGCATTCATAGTCTTCAATTTTTATGAAATATGATTTTTATATCTATAGTATAGTTTAGATGAATTTAAATATGATATAGCTGAAGAACTCAGTTCTCTCTTTGCTGTGTTTTAATTATATTGGCTTCTAGAAAACTTATTCTGTTGCAACCGAATGCTGACCAAAGAATGAAAGGTGATAAAAAACAGAAAATAAGGTGTGAAAGTGACAGCACTGGATGCTCTCCTACGCTTGTGCTCTCTTACATGTGTGCTCTCATCAGGCTAAAGACTCAAGATAGGCAAGATCTTCTGTATCAGGTAAAGCAGAAATGTGCTTGTACCATGTACAATCATCACAGCTGCAGTCTGAAGGAAGTACAGACTCTGCATGTGCCTTTATCCACTATTAAGTCCATGAATTGTTTCTTTCTTGTTTCAAGTTGAAATATATTCCTTCACAGGAAGCATTTGTAGGCACTTAAATGTAATGGGATAAAAGCTTCCTGATATATGTTTCACCTGCGTCTTAATGTATATTGCAAAACACCCAGAAAGTATTCTTTCTATCCAGGAGAATGTTTCTAAATCTTGTGAACAGATTTTTCATGATGTCTTGTAACTGAAAGTCCAGTATTACTAAGAGCTAATGTTCATTTAAATGTTTCAAGTATCGAGCAGAGCTTGAAAAACACAACAAAACACTTCAAAACTAAACCTACCACAATGAATAAAGAAATTGTAGATTCCTGTAATACCATCCCTGTAGGAAGTGAATGAATGATCCTGACACTGTAACACAGAACTTACCATGGTCCCTTTATCCCTCCATCCCTCTGTCCCTCCCCCCTCCCCCCCCGTGTGTGTGTGCGTGTGTGTGTGTGTGTGTGTGTGTGTGTGTGTGTGTGTGTGTGGTTATTTCATGGTACATTATGAATAATAAAAGCCAGAGTCATTATTCAGAGCAGTTGTAGTATCGCATTTATTTATGATTAAATCTGTGAATGTAAGCTTAGAGACTGGTTATTTAAATGTGAAAAAAAACCTGTGACAACATCATGAAAAAAAGGTAATTTTAAACTAAAAGTGCTGTAGACTATGAGGCTGGAAAAACTCTTAAATCATGTCCTCTAATTTCTTTAACTTACAGTGTACTAGCTGAAGCACATTCAGAACAGGTTGAGTAATTAATCCATATAAGCATGCTTTCCCACACTAATTAATGAAGTTTTCTTTGAGTATTCTGTGCTTGGAGATCTGGACTCTAAATTTCTATTTGAACCCCTCAGGACCTAGGAAGTATCACTAGTACTCTCTCAGCTTCCATTTCTCCTGCCCCATCACTTATTTATCACACAAGTTCTGAGAAACAAAGCTTCATTACTGGTGCAGAGGTCATGGATAGCTGTGGGTCATTACAGTTTAGGTAAAGGGACTTGGGCAAGTATGGTTCATTTACACGTGTTTAATAAATGTTGGAGCCAATGATGAAATAGACAGAATTGCAGCTCCTGAGAACCCTGACAATCAGATTCAGATAAAGTAATTGCTACAAGCAGCACTGTGCTGAATATGCTATAGCAATGTGATAGAGTTCAAAACGAGTTTTTTATGACCAAATGAAAGATATTTAAAGAATATAAGTCTTTTAAAATGTACACCATCTATGTATAAGAATTATAATATAATAACATTACAAGGATGCTCCAGGACAAGTGTTGTTTTGGGTAATACTCAGATCATATTGTGACATTTTTCCTTAAGATATTAACACTAAACAATGTGTGTGTGTACTAGCTTATGGTCTTATGGTTTACTGACAACATTACTTTGTAGGATTATAGAATAATACTTCTGCATTTTGTTGACATGTATACTAAGATAAAATTTGTTTAAGCAGTTTTAAATGTATGAATAAAAGAATACCCTTGTCTGATCTAAAAGTGCTGGGCAAGTTAATTTCTATTTTTAGATTAACTTTTTGCATATTTGTACAAGCATAGCATAGCATTGACTTTGTACAAAAATGGTTTTCTAGAGTTTGAAGATTTCCAAACACCTTTTCAGTAAGTTGTGACATTATGGTTTAGTGTTTCTTATATTTCCGGTATTTATTTATATACTTAGACACTTCTCTGAAAGACTGGGTATAGTAGTGATATTAAAATGTGTTTGTTAAAGTAGTTTGATACTCCTCCTACATCTAAGCAACACTCGTAAGTTATCATGTCTTCTGAGAAAACACATGTGTTTTGTAGGCAATCCAGAAAAAAAAAGCCTTTGGTTTATGGCAATAATATGACCCATAACATCAATTTGTGACAGATGAAATTTATAGTTAAAAATTAGTCTGAGGTATTGGAAACATAACTAATCATTTAAAGGTTGTGAAATTCTCATTAAAAGCTTCTAAATAGAAAATATTGAGGTAACAATGCATAAAATTAATCAAAATTAAGAGTATATATTTGTTATAACCTGGTTGGTTTTATTTTCCATTTTGCCAAATGACAATGAAAACTTTTTTCATGTAGTAAAGACCCAGTACTTTTGTTTTTTTTTTTTATTGTATTTATGATACATTAACTTTTATATATAGGGAATGAAGATGTATGATTATGTTTAGATATATTTGAATTTCAAAATTCAAAATTGCTCAGCATCTGAAGTATGAGCGTACATGAGGACAAAGTTCAACTACATTCCAGGAGCTACACATAAGCTTTGGTCTGTTCCTTAAAGTGTTTCCTGAAAAAAATGTTAGTATGTACACATATAAAAACTAGTGGATTAACTTATTTATATAGATTCTAAATTTGTTATTGTATATCTCTTTATATAACATTTTATAATGCATTTTAATTTTCATTATAGTAGATTATATAAGAAAACATTCATACACGTTACTTATGCATTTTGATCATTGATACCTACTCCATTGTTTTCTATTTTCCCTGTTTTCTGTCCCTTCTCCTTTTAGAGTCATTTAGTTTCACTAGAAAGTTTCACTTCTAGTTTTATATCTTATATACATACATAATTTTTGTATCTATCTAGAACATAAAATAAAAATGTGGTTTGTCTTTATTAGGCTGATTTAAATCAATATGATTATTTCTGGTTATATCAATATTACTAAATTATTTCTGGTCATATCAATAATTTAATATCATTTGTCTTTATAGCATTAAATAGCTTCATGGTTACACAGGATCTTTTTGAAATTATACAACTATTTTTAAATCTATGTTTTTTTTCCATCAGTAAATTTATTTATTCACCTTATATCTTAATCACTGCCCCCTTCCCATTCTTAAAAACTATATTAAATCATTATTTTGTAGAATAGTATTAAGGACAGCTTAACCTGAAAGCAGCCATATTATTTCTCAGATTTTTTGGAAGTAAACTTTTGGTAATTTACAATACAGTTTACACAAGTGAAAAATAATATAAAATTTATAAGAACTCTACTTTCACTCTATTATACAAATAATTACAATGGTATTTAGTTTTGTCATAGTGAAACTCAAAATCATTGAAAACATGATATCAATATTATTAATAAATATTGAAATGGAAACAGGAAGTGAATGGGGGCAAAACTGACATAAGTCATGTTATATCCATGTGTTTACAACAGGCCAGTCCTTTTCAGGCTGTGGGCTGAAGAACTTGTATAAATCTAACACAGAAGAAGCATTAATGTGACTGAGGTATACAGAAGAAGATGCATCACATCTACTTTTAAGAGTTTTCACTCTGCACATGTCCTCCACTACCAAGTCCACATGCATGGAGTTTACTTGTTAAATCAAGCCAAAAACAGACCTTTTCACAGGTAAATGTTGGTAGTACTTATACACAATGAAAAGACAATCTCTAGTGATATAATTTTAGCCAAGTTCAAGAACTCACAGGTTAGTCAGATCAAGTGTAAAACAAACAAACAAACATAACAACAATAACAATCAAAACAAAAACAAACAACCCCAAAGTAGTGTGAAAATCCCAATAGTATCTATAATTGTGAAAACAACTGATGTTGGCAATGATGAAATGACAGAACTATAATTCTAGGAAAACATGATAGAATGAGAGAATTGCTATAAACAATATGTTAAATAACATTGGGCTTATCTGATATAGTTTAAAGCTTTCTTGAGATAAATGGGTTATATTTGAAGAATAAAAGTGTTTTTGTGATTAGTGGGGGCCATTTCTAATAGTGTACTGTCACAGACTACTAGATACAGAGGAATGTTAGGAACTACACAGAATACACTGTAAAACTTCTCATAGAGTCAGCTCAAAATTGGATATGTAAGTTGTCACAATTAGCTGAATATATCTTCTGTGAAGCATACTATGACCTCTTGGCAGATTAAAAATAAAACAAAACATTTTATTAATTCTTTGAGATTTTCAGATAATATGGTTTGATAATATTCACCCCCACCTCTTCTCACCTCTCCACCCACTCAACTTTGTTTCATTTTCTTACAGTAATGTTTTGTTTACCCATTCCAATTTGTGTTACTCAGCTACTTTTGGAGTGGGGCCTGTGTTATTGTGTAGTAGACCTACTAGGGGGTCACACCCTAAAAGAGCACTGAATCTTCCCTTCCTGGCAGGTATCAAATGCCCATAGCCCCTCAACAAGTGATATATTTCTTGGCTATCTGTTCTTCTGCATGCTGAATTTTGTCTGGTTTGATCTTGAGTAGGTCTTGTGAATATTGTCACAATGGGTGGAATTTCCTACATGTAATTCATGTTTAGTCTGGAAAATACTATTTCCTTAAAGTTACCCATTATTACTGATTCTTACAATCTTTCTATCCATTCTTCTGAGAATATCCAATAACCTTGGTAGAAAGGGCATAATATGCATATCTTTTGAGGACTGAGGACTTCATAGTTTCTCATTCTCTTGGGGAGTTTATGGGATTCAATTCACCAGCAACTCCAAAAGTGGTAACCCACTCCTGATATTGAGATTTTTAATTGTTAGAATATGGTATCTAGTTAAAAGAAGAACTATTGCAGATTGTTTATTGATGTTTGTTTGAATATAAAGTGTGTTTTAAATATTAATTATTGAAATACCTTTGTTTGCTTTTCTGTATAGATATGCACGGAAGTGCTGAGATAGAGACGTGTACTTAGAGACATATTAACAGAAAATGATGGAGCTCTTTGCAAGAAGAACTGAATAGATATTTGTTACATGCCTTTCAAGGGCTCACCATTGTTTAAGGTAATAATAAAAATGTGCTTCTGCATGGAATGAATTCATAGCCTTCTTTAGAATTTGTAGCAGGTCCTGCTCTGAAACATTGTTGAAACAAGACAGATAAGTAAATGGGAGAGACTAACAATGTCACAGAATTTGTCCTCCTGGGCCTCACTCAGGATCCTACTGGGCAAAAAGCATTGTTTATCATGTTTTTGTTCATGTACATTGTGACAATGGTGGGCAACCTGCTCATTGTGGGGACAGTGATTGCCAGCCCCTCCTTGGGCTCCCCAATGTACTTCTTCCTTGCTTTTCTGTCGCTCATGGATGCTGTTTATTCCACTGCCATCTTGCCCAAGTTGCTTAAAGACTTAGTTTGTGATAAAAAGACCATCTCTTTCACAGCTTGTCTGGTTCAGCTCTTTGTAGAGCACTTATTTGGTGGTGCTGAGGTCTTCCTTCTGGTGGTGATGGCCTATGATCGCTATGTAGCCATCTGTAAGCCATTGCATTATTTAACCATCATGAATCAACAGGTTTGTATCTCACTTTTGGTGGGAGCCTGGGTTGGAGGATTTGCACATGCTCTGGTTCAGGTTCTGTCTGTATATAAACTTCCTTTCTGTGGACCTAATATCATTGACCACTTTGGCTGTGACATGTACCCATTATTGGCACTTGTGTGCACAGACACCTACTTTATTGGCCTCACTGTAGTTGCCAATAATGGAGCCATGTGTATGGTAGTCTTTGTCCTTCTTCTATTCTCCTATGGAATTATCTTAAGCTCCCTTAAGACTCACAGTCAGGAAGGGAGACGCAAGGCCCTGTCCACCTGCAGCTCCCACATCATGGTAGTTGTCCTTTTCTTTGTTCCCTGCATATTCATGTATGTTAGACCTGTTTCCAACTTCCCTATTGATAAATCTATTTCTGTTTTTTATACAGCTATTACACCTATGTTGAATCCTTTAATATATACATTGAGAAATTCAGAGATTAAAAATTCTATGGGAAAGCTCTGGTATAAAATGATAAGTATAGATAGAGTAAGAATTTTTGCATGCTGAATGTGTTACTAATTGTAAAGGAAAAATTGTAGGTTTAGTGGTGTGTGCTTCAAGTTCTAAATTGGTAACGTGGTGGAAATTTTTTGTTTTTTTGTACTTTTGTAAAAATAATGTGTAAAATATTGATGTTAACTTTTTTATTTTCTTTATGGCTACTGAAGTTGAGCACATTGTCACATGTTTTTTGGGCATTCAACTTTATAAGTTTCTATGAAATGCATATTTATTTTTTTCAAATTCTCAATAAATTATTTTCCTATATAACCGGATTACTGGAGTTTTTATAAGTCCAGTGACTAGGCATTCATGCTTATGTGCACCACAGAGTTTGTTCTAGTTTTGTTTTATTATGCTATTATCATTAATCTTAACTAATATTAAACTTCTAACTTATTTATTGTAAAATAATTTTTATTAAATATTTTTACAAGTTTATCAAGAAAATAATATGTTTTTAAAATAATAATATGTTATTTTGAAGTTTAAAAGTATTACAGAGTAGTAAAAATTGACTTAGTTTGTCTATGTTCCATCATATATCATTTTGTTCTGGTTGGAACACATACTATATACTTTTTAAATTATTTATTATTATGATATATATTTTTCATTATCATGATAGCTTTGCCTTTTTTAGTTGCTTTATAAACTTAAAGATTTTAAAAATTTATTTTTCTAATCTGATGATATTATATATTCATTATATGTTTATTATATTATTTATTATTATAAGTTCAACAACTTATAAATTGCTATCTATCCAATTTCAATTAGGTTAATTAATCATTTTTAATTAAATACTTTATTATTATATGTCATCAAATTAGTCTTTGAACTGTAATAACAAAAGTTTTTAATCTAGAGTTTTATTTAAACAATATTTTCAAACTTTGAATAAGCATTGGGAGGGCCCAAGCAAGGATGTTTAAATCTCATTCATAAGGGGAAATAAAATAGACATTGGAGGGAGGAAACTGGGGTGAGATGGTGGTAAGGAGGGGAACAGGGATGGATATCAAAAAGGGGGCAAAAGAGGGCAAGAAGACAAAATGGAAATTGTTTGGGGCATCTCTGGGACTAGCTGGAGACCTGGGATGGAGAGCTCCAGCAAATCTATGGGAGTGAAATTTCTAGCAGATGGGGATATGGAGACTGAAGTAGCTACCTCCTATAGCCAGGCAGGTCTTCAAGTGGAAGGAAGGAAATATCAACCCACTCAAAAAACTTTCAACTCAAAATTTGTCTTGCCTACAAGAAAGAAGTGCAGGGATAAAGATGGAGCAGCAATTAAGGGAATGGCTAAGTTGAGTTCCATCTCATGGAAGAGTGCCAACCCCTGACACTACTAGTGATATTCTACTTTGCTTGCAGACAGGAGCCTAGCATAACTGTCTGCTGAGAGTCTTTATCCAGCAACAGACGGAAAAAGATACAAAGACCCACAGTCAAACATCAGGCAGAGCTCAGGGAATCTGGTGGAAGAGTCAGGGAATAGGACTGAGTGAGCTAGTCAGGGGATTCAAAGACACCATTAGAAGCCCTACTGGGTCAACAAACCTGGACCCATGATGGCTCACAAAAACTGAACCTCAACCAAAGAGCATGCAGGGGCAAGACCTAGGCCCCCTAAATATTTATAGATGTGTTGCTTGATCTTCATATTGGTCCCAAACAACTGGAATGGGAGCTGTCTCTGACTCTGTTGCCTGCTGTTGGGTCCCCTTCCCCTAGCTGGTTGGCTTCAGTGGGAGAGGATGCACTTAGTCCTGCTGCTACTTGATGTCCCAGAGAGAAGTGGTATTCAAGGGGGTGGGAATCTCCTTCTATTGAGGAGAAGAAGTGAGAGTAATGAGGGGAAGGCTTGTGAGCATGGGACTGGGAGGAGAGGGACCTGGGTCAGGGATGTAAAGTAAATAAAAAAGTAAAAGAAAAACTTCCATAAAATCCAATTGTAATTTGCCATCCTAAAACAGTATAATTATAACCAAAGCATGACCTGATATCAACCACACGTTCCTGTTGGTAAATGTAAGTTTTAAGTTATATTATTCAACAGTTTACCTAGGACCGTTTAGTAAGTTGATAATGTAGAGTGGAAAATAGCATGTTGAATAAAATATACTATGAAATTTTTATGCTTTTTGTGTTCTTAAGTTAAGAAGTCAAATTGTCCTTATTACCAGATGGAATTATTCTGTATTTGAATAATTCTCAGTATTCCACCATAATGAAATGGTTAGATTTGAAAAAAGGTTTTTTATTAAAGTAGAAGGTTACAAAATGAAGATAAAATTACAAAATCACTGATCAATAAATGCAACATATCAGTCAATTGAGGAAAAACTAGGAAAATTCTAGGCTTTCAATAGACACAACAAAAGTATTTAACAAAATTCAAAATCCTTTCATGATAGTAAAAATCTCAGAAAATTGGGTGAAAATGCAAATCACTTCAGCATCACTAAAAGAACATGACAGGCCACAGCTTACTGGCTTAATGGGAAAAATCTGAAAGAACTAAACAAAACAAGCTTGCCCATCCTCATCAGTCTTACTCACTATAGCTTTGTGAGATCCAACACAAAACAATCAGGCAAGAGGAGAAAATAATGAACATGCAAGTTATAAAGAAAGGAGTGGAACCATTCTTGTCAGCACATGGCATGATAATATATGTAGTAAATACCAAGATTATAAAGAGAAATCCTTCCGAAATTATAAGTGAATTCGGTAAAGATGCAGAGTATTATAATATATGCAAAATAAATATAATTGCTATGTAACAATGCCAAATTAACTGACAAGTAAACTATTTCAAAAGAACTACAAACAACAACAGCAACAACAATAAAGTACTAAATGATGAACATTATAAAAGTGGGGAATTATTTCTACAACAGTAAACAGTAAGATGCTAATAAAAGTTTTTGAAGAGAGATCCCTTCCCCGTCTGCTCCTGTGTGGTCACCAGATTCCTCCAGAGACATCCTGGAGGCTCCACTGAACCCAGAGTGGTAGGTAGGAAGACCCACACACTGCCCTACGTCCATAGCTGGGTGCCAGGAGAGCTCATATTCAAGCAGATACCCAAACCCCTGCCCCTGCAGAATAGCACTTCCCTTCCACCGCTTTCCCGGATCTGAGGCCTGGCACAGACCCCTACCCAGTCTGCTCCTGTGTGGACACCAGATTCCGCCTGAGACATTCTGGAAGGCCCACTCAACCCAGAGTGGTAGAGGTACCACTGAACTCAGAGCGACAGACAACATATCCCAAGACATCCTAGAGGAGCCACTGCACTCAGAACAGTGGACACCTTATCCTGAGACATCCTAGAGGAGACACTGCACTTGGAGGAGTGGGTACCTTATCGTGAGACATCCTAGAGGAGACACTGCACCAAGAACAGCAGATACCTAGCTGGTCTGCTACCTTGGAGACACCATATCCTGAGTCATCCTAGAGGTACCACTGTACTCAGAGCAGCTGGAGAAGATCACAGAGACATCTGGACCCCAAGAAGATCAGACACAAGCAAGATAACTGAAAAGGCAGGCTTCAGTCAAAGACAGCAAGTACAGGTAGCACTAGAGTTAACCAGATGGCAAAAGGCAAGTGCAAGAATGTAAGCAACAGAATCCAAAGTTATATGGCAACATCAGCACCCAGTTCCCCCATCATAGCAAGCCCTAAACACCCCATCATACTGGAAAAGCAGGATTCAGAATTAAAATCACTTCTCATGATGATAATAGAGGACTTTAAGAAAGACATAAATAACACTCTCAAAGAATTTAAGGAGAGCACAGGTATACAGGTAGAAGCCCTTAAAGAGAAAACACAAAAATCCTTTAATGAATTGCAAGAAAACACAACCAAACAGGTGAAGGAATTAAATAAAACCATCCAAGATCTATAAATGGAAGTAGAAGCAATAAAGAAATCACAAAAGGAGACTACCCTGGACATAGAAAACCTAGGAAAAAGATCAGGAGCCATAGATACAAGTATTACCAACAGAATACAAGAGATAGAAGAGAGAATCTCATGTGAAGAAGATACCATGGAAAACATTGAAACAACTGTCAAAGAAAATGCAAAATACAAAAAACTACTAACCCAAAACATACAGGAAATTCAAGACACAATGAGAAGGCCAAACCTAAGAATAATAGGTATAGATGAGGGGGAAGACTCCCAACTTAAAGGACCAGTAAATATCTTCAACAAAATTATAGAGAAAAACTTTCTTAACCTACAGAAAGAGATGTCCATAAATATATAAGAAGCCTACAGAACTGTTTCAATGACCTGTTCATTGATGAGAGTGGGGTGTTGAAGTCTCCCACGATTATTTTGTGAGGTTAAATGTGTGTTTTGAGCTTTAGTAGTTTGTTTTATGAATATGGGTGCCCTTGCATTTGAAGCATAGATGTTCAAAATTGAGACTTCATCTTGGTGGATGTTTCCTTTGATGAATATGAAGTGTCCTTCTACAACTCTTTGATAACTTTTGGTTGAAAGTACATTTTATTGGATATTAGAGTGTCAACCCCTGCTTATTTCTTGGAGCCATTTGCTTGGAAGTTTTTCCAGCCTTTTACCCTGAGGTAGTGTCCGTCTTTGTCATTGAGGTGTATTTCGTGAATGCAGCAAAATAATGGATCCTACTTGCTTATCCAGTCTGTTAGCTTATGTCTTTATACTGGGAAATTGAGTCCATTGATGTTGAGAGATATTAAAGAGAGATGATTGTTAGTTCCTTTTATGTTTGTTGTTGAAGGTAGAATTATGTGTATGATTCTCTCTTTTTGGGTTAGTTTTAAGATGATTAATTTTCTGTTATATGTTTGGTGTAGATAGTCTCCTTGTGTTGCTATTTTTCTTCTAAAATCCTATGTAGGGCTGAATTAGTAGATATATTGTTTAAATTTGGTTTCTTCATGGATTATTTTGATTTCTTCATCTATGTTGATTGAGAGTTTTTCTGGTTATAGTAGACTTGGCTGGCATTTGTGTTCTCTTAGGGTCTCCAAGACTTCTGTCTAGGCTTTTCTGGATTTTCGAATCTCTGTTGAGATGTCTGGTCTAATTCTGATAGGTATGCCTTTATATGCTTCTTGGACTTTTGTAAATCTCTGTTTTTATTGAAAATAACTGCCTTCCACCCCTCTCCTGGATCTGAGGCCTGGAACAGACCTCTGCCCAGTCTGCTGTTGTGTGGACCCCGGATTCCGCCTGAGACATTCTGGAGGCTCCACGAATCCCACAGCCAGCGTTAGGCAGGAAGACACACATACTGCCCTAAGCCCATAGCTGGGTGCTGTGAGCTCTCAGAATCCAGCAGATACCCCCCATCCCCACCCCTGCGGATTAGCACTCCCCTTCCGCCCCTCTCCCAGACCTGAGGCCTGGACCAGACCTCTGCCCTGTCTGCGGTTGTGTGGACCCCGGATTCTGCCTGAGACATACTGGAAGGTCCACTCAACCCAGAACCACAGAGGAACAACTGAACTCAGAGCATCAAACAACATATCCTGAGATATCCTAGAGGACACACTGCACCCAGAACAGCAGACACCTAGCTGGACTGCTACCTTGGAGGCACCATATCCTGAGGCATCCTTAGAGGTACCACTGTAATCAGTGCAGCTGGAAAAGATCACAGAGAAATCTGGACCCCTAGGAGATCAGACACAAGTGAGATAACTGGAAAGGCAGGCTTCAGTCAGAGACAGCAAGTACAGGCAGCACTAGAGTTAACCAGATGGCAAAAGGCAAGTGCAAGAACGTAAGCAACAGAAACCAAAGTTACATGGCATCATCAGAACCCAGTTCCCCCATCATAGCAAGCCCTGAACACCCCATCATACCAGAAAAGCAGGATTCAGAATTAAAATCACTTCTCATGACGATGATAGAGGACTTTAAGAAAGACATAAATAACATTCTCAAAGAACTTAAGGAGAACAATGGTAAACCCTTAAAGAGGAAGCACAAAAATCTCTTAAGGAACTGAAATAAAATGCAACCAAACGGGAGAAGGAATTAAACAAAACGATGAAGGATCTAAAAATGGAAGTAGAAAAAAATAAAGAAATCACAAAGGGAAACTACCCTGGAGATAGAAAACCTAAAAAAAAAAAAAAAAAAAAAAAAAAAAGATCAGGAGTCATAGACACAATTATCACCAACAGAATACAAGAGATGGAAGAGAGAATCTCATGTGCAGAAGATACCATGGAAAACATTGACACAATTGTCAAAGAAAATGCAAAATACAAAAAGCTACTAACCCAAAATATACAAGAAATCCAAGACACAATGAGAAGGCCAAACCTAAGGATAATAGGTATAGATGAGGGGGAAGACTCCCAACTTAAAGGACCAGTAAATATCCTCAACAAAATTATAGAGGAAAACTTCCCTAACCTACAGAAAGAGATGTCCATAAATATACAAGAAGCCTACAGAACTCCAAATAGTTTAGACCAGAAAAGAAATACTTCCCACCACATAATAATCAAAACATCAAATGTACAAAACAAAGAAAAAATACCAAAAGCCATAAAGGAAAAAGGTAAAGTAACATATAAAGGCAGACCTATAAGAATTACACCAGACTTCTCACTAGAGACTATAAAAGCCAGAAGATCCTGGACTGATATCATACAGACCGTAAGAGAACACAAATGCCAGCCCAGACTACTATGCCCAGCAAAACTCTCAATCAATATTGATGGAGAAACCAAAATATTCCATGACAAAACCAAATTTGCACAATATCTTACCACAAATCAAGCACTTCAAAGGATAATGGATGGAAAACTCCAACACAAGAAGGGAAACTACAACCTAGAAAAAGCAAGAAAGTAATCTTCCAACAACCCTAAAAGAAGATAGCTACGCAAACATAACTCCACCACCAATAACAAAAATAACAGGAAACAACATTCATTTTTCCTTAATATCTCTTAATATCAATGAATTCAATTTTCCAATAAAAAGACACAGACTATTGGACTGGATACATAAACACGACCCAGCATTTTGCTGCATTCAGGAAACGCACCTTTGTGAAAAAGACAGACACTACCTTAGAGTAAAAGTATGGAAAACAATCTTCTAAGCAAATGGTCCCAAGAAACAAGCTGGAGTAAGGATTCGAATATCAAATAAAATCAATTTTCAATCAAAAGTAATCAAAGATAAGAAGGACACTTCATATTCATCAAAGGAAAAATGCACCAAGAGGAACTCACAATTCTGAACATCTATGCCCCAAATGCAAGGGCACCCATATACATAAAAGAAACTTTACTGAAGCTTAAAGCATGCATTGCACCTCACACAATAATAGTGGGAGATTTCAACACCCCCCTCTCAGCAATGGACAGATCATGGAAACAGAAACTAAACCGAGACACAATGAAACTAACAGAAGTTATGAACCAATTGGACTTAACTGACATCTATAGAACATTTCATCCTAAAACAAAAGAATATACCTTTTTTCTCATCACCTCATGGTACCTTCTCCAAAATAGACCATATAATTGGTCACAAAACAGGCCTCAACAGATACAAAAAGATTGAAATAATCCCTTGTACCCTCAGATCATCATGGACTAAGACTCCTCTTTAATATGGACAAAAAGAACGTAAAGCCTACATACACATGGAAACTGAACAATGCTCACTCAATGATGACATGGTCAAAGAAGAAATAAAGAAAGAAATTAAAGACTTTTTAGAATTTAATGAAAATGTGGACACATCATACCAAAACTTGTGGGACTCCATGAAAGCAGTACTAAGAGGAAAACTCATAGCTCTAAGTGCCCACAAAAAGAAACTGGAAAGAGCATACACTAACAACTTGACAGAACACCTGAAAGATCTAGAACAAAAAGAAGCTAAGTTACCCAAGAGGAGTAGACGGCAGGAAATATTCAAACTCGGGGATGAAATCAACCAAGTAAAAACAGAAAGAACTATACAAAATATCAACAAAACCAGGAGCTGGTTCTTTGAGAAAATCAACAAGATAGATAAACCCTTGGCCAGACTAAACAAACGGCACAGAGACAGAATTCAAATTAATAAAATCAGAACTGAAAAGGGAGATATAACAACAGAAATTGAGGAAATTTAAAAAATCATCAGATCCTACTACAAAGGCTTATACTCAACAAAATTGGAAAATCTGGATGAAATGGACAATTTTCTAGACAGGTACCAGATAACAAAATTAAATCAGGAGCAGATAAACCATCTAAACAGTCCTATAAACCCTAAAGAAATAGAAGAAATCATTAAAAGTCTCCCTACCAAAAAAAGTTTGGGACCAGATGATTTTAGTGCAGAATTCTATCAGACCTTCAGGAAGACCTAATACCAATTCTCTTCAAGCTATTCCATCGAATAGAAACAGAAGGAACAATACCCAATTTGTTCTATGAAGCTACCATTATGCTCATACCTAAACCTCACAAAGACCCAACAAAGAAAGAGAACTGCAGACCGATCTTTCTTATGAATATTGATGCAAAAATACTCAATAAAATTGTAGCAAACTGAATCCAACAACACATCAAAAAAATTATCCATCATGATCAATTAGGCTTTATCCCAGGAATGCAGGGATGATTCAATATTTGGAAATCCATCAATGTAATCCACTACATAAATAAACAAAAAGAAAAAACCACGTGGTCATCTCACTAGATACTGAGAAAGCATTTGACAAAATTCAACATCCCTTCATGTTAAAAAGTCTTGGAAAGATCAGGAATTCAAGGCCCATACCTAAACATAGTAAAAGCAACATACAGCAAGCCAGTAGCCAACATCAAACTAAATGGAGAGAAACTTGAAGCAATCCCACTAAGATCAGGGACTAGACAAGGCTGCCCACTCTCACCTTACCTATTTAATATAGTACTGGAAGTCCTAGCTAAAGCAATTAGACAACAAAAGGAAGTAAAAGGGATACAAATAGGAAAGAAAGAAGTCAAAATTTCACTATTTGCAGATGATATGATAGTATACTTAAGTGATCCTAAAACTTCCACCGGAGAACTCCTAAACCTGATAAACAACTTTAGTAAAGTGGCTGAAAATAAAATCAACTCAAACAAATCAGTAGCCTTCCTCTACTCAAAGAATAAAATGGGCGAGAAAGGAATTAGGGAAATGACACCCTTCACAATAGCCTCAAATAATATAAAGTATCTTGGAGTGAATCTAGCCAAGCAAGTGAAAGATCTGTATGACAAGAACTTCAAGTCTCTGAAGAAAGAAATTGAAGAAGATCTCAGAAGATGGAAAGATATCCCATGCTTGTGGATTGTCAGGATTAACTTAGTAAAAATGGCCATCTTGCCAAAAGCAATCTACAGGTTCCATGCAATCCCCATCAAAATTCCAAATCAATTCTTCAGAGAGATAGAAAGAGCAATTTGCAAATTCATTTAGAATAACAAAAAACCCAGCCAGGATAGCGAAAACTATTCTCAACAATAAAAGAACTTCTGGGGGAATCACCATCACTGACCTCAAACTGTACTACAGAGCAGTAGTGATAAAAACTTCATGGTATTGGTACAAAGACAGGCAGGAAGATCAATGGAATAGAATTGAAGATCCAGAAATGAACCCACACACCTATGGTCACTTGATCTTTGACAAAGTAGCTAAAACCGTCTAGTAGAAAAAGGTCAGCATTTTCAACAAATGGTGCTGGCTCAACTGGAGGTCAGCATGTAGAAGAATGCAAATTAATCCATTCTTAGTCCCTTGTACAAAGCTCAAGTCCAAGTGGATAAAGGACCTTCACATAAAACCAGATACACTGAAACTAATAGAAGAGAAGTTGAGGAAGACCCTCGAATACCTAGGTACAGGGGAAAAGTTTCTGAACAGAACACCAATGGCTTATGCTCTAAGATCAAGAATTGACAAATGGGACCTCATAAAATTGCAAAGCTTCTGTAAGGCAAAGGACACTGTCAATAAAACAAAACAGCAACCAACAGATTGGGAAAAGATCATTACCAATCTTACATCCGATAGAGGGCTAACATCCACGATATACAAAGAACTCAAGAAATTAGGTGCCAGACAACAAAAGTACCCCATTAAAAAATGGGGTCCAGAGCTAAACAAAGAATTCTCAACTGAGGAAACTTGAATGGCCGAGAAGCACCTTAAGAAATGCTCAACATCCTTAGTCATCAGGGAAATGCAAATTAAAACAACCCTGAGATACCACCTCACACCAATCAGAATGGCTAAGATAAAAAAACTCAGGTGATAGTAGATGCTGGCGAGGATGTGGAGAAAGAGGAACACTCCTCCACTGTTGGTGGGGTTGCAAACTGGTACAACCACTCTGGAAATCAGTCTGGTGGTTCCTCAGAAAATTGGACATAGCACTACTTGAGGGCCCAACTATACCACTCCTGGGCATATACCCAGAAAATGCTCCAATATATAACAAGGACATATGCTCCACTATGTTCATAACAGCCTTATTTATAATAGTCAGAAGCTGAAAAGAACCCAGATGCCCTTTATCAGAGGAATGGATACAAAAATTGTGGTACATTTATACAATGGAATATTACTCATCTATTAAAAATAATGAATTCAAGAAATTCTTATGTAAATGGATGGGACTAGAAAATATCATCCTAAGTGAGGTAACCCAATCATAAAAGAACACACATGGTATTTACTCACTGATAAGCAGATATTTGCCCAAAAGTTTGAAACAACAAAGATTCAACTAACAGACCACATGAAGCTCATGAAGAAGAAAGAACAAGTATGGATGTCTAGGTCTTACTCAGAAGGAATAACCAAGTACCCAAGGGAGCAAATATGGAGATAAAGTGTGGGACAGAAACTGAAGGGGAGGATGTCTAGAGACCATTCCACCTGGGTATTCATCCCATGTGCAGTCACCAAAAATAGACGCTGATATGGATGACAGGAAGTGCATGCTGACAGGAGCCTGATAGGGCTGTTTCTTTAGAGGTCCTCCAGAGTCTGACATACCCAGAGACAGATGCTCACAGCTAACTGCTGATCTGATCAAGGGTTCTCAATGGAGAAATTAGAGAGAAGACTGAAGGAGCTGGAAGGGTTGGTGGCCCCATGAGGAGAGCAATAATACCACCCAGCCAGAGCTCCCCAGGGTCTAAACCACCAGCCTAGGAGCACATATGGAGGGACACATTACTCCAGCTGTATATGTAGGGGAGGATGGCCTTGTTGGGCATAGGTGGGAGAGGAGATCTTTGGTCCCATGAAGGCTGAACACTGAGTGGGGGGGGAATCTGAGGGTGGGGAGGTGGGAGTAGGGGTTAGATGGGGCACACCTTCATAGAAGCAGGAGGAGGAGGGATGGGATAAGGAGCTCCTGGGTAGTAGGAGGAATGGGGTAAGGGGATAAAATTTGAAATTTAAAAAAGAAAGAAATTTTTTTTGAAGAGAATGGCCAAGTAAAAAGTTTCCCTTGCTTACTATTAGGAAGATTTATTATTAGTGATATTAAAGTGATCATGAATCCTAAGCAGCAGAGACTGAGTATAGTCCCTAATGAAATATCAACTACATTTTGCACAAAATAAAAACTAACCTGAAGAGTCATAGAAATCAGAAAAAAAAAACCAAAAAAAAAAAAAAAATAGTTAAAGCAATTTTGAGAAAATAGAACAGAGTAAAAGACATCTTAACTCCTAAGTTTAAAAGATAGAAAACCTATAGAAATCAAAGTAGAATGGTACTAGAATTAAAACATATATACAGGCTCCTGAAACAGAACAGGAAATCCAGAAATCGGGTCTTATTAAAACAACTCATTAATAACAAAGGAACACATGTATGCATTAGTAAAGACAATACTGTCAATAAACATTTCAAGGGGAAATTGATATCTATATATAAAATAATGAAACTAGATTCCCTTTATCAAACTTAGACTCTGGAAATCAGTTTGAAGTTTTCTCCAAAAATCAAGAAATTGATCGTCCATCTGGCTCAGTTTTTCTATTCTTGAACATGGATGCAAATGCCTTTATTACTACAGAGATACTGCAGTCCACATTCATTGTTGCTTTGTTCACAGTAGCTTGCAAACATAATTAGTCCAGATGTATATCAGATGGATAAGTAATGAAAATGTAGCACACACAGACACACTATGTATATTATTCAACTATAAAGAAAAGTAAAATCACAAAATTTTCAGGTAAGTGCATGGAACTGGAAAAGATATATTTAGGTGGCCTGGATCACTGAATGTAAACTCCTTACTTTCTCTCTCATTAGAGATTTCTGACTTCAGTCTTTCGTTCATGTATTTATTTGTAGAAACTATAAAACTTGAAATGGGCCATTTGCAGAAGGGATGCATTTAGAGTCACCTGGGCCATTAGAACTGTGCTGTGCTATGCCCTATTTTTCGATTTATAATTGTTTAAGAATCATCCCTTAGAAACAGTGATCATGAGAGTATTCATGGAGCTTTGTTTACTGCCTTGCTTGTTCTTTAACTATTTGTGTTTATTATCTTGCTTGTTCCTTGAGTATTTGCATCTATTGCATTTACTAATACCTCAACCTAGAACTGACCTTAATACTTGCATATAATTAAAATAGTATAAAAGCAAAAAGGAGGAGGGGGATGGGGTAGGGGATTTCTAGGGAGGGGAAATGGAAAAAGGAGATGACATTTGAGATGAATAAAATATCCAATATAAAAGAATCATTACATCAAGGAACATCTAGTTTCAAAGAATTCACAAGAGCAGAAGGAGAAAGAATTAGGACAGTCAAATATAATAGAATAATTATGCACACCAAGGCCAACTGAAAAGCAGTCATGAACAAATGAAATCTATACAGCCATTGTCCAGGGCTAAGGTTAGGAGAAATGGGAAAAACTGTTTGATATCATAGCAATAAACTAGATGCTCCTGAAGTTCAAAATCATATTTTAAAGATATCTGTGGTAGTTTGCATAGGAATGGCCCCCATAGACTCACATGTTTGAAAGCTTAGCCTATAGGAAGTGACACTATTTGGATGTGTGGCCTTGCTGGAGGAGGTGTGTTATGGAGCTTGTGGAGGAGGTGTGTGCCAGGGATGTGTAGGAATAGGAGAAGCAGGCTTAGAGCAAGTGTTGGGTTGACACATGTCCAAATCCTGAAAATACTTTTCTGAGACTGGCAGGAGTAGGATTGCTTTTCCCACCTCCACCTTGGGCCTGCATGTCCTGCCGCACATAGCCCTGTGGCCCCCACACCCCCCTACTTTTGCCTTATTAGAGGTCACAGAGCTGGTAGCCATGTAAAGCTTCCTTTCCTCATAAGGTCATGTCTAGCAACACCTGGAATTCTTCCTCATGTAAATGAGGCATCCCCAGCACCCTGGTCTTGGGAAATGATGTACATTCACTCACCAAAGGTTGAAATAGCCTTTGCTTCCCCTCCACTAACTGTATCAGTTCTCTGAGGGTGTATATTTTTTGCCTAAGCACTCACCACCAAGATCTTGCCTGTACCTACCCACCTGACTAAGTTTACCTCCCTCCAGTCCAGCCTAGTTTACAATTGGCCTGATGACTCCAAGAAAAAAGTGAATACAGGGCAGGGATGTATCACTGTGGGCGTAAGTATTGAGGTTTCAGAAGCTCAAATCAATCTCCTTCTGCTGCCTATGGGTTGAGATGTAGAACTCTTAGGCCCTTCTCCAGCACCATGTCTACCTACACACTGCTATGACTAAAATGGACTAAACCTCTGAAGCTGTAAGGCAGCTTCAACTAAAGGATTTTGTTTCTAAGATTGGCTGTAGTTACAGTGTCTCTTCAGAGCTATAGAAACCATAACTAAGACAGAGGTTGGTATGAGAGATTGAGGTATGGCTATGGTAGGCCTCACCATGCTTTTATTTGGAGCAAAGTGGATTTTGAAACTTTGGGTTAGGAAAGCAGTGGAATGCTTTAAGCACTGATTAATGAATGGGGCATACTAGTAGATGCACAGAAGACAGTGATGCTGGAGTGATTTGAATGGTGGAGACCTAGCTCAAGAGGTTTCAGAGAAGAAGAATTTTAGCAATTTGCCTAGAGAACATTCTTGTCATATTATGGTGAAGAATTTGGCTGTTCTTTGTCTTTGTATGAAGAATCTGTCTGAGGCTAAAGTGAAGAAATTCAGGTTAATTGTATTGGCAAAGAAAATCTCAAAACAGTCTAGTATTGACTTTGTCCTGTGGTTATTGGTGTTCATTCTTATAAAGATATATAATCAAAAGGAACAAGATAAACAAGGAAAACATTAAATGTACAGTTGAAGGAGTAAAGGCAATAGGAAGCAGAATGGAGCCTAATCCTGCATTCAGGGAGATAAACAGATTTTTAAAAAGCCTGATGATAAATGATATAAAAAGAGTGGCGACCTCAGGGCCCCATCAGCCAAGCTTCAATTTGTGAAAAGGAATTAAAGAAAACTTTAGAACTAGGTGTGATGGAACACCTTTAATCCCAGCACTCCAAAGGCAGCAACAGCCAGATCTCCAAGTTCAAGGCTAGCCTGGTCTACAGAGCTTTTAGAACAGCAAAACTTAGACAATGAAAGAAACCATCAAAATCAGAAAGCTGGTGAAGATGCAATTGAGCAAGGAGCTATGTTCCAGCCCCAGCCAGCATCAGAACTTGGCAGCTTTGGCCTCATGGATCTAGCTTAAGTGTCAAGGATAGAAGAAAATTGTTATTGACTATCTGTCCATAACTGAAGAAATCCACTGAGGTCAGACATGTTTTCAAGAATATCCTTAAGTGGAGGGCTAGGGGGGGGCATTATATGAAATTGTGTGGGTGAAGCCTGGATTGCCTTGGAGACTCCAAGATGCTGGTGATGCCAGAGCTGTGTGATACTTGTATATATACATGTGATATATTTTGATCAGTTCCATACTTCATTCCTTCCCCATCTAAATCCTCTATATGTCTCCCACCACTTTTCTCTCCCAATATCATGTGAACTTTAAAAGACCAATTGAGTCAATCTAGGCCTATCAGTACATGTAGGAGTGTCGAGTATGCTCCCAGAGGCAGAATCTGGGAAAGCCAAATCTCTTCCCACCAGTTGTCAATTGCCAAAAGATTTCCAGCTAGATACAAGACTTCATAACTAACTCCTCTCATCCATTTTGGAATTTTGTTGGGTTTGATGTGTTTAGGTCTTATGCAAGTCATGACAGTGTCTCTGAATTCATGTACAAAAATGTTTGTAGTGTCTGATAAATACTGTTTACCTCCATTTGGTTGTTATAATCTTTCCACCCCATCTTCCCTGATGATTACTGAGCCTTGTAAGGGGAGGGTGTGATGTATATGTTCCATTACTGACTATTGCCATTGTTCTTGGTTAGCTTATAGAACTTTATCTTAAGATACTACTGCTGAAGAAAATACACAGTTGAATCACAGAACATGGATAAATCAAGATATTGGTAACTTGGAATGTTCATCGCTATTGGCTAGCATTCATAATACTAGAAGGTGCTATGCTTACCACCAGGGGAGAAAAGTATCCTGTGATGCAAAGAGCATTGAATGCTCTTCCAGAGATCCTGAGTTCAATTCCCAGCAACCACATGGTGGCTCACAACCATCTGCAACAGGATTTGGTACCCTCTTCTGGTGTGTCTAAAGATAGTGAGAGTGTACTCATGTAAATGAAATAAATAAATCTTTAAAAAAAAGAAAAAATGGATGATAAAAAGGGACTTACTGAATTAAATAGAAACGTCAGGGCTCCATTTAATGAATATTTGGATTTGGACTCAAATATTCTTGCCAAGCATTTAGACCTATAGTTGACTATATTTTCAATAATAATGTTAACTAAAAAGATTCTGCAGGTCTAAGTTCTCTTCTCATGGCCATCTTGATCAGTCTCTTTCTTTCTTTCTTTTTTTAAAAAAATATCTATCTATCTATCTATCTATCTATCTATCTATCTATCTATCATCTATTTCTTTATTTACATTTTGCTCCTTTTCATTATTAATTAGTAATTTTATTTATTTATATCCCAAATGTTGCCCCCTCTTGGTTCCCCATCACAGAGTTTTTCCCCCATCCCCCTTCCCTCATCTTTGAGACAGTGACCCTGCCGGGGAATCTCCCTTCCCTGGGGCATCAAGTCTCTAGAGGATTAGGTACATCCTCTACCATTGAGGCCAGACAAGGCAGTCTTCTGCTACATAAGTGCTAGGGGCCTCAAACCAGCCCTTGTATGATCTTTGGTTGGTGGCTTAGTATCTGGGACCTCCCAGGGATCCAGGTTAGTTGATACTGTCGGTCTTCCTAGGGAGTTACCATCCTCTTCAGTTCCTTCAAATATTCCCTTAATTTTTCCACAGGGTTCCCTGACTTCAGTCCAATGCTTGGCTTTGAGTATCTACACCTGTCTTAGTCATCTTCTGGTAGAACTTCTCAGAGGACAGCCGTACTAGGCTCTTGTTTTCAAGCACACTATGACATCAATAATAGTGTCAGGTTTTGGTGACTGCCAATGGGATGAATTGCAAGTGGGGCTGGTCACTTGTCAGTTATTGGTTCAGTCTGTGTAAAGTTTCTTTCAAGTATCAGAGTAAGGTATGCTCTGCCAGGATATGGCTGAAAAATGAGAAAAGATCAGCTTCCTTTAGACTGATATGTACACTTATTCCTCCCTAAAGTATTTCATGATGTGTAATAGTTTTTTATTATTTTAGCTATGATTTTTTTATTTTACATTATAGTATTTTATTCTAATATACGAGAATTTCATATATACATGCAATGTATTTTATTATATCCTTTCTCTATTCCCTTTCTTCTATACCCCATGAACCCTAATCTGAACATTTCCCCTCCCAACTGCATGTCCTCTTTGAGATCAATTAGTGTTGTCCATGTGTATATAAGTACAGAGCCAACCTCATTAACTTTCAGTCACCAATAGCTCCTCAGATAAGTGTGAGACCAAGAATGATGCCTGATTGAATGATATTGTAAAGGTCTTATGCAGGTAACTATGGCATCCATGAATTCCTGGTGTGTGGCTCTATCATGTTAGGGTAACAATGATTTAACATATTCCTCACCAATTGCTGGCAATTACAGACTTTGGATCTTGCTTTTGCCTGTGGAGGCTTCTTTAAGCCTTGGAGAAGATATAATAGAGATGTCCCATGTAGGTGTAAAGACGCCATAGTCACTTCTTTCTCTGACTAGTTGTGGTTCTCTTTAATATGTTTGTTTACATCAAGGAGAATTTGCTTTGATATATGGGCAAAGGTTGCACAAGTCTATGGGTATTATAGGATAAGCCCTTAAAGGGTAAGCTGAATTCTGTTATCAATTTAAAAAAAAATTGTAGTGGTAGGATTTCCTGTAGTGTCTATAAACTCCCAGGCCCATGTTCTTGGCTAGGTTAACAATACTAGGTATGAGTTCCTTTCCTCTATTGCATCATTTGGCATATCTTGATAGGACAGTCATTATTTTAGGATTACAGCTGTGTAGGGCTGTTGATAACCATTTTTCCTTCACCAGAATGCAGAGTACTTTCTGATAACAAGAAAGGTAGCTATCAGAGAAATAGGGAACCTTTGGGTTTGTGTGTATAACATTACAAGTTTCTTGTGTCCCTTGGTGTTTAACTCTTCTCCTAGTAATAACTTTGTCCCCTAGAGATTGTTCATGAAAATAAATCTGTCTAGAAGAGATTTCATTTAAATGTCTTCCCTGCCTTCTAACAAGCTCATCTATTGGAAATATTGATGGCTTAAAGCCACACACATATATGAAATTATCTGCATACAGAAACATGAAAATTATTTTAATATTAGAATGACCAGATAGATATTTGGAAACTCAACTATACTCAAGGTGGAAGATGTCTTAGTATTTAGTCCTCAATTTCTTTTGTTCCCTTGTACTTATCACTGGTTGTTGAAGCTTGTGAAAGGTGTCAGTTGCCTTGGAATTAGTAAAAGACTGAAGAGTTCTCTCAATTTATCAAGAAATATTCATCAGCTTTGCTATGTGCTTAATCTCAGTCTTTTACTGTTATTTAAATGTTAAAAATATTTAATAGCTAAGTACAGGGTAGCTGCTATAAATCCTAAAAGAAATACCCTTATTGATGCTTCAACAAAGCACACTGAATGGATAAAAATTCATGCAGTCCCCTTTAATGCTTATCGTTTTTTATGTGTGACTCTAAATGGTACTGAATGATTAGTTTCCTCTAATTTAGTCAATTTTATACATATTTGTGCAAACTAATTATTTTTACTTTTGTTTGTTGTTTTCGCAGAAGACAAGAATTTTGAACTGCATTTACAATAAAGTAGAGAAAATGTTTTAGTATCTTTGTGTTTATATTAATTCACCACAACATTTATTAATAAAAGAGGTCATGATTTATTCCACTGAGGACAAAAGCAAGATACGTGTTCTTGAAATCACAGACTTGGAATAAAAGGTAATTATTCTTATAATGTATTATGTTATTTTGTTAAGGTTAGAGAGTCCCAAAAGTGGCATGTGAATAGGGCAAAATAATGTGTGTTCCACTGGTAAAATGATGGAGTAGAACATTGGTAGGTTTATAATGTGGGTCAAGGTCACTGTCACAGTAAGGGATTACTTGAAATTGAAGTGTAGCCAGAACATTGCAGAGTCCATATCATTCAACACTGACTTATGGTCTTCCTCTAAATATGTTATGGGTTCTTTCTACACTATCAATGAGGGAACTGGAATCATTATTTGGTTATTAAAGTTATTATATCTCATTTATCAGTGATTATAACTTTTCTATAATCAGTAATAAACTTGGGAGTTTTAGTATGACTGTACAAAAGTTAAAAATAAAAGAAAAATCATAGCCAAGTGAAAAAGATGGGTTGATTAATTAGATAGTTTGTAAAGATTATGAGCTAATTCCATTAATCTTTTTATTTCTTTGTGTGTAAATTGTGGCCCATCAGTAACTAATTTGGAAAATTACCTAGATGCATGCCTTCCTATCACAAGGATTGACTTTTCCCTATGAGATATTGCTTTCATGAATGTGGACACTAAATTTCTAATTGAGTGTTTTATACCCAGGAAGATGATACTTAAAACTAATAATGAATGTTCTCTACTGCAGTTCTCAGTTTCTGTTTTCATATGTTTTATTACCTACATCATTTAATAGAAAAACTAATCGTTGATTAAGAAGTTGACATCATGGGCTAGAAGATTTCTGGGTTATTTGAGTTAAATAAAATTAAGGATGTGCAGTCAGACTTGTGGTTTCTGAGAAGTCTCATAAGCAATAGATGAAATAATTGCTATAGACAGAAATGTGCCAAAAATGTTTATAGTTACTTGATGCAAATCTCTTAAGATTTCCTGACATTTCCATGCAGAGTGAAACTCTTTTGAGAAGTACAGGTCATCTGCCTAATGTTACAATATTATGGACATGAGCTTTATGATCACATACATCTAAATTTCATTTTGAAGATATTCTTATCAGATAAAACAAATTACAAAAGTGTTTCTGCAGCATTTGAAATAATGAAGTCTTATTAATAGCATAAAAACTTGACTTTTGAAAAGTAAGTGTTATTTTTCAGTCATTACTGGTGGCTAAGATTATTCAATATGTTTTAAATGAATTAAAGTTCAAGGATGACAGTAATATATAGAACCAATGAGGTCATGAGAAACAGTACTTGTTGTATGAATAATAAAAACAGAATAGAAAGAATAGAATTATCAACAGGAACTCTGAATTCTTATAAGGAAAACTTCAGAATTGTTTACTAAATATTTACTGCAGGTTCATCACTCTAGAAGAAAACGATGATGATACTTCCCATGTCATGATAGAATCATGCTCATAACTTCACACAAATCTTCTTCTAATGAGATGCCATCTTTGATAAGAGCCCACTGAAAGGGTTAATGGGAGAAAGAAACAATGTCACAGAATTTGTCCTTCTAGGACTCACTCAGGATCCTGCAGGTCAAATAGTATTATTTGTCATGTTTTTGCTCATCTACATTGTGACAATGGTTGGCAACCTGCTTATTGTGATGACAGTGATTGCCAGCCCCTCTTTGGGCTCCCCAATGTACTTCTTCCTTGCCTGTCTTTCATTCCTGGACATTGTTTATTCCACTTCCATCTCACCAAAGTTGATTATGGACTTGCTATGTGATGAAAAGTCCATCTCCTTCACAGCTTGCATGAGTCAACTCTTTATAGAGCATTTATTTGGTGGTACTGAGATTGTCATTTTGGTGGCAATGGCCTATGATCGCTATGTGGCAATCTGTAAGCCACTGCACTATTTGACTATCATGAATCGAAAGGTTTGTATCATTTTGTTGGGATTTTCCTGGATTGGAGGTTTTACACACTCCATGATTCAAATTGTCTTTGTTTTCAACCTTCCTTTCTGTGGTCCAAATATTATTGACCACTTTATGTGTGACATGTCCCCATTACTGGGACTTGCATGCACTGACACCTACTTCATTGGTCTCACCCTCATTGCCAATGGTGGAGCTATGTGCATTGTAGTCTTTATACTGCTCATAATGTCCTATGGAATCATCCTTAGATCTCTCAAGAATTACAGTCAGGAAGGGAGGCGCAAAGCCCTGTCTACCTGCAGCTCCCACATGATGGTAGTTACACTCTTTTTTGTTCCCTGCATTTTCATGTATGCCAGACCTGTTTATAACTTTTCTAGTGACAAATACATTACTGTATTTTATACAGTTTTTACTCCCATGCTAAATCCTTTAATCTATACTTTAAGAAATTCAGAGATGAAAAACTCTATGCAAAAACTCTGGTGTACAATGTTAATTATGGATAGAATAAGATTGTCTTGTCACTAAACATGTAACTAAATATAAATAAACAATCAGTGAAAAATTCTAACAAAGACAATATCAAAGATTTATAAGCAACTAATTACTGATGGGACAATGAGAATTAGCCTCTCTTAGGGGTTAGGTGTATTATTGGGTAGTCTAATGCAGAGTGGTCATCTCTGAAACCATATATATACAAACATATATACAAAAAATAATTAATCATATTATATTTATATATTTTTGTATATATATATACATTCATAAATATATATTATAATAATCAACAAAACTCAGGAGACTATCAATACAAATGAGTGGGCAGAAGACAGTTTAAGGGAGAGTAGATGGGAGACAGTGGAGGCAAAAATGCATGGTCATATTATAGTTCTATTTCATTATATAACTAATAACATATAAGCTAATACCTTCTATTCATCAGATGTCTCTGTGATACTCTTTAAAATCTACATTCCTTAAAAAAAGAATAAAGTTGCCATTGGTTTTACAATCAATTAGAAGTAAATTTCAGGCAATTTATCAGAGTTAATATTGAAACAAGAAATAACAGAGAATTGTTAATTATTACCAGTTGAGAAATAAAGCAATTTTGAGAACTTCTGACCATTCACATTTATAAGAAAGGATTATGATTAATAGATATACTAGGTAGACTTTGAATCTGTCAAATACCTTTTGTTTTATGTGATAGATTTACTATGTTTGCTTATATGGAATATCAATTTATTGATTAGCAATAGACTATTTTATGTGTTAACAGTTTGCTTATCTCTTTACAACTGGAGCTGTTTATATTGTTTACTGATACCCAAAATTATGAGTAAAGTATAAATTGTACATTCATATTCATGGGTGGGTTTACTTTAAATATGGATAAATATGTATGAGTAACAGTACTAAATTTAGTGGTCAACTTACCTTTGCTTTCATAAAAAACTGGCAGACCCTTTTCCATAATGCAATTTTGTTTTTTGAGTTGGTGACAATTTAATGTTTGCAAGAACTTAACATTGCTGAAGAATTGTTAGTTATTGTTTTAAATAATTACAAATGGAAAGAATCATTATCATATTTTCAGATGCAAGTATCATTGAAATTTGTTCATATTTCTCCATGTTAGATCCTCCTCATTTTGCCATTCCTCATTCTGGTCTCTGTTCCCCCAAATTGTTCCACTTCTGATATACATGTTTCAGCTAAATTTAGATTATACATGTCGATCCCCTCCATGAGCCCTCTTCCTTTTACTTAGAAGTCATTTAGAGGCCTGTTTCACTGAAATTAATGTTTTTTTTAATTGAGGCAAGATTTTGTGTATCTGAGAGAACTTATGTATTTTAGGATCTGGTTTACTTTGATTAAACAGATGATGTTCAATTCTACTTCATTTTCCCTATCATGAACTAATTTAAATTTCTAAAAAATGACATTTTAACTGGTATATTTTGTTTTAAATATTTCTGATTATTGTGAATGACAAGCAATAAATATGGTGTGCAAGTATCTCTCAGATATGTTAGTTTTGAATTTTAGAGTGGTGGAACTGTGTTCCATAGAAGTTTTATTTTTAGTTTTGTAGTGCAGAAGGACCTGTGGCAGGTGGGGATGGGAGCAAGATGGATGGGGTTAGGCATGAAGAAAGAAAATGTAAGAAGAGAGACCTAGAGTTGGGGCATTGAGGGTATTTGGAAGGCAGCGTGGAGACAGTGTAGTGAAAATTTCTAGGAATCTACAAGGGTGACCCTAGTGAGAATTCCTATTAATTGTGGGTACAGAGTCTGACCTGGCCATCTTTTATAGTCAGAAAAAGTTTCCAGTTGTGGAACTGGGATGAATTTGATTGAGATGTTAACTGAGCAGGTTCCCAAACAATCGAGAATGATGCTAAAACAAATGGTTGCTCCTGAAAACTGAAACTAGGGTCATGTTGCCAAGGACAGCATCCACACAGTTCATTAAATGTGGAGAGGCTGAATTGGTGCCTTCATAGAGCTTTCATGCCTATGATCTAGTCTCTTTGGTGTGGGAAGTATTCTTCAGGCTATAGAAAAAGAAAGCACTCATAAAATCCTTGACCTACAACCTGTCCTGCCTGCAAGATGTGCTGGGGCAATGATGGCATAGAACTTGTGGGAGTGGAGAATCAATGTTTCATTTAACTTGAGGACCACACCACATGATATTGCCCATTGTTCTACACTACTTGAATGGTTGGGAACCAGAGAAGAAATAGCCAGAGACCTAGGGTAGACCCAAACATAACTAGAAAAAGAAGGAAAACAATAAAGAAAGAAAGAAAATCTATGAATCAATTCTTTTTTTATAAGCTACCTGGGAGACTGACCAAGCTTTAGACTTCATTAGCAGCCATGTTATCTTTTTTTTTTAAAGATTTATTTATTCATTTTTTGTATGTGAGTACAATGTCATTCAGATCTCATTATAGATGGTTATGAGCCACCATGTGGTTGCTGGGAATTGAACTCAGGACCTTTGGAAGAACAGTCAGTGCTCTTAACCACTGAGCCATCTCTCCAGCCCCATCAATTCTTAATAATATTAATAATTAATATTATTAATAATTAATTATTAATATTATTAATAATTAATAATTCTTAATATTATTCTTAATAATATTCTTAATATTATAATATTATAATATTAATTAATTATATAATTAAATATAATTAATATTATAATATTAATATTATAATATTCTTAATATTATTAATAATATTCTTCCATAGATCAGTATCTTGTTCATTTGGCATTTGTGAGGCTTCCTCTATCAGCAGTGACAGCAGATGCAGAGACCTATAGCCAGTGTCCAGAGCAAAGAGTCTAAGTTGGAGGTCTGCACTAGGTGTCTGTCCTTGGAGCTGAGAAAACTCTTCAGTAGACAGGGAGGATTGTAGGAGGGGGGCAGACACCAAGAGAAGATGAACCACTGAATCAACTAAGCAGGACTCATAGAGACTGAAATAGCAATCATGCGGCCTACAAGGGTCTGTTGTACCAGGTTTTCTATGTATATGTTATGGCTGTTGGCTTTCTGTTTTTGTGGGACTCCAAACAGTGGGAGCAAGTGTGTCTCTGATTTTTTTCCCTCTTTTGGAACTCATTTTCTACTATTGGGTTGCTTTGTCCTCTGATACCATGTAAAGCATCTTCCATCAGTAGTCAATAGGGATAAAGCTTCAAGTCAATATTATTTTTATTTCTATGTGTACTGTATGTGACCCAAGTATGTAGTATCTTCAACAATAGGGTCTTACCATTAAGTTCTTGAGGGTAGCCAATAATATTGATAATGGTTTGTAATTTTTAGGGATCTATAGATAATGTGCAGAGAATGAGAGATCTTGGTACAGTCAATCCTAAATATATCTATCATATCTCATCTGTGAGGGCTAAGGGAATCCTGAGGAAGAAAAGGCAGAAAGATAACAAAAAAAGCCAAAAGCAATATAGGACACTAAAAAAAACAACAACAACAAGGTCTTCTTAACACTACAGTGTAGATTAAATTATATATATATATGTATATATATATACATATATATACATGTGTGTATATACACACATGTATGTACATATATATGTACACACACATACATACATATATACACATATATGTACATATATGTGTGTATATACACACACACAATCGAGAGAAGTCAAAGCTAGAACCCAATCAGTGTAGGAACTTGGAGGCAGGAAATAATACAGAGGCCATGGAGGAATACTTCTTACTGGCTTGCTGAAAGAGGAAGTAAGGAAAATGGATGAAATCTAATTAGGAAGAAGAGAGAGGAATAAATGTAGAAGGACAGCAGAGGAGAAAATACCAGTAAGGGGATATGGAGAAGCTAAATTATAATACACAAGATATATATATATATATATATATATATATATATATATATATATGATTTTTATCATCAGTGTTGACAATGTTTCCTCCAAGAGCTAAAGATTATATAACAATAACCTCAATACCAGATATGAGAAGCTCTTTTTTGAGTTGTTGGCCTGAGTTGTACTAGACTTTACACTTTACAGGCTATTGCTATTGCTCTTGGTTGCTCTCTAGAGGCAGAAGATAGGTCCCTATTACTGAAGACACCATGCACTTTAGGTACAATACCCAAAGATTCATGAATGTGATCTGGCCTGAATGCCTACTGAGGACTACATTTCATGGTATCAGAAAGCTCAGGGAAGATGGCTGAAGAAAAAGTGGAATTACTACTAAGAGGCAGAGGATCAGGGAATTTATTGTGGTACTATGTCTCCAATAATGTCAGAAGCCACACCCATAACATCTTGCTAACATGATGGTCTAAACATGAGCTGACCAAGGACAACAACAATAAATATTCCATGGTGGATATTGGAATATCAGAGTGCTTTAACACTACACAAAAGCAATAGGCAACTAACAAGTGCTCAATATGCCAAAAAGTCTTCCCTAGGGCAGAGCTATCCAATCACTTATTCAAAATTAAATGGCCAGCCCTAAAACACACATACGCAAGTAACATTATATAGACTGACCAGGTTATATTTAGAAATATATTTGTATCTATTTATACATATATGCTTGTAACGACAACTAATGAGAAAAGGCCCATGAATTTGAATGAGAGAAAAAATATGTGGGACAGTTTAAGGGAAAAAAAGAGAAAATGGTGCAATATATTAAATAGAGGAAATAAATAATTTTGAAAAGTCAGAAATATAATATAAATGTCATTGTGGAGTATATATCTAAAGTACATGAAATTCACATACAAAAGAAATACCTGTAGTCCATTTATATTAAATAAAGATGAAATAGCTAAAATTTGAAATCAGCAAGGTAGGTCTCATCAGATTATAAATAAAATTGGGGTGTTAGCTTAAAATATGAGATGAAGGTCAAATTATACAAAGTAGCATATATATATATAGAATATTTGAAAAGATCTAGTGTAAAAGTTGTCAACTTTTGTCATCAATAATTTAATTTTGACATGTTTTTCTAAATGGAAGGCGGGAGGAAAGGGAAAAAAAGGCATTGAAAACTAAAGGACACAAAGGTCAGGTCAGATATAACGATAGTCCCATTCAAAGTATACTTGTTTATTTGACAGAAACCCATAAAACATAAGGGTCTTAAAAGATGTATTTGAAGTTATAAAAGACCACAATTGTCAGCCCAGCAAAACTACTCATGATTAATAAAAGACTTCAGGATTTTGTGAGCATTAAGCCATGTCTACACAGAATACTAAAAGCAATACTTCAGTTTTTTTTTTTTTTTAGAAAAAAACCAAAAAACAAAAAAAAACTTACCTAAGTAATCACTGAAAACTAATAAAATGCTACAATAAAAAAATCAAAGAGATCCAAGAATAAATTTCAATGTATTTTTCTTATAGGAGCACATACAGATCTTGAATTCCTACAGACATTTTTGATATATTGATGTCTTTAACTTTATTCTCATAGGCTGAGACAAAAAGTTCCCTGAATAAGGTGGAAAGGAAGAGAAATTGGTTTTAAAGTAATGAACCATTTTCCACCTTTTGGTGATAATTGGACTCTCAGAAATATGATCACATCAGATGGTTATTTCAAAATAAATAGATACATCTGTGTATCTTTTTATAGTTACTAAAGAAAGGAGCAATTAAAGATATATATATATATATATATATATATATATATATATATATATATATATATATATATTTCCAAGCTAAGTTGAAAACAGACAACTTTTAGGCCAGTGGCCCAGAAGATCTGATTTATAAATAAATACATGATCATAATGATATTTGCTCACTGGATCTGATGACAAGCATGATTACAAGGATAACACTATAAACCTTGAAAGTCTTCCTGTTTGAAAAGTAAAAACTTCTTTCACATAGAAATAGTTAATTAATAATGGCTTGAGATTAAAGAATTTAATGAATGGAATAAAATCATGATGACTTCATCTCATAGAGATTCAGAATTCAAACAACTCCACTTCTTCCAAATTACAGAACTGTTATTTGCTATTTTTTTTCAAAAATTATGGTGTCAGATACAACAGCGGTTAAACTTCTATGTTGTCTTCCTCAGAGCCTCAGTGCTTCTTGGTTAGAGTCTCTCTCACTGTCAGAGTAAGGTTGCAGTGTGGAGCTTGGAAAGAAGACTGGATTACTTTTCCTCTTTAGAATGAGTTACACTTAACTTGCATTACCTAAGCATTTCATAATGTGTAACTGTTAGTTACTCATCATCTTATTTTGGATTTTTTTCTTTTGCATTATGGGCGTCTCATGTCCCTTGGCATTTTTCTACTTTCTTTCTTTGCAATAACTGAGTCTTTATCCTCTGGAGATTATTATTCAGAGAAAGAAACCTATCCAGGAGAGATTTCTTCATTTGAATGTGCTCCAAGTATTATAACAAACTAATTTGTAGTGATTTTGAAGTCTTTTATGTTGTATATAGTGATAATGCAATGCATTGTTTGCTCATGAATAATTATCTACACACCTAAGTGGAGGCCCCAGGAGAAGTCTGAAACTTCAGCTGTCTTTACTGGTATTCAGTCTGTGAGATGTTAAATTTTCTATAAATGTGTATCATTACTCAAAGAAGTATGTATAAAGTATGATCTGCCTTGGGTGATCATTTTGAGATATAGAGTCATTTTTGTAAGTGGAAGAGAATTGAGAAGAATTGTGAGTGACTAAAAGACTAAAGAGCTTTATCTCTCTCTCATCTTGTAAGAAAACTATATCACCAGTTTTGCTGTGAGATTAATCTAGTTTTCCCTTGTTAGATAAAATGTTTAATAGTTAACCTTATAGAATTTATTCTTCTTCATAAAATCAAGGTCCTTTATGCTGATTCACCAAAAGGAAAAAAGTTCACATAGCTATCATTACTGAATTTCATCTTTTTGCATGTTGTTGTCCACTTGTAATACCGAAAATGTATTTGGAGCACTTTATTTTATGTGATCAACTTTATACATAGTTGTCAAACTATTGCAGTTTTACTTTTTGATGTTTTCATAGCAATTAAATTTATTCAGTTACCTTTATACAAGCATTGATATTATATTTATGTGTCTTTATATCTGTTCACAAGTTCACTTATACTTAACAGCCATCTTTATTATCATAGGTCATGTCTTTTCCTTCAAGGTCAAACCTAAGACCTGAGTTCTTGGAATCACATTTTAGGTGGTACCAGATGAATATTCTTGTTATGTTTTGAAGGGTATGTATTTATTAAAGTTGCAATGTCTTATGGGAGACACAGAAAATAGGGAAAATAAAAGTGACAAATACAGAACTTAATAGGAGCATATCTGTAAACATTTTGTTCTGAGTTTCATAATCTCATCATTTTCCATATTAGCATATAAGAAGTTTTTTATGTCATATGTATAACAATAAAGGGAAACTCAATTTTTACTTGTTTTTATAGATTATACTTTATATAATGTTTAACAGATATGCAATATATTTTTATACAAAAGTACATATTTTATGTGTTAGAGTATAAGGGAAATTAGCATTTGTTCTTGAGGTCCAATATACATTTTGTATATACATCTTAAAATGATGCCAGCCAATATGTTAGTATGTATACACATCAAAACTTATGGTAGGATTATCTATGCATAAACAGTTACCTAGATTGATGTTATTACTATGTTAAGTTTCTACCATGTTCTTAAACAATATATTAAATTATTTTTAGAAAATTTTTAATGGCTTATTTAAAATACAATTTTACTATTCTATAGTTTTATAGTACTAACCTTTGAAAATTTTGTTAATAAATTTAAGAAATCTGCTTTGATTGTAATATGGTGATTATTAAACTGGACATGGGAGATTTGACCCAGTAAAATTCATCACTGATAGTTAATGAAAGTGAAATTATAACATATGACAGGAATAATATGTGAGAGTCAGTACTGGGTATAGTGCTTTAGTCTTAAGTCACTGAGCAGCTGAGATCTTTTCTTCTTGTAGTTTCCACAAATCCAGATCTGAATGTGACGCTGGCCACAATGAGAATGATACACACAGAGGCAGCATCAGGTCTGGCTTCTCAAGAAAACTTCACATCCTCTTTCACTATGAAATGCATTCCAACATCATCGTATTTGCTTGTTTCTAGAAAAATTCACCCCTTCACAGGTAAATAGTCTTTGTACCTATCAGTGATAAAGTAGACAATTCCTGGGACACACATAATATTAAAAGCATAGTATTATTTATACCTCAGACTGAAAGCAATAGTTCTTTTGTTGAAATGAATTGTGATGACTTATCATTGTTAGTTACAGTGAAATACTCAGAAATTTTTCTAAGAGCTATCACCTTCATGTTAACTAGGCTGATTTTTATGCTTTAAGAGATAGGAGATTCTAAGTATACTTCCCTAATAGAAATGAAGAATTAGGGCATTGATAAGATTATTATGTGGTAGAAGTTCATCTTCACAACAATGGAAATAAGCTCAGATTCAAAAATAAACCCATTTGGCTTCACAGCCCATAATGTTTACCACTGGCTCAGGATTGTCCTTTCCTGTGAAGATACTGCTTCTATGGATGCTGACACTGAATTTCTAACTGAGCCCTTTCTACCTTGGAGGATGATACTTAAAACCAATAATGTGTGTCCCTTACCCAGTTCTCAGTTTCTGTTTTCTCCTGTTTTACTACCTATGTTATTTAAGAGTGATAAAAAAGCTAATTTCTGATAAAGTAGTTGATGTTATACTATGTTAGAAGATTTCTGGATTATTTGAATTCAGTAAAATCAAGGACGTGTGATCAGAATTGTAGTTCCTAAGAAGTCTCATAAAAAATAGTTGAAATAATTGCTGTAGACAGAAATTTGACAAATGCACTTGTAGTTATTTGATGCCGTTTCAAATCAAATCTCTTAGGATTTCATGGCAGTCCTGTGCTGACTGAAGTCTTATGAGAAGTACGGGTCATCTGCCTAATGTTACAATATTATGGCAATCATCTTTATTATCCTAGAAATCAAGATAATATTTTGAAGATATTTTTACCAGATAAAATAATTTACAAAATTAATTTAGATATTGAAGTTTGTAGTAACTTAGAAACCAGATTCCTGAAAAGTAAGAGCTACCTTTGTCATTGCTGACAACTGTGCTGTACAATGTGTGTTAAATACTTAGTTTATGAATGACGATAATACATAGAGAGAATGAAGTCATGAGAAACAGAACACTACTCGATAAAAACCATCATAGGGAAATAAAACATTAAAAGGAAAGTTTTATTTAGTTTCTTGGTGCAATCAAAGACTTGTTTACTAATTTCACACTAGAGCTTGCCACTGTAGAAGACAACAATGATGCTCTCCATGTCATAATAAAATCATGTTCTTAACTCTACCCCAGATTCTGTTCTTAGGAGCTGCCATCTCTGATATAATCCACTGACAAGACTGATGGGAGAGATCAGTAATGTCACAGAATTTATTCTCCTGGGTCTTACTCAGGATCCTGCTGGGAGAAAAGCATTGTTTGTCATTTTTTTACTCATCTACATTGTGACAATGGTGGGCAACCTGCTCATTGTGGTGACAGTCATTACCAGTCCCTCCTTGGGCTCCCCAATGTACTTCTTGCTTGCCTCTCTATCACTCTTAGATGCACTTTTTTCCACTGCCATCTCACCCAAGTTGATTGTGGACTTACTCTGCGGTCAAAAGATCATCTCCTTCAGAGCCTGCATGAGCCAGCTCTTTGTAGAGCATTTATTTGGTGGTGTTGATATTGTTATTCTTGTGGCAATGGCGTATGATCGCTATGTGGCTATCTGTAAGCCGCTGCACTATTTGGCTATCATGAATCGAAGGGTTTGCATCACTTTTTTGATAATTGCCTGGGCTGGAGGTTTTACACACTCCCTGATTCAAATTGTCTTTGTATACAACCTTCCTTTTTGTGGCCCTAATGTCATTGATCATTTTATTTGTGACATGTCTCCATTATTGGTACTTGCATGCACAGACACCTACTTCATTGGCCTCACTGTTATTGCTAATGGTGGAGCCATGTGTATTGTGATCTTCACCCTCCTTCTAGCCTCCTATGGAATCATCCTAAGATCTCTTAAGACTCACAGTCAGGAAGGGAGGCGCAAAGCCCTATCTACCTGCAGCTCCCACATCCTTGTCGTTATCCTCTTTTTTGTTCCATGTATTTTTATGTATGCCAGACCAGTTTACAACTTTCCTATTGATAAATGTATTACTGTTTTTTATACAATTATCACTCCCATGTTGAATCCTTTAATATACACCTTAAGAAATTCAGAGATAAAAAATTGTATGAAAAAGCTTTGGTATAAAATGCTACCTGCTGATTAAACTGGAAAGTCTGTCTGGTGAAATTACTTTTCTTTTTATTTGAACAAAATCAATTAGGGATAATTACTATAAAGGATGACACTATCTACTTGTTGTATCTATCTAGAATACAATTCTTTATGAAAATTCTTTGAAAATGAATTTTTTCATAGAGATTTCAATGAGTATGGTATTATTTCAGTATTATAAACAAAGGTCCACTGCAAAACAAAACTATGTTGCTCGTGAACATACTTGTTTTGTCTTGAAATTTAAATAGTAGTCATTACAAAAGAATTCATTCTTATAAATTGAGAAATGATAAAAACAATGTTGGTTGTGTTAGAAAGGTGGCTTGTACAGGGACTGATCACACCAGGCCAGCACAACTCCATGAGAGAGAAAAATTTATTGAGGGAGAAGGGAGAAAGAAAAAAGGTATAAAAGGGGGCAAGAAAGAAAAGAAAGAAGGGGCAAAGTGGGGAGGGGATCTCTGCCTTTTATTTGGATCTTGATGCAATCACACAGGTGGGTTGGCCAGCAGGCAGGTAAAGCAAATGCTGAGCATGTATGGTGGTTGCCATGGCAACAGAAGCATGGGTCCTTGTTGCCTATGGGTGACATTGTCATCACTGGATTTGGAGGCTCGCTTCTGACACCAACAATATTGGATGTTCATGATCACTTGATCATTCTGAGCTTTTGAGGATTATAACAGACACATTTCTGGGACTAAAAGAAAGGTCTGAGATAACAATCATTCATTAGTCCATCTGAAGAGCACAATTGTGTAGCTACCATATGTACATTGCTGTAAGATGACTCCCATCCTCACAGCACAGTTGTGCAGCTACAATATATACATTGACTCCTATGCCTCGTGTCAGTGTCTTTACTATTCCAGTTCAAGTCTTCGGATTTAAAATTATGCTGTGCCTAGAGTAGGACACTAATAGTTTAGGAAATGATTAATGAAAGGTTTGTTAGATAACATGCAGCTGGTGATGAAACCAGATTCTAGTTCTTAAAGGTACACTAAACTTAACTTAGAAGTAACTATTTGCAATCTCCTTGACTATTTAACATGTTCTATTTTCCCAATTTTTAAAAAAGTCGTTTCTCATGCTATCTTAATGGTTGTGACTTGATAAGATATTGTAGAAGAGTTATCTTCCCAAATGTGTATTTACCATCAACATTTTACTTATAAACTTACAAAAATGTACTTTGTGTACTCAATTCTTTTCATATATGCAAAACATTCCTAAATTATATCAGTATATAATTATTCTAGAACAAAAGAGGAGTGAAGATTTTTTTGATTGCAATACAGGACCATCATCTGTGGTTTGCAGGAGTTTATATTCTTGCTTTGTATTTTTAAAATAAATTTTATTGTGTATTTAATGTATCTTTTGTGGTTCTATGGGACTTTAATTGCTAACGAGAGTCCCATTGGCCAGTTAGGTGGATAAATCAGCCATCGCATCACCTGGCATATTTAATCTTAGCTTTGCTTTGGTTACAAGGCTAAGGCCAAGGCCAGCTAATGCCTATACCATTGGAATCTATCAAATGCAGGTCAATTTCATTACCTATGGTCCTATGTTCACTAGCTGGAGCAGCTGATGAAAAGAAAAAGTTTAGAGAGCTAATTGTTATGAGATTAATTTCTTTTTATATAAAATTTCACTTAAAGGTTTTTAAACAATATGTTTATAATTTTCCATCTCCTCCCACCCCAACACCTCTGGATCTTTCCCACCTTCCTATCCATTCATATTCATTTTTTCTCTCTTTCATACTCAAAATGAAAGAAGACAAAAGAAAAAAAAAACAAATGAAACAAGAAAATATACTAAAGCAAAAAATACCAAGTAAACAACAACAAAAAAATGGAGCCATTTGGTGCTGGTCAACTACTCCTAGGCATAGGGCCTAGCTTGTAATGTGGTTATACACTCGATAATTCTCCTTTTGAGAAAAATTTGTGTCTTTTTCCTTTTTTAACCAGGAGGTATCAGTTGCAAATAGCTTCTTGGGTAGGGATGGAAGTCTGTGTCTACTTCCTATTTATGTGTTTGAACTTTGTCTGATTTGAACCTGTGTAGGTCTTGGGTGTTCTGTCCCAGATGCTGTGTGTTCGTATATGTATCAAACCTGTTGTGTCTGGAAGATACTCTTTTCTTAATATTCCACCACTTTTGGCTTTTACAATCTTTCTGACTCTTTTTCCATGCAGATCCCTGAGCCTTGGGGAGAGGGGTTTGAGGAAGACATGTTATTTAAAGTTGAGTAATATCTTACTCATGCTTATTTAGAATCTAAATGTCTTACTCTCTATACACTGATCAGTTGCAGGTCTGTGTGTGATATTTCCCATCTACTGGAAGACGTTTCTCTAATGAGGGCTGATCAATGATGGCATTAGGACACATTTTGTTGCTGTTTCTTTAGCAGAAGAGGTATGTCTGTCATACCCCTAAAATCTTCTGGAATTTTGTCAAGAAGGGGTGTTAGATTATGTCATTGGTTCTTTCTAGAGCCAATGAGATGATCATGTGACTTTTTAAATTTGTTTATTGGTAAATTAAATTTATTTTTTTAATCTGTGTTAAACCAACCATACATCTTTGAGAACTAGTCAAGTTGCTCACGGTGGATGAACATTTGTTTTACCTTAAAATTTTGGGGGAATTATAATATAATTAGAAAATGTCTACCTTCTCTTTAGTCCCATAAAACCCTGTCATATACCCTTCTCTGCTATCTTTAAAATTTATGTACTCCTTTTGTGATTTTTATTGTATATGTATGTATACATATGTGTATGTTATTATATATAAATATATATTACTATGTATAAACTCTGTATAATTGTATTTACATTTGTGTTTTCAAGGTTGACCCTTTGATATCAGGTAACCAATTGGTAGGCTCTTTCCAGGGAAGATTGTTTTTGCCTTTCCCAACATTCCTTAATTGCCTGTTGTTCCTTGTGTAAGGTTGAGGCCTCTTGAACTTTTACCATCAAGTTTGGTATGTCTATGGTATAGTTTTTTTCAGCTTGTGTTTGGGCAGTCATGTTCATGAGATTTACATTGTTGGGTGACACAATCTCACAGCAAAGTCTATGGATCTTATTGTTCTCAGAATCTTTTGACCAACACTTTTGCAAAGTCCTTGAGCCTTAGATGCAGGAGTTTTTGTAGATGTATCCATTAAGAATGGACATTGCAACTCAGCATTTTGAATATTTTTTAAATGGTCTCCATCTACTGAGGGATGAAGACTACACTAATCTGTGGGTATGATGATCAATATTTATTGTTAGGGGATTATGGAGTTTGGTAAATTAAGGGTTGCAGTTTGGTTTCCAATAATGAATAGTTACCTGGGTTTCTAGTACCAACATTCCTTTTCTATTGGTGATCTAATAATAAGTCCAAGTAGAGAGCTATTGGTTATTGCCAAGGCATGTGTGATATTGGTGGACTCTGCTATGTTACTTGCTATGATGGTAGCATATCTTGTTGTGCTGGATGTTCGTGTCGTTCATAGGGATTATAGCTGAGTAGGATTGTTGATTAATTCTTTATTTTGGAATTCTGTATGGTGCCTTTTTTTAACATGAAAGTTAGTTCTCAGGGAGAAGACATTCAAATTTGTTCCAGCTTGGGGGTCTCTGCGCCCTGTTTTTGTGTTGTCTTCACTACCTTCTACCATATTTGGTAACCAAGGGCAGCAGGAATAAGTCATATATTTGGAAGTCCCTTAGATAGTCCTAGCAATGACTTAAAAGAGAGCTTCTCACGTCTGGTATTGGGGTCTTGGGCTCTTGGAGGGAACACAGTGCAGATGAGAAAAATTCATTTAAACTATATTTGTATGTTTATATATTGAATTATATGCACTTTAGGATTTTAGGTAAATGCATACTAGTATGATTATATTTTGCTTTTTCAGCCATCCACATTGTTACTTTACCTACTTCCTTCCTCCAGTATTGACCTCTTACCCCTTTCCTTAAAAAATTTCTCTGTTTCCCATTTCCCCTATCAGATAAGGTGTATACTGCTATTCCTTTTACCCCCTTCCCACTTCCCTCTGTATTTAACCTCCTTTTGCTTCCTAACGAACACCACCATTTGCCCATTTCCCTCATCAAATTATTTGTATTCTGTTACTCCTCTCTCAATTGGTCTCCAACATCCATATCCTGGTCATGGTCTATGTTTACTGTCTTGGTTTCTGTAGTTACTATAGTCTATTTACTCATAACTAAAAAATCGGAGATTAGAACATTCAATGAGAAAGAACATGCAACTTTTGTCTTTCTAGATCTAGATTACATCACTCAATATGATCTTTTCTAGTTCCATGTATTTACATGCAAAGTTTTTGATTTTGTTATTCTTTACTACTACGTAGTATTCTATAGTGTACATGTGTCACATTTTTATTATCTATTCATCAGTTGTAGGACATTTAAGTTGTTTCCATTTCCTAGTTATTGTGACTAAAGAAGAGATGACATGGTTTAGCAAACATGTATGGATTAGAATGTCCAGTCCTTTTGGGTATATGCCAAGGAGTGGTATAGCTGGAGCATATGGCAGTTCTTCACGCTAGTTTTCATAGTAGCAGCACCAGTTTGCAATCCACCAACAGTGAACAACAGTTCCAGTTTTTCCAGTATCCCCTCCCAATTTGTTGTCTCCTTGTCCATTAATCTTAGCCATTCTGACTGGGGTAAAATAAAATCTCAAAGTGGTTTTGATTTGCAGTTCCTAGTACTAGGGTTGATGAACAATTTTTGTGATATTTCTCAGCCACTGTTTTCCTTGTTGATCACTGTCTAGTCAGGTTCTAGGCCCATTTTGTTTTTGAGTATGTCTTCTCCCCTCCTGCACCCGGTTTCTTATTCGACTCTGTTTTCTAGTGTTCTTTGTATGTTCTGAATATGAAGCCTCTGTCAGATATAAAGCTAGCAAACATTATCTTTTATTCTGTGGAACTTTTTGTTACCTGGTTGCTTGCTTCTTTTGTTGTTCAAAAGCTTGTTGGTTTCATGAAGTCCAATTGGTCAGTTGTTGAACTTGATTTTTGGACAAACAGAGCTCTGTTTAAGTCCTTTCATACTTTTACATCATGTAGAGTATTGCATGTATTTTCTTCTAGCACTTTCAGTGTCTCAAGTTTCAGGTTTAGGCGTTTGATCCATTTGTAGTGTCTTTTTTGTTTTGCTTTTTGTTTTTTTTGTACAAGGTGATAAATACAAGACTAATTTCACCTTTTGTTCTGCAGATGGACATCCATTATTTTCAGCATCATTTGTTGAAAATGGGCTTTTTTCCCCCCAAGGTATATATTTGGTGTCTTTGTCAGATATTAAATTGATAAAATTATGTATCATTGTATTCATACTTAAATCTTGCTCTGTTGGTCTACAGAATTACTTTGTGCCAATGCCATATTGTTTTTATTGCCATGGTTCTGTAATATATTTTAAGATCTGGAATTTTAATAAACACAACATTATGGATTTGCTTTTTATTGTTTGTTTGGATATTTGTTTTGGCTGTGGATTGTTTTTGCTATCTGAAATATTTTGTGGTTCCATATGAATTTTAGAATTGTGGTCCTTTTTTTCTATTTCTGAGATGAATGAGATGAAGATTTTGATTTGAATTGCAATAAGCTGTAAATAGATATTGGTAGAACAGTCATTTTCATAGTAGTAATTCAAATACCTTATGGACATTTGATGTGCTTCCATTTTGTAGTTTCTCTTTCTACCCATTTATCATAGGTTTAAAGTTTTAATTGTATATATCCTTCACGTCCTTGGTTAGGGTTATGTATAGGTACATGGTATTGTACCAATGATACTTTTCTCTGTATTTTGGTTGTGGTGTAAGGGAAAGTAATTGATTTTTGCATGATGATTCAGTATCCTGCCACACTGTTTAATTTTTGTTATTATATCTAGATGTTTGCTGGTGCAATTTTTGGGATTTCTAATGTATAATAGGATATCATCTACAGGTAGGGATATTTGACTTCTTGCTTCCCTATTTGCATCTCTTTAAGTTCCTTCTCTTGCCTTTTTTCTCAAGCTAGTGATTTGATCACAATGCTGAGAATGAAAGGTGATAGTGGACACTCCTGTCTCCTTTCTTACTTTAGTGGTATTGTGTCAATATTTTCTCCATTTAGGATGATTTTGGCTGTGAATTTTTCCTACATAGTTTTATTGTTTTGAGAAATGTGCCTTCTAGCCCTACAGTCTCTAGGACTTTTAGTCATGACAGCATTTTGGATTTTGTCAAAGGCTTTTTCAGCATCTGTTTAGGCAGTCATGTGATTGTACTTAAGTCCCATTATGTAATTTATTACATGTATTATCTATGATTGTTAAACTTTCCTGCATTTCAGGCATGAAGGCAAATTGGTTATGAAGAGAAGTATGTTTGATGTATGCCTGTGTTATTATTACGAGTATTTTATTGAGTATTTTTAGTCTGTATTTATTGTGAATATTGACCTGCAGTGTTCTGTTTTTCCTTTTTTCATGTTTTTACCTGGTTTAGAAAGTAAAGTGATACTGGTCTTATGGAAGAAATTTGAGAGAATTCTCTCTCTCTCTCTCTCTCTCTCTCTCTCTCTCTCTCCCTCTCCCTCTTTTTCTCCTCCTCCACCTTTTCCTCCTCTTTCTTCTATTATTTAATAGTTTAAGAAGGAGTGACTGCAGTTCTTTGAATGTCTTGTCAAAATTTTGTAAATTAACTTGATCCTGGACACTTCCTTCCTTATTCCTTCCTTCCTTCCCTCCTCCTCTTCCTCCTCTTCCTCCTCCTCTTCCTCTTCTTCTTCTCCTCCATTCTTCCTTCTTTCTTTCTTTCTTTCTTTCTTTCTTTCTTTCTTTCTTTCTTTCTTTCTTTCTTTCTTTTTCTTTCTTTAATTCAGAAGGCTTTTTATTCCTGTTTCAATGTCCTGATTTTTTTATGGATCTCTTTAGGTTGTTGATTTCTTTGTTTAATGTTGGTGGTTTGGCTGAATCTAGAAATTCATTTCTTTTAGGTTTTTCAGCTTCGTGGTATACATGATTAAAGATATTGCCTTATAATATTATGATTATTTTGGTGCCTGTTGTAATGTTTCTTACACATTTCTGATTCTAGTAATTTAGGTCTTCTTTTTCTTTCTTTTGGTTAGTTATTCCAAGGGTTTTCCATTTGTTTATCTTTCTCTTATTGTATATTTTCTTTATTTACATTTCTAATGTTATCTCCATTCCAAGTCCCCCAACCCCAGAAATTCTTTATTCCATTTCACCACCCCTGCTTTCATGAGGATGTTTCTTCATCCACCCCAACTCCTGCCTCCCCTACCCTGGCATTCCACTACTCTGGGGCATTGAGCCTCACAGGACCAAGGGCTTCTGCTCCCATTGATGCCTGACAAGGTCATCCTCTGCTACATAGACTGGAGCCATGGGTCCCTCCATGTGTACTCTTTGGTTGGTGGTTTAGCCCCTGGGATCTCTAGGGGCTCTGGTTGGTTGTATTGCTGTCCTACCTATGAGGTTGCAAACCCTGTCAGCTCCTTCAGTTCTTTCTCTATTGGGGATCTTCTTCAGTTCTTTCTCCATTGGGGATCCCATGCTTAGTCCAATGGTTGGCTGTGAGCATCTACCTCCATATTTGTCAGGCTCTGGCAGAGTCTCTGAGGAGACAGCTATATCAGACTCTTGTCAGCAAGCACTTCTTAGTATGCAGAATATTGTCTGCATTTGGTGATTATTATATGGGATGGATCCCTAGGTGGGGTAGTCACTGGATGGCCTTTCCTTCAGTCTCTGCTCCACACTTTGTCTCTGTATTTTCTCCCATGAGTATTTTGTTTCACCTTCTGAGAATGACCAAAGCATCCACACTTTGGTTTTTCTTCTTGAGCTTCATGTGGTCTGTAAATTGTGTCTTGGGTACTATGAGCTTTTAGGCTAATATCCACTTATCAGTGAATATATATACCATGTGTATTCTTTTGTGATTGGATTACCTCACTCAGGATGATATTTTCTAGTTCCATCCATTTGCCTATGAATTTCAAGAAGTCATTGTGTTTAATAGCTTAGTAGTTCTCCATTGTGTAAATGTTCCACATTTTATGTATCCATTTCTCTGTTGAAAGACATCTGGTTTTTCTCCAGGTCTGGCTATTATAAATAAGGCTGCTATGAACATAGTGGAGTATGTGTCCTTGTGGTGTGTTGGAGCATCTTTTAGTTATATGCCCAGGAGTGTTATAGCTGGGTCCTCAGGTAATACTATGCCCAATTTTCTGAGTGATTTCCAGAGTGGTTGTACTATCTTGCAATCCCACCAACAATGGAAGAGTGTTCCTCTTTTTCTACATCCGTGCCAGCATCTGCTATCACCTGAGTTTTTGATCTTAGCCATTCTGATTGATGTGAGGTGGTATCTCAGGGTTGTGTTGATTTGCATTTCCCTGATGACTAAGGATGCTGAACATTTTTTAGGTGCTTCTCCAATATTCGAGATTTCTTAGTTGAGAATTCTCTGTTTAGTTCTATACCCCATCTTTTAAAATCAAATTGTAATTTTTATTTTTTCACATAGGGGTTATAAACACAAAAAGGCAGGATGTGGGGAAAGCGATGACACAGGAGCATAGGTGTTCAGGGGGAGTACAGATATCTTTCAGAACAGGGTATCGGCTGGGTGAAAGTTCAGGGGACGGGTCACTATGATTCTGCCTATGATTCACTTGTCCTCATCTAAGTTGGCACTATCCGCCAAGGCTGCCTATTTACAAGGTCAATGACTACTCAGGCTGGTAAATTTCCACAGAAGCTTCCTGTTTACAATAGTTTATAGCCATCTGTTTCACTGTTTTTCCACAGAGATCCAAGACTTTGTGTTAGCAGGCATGTAGCATTTGGTTTTCTGGAGTCTAACTTCTTGAGTTCTTTGTATATATTGGAAATTAGCCCTCTATCAGATATAGAATTGATAAAGATCTTTTCCCAATCTGTGGGTTGCCATTTTGTCCTATTGATAGTGTTCTTTGCCTTACAGAAGCTTTGCAATTTTATGCGATCCCATTTGTTGATTCTTGATCTTAGAGCATAAGAAATTGGTGTTCTGTTCAGGAAATTTTTCTCTGTACCCATGTGTTTGAAGCTCTTCCCCCCCCCTTTTCTTCTATTAGTTTTAGTGTATCTGGTTTTATGTGGAGGTCCTTGATCCACTTGGACTTGAGCTTTGTACAAGGAAATAAAAATGGATCGATTTGCATTCTTTTTACCTCCAGTTGAACCAGCACTATTTATTGAAAGTGATGTCTTTTTTCCCCATTGGATGGTTTTAGCTCCTTTGTCAAAGATCAAGTGACCATAGATGTATGGGTTCATTTCTGGGTCTTCAATTCTATTCCATTCATCTACCTGCCTGTCTCTGTACAAATAATGTACGTTGGTTTTTTTTTTTTTTTTTTTTTTTTTTTTTTTTTTTTTTTTTTTTTTTTTTTTGGTTTTTCGAGACAGGGTTTCTCTGTGTAGTTCTGGCTGTCCTGGAACTCACTCTGTAGACCAGGCTAGCCTCGAACATAGAAATCCTCCTGCCTCTGCCTCCCAAGTGCTGGGATTAAAGGCATGTGCCACCACCTCCCGGCTAATGTACAGTTTTTATCACTATTGCTCTGTAATACTGCTTGAGCTACCTGCTGGATTTGTTGTTGTCATTTCTTTGTTGCTGCTTTTTGTCTTTGCTTTTGTTTTATTAAATTCTGCACTGATTTTTATTATTTCTTACCATCAACTGGATTTGGTTTTGTTTTTTTTCCTGTTTTTCTAAATATTGAGTTCTATAATTAAGCCATTTTTTGTACACTTTTTTAATGTAGACACATAGAGTCATTATTCTGTTTGTTGGTTTGCTTCAATGTGTTTCAGAAATTCTGTTGTGTTTTATTTTCCTTCGATCCCTGAAGTTTTTTCATGTCTATCTTGACTTCTTTAACTCATTATTAAGTAGCAAGCTGATGAATGTCCATAAGATTTCATATTTACTGGAAGTTTCCTTTTTAAGTGAGATAGGATGCAGTGATTTCAATCTTTTTGAATTTGCAAAGATTTGTTTTCGTTTCCCAGGATATGGTCTACTTTAGAAGAATTTCCATGTGCTTCTGAGTAGAATGTGTTTTCCTTCTTGTTTGTGTAGAATATTCTGTAGATATCTGTTAAATCCGTTTGATGCATGTTATCAATGAATTCTGATTTTTTTTATTTGTTTGTCTACTGGAGAAAATGTGGCATTGATATCACCTGGTATTAATTTATTAATGTTAATCTATTCCTTTAACTCTGATAGTATATTTTAAGAAATTGTGTTCTCCTGAGTTTGGTAAACATATATTTAGGATAGTCATGTCTTCTTATTAACTGTTCCTGTCTCAGTTCTGAAGAGACACCATGACTATGGCAACTTTTCTAAAGACAAACATTTAATTGGAGCTGGTTTACAGTTTGAGATGTTTAAATAATTATTCAGAAAGTATTATCAATAGCAGAAAGCATGAAGCATACAGGCAGACATGATACAGTAGAAGGAACTAAGAGTTGTACATCTGGATTGGCAGTCAACATGAAGTGAACTGAACTACTAGACATAGCTTGAGCTTCTGAGACCATAAAGCCTCGCCCCTAATGACACACTTTATCCATCAAAATAATACCTTCTCCAACATGGCCACACATCTTAACACTGCTACTTACATTGGACCAAGCATTCAAACACATGAGTTTATGGGGTCATTCCTTTCAAACCACCACAGTTCCTTTGAGTAGATTGAAGCATGTCTTTTTATTTCTTCTGATTAGTTTTAGTTTCAAGTAAGTCTATTTTGTCAGATATTAGGATATAGATGCCTGCTTGCTTCCTAGTCCCATTTGATTGGATTACTTTTGTTTACCCTTTACTCTAAGGGTTTACTCTAAGGTGGTTCCTATGTTTAAAATAATACGTGTTTCTCACAGGCAGCAGATAGATGCATTTTGTTTTTTAATCAATTCACTCAGTCTGTTACTTGAATGGAGACTTAAAGTTATTGATGTTTAAAAGTTATGGAAATGTGTGTGCTATTCAGTCACTTTATTGTTGATTTTTGGTGTTGTTCTAAAATGTCAGATAAACTTTAGAATTGAATTATATAAATGATTCATGAATGTGCCATCTTTATTTGGTACCACCAAACAATCTCTGATGCAACAGCCTGGCATATATTTATTTATGAATGCTAGGCTTTATATCTTTGGCTTGTTTCCAATTAGCTTGTATAGCTTAATTAATCCATTTATTCTAATCTAAATTCTGCCATGTGGCTCATTATCTCTCCTTCATTCCTTGCACCTGTTCATTCTTCTGGTTCTGGCTGACAAAAAAAAAAAAAAAATCCTTGTTCCAGATTCTTTCCCAGAGTTCCTATCTCTGTTACCTTTCTTCTTCTGCCCCAATATAAGCTGTCATATATTCATTATATCAGTCAGAAGGTAATGGAAACGAATGTCTACAAAACACTGAGATAGATAATGTTTCATAAAACTAACAACACTAAAGTCCAGACAATACTCAACACTTTGCTGGTACAAAAATCAAAATTTGAAATGATACAAATGTAACCTTTATACAATATACAAGAAGATTATTCCAACATTTCCCCCTCTTTTTTCAATAAAAATTATTTCTCTACTATCAATAAATTATATATAATAAGAACAATAATAAGAACTATCAGGTAAGAATTACAGTTACAATATCATTTGTACTTCGCTAACTTGTACAAAGTATTTCACTCTCTATCCTATGTTGATGAATCAGTAAATCACTTTCTATCAAAACTTACATTTATCAACCTAAAAATATCTTTTAAACTGTAAAATATTTTCTAAAATCTTAAGCAATTTAGGCTTAATATGAGACTATAAGTATCTAGTCTTCAACCCTATCAGAGAGATAAGAAAGATAAATATTACCTGAGTAAACAGGATGTAGGGTGTAAGCAACTTCAAATACTATAGACATGACAGAGACTTCTGGCTGCCTGGACATTCATCCAGGATTCCTCTGCAATATTGGAACATCCATCTTCAGCCTACAGGCCCACAATATCTGACAAACTTTTTGTGAAGCAACAATTATGAAGGACTGACTTGCGTTGTCTTGGCAAAGTTTAGCAGTCAACTTCCCAGTGCCCTGCTTGTCCACAGTTTGGATAGCCTGGTGTCAGCAATCAAGGCAAGGGCAGGTTTTTTGCCCAGTGGTTAGCTTTGCCACTTATGAAGCAAATTCCATTTAGAGGTTATTCGATGCCCATCATCTTCTTTGAAGTAGACTGGGGGTGCTACCAGGACCAGACATGTTTCATTCTTACAAAAAAGCCTTATGTTATTAATACATATTCTGTAGGCCTCTGAAGTATTTGAAGACCATCTATATAAAGTATATCTGAATAGGCAAACCTTGCTTGTTTCTAAGTACTTCCTGTCTGATTAACTTTGAAAACATCTACTGAGGCTAAATAAAGCTTATTTCTGTAAATAACTAAACTAGTACCTAGCATGGACATAAGTGATTGACTTACTACTAACCTGATTTTCTTAATTATTCTATACATTTTGTAATAAAAACATTCAAGGACAAAAACTTTACATTATATTTAAAAATGATTTGTATGTGTACAAAATCTTAGACAAGAGTTGAAACATATGCAATCTGTATGTAGTAACAAAAATAACCTTAAATTAAAAGGTGGGACAGTTCAGATATGAGAGGAGATGGTAGAGAAGTACGGAGTGTCAAGAATTTGAAAGCAGGTATGTAGCAGTGGGGGAGGAGGAACAGGGGTAACCACTAGAAAGTCCCAGATGCCAGGGACCCAAGAGGATCCAACAAGGAGGACTTTAGCCAAAATACCCAACAAAGGGAAGATAGAACCTGTAGAGACCATATCCAGTAGATAGACATGGACCCCAATTGAGGGATGGGGCCATCCACCCCTCTCAAAAATATTAATCCAGAATTCCTCCTGTCAAAAGGAAATGCAGGGACAAAGAGTGGAGTAGAAACTGAAGGAGAAGCCATCTAGAGACTGTCCCACCTAGGGATCCATTCCACCTGCTGACACCAAACCTAGACACTATTGCTGATGCTAAGAAGTGCTTACTGAAAGAAGCCCCTTATAGTTGTCCCCTGAGAGGCTCTGCCAGAGCCAGACCAATATAGATGTAGATATACATGGCTAGGCATTGGACTGAGCATGGGGACCCCAATGGAGAATTTAGGGCAAGGACTGTAGGAGCTTAAGGGGTTTGCAACCTCATAGGAAGAACAACAATATCAAACAACCAGACCCCCCAGAGCTCCCAGAGACTAAACCACCAACCAAAGAGTACACAGGGGGAACTCCTGGCTCCAGGTGGATATGTAGCAGAGGTTTGCCTTATCTGGCATCACTGGGAAGGGAGTTCCTTGGTGCTGTAGAGGATAGGGGAACAGCTAGGCTGCTGAGGCAGGATTGGGTGGGCAGGTGGTAGAGCACCCTCATAGAGGCAGGGGGAGGAAGGAGGGATTAAGGGGCTTGTAGAGGGGAAACTGGGAAGGGGAATAACATTTGAAATGTAAATAAAACAACCAACAAAAATATACAAAAATACATAACAATGTAAAGACATTCAGCTTTCTAGTCGAAATGTAGATTTTATAGTCTACACTTTATCCTATCATTCTTACACCCTTTTTACATTCCTTCTCCCACCATTTTCCCTAACACTATACAGGAGAGAAAGAAAGATAGAGAAAAAAAATCCCTGAATCTAATCTCTTTTATTTTAGTTCCTCTCTGTCCAAGACCATTAACAACTTGTGACCAACCCTCCTGAACAATGACATACATCCATTTTTCATTAATGACAAAAACCCACGCAGCCTACCTCTTGGAAATGGGACCATTGTGTTCTTTAATATTGTCTCCTGCTGTCTGGGGGCAATGACATTCTTTGGGGGCACAAAGAGAATTGGGATATTGGGCAAGTCCTAGGAAAACTAGCTGCATCATTTGCTGTCCAGTCTCTGTGTGATGGGAAAGTGCAGGGCTTAACTGAAGTCCTGGCTTTAAGGGTCTGTGAGGCTGGACCAACTTAGCTAGTTGCTTTAAAGTTGTCCTGAATGTAGAGTTTTGAGGAAACAGCTGTTGAGGCAGTTTGTGAGGTTGGATCATTTGAGCTACTTGTCTTGACTTCATAGGTGTTGGGTCCTTTTGCTCTGAAAATACATAAACTTTTAAAAATAATATACGTATCTGCTTAAAACATGTATGGAATGTACAGTTGGGCCAGATCAGCTAAGAATGATTCTCTGCTCTTTGTTTGAGCAAAGAAGTTATCCAACTTTATATGTTCATTTGAATTGCATAACCAAACTATAATATAAGTCTCCATCCATGCCATATGAAAGATTTGCATGTAATAATAAGTCCTGAGGACTCTGTAGCCAACTAAATTTACTGGCTACACAGAACTAGTCTTAACTAGTCTCAGAGCTGTTCCCATATAGAGGGATGCCACCTGTTTTATTGTTCTTGGTCTCTTCTTTCATGTCTGCCGTTAAGATTTTCAGGAAGCCTCCCCCCTCTCAAATCTAATCTTTATTAGTTTTGAAGGAATGCTTTTTGAATTTCCTTTCAGTCTAGTGCATCTATAGATTGCCCCAGAATTCTTTATAAAATTGTAAATTTCTCACATATGCATCTAATTCCCTTATCATAGTTAAAAAAATCATTTTAGGTTTTTAAATGGATTTAGGCTGTCATTTTTGAAGTCTTATCACAAGGTGGCAGTGTAGGCTTTAGCTTGGATTCATCTGAAATTTCTTTGTCTAATTTTTTATTCCATTGTTTGTAATTTAGCATGGATTTCTTCAGCCCTTTTCTTATCCAAGTCTGTTTTATTCTGATCTCTTTTTAAAAGGACATATACAACTGCAATCATTACCAAAAATAATTAATAATATGCTATTAATCAAAACAAATGACATGGGATCCAAACACCCTTTGTCATTATGATTTCCATTTTTTTAACACAGAGCACATTTTTTCTTTTATTCTAACTCTCTCCTTTCTTCAGAAACTACACTTTATTATTTTCGAACTACTTATTTTTCTATGATTTTTTTTTAATATCTAGTTTCTTTTCCACTCTTTTCAAATTTAATACCTTACCAGTCTAGAAGTTCAGGGCTTCTCACTCCAGCCCTGGCTCCAGGAAAATGTTTCTTCTGCCCTTCTGAGATTCAGCTTTGCCGCACTCTCAGGATGGTCTAGAATTCTGCCCTACTCTGGCTCAGCACTCTGCAAGCCCACTTGGCAAGCTTTTACGCTTACAGTCCTCTCCATTTAACCATGGGCCACTGTGCTCACAGGGACTGTTCTAGTAGTCAGCTCTTGTACCAACTGCCCAGAGAAGCCTTAGCTTCTGTGCAGGGATCTATTCTGTCCGCGGTGTTGCCAGCTCTGTCTACCACCCAACACTGTCCCACACTGGGCTGGGCCGGTGCCTCTGACCTCTGACTACTCTGGACCTGCAGTAGGCTGAGCAGAGTGGTCTAGGAGGATGGTTGTATTTCCTCGCTGTGAGTGCTCACAAGCCCCTTAAGACAGGAAGGTGCCAAATCACCCCATTGCAGGCTTGGGAGAACTTGAAGTAAAATTTAAAATTTCATATGGTAAGTTTGTCAGAGTATAATGAATCCCCACGAGTGTCTTGCCTCCTTGTGGAAACCTTAATGGGGCCCAAAACTAACATTGCGGCCCTGCAACCAGCTTGGAATCCTGACTGACCACCTATCCTAGTTGGAGCTGCCAGTTACCCAGCTGGTCCACCTAGGAGAGCCAGCAGAGGTGAGTGGCAATCGTTGGAGCCCCATTGTCTAGCTCTGGCCTTTCTTCCCTGTTTGGAGGAGACTTGCAGGACCCCAAGAACATCCTACCTCCTCATGGAAACCTTCTGTGGCTCCAAAACTAACCAGCTGGGATCCCTGCCCAGTCAGTCTGTCTTGGACAAAATCTGAAGAATAGGGTCTACCCAGGACACAGCCTACAGAGTGGGGTCTGCCTGAGGCACAGTCAATAGAGAAGGGTATGCCGATCTCCATTGTCTGCCCTATGTCTCAACTCATCTTCCTGAGAAGTCCTGCTGCCATCAGGATTATCAAGCCAACACCAGGGAAAACCAGATACCTAAAGGACAGAGTAAGAACACAATCAACAAGACCCAGGTCAATATGGCACCAGCAGAGCAAGCTATCGTTCTGCAACAAACTGTGGATATCCTAAAGAAACTGAAGCACAAGATGACCTTAAATTCAATATTATAATGATGATAGAGGCCTTTAAAAAGGAAATGAATTAATCCCTTAAAGAAATACAAGAAAATAAAACAAACAGGTAGAAACCATTAATGTGGAAACAAATCCCTTAAATAAATACAGAAATGTATAACAGGTGAAGAAAAGGAATAAAACTGTCCAACACCTGAAAATGGAAATTTAAGCAACAAAGAAAACAAAGACTGAGGGAATCCTGGAGATGGAACAACCTAGGGAAGAAAACAAGAACAGGCACAAGCATCACTAACAGAAGGGATAGAAGAGAAAATCTTAGGCGTAGAAGATATAATAGAGGAAACTGATTCATCAGTCAAAGAAAATGTTAAATTTAAAACATTTCTGAAACACAACATTCAAGAAACCTGAAATACAATGAAAAGTCCTAACCAAAAAGTAATAGGGATAGAAGACAGTGAAGAGTCCCAGCTCTGAGATCCAGAACATGTTTTCAACAAAATTGTAGAAGAAAATTTCCCCAACCTAAAGAAAGAGATGCCTATAAATATAGAAGAAGCTTACAGAACATCAATTAGAGTGGAACAGAAAAAAAATCCTCCAACTAGGCCACATAATAATCAAAAGACGAAATCTACAGAACAAAGAAAGAATATTAGTAGCTGCAAAGGAAAACTACCAAGTAACAAAGGCAGACCTATCAGAATTACAGGCTACTTCTCAACACAGACTCTAAGGGGTAGATGGGCCTGAACAGATGTCTTGCAGCCTTTGAGAAACCACAGATGTCAACCTAAACTATTATATCCAGAAAACTCTCAATTAGCTTGGATAGAGAAAAAAAGGTATTCTCAGAGAAAAACAAATTTAAACAATATCAACCCACAAGTACAGTCCTACAGAAAATACTAGAAGGAAAACTACAAACCAAGGAGGTTAACTACACACAAGAAAACACAGGAAAGAAAAATAATTCCACATCAGCAAAAACAAAATAAGAGAAGCACACACACACACACACACACACACACACATACACACACACACACACTTACACACACACTCACAAAAAGGAAGAGAGAGAGAGAGAGAGAGAGAGAGAGAGAGAGAGAGAGAGAGAGAGAATAACACCATCAACATCAGAATAACATGAATTAACAATAATTGATCATTAATATCTCTCGACATCAATGGGCCACATTCCCCAATAAAAAGACACAGGATAACAGACTGGATTGAAAATAGGACCCATCATTCTGCTGCATAAAAAAACCACACCTCAGCAATAAAGCTAAACATTAAGACAGGATTTAGGGCTATAAAAAGTTTTTCCAAGCAAACAGACCCAAGAAGCAAGCTTGAATAACCATTCTAATATCTAGTAAAGTAGACATTCAATGAAAATTGATCAAAAAAGAGTGGGAAGAACACTTCATACTCATCCAAGGAAAAATCTATCATGATGACATCTCAGATTTGAACATCTGTGCCCCAAAAGCAGAGGCACCCATATTCATAAAAGAAACATCATTAAAGCTTAAGAGCACATCAAAAACACATTAATAGTGGGACACTTAATACCTCACTCTCACTAACTGACAGGTCATCCAGACAAAAACTAAACAGAGAAATGACAAAACTAAGTGACATTGTGAATCAAATTGACCTAACAGACACCTATAGAATTTTTCACCCAAACACAAAAGAATATACCTTCTTCTCAGCACCTCATGTATCCTTCTCTAAAACTGACTTTGTAGTTGGTCATAAAGCAAGAAAGTGTTTTTTTAACTATTGGTTTTGAAGACATAATTCATCTTCAACTGTTTATAGAGTATCAAATCACATAACTGAAATCACGAAGTTCATAATGTGCCATATACTCCAAGGGCTATATTTTATTGTCATGCATGAACATTAAACTGCAAAATGGCACTGAAAGTTAATGGGAACTACAGAACTAAATATTTTGGGAACTAGGTATGACTTTCATATTTATATCACTTAACAGGTCTGTAAGTGCAAATTTATTGAATAAGTTGTTGACTGTATGGAAATGATAGGAGCATCTCAAACTTTTTCTAAATAAAGTTCAAACTCTCACTTCACATGGCCCTACCACTAGTAAATCTATACAAACAAAATCCTATTTTACTCTAGATAATACACATCCATTACAGGTAAATATTCCTTCTAGTTTCAAATGATAAAATAGTTAATTCTTATGACATAAATTTAATCTCTAGTAGTGTTTATTAATTATAAAATACATTATTTATCTTCTGGCTATGCTAGAATAAAAATTAAGTGTAATAATAACACAATACTAGCAACAGCTACCTCAATGACTAATCAGGGAACTATATGCAAATCATGTCTCCCTGGTAGATATGATAAAATAAAGGCATTAGGAGCTTGATTCTGTTGTCCATTGTTATTGTCCTAGGAGTGAAGGAACCTCAAATTTCAACATAAACCCAGACTATGGTGAGGTGGAAGTGTCTGGTAGTGCCATGTGATAAAGATTCACGTGGTGTTTTGCTGAGGCAGACTCATATGATGTTTTGCTGAGGCAAGACCCATGGGAGGACATGTAATAATTGGAGAGAGTATAAATAGGACTCAATAGACAGTGATGGGGGAGCTTGCATAGCTAGCTTTGCAGTACTTCCTTGGTCTCACATCTTCTCTGATCTTCACTTCATTGAGGAAGGCATGGCAGGGAACTTTTCCTAGAGACCCAGCTGGTTCTGGTGACTCCCACTGACTCATGCTGATTCAGTGGAGGTCTAGCTGTTTCTGCTGGATCGTGCCACTGTTCCTGACTTATGTTTGGTATCTTGACACTACTATATTGGACTGCTGGAATCCTGACAGAGATTGGAATCGGCCCAAAGAATTACTTCTAAATGTGTCCACATCCCCTTGTTCTATTTACCATCTTTTCTCTTCTACTTTGGATGGTGTACTAGAAGGGGGCGGGGGTGGTTGAATAATTTGAGAACCCTCATTAAAAGAAGGTTTAAAAAATCTAAGCCTATACTATGGAGTTCCTATTATTTTCCACTGTGCTCTTTTCTGCCAAAATGTGCTGGTTCATGTCTCTATTATCTGATGAAAAATTGGAAGCATTATTTGACTGTAGTATTAATCACAACATATTTACAATTGATCAGCAATTTAAAATAATAATTTCAAGCTTGAAAATTTTTTTATAAGTGAAAAAGAACAAAAACAGCCTGAATAGATGAGGCAGTGCTGCACTCGACTCACATTTTAGACGCCTTCTTTGGGAAAGATCCTGACTACATATTTTTTTTTTTTTATCTTTTATTTTACAATGTATACACTAAGATGTACATAAAAATAAAAAATAAAAAAACTTCATATTTTTTTACCGGCATGAATTTTACCATTTATTGTAGTATACTGTCTTACCTGGAATGTCTGTACTCAGGATTATTTATGAATTATACGAAGATCTCTAAGTCTCTGTGTCTCAGTTTCTGTTTTCCCTAGTTTCAGCATCTAAGTAATTTCAGGACTAAAAATAATTAACTAGCTATTTATTGCTTAAATAGTGGATGGCTATTATAGTAGAATTCCTGAATGAGTTCATATGTGCACACAATCAAGATAATGAATATAATTGTTTTCTGAATTGCATGTATGCATAGATGAACTTGTCATTTGCAATACTTGTCAGAGTCAGACAAATTAAATTTTCAAGATAATTTTCTAAATACATATGCAATGAAGTTTAAAATGAAATCTCTTAAAATAGAATGACAGCTCCATGAGGTCTACAAGCTTTGAAATTTGCACCTTGGGCAATATTAACAATGAACTGATGTTTCTGGAGATGCGGATATTTTAAAGATAGTCTCCATAATACAACCATCTGTAACTTATGACTCTATTTTAGTTGATATACTGCTTCTTTCTTCCTCATAGAGAGTGCATTTCTGAGTAGTAGGATCAGTTTCATTGTTTTATTTGATATAATGCTAAATGTAACTATAACCTTTTTTTTCTTTTTAAATTGTATATTATATTTACATTTCAGATTTTATCCCCTTACCCCATTCCCCCCACCACCCAGGAACCTCCTATCCCATTCCTCATCCTGTTGCTTCTATGAGGATGTGCCCCCACCTACTCCCCCACTCCCACCTCCCTACCCTCTAATTCCCCCCACTCAGTGTTCAGCCTTCATGGGACCAAGGATCTCCTCTTCCACCTATGCCCAACAAGGCCATCCTCCCCTACATATACAGATGGAGTCATGGGTCCCTCCCTATGTGCTCCCAGGCTGGTGGTTTTTTAAAATAAGTTTAAATGTATGAGTGAAAATTATGCAGAGGCTCTCCAAGTCTGGAGGTAGTTCCTTATATGTGGAAGCTAAAATGAGCACAAGTAGCCAGCCCTGGGGCAGAATGTATGTTAAAATATATGGGTAATTCTAACTTATGATTTAGTCAAAAAAGAGCCTAGCTATATGGCTAAGTTATTTATAAATATATTTGCATCTGAGTCTTATCTCTGGCAGCATGGGACTGGAATGAAGAACTGGACCACAACTTTAACAGTAGATCCTGATGAAGATGTGCTCCATGTCTTGATAGACTGACAACTGTGTTTACACTTCATGATAGATCCTGTTCTGAATGGGAAAAAGCAGCAACTTTATGGAATTTGTCCTCCTGGGTGTCACTCAAGATTCTGTTTGGCAAAAGCACTATTTATAATCTTTTACTCACCTTCATTTTGATATCTGTGAGACATGTGACCATGGCTGAGACAGAGATTGACAGTCATTTGTGGATTGGTGTTTGTATTTTCTGCTCCCTCAAGAGAGGTGATTCAGGTGATTCCAGATGAAATCTTAATTGGTCAAATAAAGGCTAGCACCTGTGATTGGGCAGTGGAAGGAAAAGGTGGAGCTAGAAGTTTTAGAGAAGGGAGAGAAGGAGGAAAAAGAGAGATAGAAGAAAGAGGGATGAGGGAGAAGATGGAGGAAGGAGAGGTGGAAGATGGAGCAGACCCATGTGGCCTAAAGTAGTTAGAGATTTCATGTCAAAGTCTAGTGTGTTGGGGACCCTGGGTATCAGTCGCAAAAGAACCCAGGACACAGGGGATGCAGAGCAAAGGCAGAAACAACTGCACACTGCCACAAACTTTAATAAGCCTTATATAGATAAAAACATGCATTCCCTTAAGTTCTCTTTGGCAAGCTAAAATCATAAAATCTATATTTCCATAATACCAGGAATAGAGGCAAGACTAAACAAATGTTTCTTCTTAAACCATTTAATTAACAAATCACCCCAGTACTTATTATAACTCAGAGACCTTGAGAGCTGTGTCCACAAAATCAGATCAAAGCAGAACATAGCTCAGGTCATGTGAGAAAAACATTTTCTTCTCAAGGGGACATTCCAGCCCCTCCTTGTGCCTTTCACTAGTCCTTACTTGATCCTGCCTGGGAGCTGCATCTCCATGTCTCCAGATTTCCCTTCTTTTTTCTTTTGTTTTAAAAGTAACACTTTCTATAGTGTAGCATTGGGGTTTAATCATGCAAGAATAAAGTAACATTTTTTAATGTGGTAAAATTATATTGAGAAGCAGATTGAGCAGTCCCAGAAAAGTTCCCATTAGTAAGCACAACTTCTTTTAATGTAGCGGCAATCTTCCACAGATGAGTTTGAAACGCAACAGGATTTTTCACAGAGGCCAGTCAATTATAATCAATGCTACCATCTCTCCATTCCATCAGCAAGGATCCATTAAGGTGTCCATTCTCTTCTCCGCTCATCTTGGTAACATTAGACAAATCACAAGTGTTAACATTCCATTCTGAACATGTATTAATAAATTGCCCATAAGGACCTCGATTTATCTACTTATCTTGAATAATTTTTTCAAATGTGCCAAGGCAATTTTTCTAAATAAATGGGCAAAATTTTAAGCCTATATAAGTAAATTGAGCACAAACAGGACATGCTGGCTCACTAACAAACGTAATGTTATTCTAAATTTGATTTATAAAACAAGCTGTCAATCACTGCTAATGAGTTCTGGAGCCTGGAACATTTATTTTTGGTAATAGCCAATTTTGATAACTCATTTGGAGGCATGGTTTCTGTCTTATGCATAAAGGTATCTTTGAGCCAACATAAGTAAAATTATACAAAGCTCCATCATGCAAATTCAAGTAAGTCAAATTATTCCAGGGAGACAATAAAATGTTTGGAGTGGTGTACAAAACTACATCTGTTTTCTCCCAAGTAGCTGGCTCAAACAAAGGTGGATTAGGAATATAAACCCTATAACTCACATTGGCCCCAGCAGTAGATACTTTAAGTAAAGCACACATTGCTAAAAATAAGTGTTCAGCAGTAAAGAGCCTTTCTGTACCATATAACATTTTTTGTCTTTTAGTGGTTAATCACTTCACCTGACCCCAGGAAGGTAACGAAGGTAATGGGGTTGGCACTGCCCATATCTTTCTCTGTTGTCGTTTGCCAACTACAAGTGATCCATAGCCTCAGTGATTGAGGACACTTAATCTCTGAAGGCTTTTCATCAGGAGAAAATGTAGCTGGTTTAACTGGATTCTTGTGATGGTAGGACGCAGTTCTTATTGGTCTGTGCTTGGATCAATCTCCTGGGTAACCAGAATTGTTTCTCATCCTGTAATGAAAAAACAAAACAAAACAAAACAAAACAAAAAAACAAACAAAAAAACCCAAAACCAAACCAAAACAACAACAACAACAACAACAAAAAAACATATCCCCCACCTATATACAGTAATGTTCATTCAGCATCTCTGGCAATTTTTATCCATACTGGCTGTTTCATACCTTCAGGGAGATATTGAATAAAATGTCTATCTGATCTTGATAATATTTCTCCTTGTGGTAAATTAAGAAAGTTGATAACAAACAATGCTTGTAGTTCTGGGATTCACCTGTAAACTCCATTCAGGCTGTGTAAGATCATTTCTTTCCTCCTTTTTAATTTTTTTAATTTGTTGTTTCAAGGTATGGTGTACTCTTTTAACAAAACCTTGTCATTATGGATTGTATTCTATACCAGTAATATGTATAATATGATATTGTTGACAAAATTATTTAAATTTATGAGAACTATAAACTGGTCTATTATCAATTTTAATTTTAGAAGGTACTCTCATTACATCAAAAGTTTTTAATAAGTGTTGTATAACTTGAACAGTACATTCTCTAGGCAATGGTATAGCCCATACAAATTTTAAAATTTATCTATGCTTACATGTACATATGAAAGGCAACCAAACTGAAAAAATTTGTGTTACATCTATTTGTCACAATTCATTAGGTTCTTTCCCTCTTGGATTAATGTCAGATGGAATACATCTTGTATGTAAAGGTTTACAAATAGGACAATTAGCAATAATTCGTTTGGCTTGAAAATAGGGAATTTTATATTTAATATGTAAATTCCATGCATTGGCATGATTGTGACTATGTTCCTTTTCTGGGGTAGTAAATGTCACTAATTGATCTACTATATGATTGCCAAATGTTAAAGGTCTTGGCAATTTAGAATGTAATCTAATATGTGTAATAAATATTTTAGAATTTTATAATAATAATAATCTTTTAAGATGTGAAAATAACATATTTAATATGTTCTTAGATGTAGAAACAATAGCAGTTGCAATATTCTGTACTATTCTTACAACATAAGCTGAATCCGCTATAATATTTACATCTTGAGTAAAGTCCTGTAATACTTTAATTACTGCTAATAATTCATTTTGTTGTACTGACCCAAAAGAAGATTCTTGTACCCAAAATTTATCTTTGGTCTAATAAGCACCTTTGATCTTAGAGCTGTCAGTAAACACAGTGACAGTGGATGGCAATGGATCAACAGAAATTAGTGTATTTATCACAAATTTCTGTTTCCTAATTTACTACAATTTACTATGGGGAAAATGAAATTCAATATTTTCAGTATAAGAAATTATGGCTAACTGAAAAACTTCAGACATCTGTATTAAATATTTAACTTTATCTTTATTTAATGGAAAAACAATAGCAGCACAATTATATCTCAATAATGTAACAGCTCTTTGTCTCCCTTGTTGAATAATTAAACAAAATTGTTCTTTATAAGTTGTTATTGTTTTGCCAAATTTATTTCATTGATTAATCTATAAAGGATCAATAGATTCTATCTATAGATAGATTCTATAGATTCTATCTTTTATAGATTCTATCTAATTTACATTGTCCCATTTCCCTGTAACAAAATACACTTACCTTGTTCTGAATCACTTTCAGGGTCCCTGTTCGGATGCCAGGTGTCATGGTCTAGTGTATTGGGGACCCTAGGTATCACTCGCAAAAGAACCCAGGACACAGGGGATGCAGAGTAAAGGCAGAGGCAACTGCATACTGCCACAAACTTTATTAAGCCTTATATAGATAAAAATATGCATTCCCTCAAGTTCTCTTTGGCAAGCTAAAATCATAAAATCTATATTCCCATAATACCAGGAATACAGGCAAGACTAAACAAATGTTTCTTCTTAAACCATTTAATTAACAGATCACCCCAGTACTTATCATTACTCAGAGACCTCGAGAGCCACTTTCACAAAATCAGATCAAAGCAGAACATAGCTCAGGCCATGTGAGAAAACATTTTCTTCTCAAGGGTGGCATTCCAGCCCCTCTTTGTGCCTTTCACCAGTCCTTACTTGATCCTGCCTAGGAGCTGCATCTCCATGCCTCCACTATTTCATAGCTGGGCAATAGAGTAGTGTAGTGGTATATTTGCCTAATCTAGGCAGCTTGTAAATATATTAACTGAGTTGGGAGTTCTTTGCACAGGCATATTGGGGTTGGAGATTTACCGATATAAATCTGGCTTTTATAAATAGTGTTTTCCTTTCATGGGGCAAGAGGCAGATGATGAGACTGGAACAGTCCTTGGTGTTCTATAGACCAGCCATAGAGGATGGCCTGAAAAACAAGAGCAGTAACTCTAAGCTTTTCTAGGAAAAACTGATTTGGTCAGTTTAGCAAGCTGACCTTGAGATTAAGAGTCTCATGATCTACTGACTGAGCTAGCCAGGCCCTGTATGGCAAGGCTCCTTAGCCAATATTTATTTGTTGGTACTCAGATCTTTTTCATGGTGCTCATGGTCTATGATTTCTATGGGGCCATCTGTAAGCCAGTGATCTATATGATGGGCATGAACTCTGCTGGTTTGTTTGCATTCTTTTGTTTAATTGACATGGGCTAAGGAGGGTTATACACCCTTTGGTTCAAATTCTCTTTGTTAATAATTTTCATTTCTGTGGCCCTAATGTTATTGACCATTTAATGTGTCCAGAATAAGAACTTGCTATTGATAAATCTGTAGCTTTAAATGTAGTTATTGCTCCCATATTGAATCCTTCAACATCTTGAGAAAGTCTGAAATAATAAATTCTGTGCAAAAACTCTGGTATGGACTCTTAATTATAGATAGTGTAAGACTCTAGACAGTTATAAAACAACTAACATTTTGTAAACTAAGAGTTTTGAGTCCCCTTGCAATGGCTGAATGGCAACCTGAGATGGCTAGTGTCTGCTGTCATGATTCCAGGGATGGCTGCTTTCATGGGGCTGGAATATGCTGCTGTGATTCAGGGGATGAGTTCACTAATTGGGTGGAGTCTTCAGCCACCTTTGTAATTCCTGATTTCCTAGGATTGAGTAGGTCATGGTATATTTGAAAATGGCAGCTTTCACAGGCCAAGAGTTGCAATGATCATTCCAAGAATTGTTCTTTCTGTGTTCCAGGATATCTTCAGTTCATTTAGTAAAAGCTGCTGAAGATAGATTGGTAATAGTAGTGTTTAGTGGTTGATGGTTACCGATGGTAACTCACAAGCATCATGTGATATAGCAACTTCAGACAAGATAACAGTATCACTCTTTCTGTGAACTCAAAAGGAAAGAGAGGGCTGGAGAGATGGCTCAGCAGTAAAGAGCACTGACTACTCTTCCAGAGGTCCCAAGTTCAATACCCAGAAATCATGTGGTGGCTTACAAACATCTGCAATGGGATCTGATGCCCTCTTCTGGTGCATCTGAAGAGAGCAACAGTATATTCACATACATAAAATAAATAAATCTTTAAAAAGAAGAAAAGAAAAGACAATAACATGTGAATGTCTAATTTCTTTATCTTTAAATTATAATTAAAGTCTCAGAAATTTTGATGTTAGATTATTATCTCATGTTAAATATACATTTAATATATTTTAAAACTTACAGAGAGAGGTACAATAACAGCATAACTATACATGTTGAATGTTGTTAATGTATCTGTATATTAGATAAACTGAAATAGCTAATTTTAGTGGAATCCATGTGGCTTTTGTGACACAGAAGAACAATTTACAAATAAAACCATGATGAATTGTGCTCAATTGAGTGAATGACAAGCATAGTTATAGAAAGAACACTGGAAACTCTAGGCACTGTAGTGATTGATATCTCATGATCAGAAACAGTTATTTTACTAGTTTTGTGTTAAAGTAAGGGATCAAATAAGAAGACTAGATTCACTACAGCTCCATAGAGATTCTGGCATCATTCAAATGTCTCTACTCCATTCAAATGTGCAGAGCTATAACTGGATGTCTTTTCAATAATCTTGATGTCACCTACAACAGATTTTGCAGTTTAAAATTTCTGAGACTCTAATGGAAGAACAGGAGGAAGGATTACAGGTCTGAAAGGGATAGGAAATCTATAGGAATATCAACAGAGTCAACTAAGCTGGACTTCAGACGGTCTTCAGAGACTGAACCCCCAAGCAAAGAACATACATGGCCTGGACCTAGGCCTTCCTGCACATACATAGCAGATGTGCAGCTTGATCTTCATATGAATCCCAAAATACTGGAGCAGGGGCTATCCCAAAAGGTGTGGCCTGTACATATAATATGTTCTTCTAGCTGGGCTGACTTGTTTGGTTTCAGTGGGAGAGGATGAGACTAGCCTCATAGACTCGATGTACAGGGTAGGGAGATCCCCACCCACTTAGAAAAAAAAAGTGGGAGAGGTGGAAGAAGAATTGTGGGAGGGGGTGACTGGGTGTAGGGCAGTGAGCAGAATGTAAAGTGAATAAGATATAAGATATATATATATATATATATATATATATATATATATATATATTCCATCAGCAACTCAGAGCTTCTTGGATATAGCTCTTTCACTGTAGAGTATTCTCTGCTGAGGTGTGGCTGGCAGTATGGTAGGGATGCCTTTTACTCTGGTTCACATATAACTTGCCTTATCTAAGTATTTTATAACAATAAATTTATAAAATTCATAACAGTTTATTAATAGTCTTACATTGTTCTTTTCATAGTAAAGTCCATGTCACTTGACAGTTAGCTACTTTTGTTGTTGTATAAGCCAAGTCTTTTCTCCCTAGAGATTATTCAAGGAAAGAAACCTTTTCAGAAGAGACTTCTTCATTTGAATTTGATCCAATATTTTTACAAAAAAACATTCATAATGATCTTAGACTCATTTATATATTCTTATATATTCATGAATAATCTCAGCTGCTTTGAGACAAAACTGTGGAAATATGGGGGTATGGTTTAAGAAAGGTTAGAAAAGTATTATAAAGATTCATTTTTAGTGAATGAGTGGTTGAAAATATTTTACTCTATTGAGAAGAAAAGTGTATCTCTGTTGTATATAGGGGTAAATATGAACCTGGCCATCATTACATAGAACTATAGTAGACAGTCACATGGAAGTTATTGTCCATAAGTATTTTTCCCCATAATTTGCTACAAGAAGAAAATTTCACATTACTGATATTAGCATTTTAAAAACTCTTTTTCTTACAAGTGCCTTTAAATTGGGGTTTGAAAACATTTATTTCCACAAATTAGGTCAATTTCATTAATAATTTTGCAAATCATGGTATCTTTATTTTTCTACAAAAATAATTTCAGAGCAGGTAAGAATGTTCAATTAACTTAGTAAATTAAGTATTAATATTATATTTAAAGCCCCCTTTATAAGTTTTTATAAGTATATTATCAACTTTATTTGCTGTAGTCACTCAGTAAAAGAGGCAATTACTTTCTCAACCAATGAGAAATCCAAATAATTTTGTGATACATAAAGTATAACTAATAATTTAAATATTAGAATCTCCTCTCAAAAGAATCTGAACTGGAATATGCTTAGAACACAAACTTAATCAGAACTATGTTTGTTATGTTACATTATGGTATGATTGTTGTCTGTTTTTTATATGGGAACTTAACATTTATCTGTTACATCAGTAGTCATACAAATTCAATTCATTTATTTAACATTGATTCATGTGTGTAACATTTTATGGCATATTAACAAAGAAATGTGGTTTATAAGAGATGTCTATACAAGTAATTTTAATCCCATATGCCAAGTATCTGAGAGTATAAGGGAACAAATATATTTATTATGTTTTGAGGCGTCTTATGGGATATTATGTATGAATCTTAAAATTATGTTTATTAAGATGTTAGAACATATACAGAGAAAAATTCATGATCAGAGTTTCACATCTACCATCACCTAAATTCATATAAGTGTTAACATACTAGTATGTTCTTAAACTACAAATTATTTTTCTAGAAATGTGTTCTGCTATTATTGAAAGTGTAGTATAACTAGTTCAGCACTTTCATAGTATCAAATCTTTGAAAGCTTTTACAGTATGCTACATGATTCAATAAATATCATTTGCTATATTATAGGAATGTTAAACTGACCAATAGTAGATTTGTCTGAGGGAAATACAGCACTGATAGTTAAAGATAGTTAAAGCACTACTTTGAGGAAGGTGTAATATGAAAGCGGAAATAAAATAGTAGATATAGAATATTTTTGCTTATGCCATTCAACAGGTGTGCTGTTTTCAGTCTGTAGGTTCTGCAAGTGTAGATCTTCTGAATCAGATATTGACAGTAATGGGAATGATACATACAGAAGGACCTTCATGGTAAGCTTCTAAATAAAGCCCAGATTTGTTTCATGTGTCCTATATTACTCCCACATCTACATGAATATATTCTTGTTTCTTCTAGATAAGTTACATTTCTGCATAGGAAAATATTGAATATATTGTGATGTCATAGATAATTTCTAAGGCTTCACATGAACACCTACAAGTTCCCTCTTCTACATAATATTTTCTGTTCTATGGTTATTATACATATTGTAGATGATAAAGATGACTTATTCTCTTTGGTCTGGGAGACACGCAAGGCATTGATAACTTATCTATGTCAATTTTATCAGGTGTTGAAAAGTACTTAAGAACCATTACATACACTACCACCACCACCACCTAAAACAACAACAACAACAAAGAATTAGCGAATGTATGTCTAAGAATATTCCAATGGTAGAAATGATGAAGTTGGGGTGCAGGGAGTTTTATCATGTGGTCCAAAATTACCTTCATAGCAAAGAAAAGAACCTGAAACAACATCAGAAGCCACATGGCACCAGAGTTCACATTAATCACCAGTGATGACACTTCTGTTACAAGAATGTCCAAGAACCACTCTGGATATACAATTGAAAACCATTCTTGTAAGTTTAATGAGCTGTTTGTAAATGTTGCAAGCCTTTGAGAAGTGTACACAGATGTTTAATAATGCAACAGCAATGATGAGCTGGATGCTCCTAGATATCCAGATGATGCTCTAAATATGTTCTTCATAAAACAACAGCTTCAAGTAATGACTATATTAATTTATATTCTCACCTTAGAATTTATAAATTTTTAAATTTATATTCTCATTTTATTTTATTTTAGAGTGTCTGCATATTTGATATTTGTTTGTGCACCACATGCATGCCTGGTGGTGTGTAGGTCAGAAAAGACATTGGAACCGTGAGAACTGTAGCTGCAAATAGTTGTGAACCACTTAGTATATGCTAGAAATTGAACTGGGATCCTCTATAAAATAAAATAAAATAAAATAAAATAAAATAAAATAAAATAAAAAAAAACAAATAAACTAAAATAGTGATATCAATCACCGAACCATCTCTCCACCCTCATATTGAAGAGTGTTAAAATTATAGAGAATATATTTCTCAAAAGCAGGTTTCCTTTTCTAACCTTTCAAACATGTTGCTAAAAGTAAAAAACAATTAAGTCATTTAAAATACATGATTATAGTATAAAGATACACTGAGACTTAAAATAAACCCTTGTACTTTTAGGCACAACTCTAATTTCCAAGGAGAAATAGACAACCACAGAAGGTCGACTGTGATTATTGGAAGAGGAACTCTCTGTTCACTGAATACCTACTATATGTTCACCATTAGAAAAGCTAAGGAGGCAGTTTTTCATGGGCATACACATGCTTCAGGACAGTTCTTGTTTAAACTCTCATCTCTCAATTAAGCCTCCTAAAAGGTCAATGGGACAGTGTTACAATGTCACAGAATTCATTTTTGTGGGCCTTAGTCAAGATCCTGCTGGGCAAAAGGCATTATTTGTCTTATTTTCACTCACCTACATTGTGACAATGCTGGGAAACTTGCTCATTGCAGTGACAGTGATTGCCAGCCCGTCCTTAAACTCCCCAATGTACTTCTTTCTTGCCTGTCTGTCAGTCCTGGATGCTTTTTATTGCAATACCATCTCACCAAACTTGATTATAGGCTTATTAAAAGATAAAAAGACAATCTCCTTCAGAGCTTGCATGTTCCAGCTCTTTGTAGAGCACTTATTTGGTGGTGTTGAGGTCTTCCTTCTGGTATTCATGGCCTATGACCGCTATGTGGCCATTTGCAAGCCACTGCACTATTTGACTATTATGAACCAGAGGGTGTGCATTCTCCTGTTGCTGGTAGCTGGAATTGGAGGCATTGTACACTCAATGATTCAAGTTCTGACTGTGTATAAACTTCCTTTTTGTGGTCCCAATGTCATTGATCATTTCATGTGTGACATGAATCCATTACTGGGACTTGCATGCACTGACACCTACTTTCTTGGGATCACTGTCATTGCCAATGGTGGAGTAATCTGTGTGGGGATTTTCACCTTTCTCTTAGTCTCCTATGGAATCATTCTAAATTCTCTTAAGACTCACAGTCAAGAAGGGAGGCACAAGGCACTGTCTACTTGCAGCTCACATATCATGGTGGTTGTCTGCTTCTTTGCTCCATGTATTTTTATATATGCTAGACCTGTCTCCAACTTTCCAGTTGATAAATATATTGCTGTGTTTTATACAGTTGTTAGCCCCATGCTGAATCCATTGATGTATAACTTGAGGAATTCAGAGATGAAAAATTCTATTAAAAAGCTTTGGTGTAAAACGCCAGCATAGAAGAAAATTGTTTTCTCACTGAATATTATTAACTGTAAATTGAAAATCAGAAATAAACTCTAACAAGGGATGCTATGCTTTCCTCATGTAGGCATGTTGATATTTTACATAGTCATTGTAAGTGAAGAATACATTTCCAGTTGAGATTATGATCAATGTGAGCTTTAGCACTTGATGGCATAGGCTAGAGAATTATTACAAGATGAAAATTGTTATGGGACTCTTTCATATTATAAGTAACAATAAAACAAAATCACCTTGAAATTTATTTTTTCAGGTAGCAATGAAGTGAAATTAAAAAAATGTCATTGTGGGAAATTTTTAATCATCTATACTCATGAGAAAAAAATATCCCCAAGACTTGAGATAGCAATTGTTCAATGAATGAATGATCATAGTAGACTTGTGTGTCTATGTTATACACATTGATTATGAGTGCTCCCTTTCTTTGTTTCAAGGTCTCTGACATTTTATTTTTAAATATTTGGATAGCTTTGAAACACTAACTAGTTGATGACACCAGCAGACAACAGTTTTAAATGATCACATGCTGCTGCAAATAAATCTCAAATATTCTTGAAGAACAAGCTAAGTTGAATCGTACACATATTTCTACAATATTCATTATCAATACATTTATTTATGTTTTTCAATAATAGGTATCTCTCATCTGGTCTTCATATTGGTAAAGACTTTATCAATGAACTATTATGTGTAAATACCAAGTTTACTAAAAGTTACATTCTACTTCAACATTTTACTTAAATACTTAAAAGCACTTTATTTTGGTATAATCAAAATTTTATTTTGTAACTTCTGTAAAAAACAAAACACTACTAAATTTCTTGTCAGTCTTCATTTATTCTGGGAGATCACAAACCTCACAAAGCGAGGTAACATTATTTTAGTTCAGTATGGAATATTACATACAGTTATATCTATGCTTTGATATGGTTTCCTTTGTATCCTTGATTTTAATAATAATAATAATGTCTACAGTGCGATATTATGATAAATATACAATCCATAATAGAGATTGCTCCAATAAAAAGGATACTTTTTAATATGTCACATGTAGCATTTTGTGTATTGTTTGCTTCTTTGCAAACCTAGCCAAATTTACTATTTTAGTATCACTCCCACTACAGTTGAGTTGTATTACCTACAGCTTTATATGCATTCACTATATGAGACAAGTTGAACTTCATATACATAAGAAGAACATGTCTGGAGGTATAGATGAACCTGTGATTGTAACTTTCATCATTTAGAAATATTGTATTAATCATACTGCCCTGTAGTACATGTTGCTTACTTCTAATTTTAGAGGGGATTACCTATTCTGAAAATTAATGAAAGTAGTTTCTGTACCTTTCTGATGCCATTCCTGTCTTTCCACAAACTTAATCAGCTTAACATCACATTTATGTATCATTAAAATATATTTTGAGGTTTTCATTAATTTCGGATAGTAAATAAAATTCATGGCACACAAATCATTTTGTAACAATCATTACAAATCGTTACTCTGGATCCAGAGTCCACATATAATAATCCAACTCAGGGCTGAAAGCAACCAAGTAGACACAAAGAGAACTATACAAAGAATTAACAAAACTGAGAGATGGTTCTTTCAGAAACTCAACAAGATAGATAAACCCTTAGCCAAACTAATTACAAGGCACAGAGAGAGTACTCAAATTAACAAAGTTAGAAATGAAAAGAGAGACACAACAAGAGAAACTAAGGAAATTAAAAGCATCATCAGATACTACTACAAAAGCCTATACTCAACAAAACTGGAAAATCTAGATGAAGTCGAGGATTTTCTAGACAGATACTAGATACAAAATTTAAATTAGGACCAGATAAATCATTTAAACAGTTCTATAACCCCTACTGAAATAGAAGCCATCATTAAAAGTCTTCCAACCAGCCAGAAAATGCCCAGGAACAGATGGTTTTAGTGCAGAATTCTATCAGACCTTCAATGAAGACCTAATTCCAATACTTCTCAAACTATTTCACAAAATAGAGACAGAAGGAATAATACTCAATACATTCTATGAAACCAGTTACACTGATACCTAAATCACAAAAATACCCAAAAAAGAAAGAGAACGTCAGACCAATTTTTCTTATGAATATCAATGCAAAAATACTCAATAATATACTCACAAACTGAATCCAAGAATATATCAAAGCAATCATTTACCATTATCAAGTATGCTTCATCCCAGGGATATAGGGGTAGTTCAATATATGGAAATCTATCAACATAATCCACTATATAAACAATCTCAAAGAAAATAAACACGTTATCATCTCTTTAGGTGCTGAAGGAACCCTTGACAAAATACAACACAACTTCATGTTAAAAGAATTAGAGCGATCAGAAAGTCAAGGCCCATACCTAAACATGATAAAAGCAATATACAGCAAACCAATAGCCAACATCAAAGTAAATGGAGAGAAACTTGAAGCAATCCTACTAAAATCAGGGACAAGACAAGGTTGCCTACTCTTCCCCTATCTATTAATATAGTACTTGAAGTTCTAGCCAGAGCAATTAGGCAATAAAAGGAGATAAAAGGGATACAAATTGGAATGGAGGAAGTTAACATATAACTATTTGAGTGATGTGATAATATACATAAGCAACCCCCCAAAATCCACTAGAGAACTCCTTCAACTGATAAACAACTTTAGCAAAGTGACTGGATATAAAATTAAATCTAACAAATCAGTAGCCTTCTTCTACTCAAAAGATAAAAGGGCTGAAAAAAATTAGGGAAATAATGCCCTTCACAATAGTCACAAATAATATAAAATATCTTGGTGAGACTGTAACCAAGCAAGTGATCTGTATGACAAGAATTTCAAGTCTCTGAAGAAAGAAATCAAAGAGGGCCTCAGAAGATGCAAAGATCTCCTATACTCATTGATCGGCAGGATGAACTGTAAAAATGGCCATCTTGCCAAAAGCAATATACAGATTCAATGCAATCCCCATAAAAATTCCAACTCAATTCTTCACAGAGATAGAAAGAGCAATTCTCAAATTCATCTGGAATAACAAAAAAACCCAGGATAGCAAAAACTATTCACAATAAGAGAACTTCTGGGGCAATCACCATCCCCGACCTTAAGCTTTACTACAGAGCAATAGTGATAAAAACCACATGGTATTGGCAGAGACAGGCAGGTAGATCAATGGAATAGAATTGAAGACCCAGAAATAAACCCATACATTTATGGTAACTTGGTCTTTGATAAAGAAGCCAAAACCATCCAGTGGTTGACAGAATTTAAAAAAAAAATGGTGCTGTCTCAACTGGTAGTCAGCATGTAGATGAATGCAAATTATCCATTCTTATCTTCTTGTACAAATCTCAAGTCTAAGTGAATCAAGGACCTTCACATAAGACCAGATATGATGAATCTAGTAGAAGACAAAGTGGGAAACAACATCAAACACATTGGCACAGGGGAAAATTTCCTGAACAGATCACCAATGGCTCATGCTCTAAGATCAACAATTAGCAAATGAGACCTCATAGAATTGAAAAGCTTCTGTAAAGTAAAGGAAACCGTCAATAAGATAAAACAGATTGGTAAAAGATCTTTAGCAACCCTACATCTGATAAAGGGCTAATATCCAAAATATACAAAGAACTCATGAAGTTAGACTTCAGAGAACCAAATAACTCTACTAAAAAATGGGGTATAGAGCTAATCAAAGAATTCTCAATTGAGGAATCTCAAATGGCTGAGAAGCACTTAAAGACATGTTCAACATGGCCTATTTCTGTAGGGGCTGTGAAGAAATTCATTACTAAATTATAAAACATAATAATTTTCTGGCTAACATCTGTATCTGTTATGTATTACTCTCACTGGAATTCACAAGGATCATCTGATATAGCAACTTCATTCAGATAAAAACAAAATGTCAGTAATTCGTTGAACTCAAGACAACATGTGAATCATGATAACACGTGAAAATGTGTAATTTCTTCATCTTTAACCAATAACTGAATTTTAGAAATTTCATCATGTTAGATTAATATCCCATATTAAATATGTACTTGAATGTGTCTTTTTAAACTTACCAGTGAGAGACAGAGGTACAGCAATAAGCATAGTTATCCATGTCAGAGGTTGCTAATTTATCTGTATAATATGTATGCAGAAATAGAGAATTTTTAGTGGAACCTATGAGGGTTTTGTATAACAAAACAGTGATTTACAAATAAAACCACAATGAACTGTGCTCAATGTAGCAAGTGACAAGCATAGTTATAGGGACAACAGGGGAAGTGCCTGGGCACTGTGGTAATTGGTATCTCCTGGTCAGAAACATTTATTTTACTAGTAATGGATTATAATAAGTGATCAAATGAATGGACTAAATTCACTACAGCTCCACAGAGATTCTGGTATCATTCAAAGGTCTCTATTCCAAACAAATGTTCAGAACTATGACTGGCTGCTGTCTTTTCAAGAATTTTAACGTCAACTACAACAGATTCTGCAGTTTAAAATTTCCTCAGAGCCTTAGAGCTTCTTTGATAGAGTCTCTTTCACTGTAGAGTAAGGCAGTGCTCTGCTGAGGTGTGGCTGGGAAATGGGGTAGGGATGCCTTTGTCTTTACACTGGGTCACACATGTCTTGCTTTCTCTAAGTACTTTATAATAGGTTATTATTAGTCTTACTTTGGAATTGTTCTTTTCATAGTAAAGGCCACATCTCTTGGCAGTTAACTACTTTTGTTGTTGTATCAGCCAAGTCTTTTCTCCCAAGAGATTATTCAAGGACATAAATCTTTTCAGAAAGAGACTTCCTCATTTGAATTTGATCCAATAATTTTAACAAATAAATTATAATTACCTTAGAGTCACTTATATATTCATATATATTCATTGGTATTCTTGGTTGTTTTGACTTAAAACTGTGGAAATATAGGGGTATGATTTAAGAAAGGTGAGAAATGTATTCTATAGATCCATTTTCAGTAAGTGTATTTTTAAAGACATTTTCCTCTGCTCAGGAGAAGTGTATCACTATTGTGTCTATGGGGTAAATCTGAAATCTGACCTGTCCATCATTACATAGAACTAGAGGAGAAAGTCACATGGAACTCATTGTATATCCTTCATGAGTAGTCTATTATCCCCGTACTACAAAGAGAAATGTCACATAATTGATATTAGTTTTTTATATATATGAATCTTTTGCTTATTGCTCCCTTAAATGATGGGATTGAAAAATTTTATTTTCCCAAATTTGGTCAATTTCACTCACAATTGTACAAATCATAGAATATTTATTTTTCTTCAAAAATATTTTTGGAGCAGGTAAGAATGTTTAATTAGCTTTGCATATTAAGTGTTGATGTCATACTTAAAGGTCCTCATATAGGTTTTCAAAAGTATATTCACAACTTTATGTATCGTAGTCATCATCAGGGAAAGAGGTCATCACTTTCTCCACCACAGAAAAATCCACCAAGTAATTCAACATGTGAGTTCTTGAGCTAATGGAGTAGGCAAGGTGGGTAACTACTTTTGTGATACATGAAGTACAACTAATATTCTAATTATTAGATAATCCCTACAAATACATCTGAATGGAAAAAAATGTTAGAACATAGAAGTTAATCAGAACTATGTTTGTTATGTTATGGCCTGGTTGTTATTTTGTATACAGGAAAGTAACAATTATTACAGTAACCATATAAATTCAATTTATTTGACATTGATTCATGTTTGTTACATTTTGTATGGCATGTTAACAAAGAAATGTAGTTTATAAGGTATGTTTATATGAGAAGATTTAGTCACATTTGTAAGTAGAGTATAAGGGAACAAATATATTTATTTATATTCTGTAGCTTTTGTATGAGCATTCACGTATGAATCTTAAATTGATGATTATAAAGATGATAATGTATACATGAGGAAAATCCATGATCAGAGACTGCCACATCTACCATCTCCTAGATTCATATAAATGTTAGAATATTACTATGAACTTAAACTATGAATTAGATTTTTAGAAATGTGTTATACTTTTATTGAATATAAACTGTAATTAGTCCATCATTCTCATAGTATGAAATCCTTGAAAGCTTTTACAGTATATTATATGGTTCAATAATTATCATTTGCTATATTAAAGGAATGTTAAACTGAGAAATAGTATATTTGTCCTAGAAAAATACAGCACTGATAGTTAAGGAAAGTTAAAGCACTACTTTGAGGAAGGTGAAATGTGAAAGCAAAAATAGTAGATATAGAATATTTTTGCTTATGTCATTCAACAGGTGTGCTGTTTTCAGTCTGTGGATTCTGCAAGTGCAGATCTCCTGAATCAGATGTTGACAGTAATGGAAATGATACACACAGAAGGACCTTCATGGTAAGCTTCTAAATAAAACCCAGATTTGTTTCATGTGTCCTGTATTACTCCCACATCTACAGGAATACAGTTTTTATAGATAAGATACATTTCTGGATAGAAAAATATTGTGTATATTTATGCATATATAAATGTATATGAATATATGTTGCAAATATATATATACCCTAAGGCTTATATAGCTTTTAATTTAGTTATATATCTCAGTATTATTCATTAATTTTAATATGTATCATATATATCACACTACATAATTTGTATATATTTGTAATTATACTTAGAAAATGGTGAGTTATATTTTTCCTTTCACCAGATATAGAGTTTCTTTTTAGTGAGGTTTTGAGGAAACTGAACATAAACACACACACACACACACACACACATATATATATATGTGTATATATATATATGTGTGTGTATATATATGTATATGTATATATATATATATATATATATATATATATATATATATATATATCTCACATACACATATATTAAATAGCATCATATTTCCTGGTTCTTGGCAATCATCTTTATTATGTGGTTGATTGAGATGATTTATTTTATTTGATCATGGGAGACACTCAAAGCATTGATAACTGTTATCATCTATATAGATTTTTATCAGGTATTGAGAAGTAATTTAGGACCATTACATACAACATATACAACACCAACACCTACAACAAAGTGTTAGAGAACATATATATGTATAGATATAGACATATATATGTGTGTGTATATATGAATATTCCAATGGTAGACATGATGAAATTGGGGTACAAGGAGGTTTATCATGTGGTCCAATGCTCCCTTTGTAGTAAAAAAAAAAAGAGCCTGAGACAGAATCAGAAGGCACAGGCACCAGAGTTCACAATAGTCACCAGTGATGACACTTCTGTAGCAAGAATGTCCAAGAACCTCTCTGGATACCATTCAAGAAGATAATTGAAATTAGTATCAGCTTACCCATTATTATTTGTAGTTGGTAACTAGTTTTTAAGAAACCTTAATAAGTTTGGAAATATTTGCAGGACTCTGTATATCACATAACATGTAGATAGAATAGAAAGAAATAAGGCTGTACTCTTTTGGTAGTTCCCTGGAAATGGTTCTGACTGCATCTCTTTGAATCCTTTGATTTTTACTGAAGAAGGAAATACATTATTACTTATATTTAGAAAGTGATGAGACATATCTTTCCTTTCACCAGTTATAGAGTTACTCTTTAGTAAGTTTTTGGGGAATCTGAACACTGACCTACTGTTTGATCCTTTAAAGACATATACATATTGCAATGCTCTACTTTTGCTTACTTCTGCCTTTAGTTTCTATATTCTGCTCTTTCATTAACTAAGCAATTCCAAGATTTCTAATAGTGAAGTAACTTTAGCTGCTGTTGTTGGTTACATTAAGGTGTTGTAGCAGACTAGTTAAATGATATTGTTATAAGTGAACACAGTGTGTTAGGAATAGGTATAGGCATAGTAAAGTGGACAGGATTATGACTTCAGAAACACCTGGCAATCCCAGATAGATAAAACATCAGTGTGGTGTATCGTAATGTAGTTACAAAATAAAATTTAAAGTCATCCTTTTAAATTTAATGTGAAGATTGTAAAAGTGGCAGCTTCTATGAAGTACATACAGATGTCTAATAATGCAGTGGAATCAATGATCTGTGTGATCCCAGATGTCTAGATGATGTTTTAAATATGCTCTTCATAAAACAACACCTTCAAACAGTGACTGTATTACTTGATATACTCATTTAAAAATATTTATTTTATGTGAATGTTTGTCTTCATGTATGTATGTATACCAACCACATGCATGCATGGTGCCTTGTAGGTCAGAAGAGATGTTGAACCCATGGGAACTAGAGTTACAGATGGTTGTGAACCATTATGTGTATGTCAAGATTAAACTAGGGTTCTCTGTAAGAGGAAATCATGTTCTTAACTACTGAATTAAATCTCCAGTTTTATATTGAAGGCTGGTGACATAATAGACAATATATTTCTAAAAAGCAGGTGGCCTTTTCAACATTTCTAATATGTTTGCCAAAAGCAACATGTTTTACATTATAAGTTTATGTATAGGAGTATATTGCAGAGATTCATTGAGACTTATAATAAACCCTTGTACTTTCAGGCACAACTAAAATTTCCATGGAGGAATGGAATCAGCATCAGGAACACAGACTGCTCACTAAACACCTACTGTATGTTCACCATTGTAAAAGCAATAGAGGAAATGGTTTTCATGCTAAAAGAGATTCATGACTACATGCATATTTTGGAACAAGTCTTGTTTGAGCTCCCACCTCTGAAATAAGCCTCCTAAAGAGGTCAATGGGACAAACCCACAATGTCACAGAATTCATTTTTGTGGGCCTTAGCCAAGATCCTGCTGGGCAAAGAGCATTATTTGTCTTGTTTTCACTCACCTACATTGTGACAATGCTGGGCAACTTGCTCATTGCAGTGACAGTGATTGCCAGCCCTTCCTTAAACTCCCCAATGTACTTCTTTCTTGCCTGTCTGTCAGTCCTGGATGCTCTTTATTGCAATACTATCTCACCAAATTTGATTATAGACTTATTAAAAGATAAAAAGGCAATCTCTTTCAGAGCTTGCATGCTCCAGCTCTTTGTAGAGCACTTATTTGGTGGTGTTGAGGTCTTTCTTCTGGTATTCATGGCCTATGACCGCTATGTGGCCATCTGCAAGCCACTGCACTATTTGACCATTATGAACCAGAGGGTGTGCATTCTCTTGTTGTTGGTAGCTGGAATTGGAGGCACTGTACACTCAATGATTCAAGTTCTGACTGTGTATAAACTTCCTTTTTGTGGTCCCAATGTCATTGATCATTTCATGTGTGACATGAATCAATTACTGGGACTTGCATGCACTGACACCTACTTTCTTGGGATCACTGTCATTGCCAATGGTGGAGTAATCTGTGTGGGAATTTTCACCTTTCTCTTAGTCTCCTATGGAATCATCCTAAACTCTCTTAAGACTCACAGTCGGGAAGGAAGGCACAAAGCTCTGTTCACCTGCAGCTCACATATCATGGTGGTTGTCTGCTTTTTTGCTCCCTGTAGTTTTATATATGCTAGACCTGTCTCCAGCTTTCCAGTTGATAAGTATATTGCTGTGTTTTATACAGTTGTTAGCCCCATGCTGAATCCATTGATATATACCTTGAGAAATTCAGAGATGAAAAATTCTATTAAAAAGCTCTGGTGCAAAACTCTAACAACATAAAATTGTTTTCTCACTGGATATGTTATTAACTATAATTGAAAATTAGAAATAAACTCTAAATAAGGATGCTGTGCTTTCCTCATGTAGGCATATTTTGTTACACAAAGTCATTGAAAATTAAGAATAAATTTTCAGTTGAAATTATGATCAAGGTAGTTGTGAGTCTTATTACTTATGGGTTGAGCCTAGGGAATGTTTAGAAGATGGAAATGGTCATGGGACTCTTTTCTATCACAAGTAACGATAAAACAGAGCCACATTGAGTTTTATTTTTCTCTGGTAGCATTGATTGCAGTGAGACTAACAAAAAAGTCAGTATGGGAAATTGGAATCACCCACAATCATGAGAAAATATAAAAGACTGATACCCAAATATCAGTGATTAAAATAAGGTTTTTGAGTTAGCAAATTTTGACTAATGTTTCAGTATAGTGGACTTGTATGTCTATGTCAAATATATGGTTTTATGAGTTTTCCCAATTCTTACCTCAGAATCTCTCTATTTTACTTTTGAGTATGTATATAGCAGTGAAACTGTGCCTAGCTGATGATATGAGCAGTCAATAATTTCTACTGATCATATGCTGCTGCAACTAAATCCTACATTCTGAATACCAAGTTTAGCCTAAGTGAGAAAAGATTTCTATATCTTTATTACCAATTAACATATTTAATATTTATATTTTCACATAGTTGATATGTCTCATGTCTTAATGTGGTGAAGAATTTTTCAATAAACTGTTATGTGTAAATATCATGTTTAGTCAAAACTGCATTGCACTTCAACACTTTACTTAGATATTAAAGAATATTTTTTTAAATAATCAAAATTTTATTCTATAATTTCTGTAAAAAAAAAAAAAGTACTAAGCACTAAGTTTCTTCAACCATTTTGGGAGATCACAACCAAAAAAAAGATAACGCTATTTTCATTGCAATGTGGAACATTACTTAGAGTTACATCTATTCTTTCATGTGGTTTTGCTTTAAATCCTTGCTTTTAAATAAATATTATTGTGTTATTCAAGGTCTACATTGTGATGTTATGATAAACATATAATCCATAATAAAGAGATTGCTCCAGTGAAGAAATTATTTCTTTCAGTATCTCACATGTAGCTTTCCATATTGTTTGCTTCTTACAAACCTAGCCAGGCAAAATCTACTATTTTAGCAGTACTGCCAGTACAGTTGAGGTTTATTACCTATAGTTTTATATGCATTCACCAGAAAAGACAAATAGTACATTCATATACATGAGAAAAAAAATGTCTTACAACTTGCATCATACAGAAACAACTGTCTTAATCAAACTGCCCTCTAGTATATGTAGTTTATTTCTAAATTTAATAGGGCTTACCTATATTGTAAAAATTACTGAAACTAGTTTCTGTAGCTTTCCCATACCATCCCTAGATCTTTCCTCAAACTTGATCAGTTTAACATCACATTTATATAGCTTTAAAATATATTTTGATACTTTTATTAATTTTTTATAATGAATGGCATTCACAGCACACAAATCATTTTCTAAAATCCGTATGGCTCCAGAATTCACATATTTCCCATTGTCTTAGGTCCTTTCTGGATACTATTTAATGGGAAATTAGAGTCAGTATTTGATTACAGTAGTTAATATATTTTATTTACACTAGTTGGCACTTATGTGGAAGAGTAAAAGTCAATATATATATATATATATATATATATATATATATATAGACTGTTGTAAGCTTCCTGCTGTGACTGTTAAATTCTCTTGTATGTTATTAGTAAAATAGAAAGAAGTAGGGCTGTATCTACCTTCTGAAAATTATTTGCTTATATAAGTATTTTAGAATTTTCCATATTAGTAGTATCAGGACTTTGCTAAATATCCAGACTTTGGAAAGATGGTTCATCAGTTAAGCATATAACTGATTGTTTTTAATATGGACATTTTGTTCCTAGTACCCACAGCAGATGGCTTACAACTGTCTAAATGTAGTTTCAGGGGGTCCTGATGACCTTAACTTCTGTGGGCACCTGAATTCTCATGGCACAAATGTATTCAGGCTCATAGACATACACATAAATTTAAAAATAAACTTTAGAAAACCAAAACACTATAAAAATATACCTTGAATGAAATAATGCAGAGGTTTGCAGCTGTTGCAAAACCTCAAAGTGAGGGTCAGATGAAGTAATTGCTATAGATATAAATATGTAAAGCACTTTTATAGTAACTGAATGCAATCTAAAATCAACAGTTTTAAGATTCACCGAGTGTTATGAAGACTGAAACAATTAGCGACAGGAAATTTCACATCTAATAGTCCATTAAAAAATGGGCTGGATGCTCCTAATGGCCAAGGTTATTTTTGAAAGTTAACTATCTAAGAAGGATAACTTCAAATACAAGATTGATGCCGTATTAACTAATATGAGGAGGGTTTATTGATTGCCCAGAGAATAGACTGCTGGAAAGGAAGATTCTCCACTGAATTTTATTTTTGACAAGTGTGCTAAAATGTAACATTTTAAATAAGAAATTTAGTGTATTAGTGACTGTGATACAGAGATTCATAGAGGTTTTGCTTTAAAGTCATTTACAATTAAGCTTTAGAATGCCATCCATAGGAACAGTTTTCATCACACATCCTTATACACATGGGCACTGTATTTTCCAATGTTTCCTCTCACAGTGACTTCTTGTGGGTCATACTGCTCCCATCTGATCCCTTTTCCTTCTGTTATTCACTTCTTCTTAACTTTTATTGCACACATTCTATCACACTCTGCTTACTGTCTCCCTTAGAAACTCTTCTGATGAAACGTTTCTAGTACTACCCAGACACTAAAGCAGAATATGGCAGCACATAGTGAATCTTGCACTTGAAGTGCTCATATTTGGAATATTTACCTTTAATATATAACCTTAGCCTTTAAGAGCATCCAGCCCATTGTTTCTATGGACTATGAGAGGTGACCTTGCAGTTTTCACACACACACACACACACACACACACACACACACACACACACACACACTGTAGGATAAAATCATGAATAAACATTAAAATAAAGGTAAAACTTATTTTTAAAAGAAAAATTTGAAATATGATGTTATGAGACAGGGGACCTCCAAATATGTTATTGAGTTTGTTTTATGTTGGCGATCCACTGCTGTGCCTTTTCTTTCTTTTTCCATTTTTTTGCAGTCACATTAGGGTCTCTCTCTCTCTCTCTCTCTCTCTCTCTCTCTCTCTCTCTCTCTGCATATTTTCTTTATTTACATTTCAAACGTTATCCCCTTTCTTGATTGCCTCCTCCCTGAAAACTGCCTATTCCTCCTCCCCCTGTTTCTATGAAGGTGTTTCCCTACCCACCCAACCTCTCCCACCTCCCCACCCTCAAATTCCCCTATGCTGGGGCACTGAGCCTTCACAGAACCAAGGGTCTCTCCTCCCATTGATTCCCAACAAGGCCATCCTCTGCTACATATTTGGCTGGAGCCATGGGTCCTTCCATGTGTACTCATTGGTTGGTGGTTTAGTCCCTGGGAGCTCTGGGGGCTCTGGTTGGTTGATACTGTTGTTCTTCCTATGGGGTTGCAAACCCCTTCAGCTCCTTCAGTCCTTTCTCCTGAGGTCTACTATTAAGAGTAGTTTGTTTCTTCATGGGACTACATAATAAAAAATAATAATAACTTCTAATTGCAGGTAGTTATCAATTGGAGATTGCTTCTGAGTTAGGAAGGGAGCATGTGTTCACTTCTTTCACCTCTATGACACCATCAGGTATAGGCCCTGTGTATGCTGCACTTGTATCTGCTAGTATATCTAGTATTTGCATCATTCCAGCTGTGTTTAAAAGTCCTTCTTCCTTGGTGTCTGTCACCCCCTCTGGCTTTTACAGTCTTTCTTTCTCCTCTTCCACAATGTTCCCTGGGAGTGTAAATGAGTGGGTCTGTGACTAATGTGTCTTCTCTTGGGCTCTTTTCCTTCTGCTTATTTATTTTGTCCTATTCATATTTGTTTTTTTATCTTATTATATATTTTTTATTATTTTTATCCCTTACACTGCTGTTTGTTTCATAATGAGGGGGATAAAAATGGTGGGTCTGGGTGAGAACACAGGTGGTGAGGAACTAGGAGTTGTAGAGGGAAGGAAAACTGTAGTTAGAATGGATCATATGAAAAAAGAATCCATTTTAAATGAAAGAAGAAAGAATGTCTTCTCAGTGTACAAGCTACCAATCATAAAGTAACAAGCCACAAACTCCTCAGGAAAAAATGTAGAATGTATCTCCATGAAGAGATTTTTGATACAAATGTATCAAAAATCAAAGTAGCATAAATATCCATTTGATTAGAATCAATTTAATATAAAATTTCTGAAATATGATTAAACAGCAGAGGGTTTTATTCTGTTACAAGTAAAGATAATATTAAGTAGTTAATTTTAACATTTTGCATTTGAAATAAAATGACTCATTCATTTTTCTCTTGTTTACATTATTTATTTTATTTTTTGAGATTGTGATATAAAAGTCCTTCATTGCTCTTTTTCAGGCTTATGGTCTTTTTAAAAAATTAATTGTTATTGTGCTACTACATCTATCTATCTATCTATCTATCTATCTATCTATCTATCTTCCTAAATAATTCAAGAACAATCTTTTCAGTGTGTATGTTACATTTTTGTATTTTCAGAGTTGATCTCTTGGTATTGAATAACCAATTGCTGTGTTACTGTGTTATTTCCTGGGGAAGAGTATTCTGGATCTTAGTGTTTCCACAGTAACTCTCACAACATCAACTAAAAAATTTTTGTTTTTTTGGGGTGTGTTTAGAACAAATTCTCTTTGAAGACTGAGATCTTCCTTGACTGAGTCTCTTTCAGTGTCAGAGAATGATATATGTAGTCGTGTGTGGCTTGAAAATAAGACTAGAAGTGTTTCCTTTTTTGGTTTGCATTATATACTATCATAAAATGGTATGAATATTAACTTTAGGAATATTAACTGTATCATTTTGGAAATTTCCCTCTTCACATTATAGAGTTTTCATATTATTTGTCAGGTGCCTACTCATTCTTTGTAATGTCCAGCTATATATTTTTCATAAGGATTATTGAGGAAAAGAAATTTATTCAGGGAAGATTTTTTGACTTGAATATGAGCCAAGCAATCTAATAACCTCACCCATAATGATGCAATCGTCTAGCCCATTGGAAATAGAGATGATGTAAAGAGTTACTTATGCAAAATTATCTACACAAATAAATGGCGAATTGTTTTCCTGTTCTGGCAGGATATGACACAGGGGGGTTCTGAAAACTCAGTTATATCCGTGCTGGAGGATGCCTTAGTTAGGACTTAATCTTTGAGATGCCATGTCCTCTTATATCCGCTACTGTTAATCCAGCCCTGAACAGGATTTGTATCTTAGGTGAGGCCTAGGAGGGATATGAACATCCTAGTAAGTTAGAAAGAATGACCTTAAGAAAACTGTGAATGAATAAAGTGCTATAAAATTCTGTCCTGTGTAAGAGAAACTCTTATCACTAACTTCTATAAAAGATAATAACTTGAGCTTTTCTGTTGTTATATGAAAGCTTTATCACTTGGGCAGATGGATACTATAGTCAGTCTCTAAAACAAACAATTTTTGTTGTTAAGTGTAATTGTCCAAAAGGAAACACTTTGCACAGGTAATTTTGTGATTTATATTTACTTTCTTTGTAGCATTAAAAATGGGCTTAGACAAGATTATTTCCATGAATTAGATGAATTTTGTACAAATACAGCAATTTTATTTTTCTATGACATTATTTTCAGTAGCTGAGGATGGTCATTTACCTTCCAATAACTAATGACATAATATGTAAGAATTTTTTAACTGTCTTCCTAAGTGTACTTAGATATTCATATCCAATACTCATTCTCAATAAAAGAAGTGATGGTTTTCCTTACTAAAAGCCAAATGCAAATGTGAGTTACTGAGGCAAATATCTGTGGATCATAGGATAATGGGTGAGTATTATTTTGATGTGCTATAATGAACAATGTCTTAAGACAATATTCATGGTGTTTGGATTAGGAAAATGAAGTTTGAAAAACACAGAGATAATTGGAATATGCACAGCATGCTTATATAAAGCCTGATTGTTATTTATTTCCTACTTTGGTCAATATGCATCTAAATATACATGTATAACACTTACAATATAATTTACCTATGACTTTGTTTTGCTGGTTTGTACTTGTAATGTTATCAAAAATGTGATTATTTTAAAATATTTGCATTAGATGATTTAATTTCCATGTAACAAATATGATGGAGTGCAAATAAAAATGTTTATGTGTGTAATATATAAGCTTTTATTAATAATTTTCAAAACAAATCAATAAATGTGTTAGTAGCTGTTCACAGAGATAAGCATGGCCAGAGAATATAGTAAATATAGTATCTACTGTCACATAGATTAAAACATTGTTAATATAATGTGTTTGTAAAATTGTAGTAAGCTTTATTTTCTAGAAATGTATTTGGTAGTTTAAATTCGAACCGAAGTCTTATTACAGAGTAGATTTATCAAATCTTTGAAAATGTAAAGTACTTAGTATACTATGTATAAGTCTGAAAATAGTATACTATTTCAAGTCTGTGATGCTAATGATTAGACTAGACAATACAGACTTTTCCTGGTGAAATATTGTGCCAACAGTTAATTATTTCAGAATAATGTGAAATGAATTGTTAGACATGCAGTACATTTACAGTTATGCTACTCAACAGGGGACAGAGTCAACAACTGTTTTCTCCTGAGTCAGATGTTGGCCGTAATGATTGTGAATCATAAACAAAATGCATCACAGAAAACTTTGAAATAAAGTTCCGATTCCTTCTTCACATATTCTTTAATACTACTAAATGCCCATGAACAGAAACCCCGTTTCTAGGAAAATACGATATTCTACAGGTAAATATTCTCAGTACTTACCTATGACAACATATATAATTCTTAAAAATATAACTTAATCTATGTCTCAAAATGAGTTCAATAAGTGTATCCTTCCAAATTTGCATGACTGAGCAAACATGAAAAAACAAAAGGCATCGTAAGCAGAATTGAAAGAACTAGACTGGCACTAGTACTCCTTAAATTAAAAAAAAAATGACTTGTTTTATTATTTATGTGTGTGAATGTTTTAACTGCATACATGTATACCTGCCATGTGCATGCCTAGTACCCATGGAGATCAGAAGAAAGCATCAGATACTCTAGAACTGGAGATAAAAATGTAAGCCACCATATGGGCACTTGAACAGAACGTCGGCCATCTGTAAGAGCAACAAGTGCCTTCATCCACTGCTCATCTTGGCATTTTTCTGCACTAATAGTCTTGCAGATCACTGACTAGAAAGGATTCTGGAATCCTCATATTTAATTCCTCTTTATTGCTGCATAAAATTTGAGACATTTATAAAAATATTTAGAAAAAGACTGAGATATATTCACTTTTACACTTAGTCTAGACTATTCTTTTTAATATAAGCATCTTGGACATCTCAGTACAAAATTTTCATTTGAGTATCTCCTACTCAGGGTCAGCAACCTCAGTTGCCCCTACATCTGATTACAGCTTCTGTTTTCTTATGTTACACTTCCCAGCTTATTCCAGGAGTTTTGAAAACAGAAATTTCTATATGAAGAAGTACTTGCTTACATTCACTAATTTAAACTGTTCAGTTAAACCACACTTGCTCAAAACTGGACAGTGAATATAGTTAGTTATGAATTCTCAGTGATGGTAATGGTACAAGAAACAGAATTTTGGCATTTGAAAGCCCTAAAGAATCAAATAAAATTACAGCTACAGATATAAATGAGATAATTAATGTATTAGTTATATAAGACTGTTTAAATTCAGTCCTCATTAAATTTATTGAAAGAGCTTTGAAGTCTGGAAGTCCATAGAGATATGATTATCAGTACCTAGGACCACAATCTAATACCAATGAACTGGATGCTTGAAGAGATCAAGATCGTATTTTAAAGATAAAAAGAGTTGGTTCTTTAAAAAATAAGAATAACAAGGTGAATAAAACCCTAGCTAAGCTACCCACTGCATCTTGACATATGACATCACATTTGTAGGTTCAACAAAAGCCTCTTAGAGGAAGGAGTTAACAAAAGATGTATTGGGATTCTTGGAAGAAGAAGTAGAAATGCTTATCTATGGGACAGATAATGATGATGTGCTTAATGCCATAGTGAACTGAGGGTCAAGATTACAACTTCCTGGTAGGGTCTGTTTAAGATCTTTAATCAGTAAATTAAGACTTATAAGAGGATCAATGGGAAAAAGAAACAATGTCACAGAGTTTGTTCTCCTGGGCCTCACTCAAGATCCTGCTGGAAAAAGAGTACTGTTTGTCATGTTTTTACTCATCTACATTGTGACTATGGTGGGTAACCTGTTCATTGTGGGGACAGTCATAGCCAGTCCCTCCTTAGGGACTCCAATGTACTTCTTCCTTGCCTATCTGTCACTTCTGGATGTTGTTTATTCCACTTCTATTTCACCCAAGTTGATGGTAGACTTGCTGTGTGATAGAAAAACAATTTCTTTCTCAGCTTGCATGACTCAGCTCTTCTTAGAGCACCTACTTGGTGGTGCTGAGGTCTTCCTTCTGATAGTCATGGCCTATGATCGGTATGTGGCCATCTGTAAACCATTGCATTATTTGATCATCATGAACAGGCGGGCTTGCTTCCTCCAATTATTGGTTTCCTGGGCTGGAGGCCTTATACATTCTGTGGCTCAACTTCTCTCTGTATACAACCTTCCCTTCTGTGGTCCAAATATCATTGACCACTTTATCTGTGACATGTACCCATTATTAGGACTTGCATGCACTGATACATATTTTATTGGCCTTACTGTGGTTGCCAATGGTGGGGCAATATGTATTTTAGTCTTTATCATTCTCATAATCTCCTATGGAATCATACTGAGATCTCTTAAGACTCACAGTCAGGAAGGGAGGCAGAAAGCCCTGTCTACTTGCAGCTCCCACATCATGGTGGTTGTCTGCTTTTTTGTTCCCTGTATTTTCATGTATGTAAGACCTGTTCACAACTTTCCTATTGATAAATCCATTACTGTTTTTTATACAATTGTCACTCCTATTTTGAATCCTTTAATATATGCCTTGAGAAATTCAGAGATGAAAAAGTCTATGGAAAATCTATTGTGTAAGGTTTTCTCTAGAGATAGAATAATGATGTCTTCTCATTGATGGTACTGGTAACTAAAGTAGCAAAAAGGCAACCATTCTTAAGCAGTTATAATGGAACTCATTCAATGTATCCATACGAATAATTTTCTTTAAAGAAATTCATTAGAAACATTGAAATAATCACTTGAGATTAAAATTAAGCCTATGGCTATACCACTGTGAATGTGCCTGATCTCATCTAAGATTAGAGTCAATTTAATAGATAATTTATGGAGTATTAATAAAGGACATAAGGCTTATTTATTAAAAGAAAATTATGCTAAGTAAATTTTATTTTTCTTAGTTAAGATCAAAATAGGTGTTAGGATGAAGTGTTTCATTTTTTCTCTGGTGAAGAAAACACATTTTTTAATCTATATCTCATCATTGACACTGTGGATAATAGACATATTTCTGGATCCAAAGAGATGTTCAGAAACTGAATTGTTAATTATTCTACCAGTATACCTGCTTACATTACTACTCTACCAGTATACCTGCTTACATTACTACTCGTTGTCTTAGGCTTACTCTTGGTACATTGGTGTCTTTGTAGTTTATGGCATAGTCATATACCTCATATCAAGGCTGGATGAGGCAATCCAGTAGGAGAAAATCAGTCTCAAAAGTGAGCAAAAGAGTCAGTGACATCCCCTGTTCTGTTGTTTTGTGTTTCAACTTTACACAAGTTAAGAGTCATCAGAGAGGAAGGAAGCTCAGATGAGAAAATGCCTCCATGAGGTACAGCTGTGAGGCATTTTCTCAATTAGTAATCAGTGGGGTAGGGCCCAGAACCTTGCAGGCGTTGCCAAATCTGGGCTGGTGATCCTGGGTTCCTTAAATAAGCAGGCTGAGTAAGTCAGTAAGTGGCACCCCTCCATGGCCTCTGTTATCATCTCCTGCCACCAGGTTACAGCCCTGCTTGATTTCTTTTCTTGACTTCCTCCAGTGATGAACTATGATCTGGAAGTGTAAGCTGAATAAACCCTTTCCTCCCCAACTTGCTTTTTGGTTTTTTTTTTTTTTTTTTTTTTTTCTTCACAGTAATAGAAACCCTGACCAAGACACATCCAACTCACACTATTAGGAGTCCCACAAAAACACCAAGCTGTACAACCATAGCATATATGCAGGAGACCTAGATAGTCTCATATAGGCTCCTGGTGTTTGTTTCAGTCTCATGAGGCCCTGTGAGCCCTACTTAGTTGATTCTGTGTGCCATGTTCTGGTGTAGATGGCTCCCCCTGGCTCCTACAATTTTTTCTCTCCCTCTGCCATGCTGCCATGCGGTTCCCTGAGCTCTGCCTAATGTTTGCCTGTGGTTTTTTTGCTGGATGAAGCCTCTCTGATGACCACTGGGCTAGGCACCAATATATGAGTATAGCAGAATACCATTAGGAATGATTTCATTGATTCTTTTTGTTTTTGTTTGTGCTAATCATGTTTGATTTTATCCTCTATCTCTAGGCTATCCAGCCTCTGGTTCTGGTCACCCAGGCAGTGTCAGGGGTGGGTTCTCTCTTGAGGCATGGGCCTCAATGATCAGTCATTGGTTTGCTAATACCACTATTCTGTTCCACAATAACACCAGCATATCTTGGAGGCAGGACAAATTGTAGGTTGAAGGTTGAAGGTTGAAGGTTGAAGGTTGAAGGTTGAAGGTTGAAGGTTGAAGGTTGAAGGTTTTGTGGCTGGGTTGATGTTCCAGTCCTACCACTGGAAATCTTGATTATTTACAGAAGATGGCCAGTTTAGGTTTCATCAGCCCCATCTCTATGAATGCTTTTTTTCTAGCTTCATCCTTGTATATTCCAGGGACTTTCCACTGTATTAGGTTCCCATATCACACCTCAAAAGTCCCCCTAATTACAGTTTTCTTTTTCAGTACTCTCTTTTTCCATGGCCCCCAGCATGATCCCTCTTTTCCTTATCTCCATCTGCCCAAAGGCTTGCTTATAGTATTAGTTCATTTATAAATTTTCTAGCCTCTAAACTGGACTATTACTGAAATCATTGAATGTACTTTCTTTTACCATCTTCAAATTAATTTTGTATCTTTCCTCAAAGTTAATTCTGATACCAAAATTTTTGTTAATTATCGTTCAATATAATTTAACTATGAATATGTGTATTCTTAAAATACACCTTTACATTTTCAGTGATTTTACTTTATTATTACTGAAAATAGATTTTTTCAAAGGTTCTGATTGTGCTTTTGCTACCTCAATTCCTCCTATATCTCTTCACCTCCCCACCCACCCAAATTCTTTTTTTTCATTTTCTATCATGTTAGAAAATGAACAGTCATCTGAGAAAAAAAAAAAGAGATAAGAAAAGATATCATAAAATAAGATAAATTAAACCCACACAAGCCTAAATAGGAAAAACAAATGAACAAACAAATAGGAAAACCCAGAGTCAAATAAAAAGCACAAGAAATACACACACACACATACACACACACACACACACACACATACACACACACACACATACACACACACATACACACACACACACATACACACACACACACACACACACATACACACACACATACACACACACATACACACACACACACATACACACACACACACACACATATACACACACACACACACATATACACACACACACACACACACACACACACACACACACAGTGAAAATCACAGAAATTTCCTAAAAGTACAAATCTAGAAAACATAATATGCTTTATAAGGAAAAGACATGTAGGGTAAGAAAGAAAGAAGGAACAAAGGAAGGAAGGAAAGAAAGAAAGAAAAAAAGGAAGAAAGAAAGATTTTTTTCAATAAAGTCTTATGAGACCCAAGGCCCCCCAAGTCCATCATAAACAAAAACAAAAACAAAAATTCCACAAAACTTTAAAAGGTACCATTAAATTAATTTTGTGTTGGCCATCTACTACTAAGCATGGAGCTTGTGCTTAAGATTGGTTTGTATACCACTAAAACCCCCTTGGAGAATATTAATTAATGAGTGATTATCAATTGGAGATAGCTTCTGAGTTAGGGATGTGGACTTGTGTCTACTTCTACTCTAGCCCAATTCATTTACCTGCAAATTCATGATTTTATTTTTTAAAACGGAGTAATATTCCATTGTGTAATGTGCCACATTTTAATCCATTCATCTGTTGATGAAAATCTACTCTTTTTCTGTGGGGAGCCGACAGAAGGCGGCTATCATCCTTGCAGCCATCTTGAGCCATATACCCTGACAAGAGGCTTGATTCCAATAGCCTACAACAGCTGAGCACACTCTGATAACATCTTGGTTTAGATACTCAGGATCTTTCCTTGGGTGTGTGAGACTTAAAGGTGTGTGACTTAAGGGCATGACTTAGAGATCAGATTTAGAGACAAGGCCTAAGGGCATGACTTAAAGCCGTGACTTAGAGGCATGGCTTAGAAGTGAGACATATAAAAGGTGAGAGGCAGACAGAAGAAAGCAACAGATTATTAGGCACTCGGAAGAGTACAACTATGAATACAACTTGGAGTAGGAATTGGGCATTGGGAGAGTACAACTTGGAACTAGGAATTAGGTTAGAGAGTACAACTTGGAGTACAACTTGGAGTAAGAATTAGGCATTGAGGAAGAAGACACTTGGAATTAGGCATTAGGTATTAGGCACTTAGGAGAAAGAACTTGGAACTTGGAGGCACTAGGGACTAGGAACTAGGGACTAGGAACTCCAGACTTAGGACTTGAACTAGGAAGAGAGACTGAAGAATAAACAGGATTGAATCACACTCTGCCTGGTCTCCATTCTTCGCATCCATCCTCACTCTCTCTCTTGCTGAACACCTACCCAAGGACCAGAGCTGCTTGGGGCAGTGTGGGCTAACAAGTTAGTCCCCAAGGCTTTTGGCAGTGCGGGTCCCAACATTGACAGAACGCTCCAAGACACTTGGGCCCCCAAACGTGGGGCAGCTCGGGCAGCAACATTTTTCAAATTTCTGGGTATTTTAAATAGCACTGTACTGAACATGATTGAGCAAGGGTCACTGTAGCAAGATGTAGGGTCCTTTGGGTATTTGCCCAAGAGTGGTATAACTGGAATATATATATATCATTAAGCACCTCACTGATTTTCACAGTGGATGTACAATTTTATATTCCAACCAGCAATGAAAGAGTTCCCCTTATTCTATGTTCTCTCTAGCTTCAGCTATCATTTGTTTTATTGATCTTGGCAATTATTGATGGCATAAGACTGTAAGAAAAATGTAAGGCCCCCACGAATGGAGGACCTCACCCAAGCCTTGGGAATTCCAGGCCACCCATTAACTGCAAGACAGTTGTGATCAACAAGAGGCATATTTTAATCAGTATACTGAGGTCAAGACCCATGACCCATGCAGGGGCAGTGGAGTCTGACCCTGGGGCTTTGGAGACAGAGAGAATTTAAAGCCCAAAACCACAATTCGGGGGAGGGAGAACCACAACTCAGGGGGAGTAAGGGAGGGCTATTGGAGAGCACCTGTGGAAAGTCCCAGCCCATTATTCAGTTTGTGACAGGGTACAAGGAACAGGCTATTCTCTAAGAGCCTATATATAATCAGCCAAGTTCCTGGTATCCAGGGTGCACAGGCACGCTAACTTAGTTTTGTTCCTGGTATCCAGGATGTATGGGCACGCTGAGAACTCCCAACTCAAACTCTCCTGGTATCCAGGGTGCATAACTCAAACTCTCCTGGTATCCAGGGTGCAGGGGCCTCCCAACTCAAACTCTCCTGGTATTCATAGCACTCGGTCACGCTGTCCTGAACTCCCAGCTCTGAACTCTTATCTTACTTATTTTGTCTTGTGGATAGCTAGTTTCCTAGGACCCAGAGCGCAGAACAAGTTGATCTGTACTCTTGACTCCATCTGTGGAAGGTTTAAAAAATTTTAACTATTTCAAGACAAAATCTCAAATTTATTTTGATTTGTATTTCTCAGATGACTAAAGATTTTGAGTAATTCCTTAAGTATTTGTATGCTATTTGTGTTTATTCTTTAGAGAACTCTCTGTTTAGATCTGTACCCCATTCTTAACTGGGTTATTTGGTTTCTTGCTGTCCAATTCTTTTGAGTTCTTTATGTATTTTAGATATTATCCTTCTATTGGATGTATAGTTCTAGAATCCTTCCCCATTATGTGGCCTGCTGCTTTGCCCAAATGACAATGTCCTTTGCTGTGCAGAGGATTTTGAGCTAAATGGGGGTCCTGATTATTAAGTGTTGTTCTTCTTGCCCATTCTAATAGTGTTGTGTTCAGAAAGTCTGTTTTTATACCAATGAATCCAAGGCTATTCCTCGCTTTCTATCCCAGGTTCAATGTATCTGGTTTTATGTTGATACCTTTGATCTATTTGGAATGAATTTTGTGCAGGGTGATATGTTTGGATCTATTTTGATTCTTTTACATGTAGAAGTCCAGATTGAACAGCACCACTGTTACAGATTCTGTTTTTTTCCAATGTGTATTTCTGACTGCTTTATGAAAAAAAATTAAGAGTTCATATGTGTATAGATTTATATCTAAATCTTCAATTCAACAATTTTGACAAATATGTATGCACTATGCTCATTCCATTCCTTTCTATTACTTTGGCTTTGTAGTACAATTTTAGGTGGAGATGGTGATACATCCAGCAAATCTTTAACTATTCAGGATTGTTAGCTCTTTGGTTTTTGTTGTTGTTGTTGTTGTTGTTGGTGTATTATGTGTTTTGTTTACGTGTATATATGTTGAAAATTTGTCTTTTAAATTTTATGGAGGTCTGTAGTAGAATTTTGATGGTGATTGCATTGAATCTACAAATTACATTTTATTGGATAACATCTTTACCAAATAAATTCTACCTATCCATGAGCATGGAATATCTTTCCATTTCTGGTATCATCTATTTTTTTTTTCTTCAATGTCTTAAAGTTTTTATTATGCAAGTCCTTCACTTGCTTGGTTAGAGTTACCTCAAGATATTTTATGATTTTTTTTGAGATTATTGTAAAAGGTGTTGTTTCCATGATTTCTTTCTCAAATTGTTTGCCATTTGTATATAGAAGGGCTCTGCTTTTGTGTCATAAGTTTGTATAAAATTTGCTGAAAGTATTTATCAGAGGTAAGAGTTTCTTTGTGGAATTTTTAGGGTCACTAATGTATACAATTGAGTCATCTGCAACTAAAAGGAACTTGATTTTTTCCTTTCCTAATAGAGTCTCTTTCATCTCCTTCAGTTGTCTTGTTACTCTAGACAACAATTCAAGTACTATACTGAGTAGGTATGAAGAGACAGAAAAGCATGTGTCATGTCGGGCCTAACATGAGGTCTAATCTCCATTCCACCTTCACCCTTCAGTCATGTACACAGGTGGACAGGCGTGAACAGGCCCCAGAGAGATTTACATACTAATGAGGTACCTGAAGGCCAGAGGTGGAGCCGATTAAACATTCCTCCCCAGCCCCTTCCCCCTTCTCCCCTCCCTATTTAACTCAGGTCCACCCTGGGTTTTAGGGGGTATGCATCAGATCCATCCACCGTCTGCCATGTCAATAAACCGGTTTTGGAAACCGAAGGACTTCCTTGTGTGTTGGGGCCATCATGAGGAACCCCGTGAGGAGCCGGGGAGAGGCTTTTAGTTAATGAGCAGCCAGGCCCCACTTCCAGCCGGAGGAACCCAGAGCTTTCCCAGCCGACTACCCACAACATGGTGGGAGGAACCCTGGGATCCCCAGCCTTATTTTTTCCCTACAGTGTTATTCCAAATTTTAGTGTAAATGATGATATATTTTTCTAAGTATGTTGATGTTGACTGTGGGTTTGTGATAGACCACTTTTATTATATTGAGTTATGGTTATTGTATCCCTAGACTTTCTGGGACTTTTTTATTATTTAAAACAACTTTTGGTAACTATTTTTCATTAATTAATTAATTAATTTATATCCCAGTTGCAGCCCTTATATAGCCTCTTCTTTTAATCACATCCCTACAAATCCAACCCCACATTATTCCCTCCCCTTCTAGTCAGAGAAGGAAAAGCCTCTCTTGGGTACTACCATACCCTGGGACATCTAGTCCCAGAAGGTCTAAGCACATCGTGCTCTTCTACTGAGGCCTAACCTGGAAGTCCAGTTAGAGGAAGGGGTTCCAATGGCAGGCAACAGAGTCAGAGACAGCCCCCTCCATTTGTTAGGGACCTAAATGAAAACAAAGATGCACATTTGCTACAAATGTATAGGAGGCCTTAGTTCCAGGCCCTGCATGCACTTTTTTTTTTAGGTGTTAAGTCTCTGTGAGCCTCCATTGGCCCAGGTTAGTTGACGCTGTAGGTCATCTTGTGGTGTCCTTGACTCTACCTGCTCACTCATTTCTATTATCCCTCTTCCACAAGAATCCTTGAGCTCTACTTGGTGTTTGCCTGTAGGTCTCTCAGCATCTGTTTCCATCTACTGTTGGATGAACCCTCTCAATAGATAGCTATGTGAGGTCTCTGCCTCACTCAGAATAATATTTTCTCATTCTATTTATTTGCCTTCAAATTTCATGATGTCCTTATTTTTAATAGCTGAATAATATTCCTTTGTTTAGATGTACCATATTTTCTTTATCCATTCTTCAGTTCAGGTAGAACTATTCCCAATTTTCTGAGAAATGGCTAAGTTGATTTACAAAGTGGTTGTGTTAGTTTGCACTCCCACTAGAAATGGAAGAGTGTCCCCCTTATTCCACATCATCACCAGCATGTGCTATTACTTGAATTTTGATCATATTCATTCAGACAGGTGAAAGAGTCATTTTGATTTGGATTTCCCTGATGACCAGACACTAAACAGTTCTCTTTTTTTTTCAGTTTTTTTCTTATTTTTTCTTTTTAAAATTTTTTTTATTTATTTACATTTCAGATGACATTCTTTTCCCCCATTTCCCATTCCTAGAAACCCCATTCCCCCTCCTCCTTTTTGCTTTTATACCATTTTAATTACATGCAAGTATTCAGGTCAGTTCAGGTTGAAGAACTAGCAATATAATGGCTGCAAATAGTCAAAGAACAAGCAAGACAATAAACAAAATTGCATGAACACTCCAGTGATCACTGTTTCTAAGGGCTTATCAGGATGACCAAACTATCTGAGCCTGTTGGGGACCACTTTTAGTAGAAAGCAGCTATCAGCTTTGCAGCCATCTTGAGCCATACACCCTGACATGAGACTTGGGTTACAATAGCCTACAACAGCTGAGCACACTCTGGTAATCTTGGTTTAGATACCTTGGGTGTGTGAGATTAAAGGTGTGTGAGATTAAAGGTGTGTAACTTAAGAGTGTGACTTAGAAGTGTAGAGATCAGATTTAGAGACAAGACCTAAGGGCATGATTAAAGGTGTGACCAAAAGGCATGGCTTAGAAGTGAGACATATAAAAGACAGAGGCAGACAGTAGAGAATCAGACACTTAGAGGAAGAGAGACTGAAGAATAAACAGGATTGAAACACACTGTCTGGTCTCCATTCTTCGAGTCTGTCCTCACTCTCTCTCTTGCTGAACCCCGACCCTCGGACCAGAGCTGCAGCTTGGACCGGGATACAGTGGCCGCCAAATGTGGGGCAGCCTGGGCCTCAACATTTTGCTCCGGCCGCAACATTTTTTGGCTCCCGAACGTGGGGCCAGTGCAGTTCTCAACATGAGCCTACTTCTCTGTCCTGGCCCAAAGTCATTTTCATGTCTGAAGCTTACTTCTTTGTTCTAGTCTAAGATTTATATTCCTGCCTGAAATTACATCTTTGTTCTAGCCTAATATTTAGATTCCTGCCTGAAATTATTTCTTTGTTCTAGCCTAATGTCAGATTCCTGCCTGATACCCACTTCCTTGTCCTTGGCCAATGTCAGATTCCTGCCAAGCAGCCCATTTCCTTGTTCTTGGTCCATGTCAGATTCTAGCTAATCAGCCCCAAAAGCTCTCCGCCTCTCCCACTTTTTTATTTCATAAACAAGACTGAACCTGTCTTAGGTCATTCTGCCAAGAATACCTTCCTTACTCATCATCTACTCATCATCGAATATGCATTATCAAAGGCAATGTACTTTTGTCTTAGATTGGTAAGGCTATGTGCAGAATCTTACCTGTCCTTGGCTTGCCAGACTGTTAATTAAAAAACTCTGTCTGCAGGTTCCATTTTTAGTTTCAAGCTATGTACTTTGGCTGCCAACATGTTGATGTTGTTAAAGACAACCTTTAACATGATGGCCAGGAATAAAAGTATTCCCAGGACAAAAATGGGCTAGCATGATCCAGTTCTATATGCCATTCTTGAAGCATGACCAAAATAGAAATACTCACCTCAGGCCATGGGTAATTTTATCAGCAGTATCTTCTGTATCAATGCTCATCAGAGCAGCATCACTATGCAAAGTTAAAACCTCCAGAGAAGTGTTAGAATTATGCCAAATATGCTGCAAGTGTCTTTAAACTTTTTTCTAATTATAATGACTGCTCCTGTAAATTTTAGAACTAACACAAATCCAATGGTATTTGGCATGACACTTGAGATGGATCCTTACTCTTAAACTCTGGCCCTCCTTCCAACAAATTTGAATAGGATAAAGAGCATCAATCCATTATTTCAAATGCCTATCTAAATCCTCTTGTATACTCAGCATATTAGTAACATTTTTTGCTAAATGATTAGCAAAAGTAACTGCCTTAACTTCTTGTGTCAAATCATTTGCAGAAGCAGTGGTACAAGGAACTTGCTGCTGAGTGTCTATGGCACCCTTATGCATAGGTGAAAGGGAAGGATATCATGCATATGGCATGATCCCGATCATGTATTTAATATGGGGGAAAAGGGCATGTTTGTGTTTTTTTCTGCAGGATGCTGAAGGAGCATGGTGGCTGCCAAAGTGATGGGTGAGACATGCTGATGCAGGGACAAAGAAGTATGCTGACCTGTGAGCTTGCTGAATGCCCTGACAATGGTGACTGGGAAGCTGTATTGTGTTCTGCGCGCCTCCCATGTCCCCTTCACCCACGAAAAGAGACACGTGAGGCAGTGTTTGGGTGGTTACTACAAACAAGGCTTTACTCCTTGTAACAGCAGAAGCGGAAAGATGGAAAGACAGGAAGAGGCACAGCTTAAATACACCCTAGAGTGACGTATTCACTTCTGATTGGCTGTTCACTCATTACCCATAATACACCCTGGAATGGGCAGTGACTTTTGGCACGCTTTTGCCTCTTGTACCTGCGCAGTTAGTTGTTTACTAGTGGGGAGGACACGATGTCCACGCCATCTTGGAATAGCAGATATATCACCACTAACCGCGGCTTCCTACATCTCCCCCTGTTTAAATTATTAATATGGAACAGCCTTTTGCCTATCAAGCGCAGCACCAATCAAGATTCGAACTCAAGCCCGATCAAGCAAACTCCATCTTGGGGGACTAAGTGATCAAGAGCTTACAGCCCGAAGATTCTCCCTTACCCTACCAGGTGCAATGGAAACAAGTCCTCTGGGTGCAAGGGCTAAGGGGATGTAAAAAGGAATTGACACCCATCTCTGTGCAATGGAGTATAGTTTCCAGGAGTGCAAGGGCTGTCAACCTACTATTCAGGTACCACAGCTATTTAGGCAAGGGCTGGCTGGACTTAGACCTCTCATCGACCCAGTACAATGGGCTGAACCCTTGGGGTGCATTGACTGAGGGTCTCAGTCATCGGCTACTTTCTCAGCCTAGATAGCCAAATTTCAGGGGGAGATCCTTGCTCCAAGGCTGCGAGTGCTTGGGCGATAGCGGCCTTGTCATGTTTTTGCTGGGCTCTGAGCTTACAGACCAACCATCATGAACACTAATCCACAACATAGGGCTGCATCAAACAGACCTATCCCCACCCTTTAAGAAAGAAGGAAAAGGCAGAGGTAAGTCAAGAAGTAAAATTGCCATGGGTAACAGGGTCCACTCGTGTTCCATCAAGGCTTGAAATCCGGATCTGCAATTGCTGCTGCACCTGGTCCAAGTTCCTAGTCCACTTCCCCTTTAAATAAGCAGAAAGATTATGGCTTTGAATAAATGTATCATTCATAAATCTCAGAGGTGTAATACCTAGATGTGGGGTTGCTGACAGGCAGCTCATTTGAACCACATCCGTGAGCTGCTCCACATGGGCTTGGAGCAAATCAACTCTCTGATTGACCAACAGGATGCCTGATATGCATCCACTTTCTGTAAAATGGTCAAAGCCTTAGAGGTCTTTTCTGAAGTTTGATTAACAACAGTAGCTGCTGTAACTTGATTAACGATGCCTGTGTTGGCTGTCACAGCTGCAGAGATGGCAATAGCAGTGACAATGGCTGTAGTAATGCCAAAGTCTCTTTTATGTCTCAATAATGATGTACTAGGGAAAGTTTCAGGATCAGCTTCTACTGGGATGGGCACAAAGGTAGGCATGTGCACAACCAAGGCTAGGTCTAGTGTTCCATTCCAGAATTGTGCTAAAAAGCATGTAACATTCTTACAATCTAAGATATCAGAATTATTCTGAAAGTTGGATAACATAAAGAAAAATGGAGGGTCCACACACACCGACACCGGTTGTGCAGATGCATTCCTAAACACCTTATTAATTTTAATGTTATCCAAATGGCTAGAGATATTAGATCATATAGCTGAAACATTTTGTACTTCATGAAATACACCAATCAACAAGACAAAGGCAGATACACCTTTTTAACATTCTAAACAGTGGCTACAACACATAATTTAATTGTGTTGAAGCAGGATAAACTCAAGAAAATATACCTATGATTTAATTTAGGACTTGCATCCCTTTGAAAACATCAAACAGAGGTTTAAATCCTCCTATGGTAAGCTTAAGATGAGGTTTTAGCCAAATAATATCTCTTAACAACTTTTAAAAATCACTAAGAGCAAATCAAGATTAAAAGTAAACCATTTTCTTTTTGTATGTACACTTACAAGCCAGAAGATGGCGTTAGATCCCCACCACAAATGGTTGTGAGCCACCATGTGGTTGCTGGGAATTCAGCTTTTGTATTTTAAATGTCTAGCCTTTAACGGCTGAGCCATCTCTCTAGCCCCAACTTGTCTCAAATATTGAAAAGACACTGCCTTTGAATCCTTTCTGGAGTAACAAGTAGTCCAAAAAATTTTTAAAGCTCGTTATATTGGAGCAATGGCTTGTAGAAAACTTCTTTAGAGAAATCCACTAATAAAGTATCACACAATGAATAATATACACTAAAAGATTTAACCTCTTAATTTTTTGTATTAAAGCAACAACAATATTCATATATATAAAATGTAAAATGATTAACCATTTTCTGAAGCAATTATTTTTAACAAATATCGCTTCATGGGCTCTTAAAAATTATGAATAAATTTACTAACTGTAAATCTCTCACCTTTACCAGAAATGTAAAGGGAAGGTATAAAAACATCTTTTATAGCTATAATAATTCTATAAGCATTTACTGAAATGGCAGCTGGAGAAGGCAAGTTAGGCTGTATAAATCTTAAATTTGAACTTTATTTTGGATTAATTTAATAACCAATCGTTTTTGTCCAATGAGAATATCAGATAAAAGCCAACCATGAGAATATCAGATAAAAGCCAACCTTATTCTCTAATAATTGTTACATACATTAGAGGAATCCAAAGCATCTCATTTTTAACAACTTTGAATATAAAGGAATTAAAACAATTTGAACTATATTTTATCAGCAGGTACAGTTATACTCATGGAGGGAAGTAGACATAATTTTAAATTCTCCAGCATAATCATAACTTTTAGCCCACAGACTGTTGTAAAGTCTTTGGGTCTTAGATTTATCCCTCTTCTCACAAGAACAATGAAGACAAAAGACGAATTATGGTAAGCACATTTCTAGGACCAGGTTGTAAAGACCCAGAACAAAAGGGATGCTTAGCACCTGGGCTTCTGCAGCTCAGTCTGCATTGTCTTAATTCAAATGTAAATGTAACCTCCCTCTGGCCTGTTCTCTGAGGCTTGGCTAGGCCGAATTGTGCATTTTGGCTTTAACTTTAACTTTAAATCTTAAATTTAAACTGTAAACCTTAAAAGACACGTGTTGTATCTTTTCTCTATAAACATAGGCAGATCAAAATTTTTCAAACTCTTGGTTGAACTACCAACTGTAGCCAGTGGAATATTGGCAGTTTAACTATGTTTTTAAGCCTCTTTTGCAACATTAGAGCATAACCACAATTTTGAGAAACAAAACCAATCTTTAATGATGTAAGCAATCCATTCTTTCCAAAATCAACACCATGTAGATTACCTTTATGCTGTAGAGTTTTGCTGCCACAAAACAAAGTGTAAAATTTAATGGAAAACTTGTAGCATTATATAACTCAGGCTGCAGGAGGGTGCGCCTGAGGACAGGGCAACCAAGTAACACTCAATAGCTGTAAACAATGGCAGCACTGTAGAATTTGAATGTACTGGCATGGGAACAGGCTAAGATCTAACTATGTCCCATAATGGTATACTTATCCCCAAATCGAACATCAGTGTCAGGAGAATCAGGGTCGTCATCTTGTAATCTGGCTTCCTTCTTCACAATCTGCACCAGCTGCATAGGGACCCAAATTGAATTGTTTTCACCTGTGGAATAAGCACAAACAGCTCCCCTTCCTGGGCCACAACAGGCTCTCAGCCAATCTTGTAGCCTCTTGTTCCTACGAGGGACAATGGCTGCACGGCATTCAGCTGTGGCATTTTCAAAGATCATCTGTTCTATCACTGGCATTGCTTGCTCCGGTTTCCCCAAAGATTCTGCCATAAAGGAGGGTCCTTTTGTCCTCCACTCTCTCTTCACCAACCGGTGAAGGGTCCTTAACCTTAACAGGCCCTGCAGTGGCCTCTGTTCCTCTTGAGTACTCTTTCCTATGACCAGGCTCTTTGGCCTGCCTCTGTTGTCCAGACCTTTTTGCCTGTTTCTTCTTTCCAGGCTCCTTGGCCTGATGCCGGCTAACACACTCTGGTTCTGGTATGCCAGGGTAGATCTCTTTCTCACAACACAAATAAGCTAAAAACAAAAGCAATGCAACGAAAGCTTCCACCCCAGGCATATCTTCCAAAGGCGTACCTCGTTCCTGTAGTCTTTTAACCCGCCCCAAAACTTGGGGGCCTCCGCGTCGCCTTGAAACTCTCGGGTTTTGGCTCCAGTTGTTCCGCACACCTCCCGTGTCCCCTTTCGCCCGTGGAAGAGAGACACGAGAGGCAGAATTCAGGTATTACCACAGAGAGGCTTTAATCTTGTATCAGCAGAAGTGAAGACCGTGGAAGGGCCGAAACACAGGAAGAGGCACAGCTTAAATACACCCTAGAGTGACGTATTCACTTCTGATTGGCTGTTCACTCATTACCCATAATACGCCCTGGGATGGGCAGTGACTTTTGGCGCGCTTTTGCCTCTTGTACCTGCTCAGTTAGTTGTTTACTAGTGGGGAGGACACGATGTCTGTGCCATCTTGGAATGGCGGATATATCACCGCTAACCGTGGCTTCCTACAGTATTGGACATAGGTTCCTGACCCACCTTTACTTACCTATACTCCAAATAGGACAAGCTGTCTTGCCTCAAGATTTTAGACCTTGTGGAACAGAGAATCAAAAAGAGAAGTTACAGTGCCTCTTGGATTTTTCTTAAGGTGACCAGTTATTTGAACTTAATCATGGACTGGTCTAGAAATCAGTCTAATAACTGAAATAAGCCTTCATTTGGAAGGCTGGTTCTGGACATTTTTAGAGACATATTTGGAAGTTAGCTGCAGTTCTCCAGGATGTTATGCTAGCAAGAGATAAAGTTGGGACAGGATCTGGATTTCAAACAAGTGTTAGTACATGTGTTAAGACTCTTTTAATTGTCAAGATAAAATTACTTTTGTTTCTTCTACAATATTTAATGTAAGTTGCATTGATTGTACATTTTCTATTTGTGTTAGTTTCTTATAAAAATATTTTATATTGTTTGTGGTTATTGTAAAGTGTGCTGTTTCCCTAATTTTTTTCTCATCCCATTTATCATTTGTATAAATGAGTGCTACTGAGATTTTTGGGTTAATTTTTTATCCAGCCAGTTTACTGAAGGTATTTATTAGTTGTACGGGTTCTCTTGTAGAATTTTTGGGGTTCCTCATGTATGCTATCATATAATCTGCAAGTAGCAATACTTTGACTTCTTATTTTCCAATTTGCATCTGCTTGATCTCTTTTAGTTGTCTTATCACTCTAGGTAAAACATGAAGCACTCTGTTGAGAGGTAGGGAGAGAGTGGGCAACCTTGTCTTGTCAATGATTTTGGTGGATTCTGATAGGTCTGCCTTAGTATGTTACTTGGTGATTCTCCCTTGTAGCTATTAATTTTTCTTTGTTTTATTTAGTGTTTTGACTATTATGTGGCAGGAGGATTTTCTTTTCTTATCCAGTCTATTTGGTGTTCTGTAAACTTCTTGCATATTTAATAGGCATGTCTTTCTTTAGTTTGGGGAAATTTTCTTCTATGATTTTTTTTTGAAAATATGTTCTGGATCAGAGTTGGGACTCTTCAGCTTCTTCTATTCCTATTATTTTTAGGGTAGGTCTTTTCATCGAATCACAGATTTCCTAGATGTTGTGTGTCAGAAATTTTTTAGATTTAACATTTTCTCTAACTGATGTATCAGTTTCTTCTATTGTAGCTTCTACACTTGAGATTCTCTCTTCTATTTCTTATACTCTGCTTGTGATGTTTGTGTCTCTTGTTTCTGCTCTCTTCCCTAGGTTTCCAATCCCCTAGATTCTCTAAGTTTCTGTTTTCCGTGTTGCTTTTATTTCCATTTTCAGGTCTTGTACAGTTTTATTTCTTTCTTCACCTGTTTAATTATATGTTCCTGCATTTTAAGGAACTTATTTGTTTCTACTTTAAAGGCCTTTACCTATTTGATTTTATTTTCTTGCATTTCTTTAAGGGATTTTTTCATTTCCTTTTTAAATGCCTCTATCATCATTATAAGATTGTAATTAAGGAATCTTCTTGTGCTTAGCTGTGTTAGGATATCCAGAGCTTGCTCTTATAGGTTAGCTGTGCTCTGAAGGTGCCATATTGTCCTAGCTTTTGTTGATTGTGTTCTTAACACTTGCCTTTAGCCTAGTTATTTCTAGTGCAGCAGGCCTCCAAAGGGCAGTTTTGGATTGGACAATGGAACTCAGGGGCAACTGTAAGTATCAGAGCAGCTAGGTATGCTCTGTAGGACTGAGTGGGTAGCACAATGGAGTGGGGAAATTTAACCTGTATGCTCCTGGTGCTGTGGACCTCCTGAAGCCAGGCAAAGAGATGGCTGGACAATGAAGCTTTGGGGGATAGTAAGCTGCTCAGGGCAGTTGCCCCAAGGGACTCTACAGGCAGGGGGGATGTGTGATGGTAAGGAATATGACCTGTGTGTTTCTGGTGCTGCAGGCCCGATAAAGGTGAAATGAGAGGTAAAGGAGAAATTTAAAACAATTTTTAATTTTAGTTTTAGTTTGATCATCTTCTTTCTTTTTCCCAAGTTCTTCCAGATCCTCTTCCCTCTCTACTCACCCAACTTTACATTATTTCTGAAAAAAACAAATGAAAACACAACACTTAGCCAACCAATAAAACAAAATAAAAACACACCCCCAAATAAAATACTCAATAACTTGGTCAGGGAAGAAATAAAGAAATCAAAGACTTTCTAGAATTGAATGAAAATGATAGCACAAAATACCCAAACTATTGGATCACAATGAAAGCAGTACTAAGAAGAAAATTGATAGCACTAATTGCCTTCCTAAGGAATTTGGAGATATCCTACATAGTCAACTTAATATGACACCTGAAAACTCTAGAACAACAACAAAAATAGCAAATTCATCCAAGAGGAGAACATGGCAGGAAATAATCAAACTCAGGGCTGAAATCAACCAATTAGAAAAAAGGATAATGATGCAAAAATTATCAAAACAAAGATCATTAGAAAATTAAAAGGGTAGGTAAACATTTAGCCAAAATCACTGAAAGAGCATAGAAACAGTATCCAAATTACCAAAATCAGAAATAAAATGGGAGATATAACAATAGAAACTGCATAAGTTAAAATAAAAATCAGCCCCTACTATAAAAGCCTATACTCACCAAAACTAGAAAATCTAGATGAAATGGATGATTTTCTAGACAGATATCATGTACCAAAGTTAACTCAAGATCAGGTAAGTGATCTAAACAGTCCCATAACTCCCTACAACAACAACAACAAAAGGACAGGTAGTTTGAGTGCAGAACTCTACCAGACTTTCAAAGAAGAGCTAATACCAATACTACTCAAACTATTCCACAAAATAGAAATAGAAGGAATACCATCTAATTTGTTCTATGAAGCCACAGTTACCCGGATACGTAAACCACACAAAGAAAAAGGTCTTCAGACCAATATCACTTATAATATCTATGCAAAAATATTCAAAATTCTTGCAAACCAAATCCAAGAACACAACAGAACAGTCATTCACCAAGATCAACTATTCTTCAAACCAGGGATGCAGAGATGATTCAATATATGGAAATTCATTAACTTAATCCTATGTATAAACAAATTCAAAGGAAATAGAATCACATGATCATCTCATTAGTTGCTGGAGTACTTTGACAAACCTCTTCTTGTTAAAAGTCATACAGATTTTTAAAAAACTGTATAGCCTTATGATTCTCTCTGTGTATTGTTGATATGTGTTTTATGGCCCCACTTTTATCTCTAATTTTCTTAATTTTAATTTTTTCATTTTTGTTTATTTGTTTGTTTTTTGTTAAGCTAGATAAGAGTTTATCAATCTTTTTTATTTTCTGAAAGAACCAATTCTTTGTTTCATTTATTCTTTGTAATATTTTTATTTTACTGATTTTTTTAACCTTGAGTTTATTTCTTGCTGTATTCTCTTTGGGGCATCATTTCTTCTTTTCTCCTTGGTATTTCATGCATGCTCCTATGCTTTCCTTTTTTTTTTTAAATATAGGCATTGGGGCTATGAACTTGCCACTTAGAGCCACCTTCATTTGTTCCATAACTATGGGTATGTTGTATTTTAATTTTCACTCAATTATAATTTTTTTTAATTTCTTAATTTCTTTCTTGAGTCATTTTTTCTCGGTAATGAGTTGTTCAGTTTCCATGAGTTTTTAAGCTTTTGTTATTTTAGTTGTTGACATCCAGCTTTATTTATTCTGTGTTGATCCGATAGGCTACAGGGAGTTACTTGAATTTTCTTCTATCTGTTGAGACTTGCTTTGAGTTTTGAGACAGCTTTAAAGAAAGTTCCATGAGGTTCTGAGAAGAAGGTATATTCATTTTGGCTATGACATTACTTAGGTGCAACATTTCTTTGTTTAGCTTTACTTTAAATGGCCTGTCTGTTGGTGACAGTGTGGTATTAAAGTCACTCACTATCAGTATATGAGTGTTAATATGTAAATTTTGTTGCAGTAGTGTTTTAGTTATGAACTTAAATATTCTTGTGTTTGATGCATAAATGTTTTCAATATTCTCTCAGTGATCAAAATTTTAAAACATAAGCTTTTGCTTCTCATAGCCATTGTTTATATTTCATGAGAATGTAGTTTTTCAAAATTATTATATATTTGGTGGTCTTAGTTTTTCATCAATATTATAGATGAAGTACAAAATAATAGATTTCATTGGGATATTTTCAAACATATATGTCATATTTTTTGCTCATATTCCTACCCATATTACCCATTGCTTCTCTTCTTTTGTTCCTCCTACTTCTCTCCATCTCTCTAATGAAAGGCACAGTGGTTTAATTATATACATTATATATAGCTAAATATAGATAAGTATAGCTAAATATATATGAGAGAAATCATGAGATATTTTGCATATTTTCCCTCAAAAAAACTATTTCTTGTTTCTCATCCCAACTCCTTTAAATGTCTTCTTCCTCACGCTTAGCCACTTGTTCCTTTTCATGTCATATTTATGTCTCTCTGTCTCTGCCTCTGTCTCTATCTATGTCTCTCTGTCTGTGTCTCTCTCTGTGTGTGTTAGTGCATGTTTGAATCTAGATTACATATACAGAAAGAAAAAAAATTGGTAATTGTGTAAGTCTACTTTATTTTACTAAACTTGAAAACTATTTTCCTTTAAACACCATATTTTTTGTTTTTATTATCAACATTCTGACTAGTGAATAGAAATATAATATAATAGTGAATAAAAATATAATCTTAGAGAGCCACCTTTGGGTATATTGTTCCCATCCAAGCATTCACTTGGGAAGGTGAAAAACAAAACAAAACAGAAAAACAGAGAGAAGATATAAACAAAGGAGTCCTATTTGTGTGGGAAAGTCTAGGTATAAGGGACCTGAACATCTATGTGATCTGCACTTTCCTGGATAATCTTGTTCTGCTTCTTGGTGCTGATGACCTAACCATGGCCACTAAGCCAGCCTTTCTTCCTGTGGTGGCTTTTTACTCTCTGTAGGAGCAAGGTGCTTCTTATCCTAAGTACAAATTCAGCTAGTGCTCCATGAAGTAAAGAGAGATTCTACACACTCTAAGGAAAGACAAATGAAGTGTAATCAGGCCTTCCAGAGAAATTAATGCTTTTTTGGTGTGTGTGTGTGTGGGGGGCGGGGAGGCATAAGGAACAAAGGAAACACAGGAAGTAGTAGATCCTATGTTGCTGGCCATGATATCATAGGTGCTGCAGATCTAATTTTGAGGGCAGGAATATGGAAAATAAAGACAAAACATTAAACATGGAAAGAAATAGAACATTGGTTGCTGTACTCACCTCTATTTCATAGACAATACACTGCAGTGATCTGGGAACAAATAGGGATATTGACCCCTTGAGAGTAATATGAGTTTCTGACCTCAGGTGAATATGACTTGAAGGTCTATAGTCCCACCACTCAAAAGGGATGAAAACTACTCCAGTTCAAAGATTTCTGTAATTTCAAAGAATACATTTCAAAGACAATGGGAAGAAGAGTTTTAGAGAGGAGTTTATTATAGGTTCTAGATGAGTATTTCAGAGAAAGGAAGAAATTAAGCCACTGTAAAGGACCAGAAAGTCCCATGAAAAGGTTGTTGGGTCATTGTTGATGAGGTTAATAAGGCCTCATTTATTTGAAGTATAGGTCAGTCCTGCTGTCCCACCTATGAGGTGATCTGTGCCTAGGAGTCAGGACTGAGGGTAGGGAAAATTCACATACACAGTTTCACAAGCAGCTATATACATTGCTGTATATAAAAGGATATCACAGATTTGTGTCTCTAGACATTTCTAGAACTTCCAAGCAGGACCAAACTGCCTTTAGAAGAAAGGACATTTCCGGCTTCTGACCAAGGACAGAACTGATTTTTAAGGATGAGATAGAGAATCACTAAAATGTAAAGTTCTGCCCTAAAATTTCCTGACTATTCTCTTTCTCCTGTTATATACAGTATGGTGTTACACACTTCAGATCTCAAATCTCTCTCTCTCTCTCTCTCCTCTCTCTCTCTCTCTCTCTCTCTCTCTCTCTCTCTCTCTCTCTCTCGGGCTGGGATTAAGGTATGTAACATCACTTTCTTGATAGAATGTCTTGACATTATTTGAGACAAGGTAGACTATGAGAATATTAGGCAGAGTTACAATTTCTTAAATTGACATTTACTGCATGAATTATTTAATATTCATAGTTTTCTAATACAAGAGTAGATGTTGGCTGGCTCAGGAACTATCACACATTTTTTTTCAACACTCTAAATATCAAAATAATTTTCACTTCTGATTTGATGTATTTTCTCTATTGCTTGATGAAATATGTTGTTTCTTTTCTTTTTTGAGTATGTTTCTTTTTTATTGAAAATTTTCATATAATGTATTCTTATCACTGATTCTCCTCCCCTAACTTTTCCCAGATCCTCCTACCTTTCTACCCACATATTTCTTTTTTTTTTCTCTCTCTCTCTCTCTCTCTCTCTCTCTCTCTCTCTCTCTCTCTTTCTTTCTTTCTTTCTGTCATTTGCTCTCACTTTTAGAAGGCAAACAAAGAAACAAGCAGTATAGAATAAAACAACAGAAAAACAAAAAATACAAGAAACATACAAACACACACACACACACACACACACAGAGAGAGAGAGAGAGAGAGAGAGAGAGAGAGAGAGAGAGAGAGAGAGCATAAAAACATAAGATCAAAAAACATACAGAGAAAGGAAAAACAGAACAAAAAAAAGTCTACAAAAACACCATAGAAATCTTTTAATGTTAGCTGTATACTTATGGACAAGGGACCTACCCTAAAGCATGGTTAATATACACAATGAGACCCCATTGGGAAAAACTAATTTTTTCTTCATAAGTGGTGTAAGCTACAGATAGCTTCCTGATTAAAGGAATGAGAGTTTATATCTAGTTTTTCCTCTCAGTGCACAGACCTCATTTGACTTGAGCCTTGCAGACTGTGTATGGTGCCACAGTCTCTGTGAATTCATACGTTTATCAGTCTGTGTCTGGAAAAAACTAAACACTATTGTTCTGCTAAAAGACCATAAGAATAAAAATGACTCCTAATGATATTCCTCTATCCTCATCAATCACTACCTCACTTAATATCATCAAGAAGCTTCCTTTGCAGTAGGTGGAAACTAATGCAGACATCAATGTGATAATGTGAGACTTTGGAACACTCAGTCCATATGGGGTGTTTTCATCAAAGCCCTTCCCTCAGTGTTCAGAGAGCTTTGTGGAAGAGGGGCAGAAAGATAGTAAGAGACAAATTATGAATGACTCTAAGGAAAATGTACTATTTCATTCTAGGTATGTAGAAATTTTCTTTCAACATCATATATGCTATTATTTTAATGCAATTTCTTTTAAAATATTTTTATTAAATCCTTGAGAATTTTTGTTCAGTGTTTTGGTCTTATTTATGCTCTTCTCTCATTACTTTCCCAGTTCCACCCACATTCCATATCCACACATAAGTGTGTCCTCACTCATTTATTTTCAAACCCATTGAGTGCAATTAAAACTGCCTATATACTCTTGGGTGTGTGGCTAACCACTGGAGCTGGTTATACTTACTGAGGACATATTCTTAAAAGCAATGACAACAACAAAGCAATCTCATGGAAGCTACTAATCCTACAGCTTCAGCCCCTAGTCTGAGGCACTGATAAAATGTTTTACTCCTACTAAAGCTTAGAACTATCTCAACAGTGTTCCAAGAATTAGAGCATAGACTAGATCACACTAAAATGGCTCTCAGCCTCTGTGCCTCAGAGATTGTTGAGCAGAGAGTACCTGGCTATCACAGTAAGAGTATGTTTTGCTGGAGTTTTGCTGGGTAAATCATGGTGAGTTCTTCCTTCTTTGAGTTAATTTAAATACTCATTATATTCATGTCTTTCATAATGTATAGCTCAAAAATTTGTAAATATTATACATCAGGTTTTTTCTGTTCACATCATAAGTTCTGTATTATTTGGAACAATTAGCTATTCTCTCCTGCCAATATCCAGGTCATTTTTTTTTCCTAGGGATTTTCCAAGGGAAGAAAGTATCTTGAGGAGTGATTGATTTCTTAATGTGAATTTGTTTCAAGTGTTCTAACTGCTAACCTATGGTGACCTATCCTTCCCTTCCGTTGGCATACTGCTGGTGTGGAGCCACCTAACATGTCAAAGGAAAGATTACTTTCCTATTAGAATGTCTCAAGAGATTCTAAAACCTCAGTTATGCCAAAGCTGGAAATGTTTCAGTTTGTATTTAGTCTTTGAAATGTCAATCGTTTGTGTCTATCCATCACTGCTTATAGAAGTTTTAGAATGTCTTAATTTGTTGAAATGAGAGAATAGAGAAAAGGAGTCATAGTCTTAAATGGGGAAAGGTTTTAAGGGGGGCTTTTGAAGTGAGAAAATGACTGAATAGATCTCATCGTAATGAAAAATCGTATGTCAGTGTTGAAAGAGGTTACTTTTCAGATTTTCTTTTGTTAGGGTAAAGCATTGATAGTTAAGTTCATTGATGTTATTGTCAACCCTTACAGCAAGGTTCTCATGATGGAATGAAAGGAGAAAATCTACCTTCCTAAATGTAATGTTTACTATGTTAATTATTATATGTTCCACCTAGTACAGGCTTAAAAGTTAATTGTTTAATTAGGTCATTTTTTTTTTACAGACTTTTGCTAACATAACATCGTTGTTCTTTTTTTTTATTGGATATTTTATTTATTTATATTTCAAGTGTTATTCCCTTTCCCAGTTTCCCCTCCAGAACCCCCCTATTCTATCCTTCCTCCTCCTGCTTTTATGAGGGTGCTCCCACACCCACCCACCCACCCACTCCCTCCTTCCTGCCCTGGCATTCCCCTAAACCGGGGTATCCAGCCTTCTCAGGACTAAGGGCCTTTCCTCCCATTGATGTCCAAAAAGGACATCCTCTGCTACATATGTGGCTGGAGCAATGGGTCTCTCTATAGGGACTAAACATCGTTGTTCTTTTTGTGGATATTTTCACAGAGGGTAGGAATGTTCAGTTACTTTATAATGTAACTATTAGAATAGGAGTCAAAGTGTTTTATATCTGTCCATAAATGTTTTGATAGGTTTATGTAACCCAATCATCCTTTCTATAGATGAGAATAATTTCTGGATCAAAGTCAAACTCAGAATATCAAGTATTGAAACACAAGCCTGAGGATAATAAAATATTCTTATAATATTACAGCCAGTGGCTTTAGAGTCTCATTGGTAATTTCTGAATTAAAAAAAATCTTAGGCTGTTACAAAAGAATAACTGGCATGTGCATCTTACGATGTATTCATTGTTACAATATGATTATTGTTTAATTTTTACAAGGTCAAACAATAAATAATATATGTTATTGTATGTATAACAATAGAAATTTTATTTACCACCTCATTTGTGGTTATTGTCATTTATCAACTCATTTATGGCTATTGTATTTTATATGATTATAACAAGGAAATACAATTATTGTGGGTTTATTAGTTAATATTTTTTTGTTATAGAATGTGTTAGAATGTAGGGAAATAAATGTAAATTGTGTTTGGGAAACTTGATATGGACTTCTATTTGTGAACCTTAAAATGATCCAAGGAAAGTTTTTGTGACATACATAGACAGTCATTATATGTGATGACCATGATTCATAAAATTACTATTTTAAATTAAAAATTTCTTTTAATAACTGTATTACATTATTTATTAAATAAGTTTTTTTAGAAGAATGTTAATCCTTTAAGATGAGCTAAAAATTTTTTAGTAACATGTTTTTTTATAGCAATCAAATCCTTAGATGATATGCCTTCCAATTTAAGTACTCTTGCATAAGTTCTTGATGCAGTTTAAAGACAAGCTCCTTGAAATTTAAGGTGAAATATAAAAAGAACAAAGTCATTTGAGATCTTTAAGACAGAATGCAAATGAAATCACTGTGACAAAATGTGTAATCACTTTGAGATGGATGTTCCTAGAGCATTGCTATGTGGGGCTTATGTAGATAATATTATAAAGGTAGTTCCCAGAAAATAACAGCCAACTCAAAAACTATGTTAGTTTTTATACACACAGATTTATTTTTAACCAAGTATGTGGATTTCTTAAATTAACAGCCTTCTTTTGTCATTTCTGAGATATGTGGAAAATAATATTTTAAATTAGAAGTCTAAGTATGTTAATGAACTTGGAACTTTTGTTTGCTCTTAGGTACAAAGATTTACTTAGGTCTTGACAACAAACCTGTTAGCTGTGGGATCAACAAAACCAACTAAAGGGAAACATTGTTATGAAGACCTCAATGGTATAACATGAAAGAGGGCTTTGTTAGATGTTTATTGAAAATCACTTGGTATTTTCATCTAGGCAATGTGAATGAAGATGCTGTCCATGATAAAATGATTCTTGGCCACCTTTGCCATTTCATGGCAGGTGTTATCCTGAGTTCTTATGTCTGGATCCACTCCTGATTAATTATAACAGATTAAATGGGAAAGAGCAACAATGTGACAGAGTTTATCCTGCTGGGCCTCACTCAGGATCCTGCTGGGAGAAAAGCACTGTTTGTCATGTTTTTACTCATCTACATTGTGACCATGGTGGGCAACCTGCTCATTGTGGGGACAGTGATCGCCAGCCCCTCCTTGGGCTCCCCAATGTACTTCTTCCTTGCCTGTCTGTCATTCATGGATGCTGTTTATTCCACTGCCTTCTCACCCAAGTTGATTATGGACTTAATCTGCAACAGAAGAACAATTTCAGTTTCAGTATGCATTGGCCAGCTCTTTGTAGAGCACTTATTTGGTGGTGCTGAGGTCTTCCTTCTGGTATTCATGGCCTATGATCGCTATGTGGCCATCTGTAAACCCCTGCATTATATGACCATCATGAATCGTCAGGTTTGCATTCTTCTATTGGTAATAGCTTGTGCTGGAGGTTTTGGCCACTCTTTAGTTCAAGTTATCGTTGTTTACAATCTCCCTTTTTGTGGGCCAAATATCATTGATCACTTTATCTGTGACATGTACCCATTACTGGGCTTAGCATGTACTGATACCTACTTAATCGGGCTCACTGTGGTTGCCAACGGTGGAGCAATTTGTATGACAGTCTTTATCCTCCTCCTTGTCTCCTATGGAATCATTCTAAACTCTCTTAAGACTCATAGTGAGGAAGGGAGACGCAAGGCCCTGTCAACCTGCAGCTCCCACATCATAGTGGTTGTCCTGTTTTTTGTTCCCTGTATTTTCATGTATGTTAGACCTGTCTCCAACTTTCCTATTGATAAATCCCTAACTGTAGTTTATACAGTTATCACCCCCCTGTTGAATCCTTTAATATATACTCTGAGAAATGCAGAGATAAAAAATTGTATGAAAAAACTTTGGTGTGAAAGATTAACTATGGAAAGATTAAGAATGTTCCCTCACTAAGCACACACTAATTCCAGTGCTACACATAGGTAGTAAGCTCTAACAAAGGAGTTCCAGTATGCCACTGCAATTCTTTAGGTTTGCTTTTCTTTATTCAAAGCCACTGAAGAGCAGAATCATATTTTTACTGAGATTAGAATTAATCTAATAAAGAAGTACCTGAAGACAAATAATAAAGTTTTTTCATATTATACATATACTAAGCTAATTTTGTAAGTATTTTTTAATTAATTTTAAATAGGATATAGAAAATGAGTTTATTGTTTTCTAAGCTGTCACCAAATCAATATTCTGGTATTTATGATCATCTACTTTCATGAGAAACTAATGAGGACAATACCTCAATAAAGTTTTGGGCAAAAGAAGAGGTTCTCTAATATAATTATTTATAATTTGATCTGCATGGCAGATTTTAATACCTGCTCAGTTTGGGGATTCCTTGCATTTCCTGGCCCAATGTCTACACGTTTTTTCATCTCATATACATTAAAGATAGATCATACTGTGATTAGCTAAAAATATGAATACTTTTGTTCTATGAGATACAGTTGAAGATAGCACCAGATTATAGGTCTTTGTGACAGAATAGTTATTATTTAAAAACCATGTTATGACAAATTATGATCCCATTTTTATTGTACTGCACTAGTTACTATAACGCATGCCTCCCGCGTCCCCCCACGCCCGTGGAAGAGAAACACGAGAGGCAGAATTTGGGTAGTTACTGCAAAACGAGGACTTTACTTCTTGTCACGGTAAAGCGGAAAGACGGAAAAAGCCGGAAGCGGCCTAGCTTAAATACACCCTAGAGTGACGTATTCACTTCTGATTGGCTGTTCGCTCACCACCCAATATTATGCCTTGGGATTGGCCAGTGACTTGGCGGTCTTTCTGCCTATCAGCTGCGCAGTTAATTGTTAACAAGTGGGAAGACACGAGGCCAGCGCCATCTTGAAATGGAGCCACTGACCGCGGCTTCCTACATCTCTCCCTGTTTAAATTATTAATATGAAACAGCCTTTTGCCCATTAAGCGCAGCACCAACTCAGTGAGGGAAAGCAGAGGCCTGATCCCCTGAGCAAAATGAGATATTGTAATGGGTTTAATTCCCATACCCAATCTCGATGCCTTTTGACAGGGAAAGGGAGCCTCTACCCTGGGGCGCCACCAGGGGAGGTTTCTTGGCATCAAACCTTTATGCAATCAGGCATACTTTCGGGAAATCTATCCACACTCGTGGAACATTCACTGTCGAGTACCCACTCGTAAACACCTCTAACTGTTCAGGTACCGGTTATTCAGGCAAGGGCTGGCTGGACTTAGACCTCTCATCGAACCAGTGCAATGGGCTGAACCCTTGGAGTGCATTGACTGAGGGTCTCAGTCAATCGGCTACTTTCTCAGCCTAGATAGTCAAATTTCAGGGAGAGATGCTTGCTCCAAGGCTGCGAGTGCTTGGGCTTAAAGCGACCTTGTCCCGTTTTTGTTGGGCTCTGAGCATACAGACCAACCCTCCATGAACACGAATCCACATCATAGGGCTGTATCAAAACAGGCCTACCTTCCCTTTTAGAAAGAAAGAAAGAAAAGGCAGAAGAAATTCAAGAAGTAAAATCTCCACGGGAAACAGGTTCCACTCGTGTTCCAACAAGGCTCTAAATCCGGATCTGCAATTGGTGTTGCACCTGGTCCAGCTTCCCATTCCACTTCCCTTTTAAATAAGCAGAAAGATTATTCCTTTGAGTAAATGTATCACTCACAAATCTCAGAGGTGTAATACTTGGATGTGGGGTCGCTGACACACAGCTCATCTGAACCACCTCCGTGAGCTGCTTCACATGGGCTTAGAGCGAATCAACTTTCTGATTGACCAAAGTCTCTTTTAAGTCTCCATAACGATGTACTGGGATGGGCACAAAGGTAGGCACATGCACAACCAAGGCTAGGTCTAGTGATCCATTCTAGCCTTGTGCTAAAAAGCATGTAACATTCTGATAATCTAAGATATCAGAATTATTCTGAAAGTTGGACAACATAAAGAAAAATGGAGGGTCCACACACACCAACACCGGTTGTGCAGATGCATTCTTAAACACCTTATTAATTTTAATGTTATTCAAATGGCTAGAGATATTAAATCTTGTAGCTGAAACATTTTGTATTTTATGAAATATATCATTCAACAAGACAAAAGCAAATATACCCTTTTTTAACATTCTAAACAGTGGTTACAACACATAATTTAATTGTGTTGAAGCAGGATAAACTCAAGAAAATACACCTATGATTTAATTTAGGACTTGCATCCCTTTGAAAACATCAAATAAAGGTTTAAATCCTCCTATGGTGAGCTTAAGATGAGGTTTTAGCCAAATAATATCTCTTAACAACTTTTAAAAATCACTAAGAGCAAATCAAGATTAAAAGTAAACCATTTTCTTTTGCATGTACACTCACAAGCCAGAAGATGGCGTTAGATCTCCACCACAAATGGTTGTGAGCTACCATGTGGTTGCTGGGAGTTCAGCCTTTATATTTTAAATTAAGTCTAGCCTTTAATGGCTGAGCCATTTCTCTAGCCCAACTTGTCTCAAATATAGAAAGACACTGTCTTTGAATCCTTTTTGAAGTAACAAGTACTCTAAAAAATTTTAAAGCTCGTTATATTGAAGCAATGGCTTGTAGAAAAAATTTCTTTAGAGAAATCCACTAATAAAGTATCACACAATGAATAATATACACTAAAAGATTTAACTGCTTAATTTTTTGTATTAAAGCAACAACAATATTTGTATATATAAAATGTAAAACAATTAACCATTTTCTGAAGCAATTATTTCTAACAAATATCGCTTCATGGGCTCTTAAAAATTATGAATAAATTTATTAACTGTAAATCTCACCTTTACCAGAAATGTAAAGGGATAATATAAAAACATCTTTTATATCTATAAAATTCTATAAGCATTTATTAAAATGGCAGCTGGAGTAGGCAAGTTATGTTGTATAAATCTTAAATTTGAACTTTATTTTGGATTAATTTAATAACCAATCTTTTTTGTCCCATGAGAATATCGGATAAAAGCCAACCTTAATCTCCACTAATTGTTAAAGGAATTAAAACAATTTGAACCATATTTTATCAGCAGGTACAGTTATACTAATGGAAGGAAGCAGGCATAATTTTAATTTCTGTATCATAAACATAACTTTTAGCCCACAGACTGTTGTAAAGTCTTTGGTTCTTAGGTTTATCTCTCTTCTCACAAGAAACACTGAAGTCCCGGTAAGCACATTTCTAGAATCTGGTCTGAAGACTCAGAACAAAAGGAGCTTAGCACCTGGGCTTCTGTAGTTCAGTCTGCATTTCTTAATTCAAATGTAAATGCACTTAACCTCCCTCTGCCTGCTCTCTGAGGCTTGGCTACGCCGAATTGTGCAGTTTTGATTTTTAACTTAAAACCTTAAATTTAAACTGTAAACCTTGAAAGACACGTGTTGTATCTTTTCTCTATAAACATAGGCAAATCAAAAATTTTCAAACTCTCGGCTGAGCTACCAACTGTAGCCAATGGAATATTGGCAGTTTAACTATGTTTTAAAGCCTCTTTTGTAAGTAACACTCAAATAGCTGTAATCAAAAGGTAGTACTTCAGCATTTGAATGCACTGGCAAGAGAACAGTTCAAGATCTGACTATGGCCCACAGTGGTATACTTATCGCCAAATGGAACTTCAGTATCAGGAGACTCAGAGCTGTAATCTTGCAACCTAGCTTCATTCTTCACGATCTGCACCAGCAGCGTAGGGACCCAAATTAAATTGTTTTCACCTGTGGAATAAGCACAAACAGCCTCCTTTCCTGGGCCACAGCAAGCCCTTAGCCAATCTTGTAGCCTCTTGTTTTTACGAGGGACAATGGCTGTACAGCATTTAGCTGTGGCATTTTCAAAAATCATCTGTTCTATCACTGGCATTGCTTGCTCTGAGCTCGCGGGGCACTCCCCGTGTGCCTGCCGCCCCGCACCCTTGCTCTGGCTCTGCCTTGTTGCAAGCCGCCACAGGTAGCAGAGTGCAGACACTTCCCCAAAGATTCTGTCATAAAGGAGGATCTCTCCACCCGCCTATGGAGGTTTCTCAAGCTTAATGGACTCTGCAGCAGTCCTTGTTCCCTTTGGATATCCTATCCTATGACCAGGCCTTTTTGCCTGTTGCCGGCTGACACACCCTGGTTCTGGTATGCTAGAGTGGCCCCTTTTCTCACAACACACATAAGTTAAAAACAAATGCAACGCAAGCAAGAGGCTAGCTAGTGGAGCGGCAGCGGTGAGTTTAAATCCGCTTGCCACAAATGCCACCCCAGGCATATCTTCCAAAGGTGTACCTCGAAACCTGCAGTCTCTTAACCCTCCTCGAGTCTTGGGGGCCTTCCGCAATGCCTTGAAATTCCCGGGTTCTCGGTGCCAGATATAACGCGTGCCTCCCGTGTCCCCCCACGCCCGTGGAAGAGAAACACGAGAGGCAGAATTTGGGTAGTTACTGCAAAATGAGGACTTTACTTCTCGTCACGGTAAAGCGGAAAGACGGAAAAAGCCGGAAGCGGCCTAGCTTAAATACACCCTAGAGTGACGTATTCACTTCTGATTGGCTGTTCGTTCACCACCCAATATTACGCCTCGGGATTGGCCAGTGACTTGGCAGTCTTTCTGCCTAGCAGCTGTGCAGTTAATTGTGGGAATTTAAAAGTGTGTGCAGTTAAAAGTGGGAAGACATGAGGCCAGCGCCATCTTGAAATGGAGCCACTGACCGTGGCTTCCTACAGTTACCATGTATGATTTTTCAGTTTTAAAAGGAGTAGGTATATGTCATTATTTATTCATGCTATTAAAGAAATCAATAAAAGAAACATGATTAATATAAGTAGTATTCATACTAAATGTATAGTTTAGTTAAATTTTTTAATTATAGACTTAAACTTATCTTATTTCAATTTTAGAAGTTTTTATCAGTCTACAGCTATGTTGAATCATCTATACTCTGGATATAATATATTTTATTATCTATAGTCCTAATGTCTGTTATTGGGAAGATATTTATTAGTAGATGAAGCTATGTAGAATGAATAAGGCTAGCAATCTAAAGTGCAATGGTTTCTTTTCTTTTCTATGCTCACCAGTTTCCCATCCCTTCACTCCTCCTAGTCCCCTCCAACCCTCAGACTTCTCTTTCCTACAGATCTATTAGTCTTCCATTTCCATTCAGAAAAGTGCAGGCCTCTTATGAATTTCAATGCAACATGGCATAACAACTTGACACTAAGTCTTCATATCAAGACTGGACAAGACAACCCAGTAGGAAAAAAAGGATCCCCAAGAACAGGCAAAAGAGTCAGAAACAACTCCTATCCATACTGTTAGAAGTTCCACAAGAACACCAAACTCCACAACCTTAACATATGTGTATATGACCTAGGTCAGACTCATAAAGGCTACCTGATGGTGAATTTAGTCTCTGTAAGCCCCTAGGAATGTTAGTTAGTTGACTCTGTGGGTTTTCTTGTAGTGTCCTTGACTCCAATAGCTTTCACAATCCTTCTTTCCTTTTTTCTATCTAGGATCACTGAGCTCTCCCTAATGATTTCCATAGGTCTCTGCATCTGTTACCATTAGCTGCCAGAGGAAGCCTATCTGATGACAAGTGGGCTAGGCTCCCAACTATGGTTCTAACAGAATACCATTGACTTTTTAATTTAATTTAATTTAAGTTAATTTAATTTTTTTTGCCAGCCATATTTGTTTTTCTCTTCTGGCTCTGGGTTACCTAGGGTGTCAGTCTGGTCTTTTGATTGTATTGTAATGCTAAATACTGGCTCAGGAGGCCTGGTTGTTGCCAGGGGCAAGAGTTTGTTTGTTATCACAAGATCATTTAATCTTGCCTTCCAAGTTATCCCTGATTGGTAAATAAAGTTGCAGCTAATAGCTTGGCAGAAGAAAGTCACTGTTCATGGGTTCCTGGGCTTGAGGTCTGAGGAGGCTACAGGGGGAGAGAAAAGAGATAGGAGGAAGCCACCATGGGGTGAGTTATGAATGCATGGCCATGAGAGATGGCAAATTCCAGTTAACAACAGCACAGATGGAATATAGTAAGCTATAATTCACAGTTATTGATGGGGAAATAGATTGTAATGACCCTTGAGCCCTTCTTGTTACCTGCCAATGTGGATTTATGGACTGTAGCATGATAATTTTTTACTTAACAGCTAATATCCACTTATAAGTGAGTACATACCATATTTGGTTTTCTGGGCCTGGGTTACCTCAGTCAGGGTGATATTTTTATAGTTCTACCAATTTGCTTGGTAATTTCATATCACTGTTTTAACAGCTGGGTAATAATACTTCATTGTATCAATTTATTAGTTTTTTTAAATCTATTCCTCAGTTGAAGACCATCTATGTTGTTTCCAGTTTCTGGCTATTATGAATAAATACACTATAAATATAGATGAGAAAGTGTCCTTGTAGTAGAACAAAGTGTCCTTTGGATATATACCCAAAGGTATATACTTGATCTTGAAGTAGATTGATTTCCAATTTTCTGAGAAATTGATTTCTATAGTCACTATACAAATTTGTTCTCTAACCAGCAATGGAAGACTGTTCCACAGGGTTTTAGTATAGAATTCTACAAGATTTACAAAGAAGAGCTAATGTCAATGTTTCTCAAATTATTACACAAAGTAAAAACCAAAAGGATAGTACCAAATTCATTTTGGGAGCCAACTGGAGATCAAGGGGTTACATGTTTGATAGAAAGAAGTCAAAATATTGTTATTTGCAGATGTTATGCTAAAATCCATAAATGACCCCAAACCTTATACTAGGGAACTCCTATATATAATATATACCTTTAGTGAATTGGTAGGATAGGATACTATCCTACCAATAGGATACAAGATTAACTAAAAAGAATAAATAAGTCAATAGTCTTTCTATACACAAATGACAAAAGAACTCATAATGAAATCAGGGAAACAATACCCTTCACTGTTGAAGAAAATATTTAATTCCCAAATAAAAGACATATGTGATTTTTAGTTTATAATAAGACTTTATCATCACTAAAGCTGGACAGATATCTACTCTCTATGCTATTAATATCTACTTTCCTATCAATAACTCCGAGTTACTACTTACTATGGTCCATCTAGACTGCTCTTAATTCCAATTGGCCTGCCCTCATGGCCAAGATTTTAAGATTTTTACCCCATAGCATCTTCTCTCTCCACTTTTCTCTCTTCTCACAGTCTCTTGAGACCTCAAGGTTGGGAACCCCAGACACTGCCTATGTCTCTTCTGCCCAGTTATTGGCTGTCAATATCTTTATTTAAACAATAGTTTTAAATTAAGGAGCAAGAGATTCCTGTGAGCAACCAGGTCGTGTGGGCTAGTGTTTATCATTACAATATGTTTCAAAAAAGCAAGTCTCAACACTTCACAATAGCCACACATAGTATAAAATATCTTGGGGAAACTCTAAATAAACAAGTGAAAAACTTGTATGACAAATAGCTTCAAGCCTTTAAGGAAATTAACTGAAGAGATACTGAAAGATGGAAAAAAAAACTTCCATGCTCATGGATTATTAGTATTAACATAGCAAAAGTGGCTTTCTTACAAAAAGCAATCTACAGATTCACTAAAATTTCTATCAAATTTCAACATAATTCTTCACAGATCTTGAAAGAACAATTCTTAATCTGATATGAAAAAACAAAAATACTAGAATAGCTGGAATAATCTTACATAGTAAAAGAACTTTCTGAACTTATCACCATCCCTGATTCCAAGCTGTAGTCCAGAGCTATAGTAATAAAACCCCTATGGTATTGGCATAAAAACAAGATAAGTTGATCAATAGAGTTAAATGGAAGACCCAGAGATAAATCCACACATCTCTGGATACCTGGTTTTTTATTAAGAAGCCAGAAATATGCAATAGAAAAAAGCATCTTCCATAAATGGTGCTGGTCTAACTGGATATATTCATGTAGAAGAATGAAAATAGATCTATATCTATTAACCTGCATAAAACTCAAGTCCAAGTGGATCAAAGACCCCAACACAAAACCAGATACACTCAAACTGATAAATCACCACCACCACTACCACCACCACCACCACCACCACCACTACAACCACAATAACAACAAGGAACCACAGCAGCAACAAAAATAAAACCCAATAAACTACAAAACTACAGTGTATCAATTTTCAATGATGACAAATGAGTGTACTTACTTACTTGGCCAAGGTCACCTGACATAGCATGAGTAATTCAATCAGGCTGGTTGGGAGGGGCCGCAGCAAAACTGAGGCTGTGACAATTTTATTGAGAACAATCAGACTTTTTATAACTTTACCGGAAAGAGAATGTAATGGAAATTGCCAGGATTGATACATCTTTAGTTGTCAATATATAATGAAGTTTGAAAACTATACAGTATACATAAGAGTTATGTCTAAAACCAATTGTCTTGTCAAGTTTTAATGTTTTCTTGACTTCTGAAGGAACACCAGTGAAGCATAAAGTGGCCAGAACACTTGACTGCCTGAGGAAGGGCATAGGTTCCTGAGGAACTGGAAGGTACGTAGTGCCTAGGAGCCATGGCCCTAGCCTGAAGAACTTAAGATGTATGCTTCTCAAGGCAGCTAGCCCAAGCCAACTTCATGGTACCCTGCAAGGGAGAAGTGGATCTAATAACAATCATATGATTTATTAAGTAAACATTACATGATAATTTTATTAATTATTAAATTCATGTTTATTGGGCAGAGAATCCTTCTCAGATATGCTTTCCTTTCATTCCAGAACACGTATGACAAATTCAACTAATGTAGAAACTGTGCTTTATATTATTTTTATTTATATTATTATTATTTTACAATTTAATAACTATAGTATACTGGTGGTAAATAAAATTCACATGAACATAGCTTTATGATAGAGTGTGTGCGTAGGATATGTGGGACCCTAGTTCAATCCTAAGTACTGTAAAAAACAAGACAAACTAACATAGCTGGAAATGGTAGCATGTGTTTGAAATCCTAGAACCTGGGATGTGGAAGCAGAGGAATCATGAGTTCAATGTCATCCTGCATGAGCTCCGGTGTCAAAAATGAAAACAACTAACAACAACAAAAAATTCATGTTTGAAAGAGAGCAAGGAGGGGTATATAAATTTGTTTGGAGGGAGAAAAAAAGAGGATAAATATAATCTCAAAATAAAAGAAACACCTAAAAAAAGAAGAGGAAAAGAAAGAAACAAAGAAAGAAAGAAAGAAAGAAAGAAAGAAAGAAAGAAAGAAAGAAGGAAAAACACCTCCAACATCAAAATCAACAATAATAACCAACAAACTAGAAAACTCCAGTGGATCCATTCTCATCAGAGATTATTAGGACACTTGCAAATTTTCCGAGTAGCCACTAAATGTTTCAACCTATTACTAATCAGCAGAAAAATGCAAATGATAGGAGATGTCGTTTCATGTCTGTCAGAATAGTTGTTGGCAAAAGCAAAAGGTCTGGGCTTGATGGTATGAGCCTGTTATTCCACCATTTGGGAGACTGAAACAAGAGTATCACAAATTGAAAACCAGCCAGATCCCCATGGTAGTCTTCTAACAGATATAAGAAAACACCAAAGTACTACATAAATTGCGTAAATGGAACACAAGATAAAATGAGTTTTAGAAAAGGAGTGGAGAAAAAAATCTGTCTGCAATATACTTGAGGATATTAACTCATATAGTTATTACAGAAATAAGTTTAGAGGTAAAAATAAATGATAGGCAAATTCAGTTCCCAGTACCCATGTTGCAACTCCCTCTTCTGGACTCCATGGACATCTACACTAATATATATGTAAACTCACATATAGACAACCATATAAATAATTAAAACTAAAATGTTTTTTAAAGATGAAAACCCTCTTATCACTAAAGGATCCTATCTCTGTGAATTTAAACAAACAATAATTTGAAAAATATTTCAAAGAACTGTGCATATCCATATTTATTGTTGTGCTATTTTTAATGATCAGCATTTGAAAACACTAAAATTTCTAGCCCCGGGGGAACAGATAAACACAAAATGATATACAATGACACTATTCAGCCTTAAGAATGAAAGAAACATAGCTAGCTATTACAATGTATATTAAGATTATATATTAAATCATAACTCTTATCTCAGACAAAAATACAGATAATCTATTTTTTCACTTGTGTGTAATGCTTTTTCTTTACTAATTTATTTATCCTGATTGAAGCCTCCCTCATCCCACAACTCACCCCCTCAGATGACTTCTTTCCCATCCCTCCTTTCCTTTAACTCTGAGAAGTTGGAGTGCCCCCCACACCCCCCGAAATCAACCTTCCCTGGTACCTCAAGTTAATGCAGGAGTAGGCACATGTTCTCCCTCTGAGACCAAACAAGGAAACCTATTTAGAGAAACAGGATCCATAGGCAGGCAACAGTCAGAGTAAGTCCCTGCACCAGTTGTTGGGGGACCTACATGAAGACTAAGCTGCATATCTTCTACATATGTGCAGGGAGCCTAGGTCTAGCCCATGAATGCTCTTTGGTTGATGGTTAAGTCTCTGAGAGCCCCCAAAGGTCCAGGATAGTTAACTCTGTTGGTCCTCTTATGGGAGTCACTATTCCCTCTGGGTCCCTCAATCTTGACCTCAGCTCTTCTGCTAGAGTTCCTCAGCTTTTTCTAATGTTTGGTTGTAGGTCTCTGCATCTGTTTTAGTCAGTTACTAGATGGAGACTCTCAGAGGACAGTTATGTTAGGCTCCTGTCTGCAAGCGAAACAGAGTATCATTAATAGTGTCAGAGATTGGTTTTTGCCCATGGGAAAGATCTCAAATTGAGCTAGGCAGTGGTTAGCCATTCCCCCAGTCTCTGCTCATCCTTGTCCCAGCACTTCTTGTAGGCAGAATAAATTTTGAGTAGAAGGTTTTATGAGTGTGTTAGTGTCCTTATCCCTCCACTGGCAGTCTTGCCTGGCTACAGGAGGTGACTACTTCAGGTTCCATATCACCTACTGTTAGGAGTCTTAGCTAGAATAACCCCAATAGACTGCCCAATCAAAGGTTTCTGGCATATTCTAGATATTCACTTATTCCCTGGCAACTTCTGTTCACTCTCGTGGTCCTCTCTCTCCTCAACACATTCCCCTTCCCATCTCCTCTCCCACCCAGTTTCCTTTGTTCTTTCACCTTTAATGACTATTTCATTTCTCTTTCTGGGCCCTTCTTGTTATTTAGCTTCTTTCAGTCTATGGACTGTAATGTGGGTATTCTGTATTTTATGGCTAATATCTATTGACTGTGGATTATCTCACTTTAGGATGATATTTTCTAGTTCCATCCATTTGTCTGAAATTTTTATGATGTTGTTGTTTTTAATAGCCGTGTAGTATTCCATTGTAAAATGAAGCACATTTTATCTATTCTTCAGGTGAGGGGCTTCTGAGTTGTTTCCACATAGGTTAGACCAGAAAAGAAAATCCTCAATCCACATAATAATGAAAACATTAAAGATACAGAGCAAAGATAGACTATTAAAAGCTACAAGGAAAAAAGGCCAAGTTCATATAAAGGCAGAATTATCAAAATTACACCTTACTTCTCAACAGACTAAAAACCAAACGGTCCCGGACAGATTTATTGCAGACTCTAAGAGACCACAGATGTCAACCTAGACTACTATACCCAGCAAAACTTTCATTCACAATAAATGGTGTATGATGTTTAATAGACCTACAGAAGCAGAGCATAATGCTTGTCAGTTGATAAAATATAATGTGAAATGCTACAGTTATCATATTAACTGTATTAAGAAGAATAATTCTTGATTACAGCTGTGATGGCTAATCTTGGTATTTACCTTGATCACATCTGGAATCAATTAAAACTTGAGCAGGTGGTCACACCAGTGAAGGATTTTCTTGACTGGATCATTTGAAGTGATAAGATACACTTTCAATCTTGGCTTCACCTGCACTGACCTCCATAAAAGAAGAAAGAAGTTTTTGCTTCAACCTGCTTGCTTTTACTCTTGCTGACAAGTGCATTTATTATACTGCAGAGATATTCCTTCAATATCATTAGAGCCCTATTCTTTAGGATTTGATATTGACTGAGGACCAGCTGAAATATCCAGCATTGTGGATTCAACAACTACCAGATTCTTCTATTTTTCATAGGAAGACAGCTATTGTTGGACTGGCTAGACCACAGCCTCTAAGTCACTTCAATCATCCACTTCTAATATATTCATTCTATTAGTTCTGTTTCCTTAGAGAACTCTTACTAATAAAATAGTCTACAACATTAACTGCTTGTTCCTTGAAAAACAAGAAGAGTAGTTCTTAACTTTTCTAACCATAAACATACTTTAAAGAGACTCAGTCATCTGAAGTGATAAGTGTATTATTGACTTACTTAAAGTGACCACTTCACAATATATATATACATATACATGTATATATATACATATTATTATATTTATTATATTTATCAATATATTATATTTGCCCAAACAACAGTGGTATACTTGAAGTAGAAGCAATTGTTCTTTTCACTTTTATATTCATAAAATTCAGCAAATACTTAAAGTAAACAAGAGTATTATTGCTTCTAAAATATGAATATTTGCAATTTCACTATGAAGATTAGCTTTATTTGTAGAAATTTTTATGCATAGATTATGTTCCAAAGGAGACTTACTCATTTGGTTGCTAGATTTGAAAACTAATTAAATTTTAGTTATATTTTTGTTATCAATTTATAGCTATATTCCTACAGATACATATTTTTTGAGAATAAAATTCTTTGATCTCTCTCTTTCTATGTGTGTATGTTTGTGTGCGTGTATGTGTGTGTGTGTGTGTGTGTGTGTGAGAGAGAGAGAGAGAGAGAGAGAGAGAGAGAGAGAGAGAGAGAGAGAGAGTTAGTTTGTGTGTTATGGACTAGGGACTTCCAGGTCCATTTTAATGGTTAGTCTCTGAGGTATCTTAAAGACATAGAACAATCTCCCACCTCTTTCTATTTCCCCATTCTTGTACTTATACAAATACACAGTCTACCATCTGGTCTCTGAAAGTTTACATAAACTTAAGCTGTTTTCCCCTTAAGGGAAATCTCTACAGTTGAATTAAGCCTTTGGCAACTATTTCTGAAATTAGTATTCCTCTTATTCTGGTTATAAGTTCAATTGTCAACAGAGAAAATATATGTTAAACTCTATATTCACCATGATTTGCATATATGCACTTTAATTTTTGACACATACTGGACTTTATTATTTGGAAATTTGTCCTCAAGTTGTTCATTGATTACATTTTTCTCAAAGGTCATTGTCCTGTAAAATGTATAGTGATTTTGTCTTTAGGGAATCTCTGGAGATGCATATCCTGCCTTCACAATTACAATTAAAGTCCCAGTGAATCTAATTAGAAGGAAATTATCATTGGACTTACAATGATAGAATGGTTTGTCATTGTGTGTTGTATAAAATATCCACAGACTTTGTTCTCTCTTAAGAAATAGAGTCAAATGTGTGAAGCTGTCTTCATTCAGGACTACTAGTCAGGTACCATATTCCTGAATTTGGGCCAAATGACTATGTCCTTTCTTAAATAGCTAAGGATATATATTTATTTGCAAGGTTCTTTTAAAAATTCTTCTGTGGTTGATAATTATCCTCATTAAGTGTTCACTGTGACTTTTATAATGTTTTTAGATTCATACAAAAGTGTAATGCTTTTGGATGCCTTAATATATTATAAAAATCCAGAATATATTTTCCTGCTTACTATTCTTAGCAATTAGTTCCTAGTGTAACTTACTTGAGGGATCTTCCACTGAATAGGCAGTTGATAGTGTCAACTTAGAGTTTTTTCTTACCGTTGTTTAATATGTGAGGCACTTGAGAATGATGTAGCACTGCAGTTGTTGAATGAGTGGATTTAAAGAAACTAGCACAACTCTTAAGCATGCTGCTACTTCAGGTGACATAAGTGGCAGGATGAAAAAGAGGAAGAAAAAAACCAGTCAGGTTTGTTTAGTGAAGTGAGGACTATAAGTGAGCATAGAATGCAGGAGGGTGGCTCATTGAACGTGATGTAGGACAAAGGGATAGATTTTTAATGGACTATATATAAGTATGATGACAGAATAATGAAATATTGGGAGAAATATGATGTAGAAAAAGGAAGGGAAAGTATGAGTAGTGTTCCTGAGACTGGTAAAGAGATGGGCTGTTTAGATGACTCAACTTAAGATGCCTGCTATGAGAACTTATGACTTGAGTTTCATTGTCCTTTAGGCCCACATGGTGGATAAAGAAAACTGTCTCCTACAAATTGTCCTCTGACCGCATCATGTGTGCCATGGCATGTGCACATGTATATAGTATAGTTTTTTGGTACATGAAATCAAATTGTCTTTCTCTCCCTCTCTCAAATTTTTCCTCCTGTCAATTTCATCTGTTCATACAGAACTCCTTGATTCTTCCTGCATAAATAGTACAAATGTAACTTATATTTGTAGCAAAACACATTCTTTCATGTTTTCTCATGTAAATCCTTTATAATAAACATGTATATCATATTATGCTTATTTATGTTATTGAACAGTCTTTTGGAGTAATTGTTATTCTTTTGCATCAATATTTTATATTTAATAAATTTTGTATTCTCTCTATTTATTACCATTTCATTTACTATTTTAAAGTTTGTTCCTTCATGTGATTATAAATAAAATAGTGAAGTATGTCCTCATGTACCTTGTCTCTAATTTCTATGGGACAGATTTTAAAGGATAGGTTGATGAGATAACATGTTCTTACTTAATATATATTGTCAAATGTGTACAAACATAGACTTTAAATATTCCTTTCAACTACATGATTAATTTATTGCTGAATTAATAGGTATAGACTCACACATTTTTTATTTTCTTTTTACATTTGGGTTTCAACATCCTATAATGTTTTTAATATGTTTGAATGTACTTTTTACTTGCTTTTTAAATAATAAAGTTAAGTTTTATGTAATTGAAATCTTATTTTTTATTTTTGAGATTATAATATAGTTTATGCTCAATTATTATTTAATTTCTTGCATGCTTTTTTCTTCTATATATTAACATTTTAATTTCACATTATATCTTTAAACTATCTTTATTCTGCTTTTGTTTATTATACTAGTTTTATGTCTGACTTCATCAGTTGCTGAGTAGCTGTAATAACTTATTTTGACACATCACTTATTTCACAATCTGTTCTTTTCCTGAATATGTCTTTAATTTATTTCTCTTTCAGTTGGCCTGTAACAACATTGAATCTGGAGACTCCTCTTTGTGTTATTGATAAGTTCTGGAATAAAATAAGCCACAATCTCTATTTTCTTATTTACAGAATGAATAAACACTATTTTAAATTTTCAGGAAGTTACTGCTATCATTTCCAATACTTTGTTTGAACACTGACATAAAAACATACAGAAGAATACATGGAACAGAGAAACAATGTGACTGAGTTTGTTCTCTTGGGCCTTACTCAGAGTCCTGAAGGCCAGAAAATATTATTTGTTGTGTTCTTGGTCATCTATGTTGTGACAATGGCAGGAAATCTACTCATTGTGGTGACTGTTGTGGTCAGCCCAAGTTTAGATGCCCCCATGTACTTCTTTCTTGGCTACTTATCATTTATGGATGCTGTTTATTCAACCACAGTTACACCAAATATGATTATAGACTTACTCTATGAGAAGAAAACTATTTCCTTCAAAGCTTGCATGAGCCAGCTTTTCATAGGACACTTGTTTGGTGGAGCTGAGATCTTACTTTTAGTTGTCATGGCCTATGATCGGTATGTAGCCATCTGCAAACCCTTACATTATCTGACTATCATGAACCAACGTGTATGTGTTTTGCTATTGTTGTTGGCCTGGTTTGGGGGTTTCTTGCATGCTGTAGTCCAACTTCTATTTGTATATAACCTTCCTTTCTGTGGTCCTAATATCATTGATCACTTCATCTGTGACATGTACCCCTTATTAAAATTAGCCTGCACAGACACCTATGTTATTGGCCTCACAGTTGTGGCCAATGATGGGGCAATCTGTGTGGTCATCTTTATGCTGTTGATCATTTCTTATGGGGTCATTCTTCACTCTTTGAAGAATCTCAGTCAGGAAGGAAGGCGCAAAGCCTTATCCACCTGTGGCTCCCATATCACTGTGGTAGTCCTCTTCTTTGTTCCCTGTATTTTTATGTATGTGAGACCTCCTTCTACTTTACCCATTGATAAGTCATTAACTGTATTTTACACTGTTATCACCCCTATGTTAAATCCCCTCATATATACTCTGAGAAATGCAGAGATGAAAAATGCCATGAGGAAAGTTTGGACAAGTAAAGGGAAATGAGGTGAAAATGAAATAGACCATAAAATGTTGGGTGCTAAGAAAGGGAGTCAATTTTCTAGGGACTGTCACCCTAGTAGAATATCTAATCCTATACACAGTATAGAAATCCATAGGAAAGTCAGAAAATTATTTTATTACACTAAATTTCTCCTCAATGTTAGTAACTAAGAGCCATGAAATAATTATTATATGAATACTTTAAATGAACAACATTCATTTTTAAGATTTTCAGAATGTGTAGAAAATACACATTAAATTTGTACAACAGAATAGTTTTACACAGACAAAAGATTAATGTGCCAAAATTACTACTATAGATTTATTTTACTTTATGAATAATTCTTTTGTGTTTCTTAAATAAATTAAATTGATTTTGAGAGATGGAAAAGCTTATTACCAAGAATAAAGAAATAATATATAGCTACTTGGATCATTCTTTACCTCTCAGACTATTAATAGCACATTAATATTTAAAATATAAATTTTAGTTTTATATTTAAGAGACATTTGTGTATAATTTTGTTAAAATTCTTAACATATTAGTACTAAGTGGAAATAATATTATAGTTTTAATATTAATGATAAAGAGACATGTACAAAGGTTCATACAAAGTATTTAAATGAACTATGGAGATATATAGAAAAATACCAAATCTTTTTTCACAATTGGAAAATCATATGAATTCACCTGGTGACTGGCATCTTTGCTAACATATTTTCATAGTTATAAAAACAACCCATCAAAGTTCTGAGCTTAGAATGTCTAACACTACTATTTTTCAATCTCTGTCTCCATAGGAGCTCATGGCATATTGAAAGAAAACAGCTTCTGACTTTCATATGTAAAAATAACAGAATCCATGAAGTATAGTAATACAGTGCAGAGTCTAACATTAGATGTTTTAGAGAATACCATCGTCAAAAAAGCTGTTAGGAAAATATAGTCAAGAGAAATAAAGTAATGGATTGGTTCAGATTCTTCCTGGTATCATGCTACAATCTCCGGCTCTGATTATCAGCTCCTAGGGATGCTGTTCCCACAGAACCATAGCCTAATCCTCCTGTCCAGAGTGATGTACTGATAAATACTGCCACTGGCAACCTCACAGCTCACTACCAGGAAGTCCAGTCCTCTTGTTTGTATAATAATAGTAATCCAAAGCAATTAAAATGCAACAAGGAGCAAAAGAAGTCACCAATGCTCTCAATAATCATGTGCTTTATGTTGTTATAATCCAGATAGCAAACATCAGTTTTCCTTACTAATTAGAATTTAGGATTAAGACTTCAAGAGTCGGTTATTTTTGAATTGGGTCTTCAATCTAACCAGAAAGTGGTTAATTAATCAAAGAATGTTAATTGTTAATTAATTGCAGTAGTGCATCATGCTTGCTGGTCACTGTTGTAAATCATGGGTTTACAACTATGTTGGTGACTACTGTTACCCTCTGATAGCATGCAGAGTACCTTCCAGTACCATGAACACTACTAGTTAGCAGTGGTAAAGCCTCTAGTTAGGAGCTAGCTTGACGAGTACTGGTAAAGCCTCTAGTTAGGCGTTAGCTTGACGAGTACTGGTAAAGCCTCTAGTTAGGCGCTAGCTTGACGAGTACTGGTAAAGCCTCTAGTTAGGCGCTAGCTTGACGAGTACTGGTAAAGCCTCTAGTTAGGGGCTAGCTTGACGAGAACTGGTAAAGCCTCTAGTTAGGCACTAGCTTGACTTTTCTGGGTACAATGAAATATGTAAGTGTTGTCTTCAGTAATAGGGCCTTGAATCAGTTTATGGAGAGTAACCAATAGCTTTGGCAACAGCCTCAGTTGTTAGGGGTTTTCCATGGAACTGCTTTGATTAATGACTAAACCAGATATAACCCATATCTGGCAGTGGAGATTTTGCTTAACAAAGGAAGATATCTTGTTAGGGCAGTACCTCCCTCCCTTGTGCTTAGAGTGACACTATTTATATTTTTTCACATCTGTTGACTCTATTTATATTTTTTAATATCACATTTTGTCTGTTTCCAAAAAACAGATACAGAGATTATGCAGTTGGATAGGTCAGGAGGTAGTGGGGTTTCTGGGAAGAGTTTGTGGAGGGAAAAGCCAAACTCAGAATATATTGTATATATAAACAAAGAGATATAAGGTAGATGCCTATAGTATAGCTAATAGCTCCTCATTTTCTGTATTTAATGAATTGAACAGAAAGTTTTAATTTTCAACTTACTCAGTGTGTTCAATTGATTGATTTTTGCAAATTGATTGATTATTCTTGCATACAATGCATTGGTTCTTTCAAATCCCATGATTCTATGTTTTCATATGCAACTAATTGCTAATTAAAAGTATTAAAAAGGCTGTCCAATAAGAAGTTTCCACTACTCTATTCCAAAACAAACAAAAAAACAAAAAACAAGAAAGAAGGAAAGAAAGAAAGAAAGAAAGAAAGAAAGAAAAGAAAGAAAGCTAGCTAAAAATTTTTCCAAACGAAAATATGAGCAAATCACAGAACAAAGAAATAAGAACAGTGAAAATCAGGGCAACATGACCTCTTCAAATTTCTCAACCTCTAAAGTAAAAGATACTGAAACTGGTAAAGTTCTAGATGACAATGTTTTCAAAATCTAGTAAAATGATCAATGACCTGAAAACAAACACAAATTATCAGATGATTTTGTTCATGCTATAGTGAAGAAAGTTAGAAAAGAAGAAAATATCAGCAAAATGGGTGACAAAATCAACGTGAAAGTCCAGCAAGGAAACAAAAAATGAAAAAAGTAAATATTTGACATGAAAAAACTAATTAAGGCAAATGAAAGTCACAAAGAAAATATTACCAACAGTCTCCACCAAGGAGAATAGTATCATACATGGGGGGGGAGGCAAGGTTGAGAGTGCTGTGTGCTAAGATTTAGGAGGAAATTAAATGGGACCACCATATTCAAGAACTATGTGCTATAATCAAAATTCCCAACCACATGACTGAAGGAGCTGAGATAAAGGCATAGTAAATATACCAATGGCACAATAAAGAATTTCTGAAATTTATTTTTCTTTTTCAGATAAAATATTTTTGGATAACATTATACATGAGCGCTGAATTTCCCTCATCCATGTTCAACTCCTCCCATCCCCCTACCTATCTTCAGATTCATGACCCTTAAGTTTTATGTGTGTGTGTGTGTGTCTCTGTGTGTGTGTGTGTGTCTGTGTGTGCATATAAACCCACTAGTTGATTTAGCATTCTTTATTTCTTTGTATGTCCAGAGCTGGCCATTTGAGATTGGGCAATTCACATGGAAGGTCTTCCCTAAACAAAATTGATTATCCCTCTGTCAGCAGCTATTAACTACTTGTAGCTCTTCATCTAGGAGCAGGGGGAAACTGTGGAATTTTCCCCATCTATGTAAGTATGAAAAGTGGTGTTGTCATAAAAGTTTTGTTCAAGCAAACTACAGAGTTCAGTTTTCATGGGTGGATGTTCCTTCTCATGTCTAGGGAATCTATCTACATTGAGACATTTTGTACTTAGGACTTATTTTTCTGATCCATTTTCCATAGATTCTTTGAGCCTTCAGGGTAGGGGTTTGCAATGCACATCTCTCAATTGGGGCTGGCATGCTATGGTCACTTTGAAGATTCACACACCTCTCTACCAGGTATAAAAAGAAGCCTCTTTGCTGAGGAGTAAGAGCTACACTAATCTTTGGTTAGGTATATAGGTAACTATTTAGAATGAAAGGGTTTTTGGCCCCATGAAGAGAGCAACAATACCAACCAACCAGAGCTCCCAGGGTGTAAACCACCAACCTGGGAGCACATAGGGAGGGACCCATGGGTCCAGCTGCATATGTAGGGAAGGATGGCCTTGTCAAGCATAGGTGGGAGAGAAGATCCTTGGTCCCATGAAGGTTGAATGCCAAGTGTGGGGGAATTAGAGGGTGGGGATGTGGGAGTCTGGGGGGGGGAGGGGGACACATCCTCATGGAAGCAGGAGGAGGGGAAATGGCATAGGGGATTCCTGGGTGGGGGCGTGGGAATGGGGTAAAGGGGATAACATCTGAAATGCAAATAAAATGTCCAATAAAAAAGAAAAAAAAAGAATGTAGTTAGAGATTACAGTAATTTAGGAAACTGGCATTAGTCAGTTCTCCTCTGTCTGTCACCTCACCAGTCTTGGGTAGTTGGGTAGGTTTATTGTACCAGGGATGAATTCTCTCCCATTGATCAGGCCTTCATTCTAACTAGACAGCTGTACGATGAAAGCCCACCCTCAGTAAGGAGATTTTCAAATGAGTTTCTAGTTCAATTCCTTCCAGGGTGAGGTAATCCAGACACAAAAGAACACATATAGTATATACTCATTGATAAGTACATATTAACCCAAAAGCTCACAATGCCCATGATTCAACTCACAGACCACATGGAGCTTGGGAGGAAAGAAGACCAGGGTGTAGATGCTCAAGGATACTGCCTTGAGGGGTAACAGGATCATCATGGGAGGTGGAGGGAGAAGGAGACCTGGGAGGGAGAGAGGAAATAAGAGGACATCTTCAGGTATGGGAAGGGATGAGAGAGAGGTACAGAGGGTCAGGGAAACAAATATATAGCCGAAAGTTGGGGGGTGAGGAACTGGTGATAGCCACTGGAGGGTCCCAGACACCAGGGAAAAGAGAGGCTCCAAGGACCTAACAGGGATGACTTTAGCTGAAATGCACAAAGAAGGGAGAGATAGAACCTGTAGAGACCACCTCCAGCAAATAGGTACAGCTTGAAGGTTGAGGGATGGGGGCATCCACTCATCTCAAAGTTTTTAACCCAGAAATGTTCCAGTCCAAAGGAAGAAAAGGGACAAAAAATGGAGCAAAGACTGAAGGAAGGGTCATCCAGGGACTGTCCCACCTGGGGATCCATCCTGTATGCAGACAACAAACCCTACATTGTTCTTGTGATCAAGAGGCTTGCTGACAGGAACCAGCTGTGCCTGCTCCTTGGGGGAGATCTGGCCAACAACTAAACAATGCAGATGCAGATGCTTGGAGCCAACCATCAGACTGAGCTCAGGGACCCCATGGCTGAGCTGGAAGAAGGACTTGAGGAGCAGAGGGGGATTGCAACCCCATAGCAAGAACAACATAGGCTGGCCAGATCACCCAGTACTCCCAGAGACTAGACCACCCACCAAGGAGTGTACAGGGAGGGATCCATGACTCCAGATACATATGTAGCAGAGGATGGCCTTATCTGACAGCAATGGGAGGGGAGGCTCTGTGGAAGTTTGATGCCCCAGTGTAGGAGATGCTGGGGTGGTGGGGCTGGAGATGGTGGGTGGGTGGGGAACACCCTAATAGAGGCAAAAGGGAGGGGGGAGAGGGTGGATGTGGGATGGGGGGGTTTTGTGGAGAGGTAACAAGGAAGTGAGATATCATTTGAGATGTAAACAAATGGAATGATTAATTTACAAAACTCATATATTATTTTAAAACTATTTCATTGGTTTTTTTTGTTTGGGGTATGCGATGACTACATTTCTTCCAATTGACTAATTCTCTATTGTGCACTTATAATCTGCCATTAAATCTAAATATTGAATTCTATGTTTTAACTAATACTTTTTTTAGTATTTAAACTTACAAAATTCATTTAATACTCCTAGTGATTTACAGATTCTTACAGTTTAAGCTCATCTTTAAATAACTCTTTTCTTTTTATCTGCATCATCTATATGTTTTCTTTACTCTATCTTTCAGTCACACTTTTTGTTCCATATTTTTAGTTTTTTACCTGAATGACAGATCTGGTATATAAAACAATTGTACAGACAAATCAAGCCTGGTTGTTTATATAGTCCACTTCTTTGCAGACAGTGAATTCATTTTGTTGTTTCTTAGGACAACATCAACCCTACAGGTCAGCAACTCTTTTGTTTGTAAGGCTTTTATGACTTAATTTCATTATCTCTCCTTATTGTTCATTTTTTGATATTTTGTACTGAGAAATGTCATTTTTAATGTCATAAGTGACAAAAACATAATCTCTTTCTAGTATTCTGGAGTGATGCCAGATCTGGGCTATAGAGAATTATCATGAATCTGGCATATTTGGAGGCAATGCACTATGATAATACTCTCCAAATATTTTTCTTGAAGAGGCAAACAAATTCCAATTTGACCTGGTGTAGGCATCATATGATCTACAAGCACTTTCACTCCACTCAGACTAAAACAAACATTAGTACTTCTTTGAATTCAGTTTGAATAGACTTAGGAAATTGCATTCATAAAGCAACTTCATCAAGTGATCCATTCTGAAATTGTCCATTTTTGATTTGTCAAAAAAATTATAAATATAGAAAATCCAAATATAATTTTTTACTTCTTACAACTATATTTCTTCTGGATACCTATTATCTAGTAATTTTGTAATGATAATTTGTAGCCTGATGACTTTATGTCTTGATTTTTTTTTTTTACGGAATTAAATGTTTTATAGTGCTTAGTGTTTAACTTAGAAGAAATACATATAACTTTTGGGATTTATAGTTTTATTTCATTTATTTGGTAAGTTGAAAACAACCAACTTGTAATGAAGCTTGTTTATATGGGTATTTATGGCATCAAAGATTCAGTGTCTATTTAAGCACACTATACCGGTTCACTGGAGCTGATAGAGTGCCAAGATAAAGGATTAACAGTGGAAGCCTTTCAGATACTGTACATGCACTGAGAAAGAATTGTTTTCCCTGTCTTCACTTTGTTATACAATTCATAATTCAATTCATAGTATACTGAAAAGAAGTGAAATGACTGAAACCATAAATATCCTTGCAACTTCCTCTGACACAGAGTCAAAGCTTAACCAAAGCCTACAGTCCAATAGTGCACAACTTGCACAGATTGTCTTCTGAAGAGCTGGACACCACTCCTGCAGTCTAAAGTTCTGAGTTCTCTGGCTTTATATACAAAGCTTCTTAGTTGGAGTGGAATGCCTTTGTATGCTTGGTGGTTGGAGGGGAGGATGGGCATACTCTCTTCTTCCGCATGTTTTAAATACTATTAGACTTACTAAATATCTGATCATTTACAATTCATATATTATCAATCATTGCAGATCAGAATTTTTCAATTCATCTTATAGGTTCATTATTTTACAAATAAGTCAGAATCTCTTGGCAGCTCTCTTTCCTCTAGGGACTTGACCAGGGAAGGAAGTTGTTTGAAAGAGCTTGCTGAATTTGAATTTGTTCCAAATAGTCTAACTAATAGATCTATGATGATTGCAGTCTCTTGTCTCTTAGTGTTAAACTAGTGATGATGTAAAAGCCATAGGGTGTATCTGCACATATAAAAGAAGGAGTTGCTCTTTAGGTAGAATAGCCTAAGGGCATTTTGAGAACTTCATTCTGTAAAAGCAAGAGGATGCCTTAGTTGGACCCCAGTCCTCAGACTAGCATACTGTCTTCTCATATCTATGACTACTCCCAGAATTTTGTGTAAGGTTTGAATTTCCTTGCTGAAATTTTGTAGATATACAAATAGGTATTCTACTTAGTAAGGAAGAATAAGTATTTCCTAAAAAAATGATTCTTGAAAATAAAATAGAAATCTGCTTATACTTATGGAAAGCCTCAGTCATCTTTTCTAAGAAATTAACTTGAAGTTTTGGCTTTGTAAATAGAGGGACTAACACTTAGGCAGTTAAATGTAAACACATCAATCATGAGTCCTCATAGCATAGTCAGTTTTCATTGTTTCACAAGAAATGACTGAGAGAAAAATTTGTGTTACTTTTTAAGGAAAAATTGTGTTGCTAAATTCTGAGTTTGTATATTCAATATATGAAATAATATTCCACATTAGGTTGATTTCCCTAACAGATCTAATTTTGTACAGCAATGAAAATATATATCTTTATTTCTCCAAGAAACTTTTGTTTCTTAGCAGGTAAGGATTTTTATCTCCTGTTATATAGTAAATGTTGATTTTAAGTGATTTTATATGATGGACATTCACTTGGCTGTTTTATACCTCTCTAGAAGATTGAGTTAATGGTAAGCTGGTTTCTAAATATTGAAATAGGCACCAATTGCGATTATTTCTAGACCTACACATAAGTTATTCATGTATTTTATTATCACACTATAGCTACAAAGGTGAAAGAAACATTAATTTTATAAACCCAGGACAAGTCCCAAAATATACATTTACAAAATAACTGAGAATGTTGCAAGATAAATTCCTATGATACCTTGAAATACAACAAATGACTAAAACACCATATATTCTCTCTGGGGGCAACTGAATTCAATAGCAAATTTACTAAACACAGAATTTAATTGGAATATACCACACAGAGTCTGTTTTAGTTTTTTATTTGACAGGTATTTAATTTTTGTATTGACAACAACAAAGGGTTTATGCTAAATATGTAACAGACAAACCAATCAGTTTAGTACCTTATATTTTTCTTTATGAGAAATTATTTCTTTATGAGAAATATATTTTCTTTATGAGAATTATTGCCTAATACATTAACATGTAATTTGTTTTAGGTATGTGAATTAGAAAAAAATATGTCTTAATAACCATGATACAATGTAAAAGAAAAAAATCTGTACCATGATCTTGAAAGTTATTTGACCTAAATGCCCTAAGCAAGCACATTTGTATGTATTCAGAGACAAACTCATGCTCAGGATAGCACAGAACTTATATTAACTAAATATATATTTAAAATTATTATTAAAAATACCAATGTGATAATTTTGTGAATGCATATTTTATTTTGAGAAAACCACATTTTTAAAACTTTTACAACATTTCTCTCTTTTTCTCTCTTTCATCATCTCCCACCTTCCCAGTACTACTCCTTGTTCTTTGAGAAAAAAAATATTCTTAATAATCTGTGTTAATATTTTAAAGATATTAAGACTTTAATTTAAAAGCATGTTGAGACTATTCTTCAAATTTTTTTTGCTGCAAAATACTTGATAATTGACACAATAAACTATAGATCAAATACCAGTCTTTACTGGCTATATAAATAACAACATAATTAAACAATAATTTCATTGAGTAGTAGAACCTCTATCTTCTTAAAACTAGAACCCAAGGTTAAAAAAAATAAACATACACAAAATGGGCTGTAACTTAAGGAGAACTGGAAGCAATTCTTTCACATCTTTGTGACCTGCAACAGGTGTGCCTTTGTCAGTTTGTTTCTTTAAGGAGGATCTCCTGATGAGATAAAGCAGTTATGTGAATGAGACATATAGGAGGCACATCATGGTGGCCATCTAGAGAAGTAGATTCTCTTTGGTATTTGTTTTATTTTATCTTCCCTAGAACTACTTTTATTTTGTTTCCAGTCTTCCTTTGGTTGGACTACAATTCACACACACACACACACACACACACACACACACACACACACACACAAGTTTTGTGCCACCATTGTCCCAGTACATCTTGTCTGTAGAAGGTTTTGGTTATTTTATCCAGTATCTTTAGATTCAATGAGTGAATCAAAAGACTGAGCATCCTTTGAGACTTGAATGACTGACTGCCTAATATATACTGTGAGATATTTCAATAAGATGTGAATTTTGGTGATATACAGATCTTATTCATACATATGTTTTCTATACATGTTGACAGATACAACTCTATCAGTTCAAAGAACTGACTATATCTTGTTATATATTTTTGGATAACTGTCATCACTAAGAAGTGAGTTTGTTGGAAGGAAGAATTTTTTCTTTGTTTATTGTGGCTTGGTTTTCTGTGAATTTGTGAAGATTTAGAGTAAGTGATATTAATTGTAATGCTTCAAATGGAATCTGAGGAACACAAAATTTCTAAGGGGAGTCTATTGTGCTGGTTAGATGAGGACCTGAATAGATGCTACTAAATGTTTCCTGCATGTTCTCTACTATAGAAGATAAAGATGAAGATGTGCTTCAGAATAGAATAGATTCGTGGTCTTTTTCATTCTATCATTGCAGATCCTATTTTCCTGAGTTTTCCACTGAGATACAATCCAAATATATTTAAATGGGACAGAGAAACAATGTCACAGAATTTATCCTCCTGGGCCTCACTCAGGATCCAACTGGACAGAAAGCATTGTTTGTTATGTTTTTACTCATCTACATTGTAACAATGGTGGGCAACCTGCTTATTGTGGCCACAGTAATTGCCAGCCCCTCCTTGGATTCCCCAATGTACTTCTTCCTTGCTTATCTGTCAATCATGGATGCTGTTTATTCCACTTCCACATCACCCAAGTTGATTATGGACTTACTCTCTGACAAAAAGACTATCTCATTCACAGCTTGCATGGGCCAACTCTTTACTGAGCACTTATTTGGTGGTGCTGAGGTCTTCCTTCTGGTGGTGATGGCCTATGATCGCTATGTGGCCATCTGTAAGCCCCTTCACTATTTGACCATCATGAATCGGCAGATTTGCATTCTTTTGTTGGTGATAGCCTGGGTTGGTGGGTTTGCCCACTCTGTGATTCAACTTGCTTTTGTGTCTAATCTTCCTTTCTGTGGACCCAATGTCATTGACCACTTTATCTGTGACATGTACCCACTATTGAGACTTGCATGCAGTGACACTTACTTCATTGGTCTTACTGTGGTTGCGAATGGTGGAGCAATCTGTATGGTCATTTTTATTCTTCTCATAATCTCCTATGTATTCATCCTAAACTCTCTTAAAAGCTACAGTCAGGAAGGGAGACGCAAAGCCTTGTCCACCTGCAGCTCCCACATCACTGTGGTTGTCCTTTTTTTCGTCCCCTGCATTTTCATTTATGTTAGGCCAGTGTCTAACTTTCCCATTGATAAGTCAATAAGTGTGGTTTTTACAGTTATTACTCCCATGCTGAACCCTTTAATATATACTCTGAGAAATTCAGAGATGAAAAATGCAATGCAAAAACTCTGGTGTAAAACATCAACTACAGGCAGAGTAAGAGTGCACTCCCCACACTGAGAATTTCTGATGTATTTCTTAAGTAATAGACAGCCATCAGACTTTAACAAGTGATACTTTTGTCCACTTACTTCATTAATAGGTATTAATAAAATATTAATGCCTTAATATGTATTGTTGATACCTATTTTATTTTATGATAAATCTAATTAAAAATTATAAAAATAGTTCTACTTAGATAGATTATACAACTATGTTGTCCTTGAAAACATTTAAATTTTATTTAATTAGTAACTTACAAGAATGTGTGTTTTATAAAATTGGAAAACACACTATCTTTAAAATACTGGTATCAATCAAAAATGTTCCCTATGAGTATTGAGTCCAGCATGGCCTTTGTGGGGACAGAATGACATGGTCCTGCTGTTGGGCAGGGCCAGCAGTTGTGGCTCTCTATGAGTGTCAATGGCAGCCTTGGGTATGAGGTTTGTTTGTATAATAATGTACATAATTTACATTCTTCTTTTAAGAAATGGGCTCCCTGTTAACTTTAATGACTCCAGGATAACCAGATAGCACAAATCTAGGAGGCAAAGATGTAGCTGGTGTCTCAGCAAAATGATAAACTCTGGGACCTTCAGGACAGCCCTTAAAGCTGTCAAAAAGAACTCTAAAAATATAAGGTCTAAAATATATAATTTCACAACTATGTAAAAAATAAGAATGTAATATGAATTATATGAGGTGCTTCTCGAAGCTAAAGGAACAAATGTAGCTGCATTAAGGAGCCAGCTTGTCAAAAAGATACAAAGGCAGGCAGATTCCTGAGTTCAAGGTCAGCCAGGGACATGTGTTAGGCACAGGTGTAGTAGAAGTGGTAATTTCATGAATGAGTCCCACCCAGCTATCTCATCTGAGCCTCAGAGAGGCAGGCATATCTCTAAATCCTTTTGCAAAGTTAAAAGAAAATGTGTGTAAGGGGCTGGGTCACAGGACACTGATTCTTAGGATAACCAAAAGGAAACCTGGAGTAAATGACTGGATTGATATGTAGAATAAAAGACTGGGCTTAAGATCTGCAGGAGATGAGCTATTCAGGGAATTTTTCAGACTAGCAAGAGAAAACTGCTTAGAGAACAGTCTAGAGAAGAGAGAGAGAGAGGACAAAGAGAGACAGAGAGAGAGACAGAGACAGAGAGACAGACAGAGACAGACAGAGACAGAGAAAGACAGAGAGACAGAGAGAGACAGAGACAGAGAGAAACAGAGACAGAGAGAGACAGAGAGAGAGCAAGAGAGAGAGAAACAGAGACAGAGAAACAGAGACAGAGAGAGACAGAGAGAGAGAGAGAGAGAGCAAGAGAGAGAGAGAGAGAGCAAGAGAGAGAGAGAGAGAGAGAGAGAGAGAGAGAGAGAGAGAGAGAGAGAGAGAGAGAGCAAGAGAGAGAGATATGTCTGGAGATTTCCAGAGAAAGCAGATCAGAGAGCAAGAAAGCAGAACAAAGTGAAAACAGGTTGAAAAGCTGTCTCCAGCATAGCATAGACTGCCAGGTTGGATCCAAGATTTGACTTTCAGCCCTTTGATTTTGTTGCTCTAGATACCCCTTCTCTCAAAACCCCTCTCTAAGCAGAGCCTGGTCCTTGGCTAATGAACATGCCAAACTGGACAGGGAAAAGCCCACAAGGATCAACCCTACCCAAAGAAATACAGGCAATTAGGTAAAGCTCCTTCCACTTCTTCCCCATTTAGGAAATTTAATGTGAATTTTAGATAAATTGCTTTTCTATTAAAATTAATATTATTTTTTCTTATTTTTTAGTTTTGTAAACTGTTCTTGTTTTATTTTTGAGATTCTAATTTAGTTACATGTCTTTCCTCCCTCTTAGCCCTCCTTTATATTCCCTCCCTTCTTTCCTTCTAACATAGCCTCTGTTTTCATCAATTGTGTGTGTGTATTTCTTTCAGACATAGATTCCAGACTTGATCACACACAAAACAAACGACCCCCCAAAAACCTACTTTCAAACAAAAATGAAGAACTGTGATTGCTTGTCTTTATAAGAATTAAAATGATAATTAGGAAATTATAACAGATTTACAGTTCTTAGTTATCTGTCTCTATGCCTTAGAGCTCCTTTGTTAGAGTCTGCTTCACAAAGAAAGTGAAGCTGTTCTGGTATGGTTGACCAAGGAGTGTGAAATGTTTTCTCCACAATGATAGCATGACATTCTCTGTGACAAATTGAAATACAGCTCATGTGTAAAACAGAATATATTCTCAATGTGAGAATCAAGTAAAGCTAACAATACAAAGAAAATAATTACAATATACAAAAATTTTTCATATTTTTAGAAATAAAATACAGGGAAAATACTCAAATCTTACTGAACTATTCACATTGTATTCCGATCAAAACCAGAACTGATAAGAACACACATTGCTAAACTGGGTTATAATATAAGGATATTGGGCAGAGACTATCTTCTAGTTCTAGAGCTTCAAGGACAGATTTCCGGAATTAAATGAAGCAGTAACGTGAATGAGACACACAGATGGTGTATCATAGCAAACTATTAATGAAGTCTCAGACTGTACATGTCCTTTTGCACTAACAAATTGCTGTGTGTAGAGCTCACTTGATTGCTTCTAGTCAAAATGCCTTCATCTACAGATAAATGTTATTCTCATATTTATATATAAAATAGATATTCCATAATAGATATAATTCTATCCTTTATCTAAAAGTTAGTTCAAGAGGTATATTTTCAATTAAATCAACACAAGTCCTTATTACTTATTCTGCTTCAATACTCATAATTTTGCCAAGGTATACATAAGTACCTAAGATTTAATTTAAAAGTAAACAATATAACACTGAGAATTATATGTTTTGGATTTTCCCATGATAAAAGTAACAAAAGAGACAAACCTGAAAGTTTATAAAGTTGCTGATGGCTACATAGGTGAGATGGGCTGGGAATACAGTGTATTTGGTCCACGGTTTATCTGTTGGTTTCTTTTTTCCAGAATGGATGGATGCCTGCATTATCATCTGCCACTGTACACACTGGATTTGAAATATAGAGTTGTTTTTGGGCCATTACAATCGTTGAGTTGTTCGTCTTAGTTACTACTGCTAGAAGTTTTTCTTATTTATTTATTTATTTATTTATTTATTTATTTATTTATTTTAAATTTCAGATTTTATTCCCCTCCCAGTCTACCCTCCAACTGTTCCACATCCCATACCTCCTCCCCACCTTCTGTCTCCATAAGGATGTCCCCACCCTCAGCCCCCACCCCACCAGACCTCTAAACTCCATGGGGCCTCCAGTCTTTTGAGGTTTAGGTGCATCTTCTCTGACTAAACACAAACTTGGAAGTCCTCTGCTGTATATGTGTTGGAGGCCTCATATCAACTGGTGTATGCTGTCTGGTTGGTGGTTAAGGATCTGGGAGGTCCAGGTTGAGACTGCTGGTCCTCCTACACAGTTGCCATCTTCCTCAGCTCCTTCTAGCTTTCCCTTAATTCAACCACAGGGGTCAGCAGCTTCTGCCCATTGGTTGGGTAAAAATATCTGCATTTGACTCTTTAAGCTGCTTGCTCATTCAGAGGGCAGTCATGATAGGTCCCTTTTTGTGAGCACTCCATAGCCTCAGTAATAGTGTCAGGTTTTGGGGCCTCTCCTTGAGCTGGATCCCATTTTGGGCCTGTTGCTGAGCCTTCTTTTCCTCAGGCTTCTCTGCATTTCCATCCCTGTAGATCTTTCAGATGGGAACATTTATGGGTCAGAGTTTTGACTGTGGGATGGCAACCACATCTGTCACTTGATGCCCTGTCTTTCTGCTGCAGGTAGGCTCTACAAGTTCCCTATCCCCAATGTAGGTCATTTTATCTAAAGTCCCTTCCTTTGAGTCCTGAGAGTCTCTCACCTCCCAGGTCTCTAGTACATTCTGGTACATTCTGGAGGCCCTGCCCCCCCCCAACCTCCTACCTCCCTAGGTAGCCTGTTTCTATTCTTTCTGCTGGCCTTTAGGGCTTCAGTCCCTTTCCCCACCCAATACCAGATCGTGTTCCCCTCTCCCACCAACCCCCTTTCTCTGTCAGGTACCTCCCTCCCTCCCCCCTTGTGGTTGCTTTCTTCTCCCTCCCAAGTGGAACTGAGGCATCCTCACTTGGGCCTTTCAGCTTGTTGACCTTTTTGAAATCTATGGACTGTATCTTGGGTATTCTGTACTATTTGTGTGTGTGTGTGTGTGTGTGTGTGTGTGTGTGTGTGTTTAATATCCACTTATTAGTGAGTACATACTGTGCATGTCTATTTGGGTCTGAGTTACCTGATATTTTCTAGTTCCATCCATTTGCCTACAAAGCTCAGGATGTCCTCAATGGAATACTGAGTAGTATTCCATTGTGTAAATGAACCACATTTTCTGTATCCATTCTTCTGTCATGGGACATCTGGGTTGTTTCCAGCTTCTGGCCATCACAAACAAGGCCACTATGAACACAGTAGAACACGTGCCCCTGTGGCATGGTGGGGCATCATTTGGGTATATTCCCAAGAGTGGTATTGTTGGTTCTTCAGGTAGATCTATTTCCAATTTTCTGAGAAACCTTTAGATTGATACTCAGAGTAGTTGTACCAGTTTGCAATCCCACCAGCAATGGAGGAATGTTTCTCCTTCTCCACATCCTTGCCAACATGTGTTGTCACTGAGGTTTTAATCGTATCCATTTTGATTGGTATAAGGTGGAATTATACCTGTTTCCATCTTTCCCAATGATAAATCTGTATGTGAAGGTTTTACAGCTATCATACCCACGTTGAATCGTTTAATATGCATCCTGAGAAATTCAGAGATAAAAATGTTACAAGAAAATTTTGGTGTTAAAAAGTAATTATAGGTATAATATTAAATATAATTTTCCCACACTTCTGTCTACAGATTATTAAAACTAGAGTAAATAATTTATTGATTTTAAGATTATTTTTTTAGGAAATTAGAAAGATGTATATAAATAGTTGCTATACAGATACAAAAACAAAACTAAGATCTATTTAAAAATTTTTTCAATTGTATTCAATTTCTGCATCTTTTGAAGTAAAAGTGAATATTTTTTGAAGATTTATTTGTTATGTATACAGCATTCTACTGGCATGTAAACCTGCAGGCCAGAAGAGGTACTAGACTTCATAATAGATGGTTATGAGTTGCTGGGAATTGAACTCAGGACCTCACGAAGAGCAGACTCTGCTCTTGACATCTGAACCATCTCTCCAACCCCAAAGTGGAGATTCTAATTCTGTCTTCATAATTCCAAATGAAGTTCCACCTTATTTTACATAATGGTCACATTTCCTTACTACTGTATTCAATTGAAACAGTTTGCTTACATATTTAAAAAAACAGTTCATTGTATTATGAATGTTTTTAAATCTTATGTAAAAACAAACAACAACACATGTTCCGTAGTCTTCAATTATCTTGTAGTATCTTTATTAGGAGCACATAGATGTGTTGTTTTTGCTAAGTTTTCATTTGCTCTCCACATGTACACCTTTACTTGCAGACATACTTAACATACATGTGATAATGATGAATAAAATTAAACAATATAACAATTCTTCTATTATATGAATGGCCTATATGTGTTGTCATTGGAGCTGTCTTTCAATCATTCTTGGTCTGTATTTTGTTATTTTTATGTAGATTTCAGAAAACATCATAGTAACTTCAAGCCTGGCTGTTTAGAATCTACTTCTTTTTGAACTATATTTTCCTTTTTTTCTCACAAAGTTAAGAAATTTACCCCACAGGTAGGTATTCACTCTTTCATTGATGGGTTAATGATTTTAAGCACATACATTTGCATTTGTCTAGTTCTTCATGATCTTGTTTTGATTTTTGGTATCAAAGAAATGATTTCTATTACAGAAGAAATAACTACATTTTATATTGAAGGCATTGTAGTTTGGCAATATACAAGGGTTATAGATAATTGATGTGGTCCTAGAATATACTTTTATAGGTACTAATAACTCTAGTCTGTGCTGTTTTTTAATCATTATTAAATTATTTCATTTATTTACATTCCAAAAGTTGACTCTCTTCCTTGTTCCCCCTTCATGAGTTCTTCACCAAATCCCTCTTCCTCCCCCTCCTCTGAGAGGGTGCTCCCCCACCTGCTCACCTACCCCCATCTCACCCTCAGCAGCATCCCTCTTCCTTGGGGCATCAAGTTTCCACAGGATTAAGGACATCCTGTCTCACTGAGGCCCTACAAGGCAATCCTCTGCTACACCTGTGCCCTGTGCCGCAAACCAGCCCATGTATGCTTCTTGGTGTTTAGCTTAGTCTCTGGGAGCTATGAGGGGTCCAGGTTAGTTGACACTGTTGTTCTTCCTATGGGGTTGCCATCTCCTTCAGCTTTTTAAGTCCTTCCCTCAATCTTCCTTAGAGGTCCCTGGGCTCAGACCCAGGGTTGGCTCTAAGTATCTGCATTTGTCTCAGTCAGTTACTGTTAGAGCCTCTGAGAGTGTAAGATTCTGGCGAGTAGAGCCTTAGTTTATTGGAGACCCCCTGAGTGAACAACACAGAGACCACACAGAGATGAGAACCCAATGCAAAAAGCAAGCGGAATTTTAATGATTCAATGCATTGGTCCTACACTCAAGGTAGTGTGTTAAATCCAGACAGTCCATTTACTCAGTCTTTATTTTGTTTAAGGAATAGACTAGAGAAACAGCGACTAGGCATAATATGATTGACAGAACAGTGTGACTTTTAAATTGATTGGTCTTTCGGGAATGACGAGGCAGAGGCTTCCCTTGCCTGTGGGTGGCCAATGGTTGTCTTGTGGAATGTGCCCTGACCTGCAGGTCAGTCTCAGTTTAGCTAATATAAACTATCAGTGAGTATATACCATATATGTCCTTTTGAGTCTGGGTTACTTCACTCAGGATGATATTTTCTATTTCTTTCCATTTGGCTGCAAAATTCATGGTGCCTTAGTTTTTTAATAGCTAAATAGTATTCCATTGCATAAATGAACCACATTTTCTGTATTCATTCTTTGGCTGATGGACATCAGCATTGTTTCAAGCTTCAAGTTATTGACCCAGAATTGTCCTTGCAGTATGGTGGAGCATCTTTTGGATCCAATCCCATGAATGGTATAGCTGGGGCTTCAGGTAGATCTATTTCTAGTTTTTGGAGAAACTGCCAGATTGATTTCTAGAGTGGTTGTACCAGTTTGCAACCTCACCAGCACTAGAGGAGTGTTCCTCTTTTTTCGTATCCTTGGCAGTATATACTGTAGCTTGAGTTTTTGGTCTTAGCCATTTTGTTTGGAATAAGGTGGAATCTTAGGGTTGTTTTATTTGCATTTCCCTGATGAGTAATGATTGAGTATTTCTTTAAGCTCTTCCTAGCCATTCATGATTCTTCTTTTGGGAATTCTCTGTTTTGCTATGTACCCAATTTTTTTTCATTGAATTATTTGGTTTTCTGAGTCTAACATCTTGAGTTTTTTGTCTATTTTTTATAGTAGCCGTCTACCAGATGTAGGGTTAATGACGATCTTTTCCCAATCTGTACTTTGCCATTTTGTTCTATTGACAATTTTTTATGGATGGGGGGGGATTTTAAAGAATTATTTTATTGGATATTTTATTTATTTACATTTCAAATGTTATCCCCTTTCCCAGTTTCCCCTCTGGAAACCCCCTGTCCCATCCTCCCTCCCCCTGCTTCTATGAGGGTACTTACCCACCCACCCATCCACTCCTGCTTTCCTGCCCTGGTATTTCTCTACCCTGGGGCATTGAGCCTTCACAGGACCAAGGGCCTCTCCTCCCATTGATGTCCAACAAGACCATCTTCTGCTACATATGCAGCTGGAACCATGAGTCCCTTCTTGTGTACTCTGGTTGGTGGTTTAGTCCCTGAGAGCTCTTGTTGGTTGATATTGCTGTTCTTCCTATGGGGTTGAAAACCCCTTCAGCTCCTTCAGTCCTCCAAATGTTCTTTGCCTTACAGAAGCTTTTCAGTTTCATGAGATCTCATTTGTCAGTTGTTCATCTTAGAACCTGAGCCATTGATGGTTCAAGAAACCTTCCCTGAACCAATGTGTTTGAGGCTATTTCCTACTCTCTCTTCTATTAGATTCATTGTACCTGTTTTTATGTGGAGATCCTTGATCCACTTGGGCTTGAGATTGTATAGGAGATAAATATAAATTGATTTGCATTGTTTTGAATGCAAACCGTAGTTAGACCAGCACCATTTACTGAAGATGCTTTCTTTTTTCTATTGTATGGTTTTGGCTTCTTGGTCAAATATCAAGTGTCCATAGGTGTGTGGGCTTATTTCTGGGTCTTCAATTATATTTCAATGATCAACCTGTCTGTCTGTACCAATACTATGCTTTTTTAAAAAAATCAAAACTAGAGGTCAGGGATGATGAATATCCCAGAAGTTCTTTTACTGTTGAGAATCGATATTCATAAGCAAAATATGGTTTAGGTATCAGAGTAACTGTCACTGCATAGAATGAATTACACAATATTTCTTCTGTTACTATTTTGTGGAATGGTTTTCAGGAGTGTTCATATCAGCTTTTCTTTGAACATCTGGTAGAATTCTGCATTAAACCATCTGGCTCTGGTATTCTTTTGGTTGGAAGGTTTTTAATGACTGATTTTATTCCTTAGGGATTACAGGACTGTTCAGATAGTTTACCTGATCTTGATTTGTCTTTTATATGTGGTACCTGTCTAGAAAACCATCCATTTCACCTAGATTTTCCAGGTTTGTTGAGTATAGGCCTTTTAAGTAAGATATGGTGATTTTTGAATTGCCTTAGTTTCTGTTGTTATGTCTCTGTTTTCATTTCTTATTTTGTTAATTTAGATACTCTCTCTGTGTCCTTTAGTTAGTTTGGCTAAGGGTTTATCTATCATGTTGATTTTCTCAAAGAACCAGCTTATGGTTTTATTGATTCTTTTTATTGTTCATTTTATTTCTAACTGGTTGATTTCAGCTCTGAGTTTGATTATTTTTTGCTGTCTACTCACTTTGGGTATGTTTGCTTCTTTTTGTTCTATGGCTTTTGGTGTGCTGTTAATTTGTTAGTGTAGAATTTCTCTAATTTATTTAGGAGAGTATTTAATGCTACAAATTTTCCTCTTAGCACTGCTTTCATTGTGTCTCATGAGTTTGGGTATGCTGTGTCATAATTTTCATTGAATTCCAGTAAGTCTTTACTTTCTTTATTTCTTCCCTGACCAAGTTATCTTGAGCAGAGAGTTGTTCAGTTTCCATGAGTATATGGGTTTTCAGTTGTTTTTGTTGTTATTGAAGTCTAGCTTTAGTCTGTGGTGATCTGATAGGATTCATGGGATTATTTCATTCTTCTTATATCTGTTGAGACTTGTTTTGTGACTGATTATATAATGATTGTTTCATGAAGTGCAAAGAAGAAGGTATGTTCTTTTGTTTTAGGATGAATTGTTCTATAGATATCTGTTAAATCCATTTGGTTCATAACTTCTGTTAGCTTCACCGTGTTTCTGTTAATTTCTGTTTCCATGATCTGTCCATTTCTGAGAGTGGGATTTTGAAGTCCGCCAATATTATTGTGTGAGGTTCAATGTGTATTTTGGGCTTTTGTACAGTAATTCAGTATTTTTGTCTTTTTTTCCTTCTCTGTTCATATATATTTGACATTTTTCTAGTAATTTTTCCTTTCCAAATCATGTTTCTTTATATTTTTAAATACCAGTATTTAGGAGGCCATATGTGTTGTAAATATCTCTATTAATGTCTTTTAAGATTATTTGAATTATTAATTATGTAATATTATTTTATATTTTTTTCCTTTTGTATATTATTAACTACTAACTCCAGATTTACTAGGATATTATACCATATTTCTTATCACATTGGGTCTCTAATCAACCTTGGACTGATAGTGTATGAGGATATTACTCATTTTATTTTCCTGTATATATATTAGCATAGGAAAATTTACTGAACATAAATCCTATAGTGTTAAATGTCTTTCTTTACTATTTACAGGGTTGCAGGGTACATAGGGTTGTTTCTTGTTCTATTCTGTTTTACTGCACAAGTGATTCGATATTCTTACAGCTTAGTACTAAATTGTGCTGTTTCTCTGAACAAATAAATATATTTGTTTTATTCTTCCTCAAAAAAAGTTTCCTTTATGAATGTGAGTGCCTTTGCATTCCAGGCATTGATGTTCAGAATTGAGACTTTATCTTTGTGGATTTTTCCTTTGATGAGTATGAAGTATATTTTTTATCTCTTTTTGATAACTTTTGGTTGAAAGTCTATTTTATTGGATATTAGAATGGTAACTCCAGCTTGTTTCTTGGGACCATTTGCTCGAAAACTTTTTATAGCCTTTTACTATGAGATAGTATTTGTCTTTGTCAGTGGTGTGTGTTTCTTGAATTCAGAAAAATGTTAGATCTTGCTTGCTTATCCAGTCTGTTAGCCTATGTCTTTTTATTGGAGAACTGAGTTCATTGATATTGAGAGATATTAAAAATAAGTGATTGGGTTTCTGTTATTTTTGTTGTTGGAGGTGGTTATATGTGTGTATGATTCTCTTCTTTTGGGTTTGTTGTGAAATGTTTCATTTCAAATTTTTTCTTGGGTGTAGTTACTCTATGCTGATTGAGAATTTTGCTTTATATAGTAGCTTGGGCTAGCATTTGTGTTTTCTTAGGGTCTGCATAACATCTGTCCATGCTCTTCTGGCTTTTAGGGTTTCTGTTGAGAAGTCTGGTGTAATTCTGATAGATCTGCCTTTATATGTTACTCGGCATTTTCCCCTTATTGCTTTTAATATTCATTTTTTGTTCTGTGTATTTAGTGTTTTGATTGTTATGTGACTGGGGGATTTTCTCTTTTGGCCCAATCTATTTGATGTTTTGTAGGCTTCTTGTATACTTGTGGGTATCGCTTTCTTTAGGTTGGGGAACTTTTCTTCTATGATTTTGTTGAAGATGTTTTCTTGTCCTTTGAGCTGGGCATCTTCACACTGGCTGTTCTATACCTATTATCCTTAGGTTTGGTCTTTTCATTGTGTCATGAATTTCCTGGATGCTGTGGGTAAGGAACTTTTTATGCTTTGTATTTTCTTTGACCATTGTGTCATTATCTTCTATAGTATCATATATTCTTGAGATTCTCTCTTTTATCTCTTGTATTCTGTTAGTGATGCTTGCATCTGTAGCTCCTGATCTGTTTCTTAGGTTTTCCATCTCCAGGGTTGCCTCCATTTGCAATTTCGTTATTGTTTTTACTTCCATTTTTAGGTCTTGGACTGCTTTATTCAATTCCATTTCATGTTTGATTTTGTTTTCCTTTAATTTTTTAAAGGTATTTATTTGTTTCCTCTTTAAGGGCTTCTGCCCATTTACCTGTGTTCTCCTGTATATTCCTGTATTTGTTTAAAGGGAGTTATTTATGTACTTCTTAAAGTCCTCTATCATCATCCTGATAAAATCCTGAGATGGGATTTTAAGTCAGTATCATGCATTTCAGGTGTGTTGGGGTATCCATTGCTTGCTGTGATAGGAGAACTGAGTTCTGATGGTGCCAAAATACATTGGCTTCTGTTGCTTGTGTTCTTGTGCTTACCTCTAGCCATCTGGTTAACCCTGGTATTAATTGGCCTGGGTATCTCTGTCTGGAGACTGCCTCCTTGGAGGCAAGTAGAGCTCTGTGACCTGTGTTAGATCATGCCTCTGAGAGGCAGTCAGTATTTTCTCTGGCTGGCATGGAGCTTTCTGTGTTCCTGGTTATGGCAGATGTCCTGTGAGAGGGGCAGACTACTGTCTGTGGGTGAGGAGCGTGCACCACCAATCTGCTCATAGCAGAGGTACAGACAAGAAGGGAGATGGGGTTTGCATACAAGCAAGTGGTTTTGCATTCAGTGGGTTCCATGGTGGTCCTAGCTGGGGCAGTAATTTGAGCATGGGCCTCACCTGTCTCCCCGATTCTGACAGATCTCCTGAGAGACCTGCAGACTCTGGGGTGGGGAGAGGGGCAGACATGCCTACCTGCCCTGGCAGAGATTCCTATTCTGTGTTGTTAAAGGGTCTTATATAAAATTTGACATTGCTTTTCCCAGACAACCTGAAACCATAATTCTTAAAATTTATCTGAGACATTTTAACTTTGCATTATGTATATATTTGTGTTTTTTGCATTGATAATTTACACCATGGTAATTTTTGTCATTACTTGATACATCATCAGAATTAAATATATGTTTATATGTGTTTAACCAGTTGTTAATGTTTATCTTAGTGGAAAACCATATTAAATTTTGAGTTGCTCAGTTTGTTTCACTTGGTAAGTTGAAAACTTGTACCATGTAACATAAATCACAAGTCAATAAAGCTATTTGTCTATTCATATAAAAATTTTTGTAACCCTGTATCTAACTATTTATGATATCAGATCCAATGCAAATCTAAAAATACCATTAAAAAGTGTTCAGAGTTGATGGCAAGACAAGGGAGTGATCCTTGAAGTCTTTGGGAACAGCTCATTGATTGAAAAAATAATGGTTTCTTCCTCTCACAACAGTTATTCAATTAATATGGAAGCAGACTTTTAAAAATTGAAGATCCTTACACTTTCTTCTTAAACAGATTGTGTCTTGTAAATAGAATTGAAGAACTATGGTCACTTGTCTTACTAAGACTGAGAATGCTGATTTCACAAGATTTTGCAGTTCTTATTTCACTGGCCCTAGACTTTAAAGCTCTTGGTCAAAGTCTGTCTCTTAGTAGGAGATAAGCTGTGTTGTGCTAGAGTATAATTGGGGAAAAATTAGGGATGCTTCTGCTTTTAGATACACTTCAGGAGATGTATCTCACTTTGAGTTTATTCCAAATACTCTAATAAAATATCTAATGACTTTTCAGTCTTAACCTTTTACAATACTGATAAATTTAAAAGCCATTAAGTATATCTGAACACACAAATTAAAGATTTTCTTTTCTGTCAAAATGAACCAAGATATTTCTATGAACCAAAGACTTCAAGAATTACTCCCTTACCTTGTCTTGCCATCGTCTCTGAACACATATTTACGGTATTTTTAGATTTGCATTGGATCTGGCATCATAAATGCTTACATACAGGGTTACAAATACTTAGATATAGGTTTTATTGCATCTGAACTGGAGTTGGTTTAGTTGGTTTTTAGCCTTCCTAGTATCAAACTGTTGCCATATCTGTGACTGGTCACAGATGCTTGTGACAGATCTCATTATTTCTAGTATGAGTCTGGTGAGATAAAAGGATAAGTTTACTTCTAAAGTATGGGATGGAACTTAGGAAGATTGTATTTGAATGAAGATGTCAGTTTCCATTTATTAGATATTTATCATAAATGCTTTTGTCTTAAGAATCTATTCTGGATGCTTTTAAATTTTTATTTAAATATTTTCCTACAATTTTATTGTGGTCATATTCATTTCTCTTTTCCAACTCTTCTCTAAAATCCTGATTTAATGTTCAGTGATGAGAAAACACAAATTGTAGCCCATCAGAAATATCTCTATATCTTCTCATATGCCATACACCACGATGTGCTTCATTATCCTAAGAAAGCTGCAAGAGTTACCTTGTTTATTTGAGTAGAAGAAACATTGATTTTTTCCAGATCTAGGAAAGAATCTAAAATTCACAATCATGCACAATGAAGTAATTGTTAGAAGTCTGAATTTGTTTATACCCAATAAAATCTTCTAAAAATAAAGATAGTAAATAAAAATGTGGTATGAATTCAGAAGCATCAATAATGCAGTAAACAGAATGATAGATTCTTAATAGTAAATGGGATGGTCTGAATCATTTAAAGTCATCAGCCCAGGTAACAATATGGTAAATAACTTTGTAGTTATTTTATGCAGTCTGCTAAATAACATTAATTAATTTGATTAAATGAAAGATTCATAGATTGACCATCCTCTAGGACACAAATTATTAACAACTTAAGAAATAGAGGGATGCAGACAGAGTTATTAAATTAACAGGCTGGCAAGCTAAGGATGGGTAAGATTCTGCACATAGCCTTACCAACCTAAGACATAATTGCATTGCTTTTGTTAATACATATTCCATGATGGGTAAGGAAGGCATTCTTGTCAGAATGACCTAAGACAGGCTCAGTCTTGTTAATAAAATAAAAAAGGGGGAGAGGCAGAGAGACTTTGGGGCTGCTTGGCAAGAATCTGACATGTGCCAAGGACAAGAAAATGGGCTGCTTGGCAGGAATCTGACATTGGCCAAGGACAAGGAAGTAGGTTTCAGGCTGGAATCTGACATTAGGCTAGAAAAGTAGTAATTTCAGGTAGGAATCTAAATCTTAGGCTAGAACAAATAAGTAATTTCAGACAGGATTCTAAATTTTAGGCTAGAACAAGAAAGTAAGCCTCAGACATGAAAATGACCTTGCACTAGGACAGGGAAGTTGGCTCAGATACTTTGGTCATCCTGATAAGCCCTTAGAAACATTGGTCATGGGAGTGTTCACTTAATTGAGTTTAATGCCTTGCTTTTTTTTTTTTGACTATTTGTGTTGATTTTCTTGATTGTTCCTTGACTATTTGCATTTATTGTATTGCTAGACGCTCAACCTAGAACTGACCTTAATACATGCTTGTATCAAAATGGTAGAAAAGCATAAAGGAGGAGGGGAGATTGGATAGGGGGTTCTAGGGAGGGGAAATTGGAAAAGAGGATGACATCAGTCTTATAAATATATAAAATATACAATAAAAAATTTAAAAAAAGAAGTAGTAGGATGCAATGTTGTTCTGTGCTATATTTCAGTAAACATAGGGATTTTGATGTTATGAAAATTGCATGTTAAAACTACTAAAATAAATCTATCAACTTAAAGAATTGAGTCTATGTCTACTTATATATCTGTAATAAATTGCTCCCAGTAGAACGTAGGTATCTTGACAACTAGAATCTTTTCCTTGTTTTAATTGCTAACATTTTTATAAATGTCTGACTGTTATAAATTGATTTATTAAAAAAACTGATGATGTTTATTGTTTCTTTTCTTTAGAGTATTACCTAGAATTTAGAGATCATTATTAATTTTGTGCCTACACCTAAAATCTTCTGAAGAAAATAAGAGCAGATAAGAAAAAATGTTCTAGGATCCTTGGATAAATTGCAGTGATACATGTTAATTAAATGTTTCCTGTGAGAGTTTATAGTAAAAGATAAGGATGAAGACATACATCCTGCCATAATACATTCATGGTACTCCTCATATTTTCATGGAAAATCACTTAAATCAAAGAGAAAAAAATCAATAGCCCATTTGAAAAAGTCGGTCTAGGACCTGATCAGAAAGTTACCAAAAGAAGAAAAAACTCGTTAAGAAATATCACCAAAATGTTCATTATCCCTAACAACTAGCAAAATGGAAATCAGACAACTTTGAGACTTCATCTTATCCCAGCCAGAATAGCCAAAATCAACAAAAGAACCAACAACAAATGCTAGAAAGAATGTGGTAAAAAGTGAATACTTTTTTCATTGTGTTTGAGATTATAAACTGGTGAAGCTACTATGAAAGAATGTGGAGAACTCTTTTTGAATCCTGCTTCTCTCCTTAACATTTTCTCATGCTGTATGACTTCATTGCCAATAAACATAATTTTGATGGTTATTTAATATTTTAAAAAGAATATGTAAGGAACATAAAATGGGCTTAAAACAAAAAGAGAACACAAAGTTAGGTGGGTAATTTAGGTAGAATGAAGATGGGCAGGTGGTGAATATGATCAAAATCCATTATGTGAAAGTCTCAAAATCAAAACAGAAAAATATTAAAAACTCAAATTTTATTTTAAAGAGGTTAAGGTTGGCAAATAAAAATGATGCAATATGTGTGTCCCTGAAACTTGAGTGGTCTCACTAAATATAATCTTTCTTTTTAATGTTTGTGTATGTGTATGCAAATCATGGTAGGGATAAACTAGACAGGAGTCTAGGAGAAGAAAAACTGAAGTAGAATAAGGTAAATAGTACTGATTTTTAGACACTGATTTATTGATTTATTTAGTGAGTTACTTAGAGCACCTCTGTACTGCCTATTTGTCAAGCACGACTCTACCTGGAAGGGAATGACCTGGAGGAATAGCTGAAAGAGTGGTCATCGACCTTGATACCTGCTAACTGGTAAATCATGCTTCTGTAACATTATAATCTACAAAATTATTCTTCTGTAAAATCTCCCTTGCCTGCTGCCCCATCTTGTGGTGTGAGAGTATACAATGAGAATGCAAACTCAAGTTGAGACACACAAGGAACTAACTTGAGTTTGGTCTGTCAATGAAATCTCTCTTCTATTCTCATTGCTGTTAGAGTGTTTATTCCAGAGAGATGTCTGAAACAAAGCAAGAAGCATTGATTAAAGAGAAAGTGAAAGGTCTCATGGAACATGCAGTGGAAAACAAACTACTGGGGGTGAAAAGAATCAAGGGAGAAAAAAGGAAGGGGCAAGAAGGGGGCAAGACCTATGGCAATGTCATGTGAAGGATGCTGTAATGAAAAATAATTCTGAATAACCTAATAAAACTAAAACGCAGTGGATAGAGCTGAGTATAGTACAATTTGCAGTCCATTACTTCCATAATTTATAAAACAATAAATTAAGTTGTTGATAAATTTCAAATACCTGAGTGAGTTATAAAAAAAGACAATAGAATTGCCTGTAGTAAATAAAAAGGGTTCTAACATTGACCACAGTGAAGATGGAATCTACCATCCATTCAATAGAATATTTCTTTTTTGGACTCAATCATGCACTGGTCTAGAAATCAATGCAATATTGGTAATAACAGTCTTCATTTGGAAGGCTGGACCTGGATATTTTCAGAGACATATTTGGAAGTTAGCTGTAGTTCTCTAAGATGTTATGTTAACAAGAGATAGAGTTGGGATAGGATCTGGAATTCAAACAAGTGTTGGTGCATGTGTTAAGGCTCTTTTAATTGTCAAATTAATATTACTTTAGTTTCTTCTAAAGTATTCAATGTAAGTTGAATTACTTGTACACTTTCTAATTGTGTTCGTGTGTTGAAAGCTGACATGTCTGTTTATGGGAGTCCATCAACCAGCTTTTGTTTTATTGGCCTGAGTATTACAGAACCTTGGTTTTATTTAAAAAGCTTGCAAGTACTGGAAGAAGCAAGTCAGGATGAAAGCAGAAGCAAGAGGGTAGTAGGCTTACTTAATTATTGCTGGTATAATAGGTTTACTTACATTAATTGCAAGAACCACTGCTTCTGAAATTGCTTTGATACAAGAAGTTAAGACAGATACTTTTGTTAATCATTTAGCAAAAAAAAAATGTTACTAATATGTTGAGTATACAAGATGATTTAGATAGGTGTTTGTAACAATGGGTTGATGCTCTTTATTCTATTCAAATTATTGGAAGGATGTTCAGAGTTTAAGAGTAAGGAGCCATCTCAAATTCCATGCCAAATGCCAATGGAGTTGTATTACGTCTAATATTTACAATGATAGTCAGTATAAGTAGGAAAAAGTTTAAAGACACTTGCTGGGTATTTGGCATAAGTCTAATAACTCCTGGATGTTTTAACTTTGCCTAATGAGATTACACATTTAAAGAATTCTGCTCTGATGAGCTTTGATGCTGCAGATACTACTGATAAAATTCTCCATGACTTGAGGTCAGTATTTTCATTTTGGTCAAGATTAAATAATGGCATATGTATCTTGATCATGCTAGCCACTTTTGTCCTGGGAATACTTTTATTCATGCCCATTGTGTTAAAGCTTGTCTTTAACAAGATCAATATGGTGAGAGCCAAAGTACATGGCTTGAAACTGGAAATGGAACCCCAGACAGAGTTATTAATTTAACAGGCTGGCAAGCCAAGGACAGGTAAAATTCTGCACAAAGCCTTACCAGCCTAAGACACTAGTACATTGCTTTTGACAATGCATATTCTATGATGGGTAAGGAAGGCATTCTTGGCAGAATGACTTAAGATAGGCTCAATCTTGTTTATGAAATAAAAAAGGGGAAGATATGGACAGTTTTTGTGGCTGCTTGGCAGGAATCTGACATTGGCCAAGGACAAGGAAATGAACTTTAGGGAGGAATCTGACATTAGGCTAGAACAAAAAAGTAATTTCAGGGAGAAATCTAAATCTTAGGCTAGAACAAAGAAGTAATTTTAGGTAGGAATCCAAATCCTAGGCTAGAACAAAGAAGTAATTTTAGGCAGGAACTTAAATTTTGGGCTAGAACAAAGTAGACTTCAGGCATGAAAAGGATTTGACTTTGGGCCAGGACTGAGAAGTAGGCTCAGATATTTTGGTCATTCTAATTATCCCTTATAAACAGTGATCATGGGAATGCCCATGGGACTTTGTTTATTGCCTTGCTTGTTCTTTGACTATTTGTGTTTATTGTGTTGGTTGTTCCTTGACTATGTGCACTTATCCTATTGCTAGGTCCTCAACCTAGAACTGACCTTAATACATGCATGCAATTAAAATGATATAAAAGCAAAAATAAATAAATAAATTCATTCATTAAAAAAAAGACATTTTCCTTTGGATAACTAGGGTAGAGAGGGGAGCCTAAGAAGTATCCTCTAACTCTGTTAATTTAAGCCCAATTTCTAAAACTACAAAAGAAACAGATAATAGGAAGTAACATCTTGAACATTTTGGTATTTATATGCAGGTAAAAATTTGATCTTTCTTCGTGTTTAATACTTGACCCTTCCTACAATTGAAATATTTCACAATCTTTATTCTACACAAGATCTTGAATAATTTAATTAAAGTTCACACAGTTGTTCAATAAAGATTCTCTGGATCATATTCCAAATCAGAATCTGGTGCATCATATTTCCAAAGCAAAACAAACTGCAAATGATATAGGAGATCTACACTCTCTGATCTCTGCTTTTTAGTAGTTTTCCACAAAATCCATTCAACTGAGCACAGATTTTAGAAGTAGCAGTGTTTCCTTTGCTTTAAAGAAATTGAATAAAAACATTAATTAAAAAAATTCTATTTAAAATGAGGTCTATAATTTTCTATGTATCCAGCTTCTATTTTCTTCATTCGTATTGCATAGCTTAAAAGATTTAAGGGGAACAACTTAGCTTCTATCATAGGAGTTGTTAGTAGGTATGTATTTCCTTACCTTTGTTAAATAAATTTTCTTAAAATCAATACAATAAATACAAATGTGCTCTGAATTCAAGTTAGACAAGGAAACAAGGGACAGGATTATAACTCATGAAAAAGCAGACAGACTAAGGCACGTGAAGCAATTATTCCAGGTAACAGTGTGGGAAATATGTTTGCAATTATGTTATACAGGGATTATGTTAGACCTTGGGATTTAATGAGCAATTCATGAAGACTGGTCATTTTTTGAGATAAATTGACTGATCACCTAATGTGTAGCAGGATGAAATTGTGTCCAGTGGTATGTATAAGGAAGGGTTTTGTTAAATTTGGTATTTTACAAATTACATTGTGAAATTATTCCTTCAAATCTAACATATCAAAAACCTGGCTTTGTTCCATCTCTTTCTATACTTGTAGATAAGCAACAACAATAGAAAATATAAGAGTTGGCTGCAGGAATCCCTTTCTGTTTAGCATTGCTTATTCTGTGACCATTTATAATATATTCAAACTATAGAGTTAATTAAATAACTGTGGAGAGCCTTTGGTGCCACTTCAAGGATATTTACATTGGGCTAGGACAAGGAAGTAGGCTCAGGCAAGAATTTGACATTGGGCTAGGACAAGAAAGTAGTCTCAGGCAAGAATCTGACTTTGAGCTAGGACAAGACTCATGATGAATACAGCTGAGGAATGTGTTCTTTGTATCTTAATCATCTTGTTAAATCCATGAATACAGTAATTATGGGACCTTTGTTTATGCCTTGTCTGCTCCTTGACTACTTTGTTTCTGCCTTGTTTGTTCCTTGACTACTTTGTTTATGTCTTGGAACTGACAGTATTCTTTGTATATACCTAGAATGATAAAAAAAAAAAAAAAACAGACTGGGAGAAATTAAACCCACATCAGTATTTGTTGGGGTCATACTATAATGTCTAATTGTCTTTTCTTCCTTTAATCCTCCCTCCCTTCCTTGTGACCCTCTTGGCTGATTGTGCAAGTCTGGTCAAATAACTGAGTGTTCTGCTATTATTCTCTGTAGAGTGTCAATTAACATTTAGAGATGAGGTTATGAACCTTGAGGTCTCAAAAGAACTTATTTGAGAAAATTCACAGTGGGAAGGTCCTTGGGGTATGTAGTGGCTATTTCTGATTGTCAACTTGACTATATCTGTAATGAACTACAATTCAGAATTAGAAGGCTCACCTGTGATCCTGATCTTGAGGATGGGAGATATATGTTTCTGACCTGGGTCTTGGTTGGCATGGAAATCTTGAGGCATAGTGGCTATGAATCCCAGGAGACTAAGGAAAGGAGATTTTTGAGTTCAAGTTCATGTGGGACAAAGCAAGTATTAGATCAAGGCATGGTGGTTCACACCTTTGGTCTGGGCCACACCTTCTGTTGGAGACCTACATAAGGACATTGGAAGAAGGAAGACTCTCTCTTCTTTGCCTTGCGCCTTGTAGGACTAAGCAACTGCTAGGTCCTTGGACTTCCATTCACAGCTGCTGCTGACCATTTTTGGGGAGTTGTACTACAGACTGTAAGTCATTAACAAATTCCTTTACTATACAGAGACTACCCATAAGTTCTGTGACTCAAGAGAACCCTGACTAATACAGGGTCCTTGGACAGAAATTTCAATAGATGCTCATTTAAAAGTTTCCTGCATGTTTTCCTATGTAGATGATAAAAGTGAAGATGTGTTTCATGTTCCTTCTCACAATTTTATAGAGAACCCTGTTTTTCTGACCTTTCTTCTAAAAAATAAGCCAAATAAAAAAGTAAGATGAATAAGAAAAAATAGAATCTGTCCTCTTAGATAACACTCAGGATCCTGCTGGACAACAAATATTGTCATGCTTTTGCTCATCTACACTGTGACAATGATGAGTACTTTGTTTATTGTGGGGGAAGTGATTGCCTGTCTCTTCTTGGACGTTTCATTATTCTTTTTTTCTGCATATTGTTTATTCTACTGTCTTCTTGTTATTATTAATTTTACAGTTACTATGTGATGAAAAATGTGAATTCATTTTCAGTTTGCATGGGACAGACCTTCATAGTACAATTCTCTGGTAGGGCTGAAGCCTTCCTTTTGATAATGACTGCCATCTGCAAACTGCTGCACTATTTAATTATCATAAATCAGGCTTATATATGGTATATATATATAGGTAGTACAATCTGAGAGAGGGTTTTCATCTTCTCTTTAATGTCTTTTTGTTTTTGTCTTTATTTTGTAAAAGGAGAACAACTTTATGTAATATACGTTGATCATATTTTACATTCCAAGATTGAGAGGGACACAGCCTCCCTACCTTACAACTCAAACAACCTTAAAGTTTTCCTTTTTGAAACAAAAACAAAACAAAAATAAACAGAATACCCCATAAAACATAAAATGGAAGTAAAAATAAACAAGCAAATGACCAGTGAGACAACCTCTTCACAGAAGCAGAAAGAGATAAAATTCTACAAGAATACCCCTGAGTTCATTTTGTGTCGGCCAACTATTCTTGGGCACAGTACCTGTCATGAAGCATGGATAATATACTCAGTGAGACTCCACTGGGGAAAATTGACTTTTTCCTTTGGCAGTGGGTAAAGACTGCAGATAACTTCTTGGTTAGGTTTTCAAACCCTGTGTATACTTGTTTCTTTCAGTTTTGGGACCCCATCTGGCTTGATTTTGTGTAGGTCTTGTTTTTGTGCCATAGTCTCTGTGAACTTACATGTATATTAGTCTTGCTGTCTGGAAGACACTATTCTCTTGAAATCATCCATCACTTGTGACTTTTATAATCTATTATATCATTTTCTGCATCAATTCCTCAGTCCAGACAGGAGGTATTTGATGAAGATATTTCATTTAGGACTAAGAGCTCCAAAATTTCACTATTTGCACATTTTCCAGTTATAGATCTCTTAGTAGTTTTCATATACTACAAGATCTGACAATATGACTCAGCAAGACATCAATCTATTAGTGTTCTATTAGATATATCATTAGGAGTCGTTTTACTACCATATTCCATTGGCAGAATAATGGTATTAGGGTTTCCCTTTAACTCTATGAACTGTCTAGTCTTAGATTCTTGGGCACCTTAGTAGTATCATGTATGTATTTTGTCTCACAGAATGAGTCCAAAATGCCATCTAAATGTGGTAGTTATTTTTATAACATTTTGTACCATTATTGCACCTGTATATATTGTAGGCAGGTCACTGTTGATGGCTGTAGGGTTTGTAGATACAGATATTGATGATTACCTCAAGTAGAATGTAGAGTGCCTCCAGCACCATGAATGGTAGTCAGTATGGATAAAAGGTCTAGTTAGGTACCAGCTTGTCTTCTCCTTGTTAAATGACATATATGTGCTGACTTCAGCAGTAGGGTCTCACCATCAGGTTGTGGGAAAAAACCAATAGCATTAACAATGATCTATGACATTTGAGGGTTTAAATGGGAACACTTACAACAAGATTGTAACCTATCACTGACACTTAAGGTTTTACTTGGTGGCATAAATTATTTGTTTGTAACCTTTCTTTCTGTGAGCCCAACCACTTCATATGTGATTTGTACTCTTTACTGTAGCTTGTGACACAGGCGTCATTAATATTACTTTTGTTGCCAATAGTAGAACAGTCTGCATTGTGACAACATTTCAAAATCTACTAATTGTACTGACACTTCTAAATAATTTATTCCATTAATATTGCAATGAAACTAAGAAGAATAAATGTTATCTAGGTATTGGGGTTGGGGTAAGCCACTGCCTGGCATGGCTGTCCTCTGAGAGGCTTTACCAGCAATTGACTGAGACAAATGCAAATATTTTCAGACCAAAACAGAAGAGTCAGAGGAAGGACTGAAGTAGTTGAAGGAACCTGCAACCTCATAGGAAGAATAACATTGTCAACTAACCTGACCCCTCAGAGCTCCCAAAGACTAAGCTAAACACCAAGGAGCATATATGGGCTGGTCCATGACCCCAGGGCACAGGTGTAAGAGAGGACTGTCTTGTATGGCCACAGAGGAAAGGATACACTTAAGCCTGTGGAAATTTGATGCCCCAGGGAAGAGGGATGTTGATGAGGCTGAGGTGGGGATAAGTGCTCAGGTGGGGGAAGCACTCTCTCAGAGGTAGGGGAGAGGGACCAGGAAGGGGATCAACTTTTGAAATGTAAATAAATAAAATAATTTAATAAAAAAGAAAAAATCATTATAATCCATTTTAATAATAACTCAATTTGAAAAAAATACAGGTGAAGGTTTTTTTTTTTTTTTCACAAAACTCTGATTTTAAAATTCCAATATTCATTATTTTATCATCATAGAAGATTTCCAACTCTGGATTGGATGTTTCACTTCATGATTTGTTTTTCAACATTTAGTCATTATTCATTCATGTTCATATCATGAATCTTGATAGCAGAAATTACTTGAATTACCAGAATGTTAGCCCATGACTGTAATCACTTGGGGAGCTGAAGCAGGAGAATTGTTTGTTTAAGACGGTATTTAAACAATTCTGAAACTATTAACAGAAAAGCTCACAAAACACTTTAGAGAAAGACACAATCTAAGGTGTCCTGAAATACACTCTATGAGTTCATGACCTAAAATCAAGATGTTTTTCTCTTTTTTTTTTTTGTTTAAGCTTCTTAAATATTTTAATAGTTTTTCTTCTTCCATCTTCTTGACATCTTCCTCATCTCATAACCCATTCAACTTTATGTTTTTCTTTATCCCATATTCATCTTTTTAAAATATAACATTAAATACAAAAAATAAAATTTTAAACAAACAAAAACTAAAAAAGACAAAAAGGTTAAATCAACAAAAGGCAACAAAAATCCCATAAAAATAGATTTTCTGAGGTGTTAAAGTCAGTCATCTCAACTATAATTTTAAATTTAGTAGAATTTGTGCAGAAGAGGTCAGTACACACACAGAATCTATTGGAAAGAGCACATAGGAGGTATTAGTTCTCTGGGGCATAATTCTTTAGAGATTTAACTTGAAGGAAGCACACTGGGGGCAATTTGGAGAGATCAGTAAAATATTTAGTATTTCATTATGAAGTTCTTGTAAATAATTTCCTTTGCCTCATAAAAGAATTCTCTTGGGTATTTGATGTTACCACTGGTTATAAAAAACCAATAACATGGTACATATAAACCAGACTAATGCTGTTTTGTGAGTGATAAATAATATAAAATAGAGTCTCTATTTTGTGATTATTATGCACTGTGCACAACTGAAAAACATGCTAAGATTATTTGATTAATTTAATAGTAAACATATGAGTAAAAATGAAAGAGTCTTAATACATGTTCCCAAATCAGCTTTCAAATTTAATGATTCAACTTATATAGTAACTGTTTTTTTTCTGGATTTCAATTGTGCAGAAATCTGAAATCTACACTCTAAATTGGTTTTTGAAGAATGGAGTTTGCTATGATCTGTGTGAGCCCAAGGAGCTGGTTCTATGTGACAAAGCAAGTCTATCTTACATGACTGAATGTTAATTTGTTTAAAGGTATACCTGTACTGATATATTTGCAGTTTTTCCTTTAAAAATAAAAAGATATTTTTCTAGATTTGAAAATAAAACCACAGAAGCCTGAATTGGAATATGTGAACAAAGAAGAAATACAAAACCCAGGTAACATGTCAGTTAAATTATTCCAGTGTTTTGGTTTTTGTTGTTGGTATTTTTTAAAAATAAGGTCAAAGAAGCTTAGTTCAATTGTGCCTTTCATAAATAGGTTGGTGACTTATTTCAAACTTTTACACCAGAGACAGTAGGATAGTGCATTCACATTATCTATTTTATAGAATGTTGACATATTAATAAACTAAAATTCCTAGAAAATTTATATTATTGTTTAAATGCATATGATACAAGTGAAAGCATATTGCAAAACATGAATAATGTAACATGGACATGATTTGTCTTCACAACAATGTCTTTATCAGAAATTTTATAAAATTTACAGAATGAAACTGTTGTTATTATAAATTGTCACCTCCTTGTGGGATTTTACATTTTTTGTTTCTCTGCAGATGTTTCATTCATTTTAAAACTAATTTAACTGTTATAAAATTTTTATCTTTCAAATTAAAATATAATGGTCATGTCCCACATTCTCTTCTTTTTCTCCAACTCTTTTTCTACACTGCTTTTTTTTGTTTCCAATCCAATATGTGGCCTCTATTTCTTCAAATGACTGAACAAGTTGTATTTAAGTATATTATCAATTCAGATATAAATGTATATAAAATCCTAAACATATGTTACAACAACAAAATTAGTAGAGTCCATTTCTCTTTAGTGAGGCAAATGCAAACAATTTATTCATGTTGTATCTCCACACTCCATCCCATGCTTAACCCTTATCTGTACTGAATTATGACTTTCCATCCCTTCCTCCTCCCACCTCTTAAACTAATCTTGTATTATTTCTATGAATATGACTAGTCTAATACTTCATAAATGTGAGATAATAACATATATGTACTTTCATGCTGGTCTGATTTAAGAATTTAGTATAATTTATTCATTTCACCTATTAATTATAATTCCTTTTTAAAATGTAATATATTGCTCATCTATTTCCTCACTATTCCCACTTGGAAATCTACTTTGATACTAAATCTTTGTGTGTGTGTGTGTGTTGTACAGTGCTTTATTTATTTGTCTGATGATTGGTAAATAAGATGTTACTATGTTTTCGACTATTGTGAATAATTCTGCCTTAACATCAGTTCAATATTAATTATAGTTTATGTTAAAATTTATTTTATATATGCATGAATGAATTTTTGTCATGAAAATTGCTAGGTAATTATGAAATATATAACTCATGCTCAGAAATTTATTTTTTTAAGTACTAATGGAAATACTTTTGCTTATTAGAATGAATAAAAATTTTTATGATGATTTAAGTATAAAATTTGCATGAATCTTCAAAGAAAGTCATCTGTTTCTGACGGTTCTATAGATCTCATTTCAATTGTCTTAAAAACTTCTGTGCTCATTTGATTCCATAGCTTTAAAACATTAAATTTAATTGTAAAAAGTTTCAGATCCATTAGTAATATACAGGAAAAGAAAGACAACGAATTTCTTTACAGTAATGTGTGTGGAAAGAAGGTTCAGCTTCCATAACTGTACACAATAAAATATAATCCTCCCAGTCATCCAATGGGAATTCCCCTTTGAGTCATTAAAGGTGAAGGCTCTGGGGAGATTCACTCATATCTTTTACATGAAGCCATGGCATTTAAAAGTATGTACAGAAACCAATAACAATCAAGAATACCCTGAATTTATTTAGTGTTTATGTATCAGGTAAGTGTCTTTACACTATATTTGCATTTAATCCTAGACATTCTCTAAATGTTACATGGTTTACAGTTATCATGAAATATGTTGTATAATTCACCCAAAGTCACACGGTTACTTAGCATAGATTATGGAGATTGAGAATCCTGAGAGAAATTGGATTTGAACATCTCAACAGTCCCAGGTGCTGTTTCACATGAAGGCAAAGCAAAATTGTCCACAACCATGTATGACATAGGAAACCCACATTCTTTGCTCATTGCTTATCTTGATTTTTTGCCAAGTTCATTTTTATTTGCAGATTTTAGAGGTAACATTTTTCTATGCTTCAAAGAAACTGAATATTCTATACTTCTATTTTCTATACTTCAAAGAAAACACATAATATTTAAGTAAGTCATATTTCGGATGAGAAATCCAATGATCTGATTTAATTTTTAATTGGAGTACATGTATAGATATAGTATTTCCATGATTATTTTCCTATATTTGAGTAGCACTATTATTTTCAATGGATATAACTCTTTTTATAGAATAATATAAATAAAAATGCACAAGCTTTCCTTGTGTGTTTTAAAAGTGTCTAGATTACTTTTCTGCAACAATTGAAATTTCATCACTTACACTTGAAGAAAGCAGTTATTTAAAAGCATTTCTAGTATTTTATGCCCTCGTTTCTATGCAGTTTGTTTATCTTTTATGGAACTGGCTTTTGCAAGTCTCTTTTATGTATCTTATTTGCCATTAATCAGGTTAACATATTTAAAGCATCCATTAATAATTATTTGTTAAGTACTTATAACTCTGGAAGTATTATGAATGTTTATAAGATTTTTTTATTTAATGAAGCCTAATATTGATTTAGAAAATGCATAAAATTGAGAGAACAGAATAAGTACAGAAATATCAATTTGCAGTTTTTGTGAGAGATTGTCTAAAGAAAGCCACTTTGGAGGAATCAGAAGACCCCTTTACCCTAAAGTTTGTGAAAATCAGGTGGAGTATAGTGAGAGGAGAATCCATTTTCTGATGTGTTGCAGGTGTAAGTAGTGTGAAAATGCTCAGAAAGTCTCCACAGTCTTTCTCAGTTAGTGGTGGGAGTTTGTAAACCAATTCTATATCCATTTTGTGATTTTTTAGTTTGTTTACATATAGTTCTTGTGTATATAGTTATACCCACTGTGATTTTGTGTATGTGGTGTCCTTGTTGTGTCTGGCTAATACTATTCCACATCAAATTACCACTAGTTCTGACCTGTATATGTTCCTGCCCCTTTTCTGCAGCAAAACCCTTGCCTTGTGAAGAGATGGTTGATATAATAATAAATAATAGTAAATATATTATAATATATTACATATGGCATCTCAGTTATAGCTAAGACTCTACAATCTCCAATTTTCTGAATGCCAACCAGTTGTGTGTTTCTCTGTGGATTTTTATCTACTGCAGAAAGAAGCTTCACTACTGAGGTTTGAGATATGTATAAGTATATGGATATAAAGATAAAAATCTATGAGACAATTTGTGCTATATCATATAAGCAGTTGGCCAATCATAAAATTTTGTTCATGGAACTTAAGATCACTTCAAATTTAGCATCTGGTCTGTCTGCAGGCTTTGACATCTGAGTGAGTTCAGCACTCTTAGAACAACATATGGAAAAGAGGAACAATGTGACTGAATTTATCCTCCTGGGCCTCACCCAGAACCCAGAGGGCCAAAAGGTTCTGTTTGTCACATTCTTGCTCATCTACATTGTGACAGTAATGGGCAATCTGCTCATCATGGTGACCATCATGACTAGCCAGTCCCTAGGATCGCCTATGTACTTTTTTCTGTCTTATTTGTCATTTATAGATACTGTCTATTCTACTGCCATTGCTCCCAAAATGATTATTGACTTGCTCTATGAAACAAAGACCATCTCCTTCCAGGCTTGTATGACTCAAGTTTTTATAGATCATTTATTTGCTGGAGCTGAGGTCATTCTTCTGGTGGTGATGGCCTATGACTGTTATGTGGCCATCTGTAAACCTCTTCATTATTTGACCATCATGAACCGGCAGGTGTGTGTTCTCATGCTCTTGGGGGCCTGGTGTGGTGGCTTTCTCCACTCATTAATTCAATTTATCTTCATTTATCAACTTCCTTTCTGTGGTCCAAACATCATTGACAACTTTCTGTGTGACATTTATCCTTTGCTAAAACTAGCTTGCACCAATACTTACCTCATTGGGCTTTGTATGATTGCTAATGGAGGGGCAATTTGCACTGTCACCTTTTTAATTCTCCTAGTTTCCTATGGGGTCATTTTACACTCCCTTAAGTCACATAGTCTGGAAGGGAAGCGCAAAGCTTTGTACACATGTGCTTCCCACATTGCTGTGGTCATTTTATTCTTTGTTCCCTGTATTTTCTTGTTTGCAAGGCCCACCTCCACATTTTCCATTGATAAGTGTGTGACTGTAGTTCTAACTTTAATTACTCCCATGTTGAACCCCTTAATCTACACTCTGAGGAATGCAGAAATGAAAAATGCCATGAGGAGACTTTGGAGCACTAAAGTCACTTTAGTAGGAGAAATGTATTCTTTCTGCCGATCATGACATTTGGTCTTTCATGAAAACAAGGAATAAATGCCTTGAAGTATATCCATTTTCATTGTTATTCTTTTTTATGTATATTATTTGTTCTGAAACAGTGATCTTAATTAATGTTTAAATGGATTATAATTTATCCTTAAAGAACAAGGATATCATACAGACTTAACACCAACTAATGTAAGTTTTTTTGATGGACTATAATTTTGCCTTTTCATATACTTTCAATTTTTAAATTTATTTTATGAAATTTAAATTGCATTTTTCTTGAAAAGTTATATTTATAAAGTAATATATGATGTTTTGTTTGAAACCTGTATTAGAAAAAGTTTTAATAAAACTAGTTGAAATCTTTACCTCATCTTTTTTGTGTGTTTTTCTATTTCCAAAAAATATATTTATGTTTATATCTTAAGATATATTACAAAACAAAATATGATTTTGGAGAATGAATTCAATTTAGCCCAAAGATCAAGTACATTTCCAGTTTGAGATTCAAAAATATTATTTAGAGTATATATCAGCAGTGTAGAAGGGTTCTGTTTTATCTACATCTGTCTCAACATTTGTTAGTTAATTAAAAAAAATTTAAATAGCTGAGTAGTATTCCATTGTGTAGATGAACCACATTTTTTTGTATCCATTATTCTGAGTTGTTTTCAGCTTCTGGTTATCACAAACAAGGCTGCTATGAACATAGTGGATTGGGTGCCCCTGTGGCATAGTGGGACATCTTTTGGGTATATTCCCAAGAGTAGTATTGCAGGGTCTTCAGGTAGGTCTATTTTCAATTTTCTGAGGAACTTCCAGGTTGATTTCCAGAGTGGTTGTACCGGTTTTCAATCACACCAGCAATGGAGTAGTCGTTCTCTTTTTCCACATCCTTGCCATCATGTGCTGTCACTGGAGATTTTGATCTTAGCCATTCTGATTGGTGTAAGGTAGAATCTCAGGTAGTTTTGATTTGCATTGCTCTGATCACTAAGGACTTTGTACATTTCTTTAGGTGTTTCTCCGCCATTTGAGATTCCTCAGTTATGAATTCTTGGTTTAATTTTATACCTCATTTTTTGATTGGATTGTTTGGGGTTTTAGCTTCTTGAGTTCTTTATATACTTTGGATTATTTATATATTTTGGATATTAGCACTCTATTAGATATGAGGTTAGTGAAGATTTATTTTCCAATCTGTAGGTTGCCGATTTGTCTTATTGGCTATGTCTTTGCCCTACAGAAGCTTTACAGTTTCATGAGGTCCTATTTATCAATTCTTGATCTTAGAGCATGCGACATTGGATTTCTGTTTAGAAAATGTCCTCTTGTGCCAATGAGTTCAAGACTCTTTCCCACTTTCTCTTCTATTAGATTCAGTGTATCTGGTTTTATGTTGAGGTCTCTGCTCCACTTGGACTTGATCTTTGTGCAAGGTGACAAATATGTATCAATTTTCATTTTTCTACATATCGACAGCCATTAGACCCGCACCATTTGTTGAAGTTACTTTTTTCCCATTGTATATATTTGGCTTCTTTGTCAAAGATCAAGTGCCTGTGAGTGTGTGGTTTTATTTCTGGGTCTTCAATTCGATTTTATTTGATCAGTGTGTCTGTCTTTGTACCAATAACATGCAGTTTTTATCACTATTGCTCTGGAGTAAAGCTTGGGGTCAGGGATGGTGATTTCCGCAGGTATTCTTTTATTGTTAAGTATTGTTTTTACTATTCTGTTTTTTTCTTGCCTTTCCAGGTGAATTTGAGAATTGCTCTTTCCATGTCTTTGAAGAATTATGTTGGGATTTTGATGGGGATTGTACTGAATCTGTAGATAGCCTTTGGCAGGATGGCCATTTTTACTATGTCAGTTTTGCCAGTCCATGAGCATGGGAGATGTCTCCATTTTCTGAGATCTTCTTCAATTTCTTTCTTGACATCCTAAGTTTGGCAGGCAAATGGATGGAACTAGAAAATATCATCCTGAGTTAGGTAACTCAGACCCAAAAGGACATGTATTGTATGTACTCACTAATAAGTGAATATTAGCCTAAGAAATAGTACAGAATACCCATGATATAGTTTATAGAACTCAAAAAGGTCAACAAGCTGAAAGCCTAAGCGAGGATGCCTCAGTTCCACTTGGCAGGAAGAAGAAAACAACCACAAGTGGGGAGGGAGGGAGGTACCTGAGAGGGAAAGGGGGTTAGTGGGAGAGAAGAACATGATCTGGTATTGGTTGGGAGGAAAAGGATTGAAGCCCTGAAGGCCAGTAGAAAGAATGGAAACAGGCTACCTTGGGAGGTAGGAGGTTGGGGGGACCCTCTAGAATGTACCAGAATGTACCAGAGACCTGGGAGGTGAGAGACTCTCAGGACTCAAAGGAAGGGACTTTAGATAAAAATGCCCTATATTGGGGATAGGGAACTTGTAGAGCCTACCTGCAGCAGAAAGACAGGGCATCGAGTGACAGATGGGGTTGCCATCTCACAGTCAAAACTCTGACCCATAAATGTTCCCATCTGAAAGAACTTCAGGGATGGAAATGCAGAGGAGCCTGAGGAAAAGAAGGCCCAGCAACAGGACCAAAGTTGTATCCAGCTCAAGGGGAGGCCCCCCCAGACCTGACACTATTACTAAGGCTATGGAGTGCTCACAAAAAGGGACCTGTCATGACTTCTCTTTGAAAGAGCAAGCAGCTGAAAGAGTCAGATGAAGATATTTTCACCCAACAAATGGACAAGCTGCTGACTCCTGTGGTTGTATTAAGGGAAATCTGGAAGAAGCTGAGGAGGAGGGCAACTGTGTAGGAGGACCAGCAGTCTCAAGCTGGACCCTCAGATCTTTAAAAGACTTGACCACCAGCATGACAGCATACACCAGCTGATATGAGGCCCCCAACACATATACAGCAGAGGACTGCTGGGCCTGGTTTTATTCAATGAAAATGCACCTAACCCTTCAGAGACTGGCAGCCCCAGGGAGTTTAGAAATCTGGTGGGGTAGGGATTGGGGATGGGAACATCATTATGGAGGAAGTATGGGATGTGGAACAATTGGAGGGTAGACTGGGAGGGGATTAAAACCTGTAGTTAAAAATAAATAAATAAATAAATAAATAAATAAATAAGATCAAAACGATTTTTTTATTACTTTTAATTTTTTATAGTCTAGCCATTATGCTCCTCCTGCTCTATCTTCCCACAGGTCCTCATTCCATTCTTCTTCCCCTCTCCCGTTGTCTCCAAGAGGATGGCCCCCTCCTCCCGGTCCTCCCTACTTCTTTGGGCCTCAAGTCTCTCCAGGGTTAGGCTCATTTTCTCCCACTGGGGCCAGACAGGTAGTCTTCTGCTGTATATGTGTCAGGGCCTCCGACTACCTCATGTATGCTGCCTGGTGGGGCTTAGTGAGATATCTCAGGGGTCCAGGCTAGTTGAGACTGCTGGTCTTCCTATGGGGTCACTCTCCTCCACAGCTTCTTTCCCTAATTCAATCACAGGGGTACCAGACTTCAGTCCAATGGTTGGGTGTAAGTTTCTGCATCTGTCTCAGTCAGCTGCTTGTTGGGTCTCTCAGATGACAGCTATGCTAGGTTCCTGTTATTAAGCACACCATAGTATACATAGTTGTGCCAGGCCTTGGAGCTTCCACTTGAGGTGAATCCCAAGTTGGACCTTTCAATGGACCAACTTTCCCTCAGACTCTTCTGCATTTTTGTTCCTTCAGTTCTTTTAGACAGGAACAATTTTGGGCCAGAGTTCTTAACTGTAAGATGGTAAACCCATCTCTCCACATGATATTCTTTCTTTCTTTCTTTCTTTCTTTCTTTCTTTCTTTCTTTCTTTCTCTCTTTCTCTCTTTCTTTCTTTCTCTCTCTTTTCTTTTCCTTTGTTTTCTTATTAAGGTTTGTTTACTCTCATTTAGTCCTTTTTAAAAATTTGTTATTTTATTTATTGACATTTCAAGTGTTATCACCCTTCCCAGATTTCCCTCCACAAACTCCCTATCCCCTGCATTTCCTTTTGACAGGAGGAATTCTGGATTAATATCTTTGAGGAGGGTGGATGGCTGTATTCCTCAACTGGGGGCCATGCCTATCCACTGGATATGGTCTCTATAAGTTCACTCTCCCCTTTGTAAGGTATTTCCTTAATGTCCTCCTGTTGAGTCCTGGGACACATTTGGGTCCCTGGAATCTGGGATGTCCTAGTGGCTATCTCCACTTCCCATTCCTTCCTGCTACTCACCTCCTTTCAGATTCCTGACCCTCTCTCTGTATTTCTCCCCCATCTCCTCCCTTATCTGAACCACTCTTCCTCTTTCATTCCCCCTCATCTTTCTCTCCTAGATCCTTCTCTCCCTCTACTTCCCAAGATTATTCTTTATGCCCTTCTGAGTATGACTGTAGCATTCACACTTTGGTATGGTCCTCTTCTTGGGTTTCATATGTTCTGTGAGTTGTATCATAGGTATTTCAAGCTTCTTTTTGGCTAATATCCACTTATCAATGAGTATATACATATGAGTGTGTGTTTTTTGTGACTGGGTTACCTCACTCATTATGATATTTTGAAATCCCATACATTTGCCTGCGAATTTCATGAATTCATTGTTTTTTTCTTTTTTCTTTTTCTTTTTAAATTAAATACATTATTTATTTACATTTCAGATGTTATCCCCTATCCCTATTTGCATCCCCAAACCCCCTATCCCATCCCCCTCCTTCTTTTGCTTTTATATCATTTTTATTAGATATTTTATTTACACTTCAGATGCCACCCCCTTTCCCCATTCCCCCCCCCAGAAAACCCCTATCCCATGCCCCCTTATCTTTTTTGCATTTATATATTTTTTTAAAAAAATGTTAATCATAGGCTTTATAAGTTTGGTATTGTTCAATCAGAGGTGTAACCCACTACCCAAACTAGATATAACCACTATCTTTGACTGGTGGAGATACATGAACATCTGCCTCCCTGTCTCCCCCCTCTTTCTCTCTTTCATCACCTAGCTTCTACTCTCCTTCTTCTCCTCCTCTTCTTACTCCATCTCTTCCTCTCAGTACTCCTCCCACCTTAGCTCCTCCTACATATCACGCTTCCTGTTAAAATGAAACATTTCTCTCAAAATATAATTAGAGGATAATTATGCCAATTTGTACCAGTGAAGTACAAGATAGTCCTAATACCCAGTCCATCCTTTTGTTGACTAACCAGCACCTCTGTTGTCTATCCTGACTGAAACATTTAGTTCTGAACCTGGCTTTAGAATGAATGTCAGCTGACGACCATCCACTCAAATCTTTTCTCTCAAAGTAAATAGTCAGGATTGGCTATGAGGCTATAAGTTTTCAACCCCGTCAGATATCCAGAATGACTGAGTTAACTATAATTGTGGGAAGCACAAAGCATAGCTTCTAAAACTTAGCCAATTTATAGAGACCTCTGAACACCTGGACACTTGCTCTACTTCAAAACGGAGCATCTGTTCTTCTGCCTTCTGGCCCAGGATCATCTATCTGACAGACCTTAGTGCTGCAGAATTATTAAGGGCTGATTACTCTGTCTAGGCAGATATAATCAGTCGACTATTCTGCAAGTGTGTCCTTTTCTGGACAGTAATTTGTCTGTAGAAGGAAAGAGGCAATTCTTGCCTAGTGGCTGTCTCACCATAACTGGAGTAACTCCAAGGATGCTCAATTTCTTCTTAGAATCCAAGACAGGAAGCTGTCAGGAGCAGACAGGTCTCTAATAAAAATGAACATTAATACAGAAATGTTTGTCATGTCAATTCTATGGATTTCTGATGTTTTGAAAACCAACTATACATGTAAGGTAATCTGGACTGTTGCCTGTTAACTCCACTCAGCTATTTCTAAATAAAACATAGAAAACACCCTTATAATAAACTTCAAGCCATGAATTTGCTATAGTCCCTTAACTCACAGGCTGACCATCTCAAATCAGTTTAAAAAGTTAAAGAAGGACTGGGTCTAAGCCTTGTATTCCTGAATGTGTTATACTGGTACAATGCCTATGAGAGTAACAATATTCATCTCACTCTTATATCAATACGTAGCTCATACCAATGAAAAACTTAAAATTTGTAATCAAAGTAAATTGGGGCCATTTAAAAATTTATATCTTCATCTTGATACTAATTATACAGATTTCTACTAATAGGTTATTGCTATGCAATAGATCCTAGCTAATCCTCTCTATTCCCACAAAACCACTACTTTTCCCTAGAAAGACAGCCCAACATTTACTACCTTAGTCCCCAAGCCCAGGGAATAGGGGTGCTGACTCTTCATTAGCTTCTTCAAGCTGATTATGGGCGTTGAGATATTAGAAGAGGAGTGGGGGGAAGAGCAAATTGACAAGCCTCTGATGCTGTGTCTTCACTGCCTCCAGATGGAATTCCCGGACCTCAGAGGTTTGAGCAGGTCTGCCCAGCATGCTTGTTGAGTAGATACACCAAGGCTGATCATTCTGCAATATACAATTCTCAAAACAAATTTTAGTATCAAGATAGTTTTTTTTTAAAGAGAGCTGACATTTTATCGAAAATGTTGGTCCTAACTGCTTTTTTCCCCCTCTTTTATTGGATATAATATTTACATTTCAAATTTTATCCCCATACCGAGTTCCCCCCACCACCCAGGAACCGCTTATCCCATCCCTCCTCCTCCTGTTTCTATGAGGGTGTTCACCCACCTATCCCCCAATCACCCTCCCCACCCTCAGGTTCCCCCCACACACACACACTCAGTGCTCAGCCTTCAAGGTACCAATGACCTTGTCTCCCACCTATGCCTAACACGGCCATCCCCCCCCCTACATATACAGCTGGAGTCATGTGTTTCTCCATATGTGCTCCTAGGCTGGTGGTTTAGACCCTGGAGAGCTCTGGCTGGTTGGCATTGTTGCTCTCCTCATGGGGGCCACCAAACCTTAAGGCTCCTTCAGTTTACTCTCTAACTCCTCCATTGGGAACCTTTGATCAGATTAATGGATAGCTGTGAGTATCTGTCTCTGGGTATGTCAGACTCTGGGGGACCTCTAAGGAGACAGCCTTATCAGGCTGCTGTCAGCTTTCCCTTCCTGACATTCATATCAGCGTCTACTTTTGGTGACTGCACATGGAATGAATACCCAGGTAGAATAGTCTCCATACAACCTCCCCTTCAGATTCTGTCCTACACTTTGTCTCCATATTTGCTCCCTTGGGTATTTAGTTACTCCTTCTAAAAAAGACCTAGGCATCCTCACTTGTTCTTTCTTCTTCATGAGCTTCATGTAATCTGGTAGTTGAATCTTTGTTGTTTCAAACTTTTGGGCTAATCTCCACTTATCAGTGAGTAAATACCATGTGTGTTCTTTTGTAATTGGGTTACCTCACTCAGGATGATATTTTCTAGTTCCATCCATTTACCTAAGAATTTCTCAAATTCATTGTTTTTAATAGCTGAGTAATATTCTATTGTGTAAATGTACCACATTTTTTGTATCTATTCCTTTGTTGAAGGACATCTGGGTTCTTTCCAGCTTTTGGCTATTATAAATAAGGCAACTATGAACATAGTGAAGCATATGTCCTTGTTATATGTTGGAGAATCTTCTGGGTATATGCCCTGGAGTTGTATAGCTGGGTCCTCAGGTAGTGCTATGTCCAATTTTCTGAGGAACCGCCAGACTGACTTCCAGAGTGGTTGTACCAGCTTGCAACCCCACCAACAATGAAGGAGTGTTCCTCTTTCTTCACATCCTCGACAGCATCTACTATCATCTGAGTTTTTGATCTTAGCCATACTGACTGGTGTCAGGTGGTATCTCAGTGTTGTTTTGATTTGCATTTCCCTGATGACTAAGGATGTTGAGCATTTCTTAAGGTGCTTTTTGGCCATTCTTGTTACCTCAGTTGAGAATTCTTTGTTTAGCTCTGTACCCCATTTTTAATGGGGTTATTTTGTTGTTTGGCGTCTAATTTCTTGAATTCTTTGTATATATTCGATATTAGCCCTCTATCAGATGTAGTATTGGTAATGGTCTTTTCCCAATCTGTTGGTTGCCATTTTGTCTTGTTGACAGTGTCTTTTGCCTTACAGAAGCTTTACAATTTGATGAGGTCCCATTTGTCGATTCTTGATGTTAGAGCATAAGCCATTGGTGTTCTGTTCAGGAACTTTTCCCCTGTGCCTAGGTATTCGAGGGTCTTCCCCAACTTCTCTTCTATTAGTTTCAGTGTATCTGGCTTTATGTGAAGGTCCTTTATCCACTTGGAGTTGAGCTTTGTGCAAGGGGATAAGAATGGATTAATTTGCATTCTTCTACATGTTGACCTCCAGTTGAGGCAGCACCACTTGTTGAAAATGCTGTCCCTTTTCCACTGGATGGATTTAGCTCCCTTGTCAACAATCAAGTGACCATAGGTATGCAGGTTCATTTCTGGGTCTTCAATTCTATTCCATTGATCATCCTGTCTGTCTCTGTACCAATACCGTGCAGTTTTTATCACTACTGCTCTGTAGTACAGTTTGAGGTCAGGGATGGTGATTCCCCCAGAGGTTCTTTTATTGTTGAGAATAGTTCTCGCTCTCCTAGGTTTTTTGTTATTCCAAATGAATTTGTAAATTGCTCTTTATATCTCTATGAAGAATTGATTTAGAATTTTGGTGGGTATTGCATTGAATCTGTAGATTGCTTTTGGCAGGATAGACATTTTTACTAAGTTAATCCTGCCAATCCAGGAGCATGGGATATCTTTCCATCTTCTGAGATCTTCTTCAATTTCTTTCTTCAGAGACTTGAAGTTCTTGTCATACTGATCTTTCACTTGCTTGGCTAGGTTCACTCCAAGATATTTTATTTTATTTGTGGCTATTGTGAAGGGTGTCATTTCCCTAATTTCTTTCTCAGCCTGTTTATCCTTTGAATAGAGGAAGGCTACTGATTTTTTTGAGTTGATTTTATATCCAGCCACATTGCTAAAGTTGTTTATCAGGTTTAGGAGTTCTCTGGTGGAAGTTTTAGGTTCAGTTAAGTATACTATCATATCATCTGCAAATAGTGAAATTTTGACTTCTTCCTTTCCTATCTGTATCCCTTTGACTTCCTTTTGTTGTCTAATTGCTCTAGCTAAGACTTCCAGTACTATATTGAATAGGTAAGGTGAGAGTGGGCAGCCTTGCCTAGTCCCTGATCTTAGTGGGATCGTTTCAAGTTTCTCTCCATTTAGTTTGATGTTGGCTACTGGATTGCTGTATATTGCTTTTACTATGTTTAGATATGGGCCTTGAATTCCTGATCTTTCCAAGACTTTTAACATGAAGGGATGTTGAATTTTGTCAAATGCTTTCTCAGCGTCTAGTGAGATGACCATGTGGTTTTTTTCTTTGAGTTTATTTATGTAGTGGATTACATTGATGGATTTCCGAATATTGAACCACCCCTGCACTCCTGGGATAAAGCCTACTTGATCTTGATGGATAATTGTTTTGATGTGTTCTTGGATTAGATTTGCAAGAATTTTATTGAGTATTTTTGCATCAATATTCATAAGAGAGTTTGGTCTGTAGTTCTCTTTCTTTGTTGGGTCTTTTTGTGGTTTAGGTATCAGTGTGATGGTAGCTTCATAGAACGAATTGGGTAGTGTTCCTTCTGTTTCTATTCGATGGAATAGCTTGAAGAGGATTGGTATTAGGTCTTCCTTGAAGGTCTGAAAGAATTCTGCACTGAAACCATCTGGCCCCGGACAATTTTTGGTGGGAAGATTTTTAATGACTGTGTCTATTTCTTTAGGTGTTATGTGACTGTTTAGATGGTTTATCTACTCCTCGTTTAACTTTGGTACCTGGTATCTCTCTAGAAAATTCTCCATTTCCTCCAAATTTTCCAATTTTGTTGAGTATAGGCCTTTGTAGTAGGATCTGGTGATTTTTTAAATTTCCTCTGTTTCTGTTGTTATGTCTCCCTTTTCAGTTCTGATTTTATCAATTTGAATGCTGTCTCTGTGCTCTTTGGTTAGTCTGGCTAAGGGTTTGTCTATCTTGTTGATTTTCTCAAAGAACCAGCTCCTGGTTTTGTTGATATTTTGTATAGTTCTTTTTGTTTCAACTTGGTTGATTTCAGCCCTGAGTTTGATTATTTCCTGCCATCTACTCCTCTTGGGTATACTAGCTTCTTTTTGTTCTAATGCTTTCAGGTTTGCTGTCAAGTTGTTAATGTATGCTCTTTCCACTTTCTTTTTGTGAGCACTTAGAGCTATGATTTTTCCTCTTAGTACTGCTTTCAATGAGTCCAACAGGTTTTGATATGATGTGTCCTCATTTTCATTCAAATCTAAAGTCTTTAATTTCTTTCTTTATTTCTTCCTTGACCAAGTTATCATTGAGTAGAGCATTGTTTAGTTGCCAAGTGTATGTGGGCTTTCTGTTGTTTTTGTCCATGTCAAAGACAAGTCTTAGTCCATGGTGGTCTGATAAGGTACTAGGGATTATTTAATCTTTTTGTACCTGTTGAGGCCTGTTTTGTGACCAATTATATAATCTGTTTTGGAGAAGGTACCATGAGGTGCTGAGAAGAAGGTATATTCTTTTTTTTAGGATGAAATGTTCTGTAGATGTCAGTTAAGTCCAATTGGTTCATAACTTCTGTTAGTTTCATTGTGTCTCAGTTTAGTTTCTGTTTCCATGATCTGTCCATAGCTGAGAGTGGGGTGTTGAAATCTCCCACTATTATTGTGTAGGGTGCAATGCATGCTTCAAGTTTTAGTAAAGTTTCTTTTATGTATGTGGGTGCCCTTGCATTTGGGGCATAGATGTTCAGAATTGTGAGTTCCTCTTGGTGCATTTTTCCTTTGATGAATATGAAGTGTCCTTCTTTATCTTTTTTGATTACTTCTGGTTGAAAACTGATTTTATTTGATATTAGAATCGCTACTCCCGCTTGTTTTTTGGGACCATTTGCTTGGAAGATTGTTTTCCAACCTTTTACTCTGAGGTAGTGTCTGTCTTTTCCACAGAGGTGCGTTTCCTGAATGCAGCAAAATGTTGGGTCCTGTTTACGTATCCAGTCTGATAGTCTATGTCTTTTTACTGGAGAATTGAGTCCATTGATATTAAGAGATATTAAGGAAAAATGAGTGTTGCTTCCTGTTATTTTTGTTATTGGCAGTGGAGATATGTTTGTGTAGTTGCCTTCTTTTACATTTTTTGGAAGATTACTTTCCTGCTTTTTCTAGGTTGTAGTTTCCCTCCTTGTGTTGGAGTTTTCCACCAATTATCCTTTGAAGTGCTGGATTTGTGTTGAGATACTGTGTAAATTTGGATTTGTCATGGAATATTTTGGTTTCTCCATCAATAATGATTGACAGTTTTGCTGGGTATAGTAGTCTGGGCTGGCATTTGTGTTCTCTTAGGGTCTGTATGATATCGGTCCAGGATCTTCTGGCTTTTATGGTCTCTGGTGAGAAGTCTGGTGTAATTCTTATAGGGCTGCCTTTATATGTTACTTTACCTTTTTCCCTTACTGCTTTTAGTATTTTTTCTTTGTTTTGTACATTTCATGTTTTGACTATTATGTGGTGGGAAGTATTTCTTTTCTGGTCTAAACTATTTGGAGTTCTGGAGGCTTCTTGTATATTTATGGACATCTCTTTCTTTAGGTTAGGGAAGTTTTCCTCTATAATTTTGTTGAGGATATTTACTGGTCCTTTAAGTTGGGAGTCTTCCCCCTCATCTATACCTATTATCCATAGGTTTGGCCTTCTCATTGTTTCTTGGATTTCCTGTATATTTTGGATTAGTAGCTTTTTGTATTTTGCATTTTCTTTGACAGTTGTGTCAATGTTTTCCATGGTATCTTCTGCACATGAGATTCTCTCTTCTATCTCTTGCATTCTGTTGGTGATACTTGTGTCTATGACTCCTGATTTTTTTTTTTTTTTTAGTTTTTCTATCTCCATGGTAGTCTCCCTTTGTGATTTCTTTATTGTTTCTACTTCCATTTTTAGATCCTGCATGGTTTTGTTTAATTCCTTCTCCCGTTTGGTTGCATTTTCTTGCAATTCCTTAAGGGATTTCTGTGTTTCCTCTTTAAGGTTTTCTATCTGTCTACCAGTGCACTCCTTAAGTTTTTTAAGAGTGTTATTTATTTCTTTCTTAAAGTTCTCTATCATCATCATGAGAAGTGATTTTAATTCTGAATCCTGCTTTTCTGGTTTGATGGGGTGTTCAGGGCTTGCTATGATGGGGGAACTGGGTTCTGATGATGCCATGTAACTTTGGTTTCTGTTGCTTATGTTCTTGAGCTTGCCCTTTGCCATCTGGTTAACTCTAGTGCTACCTGTACTTGTTGTCTCTGAATGAAGCCTGCCTTTCCAGTTATCTTGCTTGTGTTTGATCTTCTAGTGGTCCAGATGTCTCTGTGATCTTTTCCAGCTGCACTGATTACAGTGGTACCTCTAGGATGCCTCAGGATGTGGTGCCTCCAGTGTAGCAGTTCAGCTAGGTGTCTGCTATTCTGGGTGCAGTGTCTCCTCTAGAATATCTCAGGATACGTTGTCTGAAGCTCTGAGTTCAGTTGTTCCTCTGTGGCTCTGGGTTGAGTGGACCTTCCAGTACGTCTCAGGCAGAATCCGGGGTCCAAACACCAGCAGGCCGGGCAGAGGTCTGGTTCAGGCCTCAATTCTGGAAGAGGGGCAGAAGGGGTGTGCCAGCCTGCAGGGGCGGGGAGGGGGTTATCTGCTGGAATCTGAGTACTCACAGCACCCAGCTATGGGCTCAGGGCAGTATGTGGGTTTTTCTACCTAAACCTGGCTGTGGGATCTGTGGAGCTTCCAGAATATCTCAGGCAGGTCCACACACCCACAGGCCAGGCAGAGTGCTTTTATATCATTTTAATTAATGCAAGTATTAAGGTCAGTTCTAGGTTGAGAAATTAGCAATATAATTAATTCACATAGTCAAGGAACAAGCAAGACAGTATATACAAATAGTCAAAGAACAAGCCAGGCAATAACAAAGTCCTGTGATGTGATCACTCCTGTGATCACTGTTTCTAAGGGCTTATCATGGTGACCAAAATATCTGAGTCTTCTTCTCTCTCCCAGACCAAAGTTTTTTTCATGCCTAAAGCCTACTTCTTTGGTCTAGCCTAAAATCTAGATTTCTACCTGAAATTACTTCTTTGTTCTGGGCTAATGTCAAATTTCTGCCCGAAGCCCATTTCTTTGTCCTTAGCCAATGTCAGATTCCTGGCAAACCAAGGATGGGTAAGATTCTGCACAGACCCTTACCAACCGAAGACAGAAGGGAATTGTTTTTGATAATGAATATTTTATGATGGGTAAGTGTTCCGTGCGCCTCCCGTGTCCCCTTCGCCCTCGAAAAGAGACACGTGAGGCAGTGAGGCAGTGTTTGGGTGGTTACTACAAACGAGGCTTTACTCCTTGTAACAGCAGAAGTGAAAAGACGAAAAGGAAGAGGCACAGCTTAAATACACCCTAGAGTGACGTGCTTTTGGATCGCTTTTGCCTCTTGCACCTGCGCAGTTAGTTGTTTACTAGTGGGGAGGACATGATGTCCGCGCCATCTTGGAATGGTGGATGTATCACCGCTAACCGCGGCTTCCTACAGGTAAGAAAGGCATTCTTGTCAGAATGACCTTAGACAGGCTCAGTCTTTTTTATGAAATAAAAAAGTAGAAGATGTGGAGAGCTATTGGGGCTGTTTGGCAAGAATCTACATTGTCCAAGGACAAGTAATTCATTGCTCTTAATAGCTGAGTAGTACTCTATTGTGTAAATGTACCACATTTTCTGCATCCATTCCTCTGCTGAGGGACATGTGGTTTGTTTCCATCTTCTGGATATTATAAATAAGGCTGCTATGAACATAGTAGAACATGTGACCTTGTTGTATGTTGGAGCATCTTTTGGGTATATGCCCAGGAGTTATGGTGTAGCTGTGTCCTGAGGTAGAACTATTTTCAATTTTCTGTGGAAACACCAGACTGATTTCCAGAATGATTGTACCAGCTTACAATCCTACCAACAATGGAGGAGTGTTCTTCTTCCTCCATATCCCCACCAGCATGTACTGAATATAAAATTACCTCAAACAAATCAGTAGCTTGCCTCTACTCAAAGGATCAACAGGCTGAGAAAGAAATTAGGGAAATGTTTTCTTTCATAATTGTCACAAATAACATGAAATATCTTGCTGTGACAATAACCAAACAAGTGAAAGATCTGTATGGCAAGAACTTCAAGTCGCTAAAGAAAAATTGAAGAAGGCTTCAGAAGATGGAAAGATCTCCTATGCTCATGGATCAACAGGATTAACATAGTGAAAATGGCCACCTTACCAAAAGTAATCTACAGATTCAATGCAATTCCAATCAAAATTCCAACTCAATTCTTCATAGAGTTAAAAAGAGCAATTTTCAAATTTATTTTTAGTAACAAAAGACCCAAGATAGAAAAAAAAAAAAAAAAAAAAAAAAAAAAAAACGATTCCCAACAGTACAGTAAAAGAACTTTTGTGGGAATCACCATCCCTGATCTCAAGCTATACTACAGAGCCATAATGATAATACCTGCATGGTATTGGTACAGATATAGGCAGCTAGATTAGTGGAAAAGAATTGAAGACCCAGAAATGAACCCACCTACCTTTGTTCATTTAATATTTAATATTTAAATATTTGTTCATTTAATATTGATAAAGGCGCCAAAACCATCCAGTAGAAAAAAGACAGAAGTTTCACCAAATGGTACTGGTTCAACTGATTGTCTTCACGTAAAAGAATGTAAATTGATTCATTCTTATCTCATTGTACAAAGCTCAAGTCCAAGTGGATCAAGGACTTCCACATAAAACCATATACCCTGAATCTAATAGAAGAGAAGGTGGGAAAGGACCTTGAACACATTGGCACAGGGGAAATTTTCCCGAAAAGAACACCAATGGCTTATGTTCTAAGACCAAGAATTGACAAATGGGATCTCATAAAATTGAAAAGCTTCTGTATGGTGAAGGACACTGTCAATAGTACAAAATGGGAATCCACAGATTGAGAAAAGATGTATATCAACCCTACATCTAAAAGAGGGCTAATATCCAAAATATACAAAGAACTCAAGAAGTTAGTCTCCAGAAAACCAAATAACCCTGTCAAAAATGGGTTACAGAATTGAACAAAATTCTCAACTGAGGAATCTTGAATGGCTGAGAAGCACTTAAAAAATGTTCAACATCCTTAGTCACCAGGGAAATACAAATGAAAATGACTCTGAGATTCCACCTCACACCAGTTAGAATGGCTAAGATCAAAATCTCAGGTGACAACAGATGCTGGTGAGGATGTGGAGGAAGAGGAACAGTCCTCCATTGCTGGTGGGATTGCAAGCTAGTACAATCACTCTGGAAATCAGTCTGGTGATTCCTCAGAAAATTGAAAATAGTTCTACCTCAGGACACAGCTATAGCACTCCTGGGCATATACCCAAAAGATGCTCTATATATAGATATAACAGGGTCACATGCTCCATTATGTTCAGAGTAGCCCTACTTATAATATCCAGAATCTGGAAACAACCCAGATGTTCCTCAACAGAGGAATAAATGCAGAAAATGTGGTACATTTACACAATGGATTACTCCTCAGCTATTAAAACAATGACTTCATGAAGTTCTCAGGCAAATGGATGAAAATTGAAAATATCATACTGAATTAGGTATCCTAGTCACAAAAGAACACATACAGTATATACTCACTGATAAGTGGGTATTAGCCACAAAAAAGCTGAAAATACCCACAATACAACTCACAAAACATATGAATCCCAAGAAGAAAGAAGATCATAGCAAAGTGTGGATGCCATAGTCCTACTCAGAAGGGCAAAGAAAATAATCTTGGGAACTAGAGGGAGAGAGGGATCTGGGAGGGAGAGAGGAGGGGGAAGGAAAAGAAAGGGCTGGTTCAAATAAGAGAAGAGATTGGGGAGAAGTAAGTTGGTCAGGAATCAGAAAGGAGGAGAACAATAGTGGGGCAGGGGAAAATGGAGATAGTCTCTAGGAAGTTTCCGATTTTAGGGACCCAAGAGGTTTCCAGGAGCCAACAGGGAGGACATTAAGGAAATACCCTACAAAAAGGAGAGAGCACTTGTAGAGACAATATCCAGTGTGTAGGTATGGCCCCAGTTGAGGGATGGGGCCACTTACCCACCTCAACGATATTAATTCAGAATTCCTCCTGTCAAAAGGAAATGCAGGACAAAGAGTGGATCAGAGACTAAAGGAAAGGCCATCCAGAGACTTTTCTACCTAGGGATTCATTCCATCTGCAGACACCAAACCCAGACAACACTATTGCTAATGCAAAGAAGTGCTTACAGACAGGTGAGTGGTATAGCTGTCTCCTGAAAGGCTCTGCCAGAGCCTGACCAGTACAGATGAGTATGCATACAGCCAAACGTCAGACTGAATGTTCATACTCCAATGGAGGAGAAGTTAGGTCAAAGACTGAAAGAGCTGAAGGGGTTTGCTGCCCTATAGGAATAACAGTATCAACCAAGTAAATACCTCAAAGCTCCCAGGGACTAAACCACCAACCAAAGAGTAAACCTGAAGGGACCCACAGCTCCAGCTACATATGTAGCAGAGGGTTGCCTTATCAGGTATCACTGGGAGGTGAGCCCCTTGGTCCTGTTGAGAATGGATGACCCAGAGTAAGGAAATTCTAGGGAGCTCAGGCAGGAGTGGGTGGGCATGTGGTGGAGTACCCTCATAGAGGCAGTGGGGAGGGGGAAGATAGGGTGTTTGGGAATTAAAACTGGGAAGGGTGATAACATTTGTAATGTCTATAAATAAAATAACTAATAAAAATATCAAAAAAAGATTTATGTGTAGGCAAGTCTGTACGGCATTTTCTTGATTAGCAATTTATGTGAAAAGGCCAAGTCCATGTGTTTAGTCCCATCCCTGGGATGGTGGTCATTCATTCCATAAGAAATCTAGATGAGCATACCATGAGAAGTACATCAATAAACACCTAGCCTTCATTGCCTTGTCATCAGCTCTTGCCTCCAGGTTCTTGCATTGTATGAGTTACTTCCCTAATTTTTCTCAGTGATAGACTGTTGTGTGAAAGTAGAAGCTGAAAGGAACCCTTTCCTCCTCAACTTACTTTGGTGATGGTGTTTCATCACAGTCATAGTAACTGAAATACAGAAGCATTGTCAGACTGCCTTCTAACATTTATGCTTATATCTATTGTTTAATGCTACTTACATCCTTGATCAGAGAAGTTTCTACTATTGTAGGTACCTATTAGTTAAGAGAATCATAACCTGAGAATAAGTAACAGTGAGTGCTTGGTAAGAAATGGGTCTTTTATATCATTATTATCCTACAAGTATCAAGTCACATCATGGAATATTGCACAAAGAGAATGTAAGGTTCTGAGGATGGAGAGGAATGCTGTGACATAACATGGCATATCACATTAAATTACTGAATATGTGAATCCAAAGAAGTTAACAAAATGCTTCTTTTAACAAATTGTACAAAATATTAAACCAATGACAATATGGAAAAGAGAGATATCAATGAGCTGGTTCTCTTCATCTATGAGTAGAATCTTGTAAGAGTTCTCCATCTACTTTGGAATGTCAACTAGTGCTTTGTATAGGACTTTTTAAGGTGGCTACGTGATTATTGTTTCATGAGTACAGCTCTCTGTGTTAAAGAGAAGACACTATCTTGAAGCAGACATTCTGGTTATTTGGTTCTTACAAAGTTATTCAGCAGAGTTCTTGAAATCTTAGCAAAAGAAATGAGTGAAAGGAATGAAATAAAATATACAATTAGGAAATGAAGCAGAATTTTTCAGGTAACAAGATTGTTTACATCAGACCCTGAAGTCTCTCTGAGAAAATTTTTAGATACAATAAGTAATTTCAAGAGAAGAGCAGATATAAAATCAACCTTGCATACAGTAGGAAGAGAGATATCATCATGGGCTTTGGAGGAGTTGGATATGATATGGATGCATTGTATAGATGTATGCAAGTTACAGAGAATAAATTAAGTTTAAAAAACATGAATCTCAAATCTTGGCTTTTGGCACTTAGAATTAGTGTGATTACTCTTGAGTGCATTTCTGGTAATACTCCCTTGACTTTTTACACTTTTATTATGTGGTCTCTTCTAGTTTCTGTCACTTTCTTGTGTATGTAATGTTCATTTCTCTGAAAGCAATTAAAATTCTACAAATATTCCCAGTGTTTTTTATTATTAATGTGTATCATATACTTGATCTGTTGTATTGTATAGGTTTTTAGAATACACACACACACACACACACACACACACACACACACACACACACATATATATATATTTAAATTTATGGAGTTGAAGCTTCCATGTAATTTAAATTACATTTGACTATTAAGGAGTAGATGTTCTAAAATTTATATTGTATCACTTTTCAATAAAGTTGGATTGGACATGTGAGTATTATCTCATCTAAACTGTATCAAACTTTTAGTAAGTTGATAAGCAATGGTTTGTGATATATTTTCTTTTAAAGCATATCTGTCCTACAGAAAGCCTTGAAGTTTTCTTTCATGTCAGTGCATTCTGGATTTAAATTTTCAATTTTATGTTGACTGAGAAATTGGTTCTTATACACCTAACATTTTTGTTTTTTAATGGATAATTTGTTATTTATTGTTATGTTTCTACTTTAATCCACTTGATTTTTCTGACATGTCTTCCCAGGTACTTCTCTGAACATACAAACTGCATTGGATGGAGCATGTAGAAGACACAAGTTCTCTGGGGCATGGATCCTTGGATAATTTAATTTGGAGCAAGTACTTTGGGGAGTGCTTGAACAATTCAGTGAAATATTTTGAGGTTCATCATTACGTTCTTTTTCCTTGTTGAAGCATTCTCTTTGGGAATTAATGTTGCTTCAAGATATAAACTAAAACCAATTACATACTAGACACAAGCTACGTTGGTGCAGACATGTAAATGCCACAGGAATGCCAAAAACCTCTAATTTTAAGATTATTCAGTACTATGTATATGTGACTAAATGTATTATAAAAGTCTTATTTTTGATTAAATGAGTGAAGCTTTAATGTGTTTGTTTTGACAAATTCTCAACAAGACTTCTCACATGAGATGGCACAAAAAGTAATTCAACTGTATTTTTGAACTCAAATATAGGTAAATTCATAATTTAAACTAAGATGTATTTAAATGAAAAGAATATAGTTATGTTTTGTGCAAGCTAAAGGAGCTATATATCTATGTGAGTAAGATTTAAAACTCAGTAACTATGTGCACTCTCATTCTGTTCTTGCCATTATACCTGGATTGATATAGTCACAATATAATCTTACTGTCATCAAACTAAATCATGATTTTCAGAGATCAAAGGCATTATTGTAGATATATAGATTTAAAACAAGTGGCTAAAGAGGAAATAGAAAACCTAGCTAACATATTTATGGGAAATCACTACTTATTTTGAATAAGTTGCACCACCCTTAAATATGCCTTTAAGTTATATCCAAAGAGTTTCATGCCAGGGCCAATTTTATAGAGTAGTGCTAGGAAAATATAATTGCAATAACATCTTAAAATATTGTGTTGTGTTATGTTTTGAAATATGTTCTCAGATAGAGAAAACCTATGGTAAAGCATAATAAGTACCATGTCATGCATATATTTTATAGTAATATTTCATAATGTAAAGTATATATTTTAATTGGAGATCATAACATATTTTAATGAATTGTTACTGTACTTATGGTATTTTAAAATGCTTAAATTCTCTGTAAATGTTTCATTATTTTTGATTTTGGTAAAATATACCACACACTGTTATGCAATCATCCATCACTGTTATAGTTTGTGAATATGTGCATATTTTAGAAACATTTCTATTTGGGGTATAGAGTAAATTTGCATTTATCTTTTGCTCATTTACATCTCTAAGGAAGTTTGACATTAAATTAATTTAAGATGAGCATTTAATGAATAATAAAACTGTTATTGAATCAACTGCTGTTATTTATTATACAACTGTATAATCAGAAAGGCTATATCTAAACATTGACACAAAATTTTCTGATTTATAGTGTAGATATTATTTCATATAAGTATGTAAATATAGTCTTAACATGCTATATTTTTGCTGTATTCTTTTACAGATGAAACACCCAAGTATCTGCCAGAAAGAATCCTGAGCATTCACTATTATTGTAGAAAGAAGTTTTTAAAAATGAATTGGACAACAGGGGAAGAAGTTCAAACTATTTGAGTAACAGAGCATGGGAGAATTGGTGAGAAAATTGCTACATTGTAGCATAAAGCGTGGAGTCATTTCAAAATAAGCTGCTCTCGTTTGCAGCCTCTGACATCTGAGTGAGTTCAACGCCTTCAGAACCTATGGAAAACAGGAACAATGTGACTGAATTTATCCTCCTGGGCCTCACCCAGAACCCAGAGGGCCAAAAGGTTCTGTTTGTCACATTCTTGCTCATCTACATTGTGACAGTAATGGGCAATCTGCTCATCATGGTGACCATCATGACTAGCCAGTCCCTAGGATCGCCTATGTACTTTTTTCTGTCTTATTTGTCATTTATAGATACTGTCTATTCTACTGCCATTGCTCCCAAAATGATTATTGACTTGCTCTATGAAACAAAGACCATCTCCTTCCGGGCTTGTATGACTCAAGTTTTTATAGATCATTTATTTGCTGGAGCTGAGGTCATTCTTCTGGTGGTGATGGCCTATGACCGTTATGTGGCCATCTGTAAACCTCTTCATTATTTGACCATCATGAACCGGCGGGTGTGTGTTCTCATGCTCTTGGGGGCCTGGTGTGGTGGCTTTCTCCACTCATTAATTCAATTTATCTTCATTTATCAACTTCCTTTCTGTGGCCCAAATATCATTGACAGCTTCGTATGTGATATGTATCCTTTGCTAAAACTAGCTTGCACCAATACTTATCTTATAGGGCTTTGTATGATTGCTAATGGAGGGGCAATTTGTACTGTCACCTTTTTAATTCTCCTAGTTTCTTATGGAGTCATTTTAAACTCTCTTAAGGCACATAGTCTGGAAGGAAAACGCAAAGCTTTGTACACATGTGGGTCCCACATTACTGTGGTTGTTTTATTCTTTGTTCCATGCATCTTCCTATACGCAAGGCCTACATCCACATTTCCCATTGATAAGTCTGTGACTGTGGTCTTAACTTTCATAACTCCGATGCTGAACCCCTTAATTTACACTTTGAGGAATGCCGAAATGAAAAATGCCATGAAGAGACTTTGGAGAAAAAAATCTAGCTCTATTATAAGTGGGCTATATCACTCTTAAAAAGAAAACCCAGGATATTTATTATTTAACAGAAAATAAGCAATTTTATTTCTGACATTTACCTTTTTATTATTGATCTCTTTTGCTTATTTAGACAAAAACATGCTACTTAATTAATTAATATTTAATTAATTTTACTTAAAACATGCATTATAATTAATATTTAAGGAGATAACATTCACTCTTCTGTGAATAGGCTTGTAAAAGCTTAAAAAAACTTTATAACTGTATTCAGTCACCCTAAATTAAGATTTATTTTAATACCAATTCAATTTTATTTTCTTTATTTTGAGTTTCAAATGTATTTTAATATTTATGTAATAGTTCTTCACTAATCCTTTTCTGAATTTATAAATAATTTACTCAGTGTACTTAGCAATATTAACACTTTCAGATGCCCATCTAAGTTGTGTTAATTATAAGCAGCTTTATCAGAAACTCAGCAGATACTATATCCATGACTATAGTCCATGCATAAGATGCTGTTCATTCAATGGTGGAGAAAGTAAAAGTAGTATAGGTAATTTATTCCTGAGATAGGATTCCAACATGGACAATTAGAAAGTGTGTAATTATTAGAATTAGAGAGTCTAGCAACTGGATAACATTTTGAAAACGCTGGGGACCATGGTTTCTCCATTAATGCTGTTATAGTGTTAGGGAAGCTAATTCCTGAAGAATATCTTCAACTTCCATTTATCAAGTTCATTTCCTGACTTGGTTGTATATAGAGTCAATATAAATCTTTTAAAATTGTGCTTTCTAAATTAAATTCTTTAATTCCCACACCAAGTTTTGTCTTTTAGTTATTATATGAGATGAGAATAAAGCTTAATTTCTCACCATAAATTAATTTTCTCAAGCCATCTAATGATAACTCTGCAATACTAACCTTCTACAATAATTTTTTTACAATATTTACTGTATGCAGAGTCTGAACTACTGCACAGTGTCAGACACCTGAGGTGTCTTCAAGTTGCTCAGTATTTGGTCATCTAAAAGACCAGATCTTCATCATTATTTTATCAGATGTCTTGGTACACAGCTCAGCTGGGCACTTCTATAAAAGTCCAGCATCTCATGAAGCTTAGTCATAAATTGACTGGCTTTCAGATTATCTGTAAGTTTCTCCAGTCACATGTATAGTATATCTTGAACAGTGGGACTAAAATAGGTTATTTCCTTGGACCCCAACTCCCCTCATTATGTGGTCTTTCCAAATGTTCTGTGAGGCATGTGAGCGTCAGAGTAATGGGCACTGTATATGGTGTCTCAGAGCTCAAAGAGACCATACAAAGGTAAGTCAAGTGGAAGCTGCACGCTTTACACCCAACCTTAGATGTTATATAGAATCTCTTCTGTTATATCCCATCAGTTTGTCCAGTCATGAATTACATTGTGTGTTCAATCAGCTAGACCATGGCTTTTGATATAAAAATGATAATATTTTGTAGAAGCAACTAAACAGGGTTCTGCTTTAAAAATATTTAATCTGCTATATCTTTTCTCCCTACTGAAATACCTATCCTCTCAAATGTACTATAAAGTCATCTGTATTCTCTATAGGTTACTGGAAACATCTATAAGAAATCATTAGATGGGAGGAAGGCTTAGGAATTCCTCTAATTTTAGAAGTCCCATGATTGAGAACTCTGTTTGTCCTTAGATGTTGTTCTTTGAGTTCTCTGAATTGGAACACTTGTGAACTGAGGGGAAAGTAAATGGTGTACATTGAAAACATTGTTCCACAGTAGTGTTGTAACCTTCTTGGGTGTATGTGATGGTTAATATTAATTCTTGATTATAGTTTGAGATGGCTATGAGAACAGTAATTCACATTTCTGGATGTGTCTAAGACAGTGCTACCAGAGTTGATTGGCATGTAAGACAGCATCTGGGACTGGAATTTCACACTGGGGTTAGGAAGCAGCATAGGCTGGAATTTGAAGGGAAGGAAAGTAGATTTAAGAGGATCCTGTTACATTGAGTATAATATTGGTCTGAGTAGATCTTTGTTTTCTGTAGTCATGATATTCTGCATTACCAAAGTCCATAGCAATGGAGCCATATAATACTGAAGGGTGCCCCTGAAATAATAAAATAAAATAAAATAAAATAAAATAAAATAAAATAAAATAAACTCATTTTTTACTTAAAATAATTTCTCTTAAGTGTTTTGTGACAGCAATGAAGAGTTAAGTAGTACAGCCCATGTTGTTTAATTTTTAATATTTCCACGAACTCAAACTTCCACAACTTTGGCTCCCATATTTGGATTTCTTTTCCTCTTTTGAGATGTACACACACTAGTCTCCATAATTGGTGAAAGGTGTGCAAAGGTTTAGATTACTAGTTTTTTGAAATCTGTTCCTTATAAAAGCAGAAAGAGACTAGACCCTTGACATATATACATTTGGTGGATAGAGCAGAGAAACAGTCACACTTTATTTCTCTCAGCCTTTTCATACCATCTTAGACTAAAATTCTCTATAAAATAACCTCACAGATAAAATGTTATACAAAAGGGAGTTATGGAAAGATATTGAGTAACTTTAATGCAGTGTTTTATTCTATAAACTCGTAAGTTCAAAGCAACAGTTATTATAATAATGCACAGATATATCTTGGATTTGAGCTAGAATGAATGTTTTTTCCTTGATCAGAAGTCTGTCCCAAGCCTATTTATCTTTTATTGCAATTTATTAAAGTTTACTGCATGCTTTATTATACAGCCTTTACTTACTATTCTATGAGGAGGAAGCACATTCTATTCTTCATTCTGACTAAATTATATCTTCCTGACAAAAAACTAAAGCCATTTTCTTTAACTTTTTTCCTAAAATTATTTAAATCAATTCAGGAATTCTAAAAAGTCATTAATTTATCTAGACAGCATTAATTTAGGAAAGTACATCTTCATGTTGATCTGCAGGAAATCTTCTCAACAGGGTGGGCTGATGCCTAGGAATCATTAAGCTATGTAATATTGGCAGGAAAGTTATATCAGCGGTGAGAAGCAATCCTGGGTGGAACTCTCTGGGGCTGTGCCTCTCCTCAGTGTACCCTTTGCTGCCATAAAAAAACAGTGTGCCATCTCCAGAAAATTCACTTGCTTGTAATAGCTTTTCCTAGATGGGTTTCGTCAGCTGATCATGTAAAACTGAATGTGAGGGCAACCTTTAGGTTGTGGGCAACCTAACATCAGCCACATCCTCAAAGAAAATTGACTCAACTTATCATTCATCAACTGCTAGTTGTTCTTCAGGTAGAGATGAAGCATTGAGAACCCCTTTCTAATACATGATGGCATTCTAATAGTTGTTTGGTGTTGAGCAGGTATTCAAAGATGTTATAAGTTTATGTTGTGTATCAACAATATCATGTCCAGAAGATAGCATTTCATAGTTTTTCTCCCTATGTTCTACTTCCTACAGTCTTCGTGGCCCCTTTATCATTATGTGCCCTAAATTTTGGCTTGGAGAGGACTGATATAGATTAGATGATTGAAGTATTACTGAACACTCACAGTCATGTATTCTCATTAATATTGTTATGATCTAGGATAATTGATGAGTCTCCTTTTTTCTAGTTAAAGAATTAAATTTCAATAAAAAAATCTCCACCTCTATAGTTAGCAGTGGAAAAATCTCACATATATTAAACAGGATCAGCCATCACCAGCAGCTGAAGAAAGGCTTTTATTGGCAGTGAGGAATCGTATACCACAGAAAAAGACTTTCCAAAGTAGGGGTAGCAGAATGCAAGAAGCTGAAGCCTAGCTTTTTCTTGGGAACTGGGAGATTGCAAATTCTCTGAAGGTTCTTTCCTCCCTAATTTAGTATCAGTCAGTTTGAAGAAAGATAGGATGTCTATGAGTGACTGGCCCACAAACTGTGACTGTGTCCTGATCTGGCCTTGAGCATGTTAAGCTGGTCCATCAGGAGGGAGTCTATAGACAGGAGAAAAAGAACACAAGACTTCTGTTTTAAGTTGCCAGGATTTGTCTTAGGTCATGAGGGTGAGAAATAAGCCTGTCATCTGGGAAGTTTATAATCTTTATCCTCCATTTCTGGGCTCTCTTCATATCAGTCTGCTTTTTAGTCAGTCTTTCTAAATAACACTATCTCAACTTACATAGTTTTAAGTCTCTGCATTATTCACTACCCACAGCAATAAGAAGAATCTCTAAGCAAGGTTGAGAAGTCTAGAAATCATAAACACAAATATTTAGAAGTAAGTTTAACTACATGACCATTTATTTAAACAGTGTGAGTTGATGCACAAATATATATATATATATATATATATATATATATATATATATATATGTAGATAGATGTAGATGTAGATAGATATAGATATAGATATAGATATAGATATAGATATAGATATAGATATAGATATAGATATAGATATAGATATAGATATAGATATAGATATAGATATATAGATATGAGATATCAGCATAGGATATATATGTATCATATATATATGATACATATATATCCTGTATATATATATGGTCAAAGGTACAAGGCTTGAGAAACAGTAGGTCTTAGGGGTGACCGATTGCTTTTGTTTTCTATATAGCTGTGTATAGCAGGAGATACTAGAAAGGAGCATCCGGCTGCCTCCTTGCTTAGCCATCAAGTTCCTATACTGAGCCCATTTTGTCTAGGCAAGCTCTTCTGCAGTGCCAGAGCTCCCAAGCTGGTTCTGCTGGGCTACTCTCTCTAGCTTGCTCTCGTAGTAACCATTTCCTGTGCTTTCAGCTCCAGTTCACTCATCCCTGGAGCCACTAGTTCCTTCACAGCAATAACCACCTGGTTGTCAGTGGATCCACCTTCCAGTAACCCAGTAAATCAAAACGCTAGGTGCTTAAAGTTAACCAATGGATTTATATATATCAATAAAAATCTCAATACACTAAATACCCACACAATTTAGAAAGTTACCCCAATTTTTCTAATCTTTAGACTTCATATCTGCCTATTTACTTGAAAATACACTGGTAAATCCTCTGACATTTTGCTTTCTTTCCTTTGTGTGTCTTCCTGAGCTTCTGTCTCTGCCACCCTTAGCTCAGCCTCCTTTTTCCCTATCTAATCTCAGGCCTTCCACTGCAAATATATTGGATAGGAAAATTACTGCCACAGCTGTGTGATCAAACATCTTCCTAATATTTAATGTTTATCAGATAGTCTAGTGTCAGCTTGATCAGCTTCTCTGTATTAATAAACAGAATATAATATAAAGACATAATTATGTCTGGTCAAGGGACTGGAAATATGCTGTTTCTAAGGACTTGGCCCTCAAAGCAAGTTCCATATTCTCCGTTCCAACTCTCAGAAGTATTGCAGAAGAGAAGCACCTAAAGAAATGTTCAACATTTTTAGTCATCAGGGAAATGCAAATCAAAACAACCCTGAGATTCCACCTCAGGCCAGTCAGAATGGCTAAGATAAAAAAACTCAGGTCATAGCAAATGATGGTAAGGATGTGGAGAAAGAGGAACACTCCTCCACTGTTGGTCAGATTGCAAGCTGGTACAACCACTCTGGAAATCAATCTGGAGCTTCCTCAGTAAATTAGACATAGTACTATCTGAGAACCCAGCTATACCACTCCTGGCCATATACCCTAAAGATGCTACAACATATACCACATGGAACATAGCTCCACTATGTTCATAGCAGCCTTATTTATAATAACCAGAAGCTGGAAAGAACTCATATGTTCCTCAACAGAGGAATGGATACTGAAAATGTGGTACATTTACACAATGGAGTATTACTGAGCTATTAAAAACAATGAATTCATGAAATTCTTAGGCAAATGGATGAAACTAGAAAATATCATTCTTAGTGAAGTAAACCAATCACAAAAGAACACACATGTTATGCACTCACTGACAAGGATATTAGCCCCAAAGCTTGGAACACCCAAGATATAATTCACAGACACATGAAGCTCAAGAATAAGGAAAACCAAAGTATGGATGCTTTAGTCCTTCTTAGAAAGAAGAACAAAATATTCAAGATAGGAAATACAGAGACAAAGTGTGGAGCAGAGACTGAAGCAAAGGCCATCCAGAGACTGCCCCACCTGGGGATCCATTCCATATACAGACACCAAACCCAGACACTATTGAGGATGCCAAGAAGTGCTTGCTGACAGGAGCCTGATATAGCTGTCTTCTCTTAGGCTCTGCCAGAGCCAGACAAATACAGAGGCAAATGCTAGCAGCCAACCATTGACTGAGCACAGGGACCCCAATGGAGAAGCTAAAGAAATGACTGAAGGAGCTGAAGGGGTTTGCAACCCCATAGGAAGAACAATAATATCAACCAGTCAGACCCCCCCAGAGCTCCCAGGGACTAAACTTCCAACCAAACAGTACATATAGAGAAACTTATGGCTCCAGCTGCATATGTAGCAGAGAATGGCCTTGTCATACATCAATGGGAGGAGAAGCCCTTGTTCCTGTGAAGGCTTGATGCCCCAGTATCCAGGAATGCCAGGAGTGGGTGCATATGGTTGGGGGAGCACCCTCATAGAAGTAGGGGGAAGGGGGAAGAGATAGAAAATTTTAGGAGGAAACCAGGAAAGGAGATGACATTTGAAATGTAAATAAATAAATTATCCAATAACAAAAGAAAAAAGTGTTTATAACATGGAAAAAATTTTTAAAAATGTAAGAGTCTAAAAATGTGGGTCAAGGCTATGGAACATGGTTTACTGGAGATGTCATGAGTGTTGTATTCATGAACTCACAGTGGTTGTGGCTACCTGCACAAAGTCTGCCCAAGACTCAACTCATTAACAGTCACTCACTGATGGAAGAGTTGCTACTCATGACACTCATGCCTTCCTGGTAAAATCTAGCCAGCTGATTGCTTCTGGGGAGGGAAACTCATTGTCTTTTTTGTTCAGCCTCTGATGAAATAATACTGTTGCTCTGAGGGATTATTCCACACCCACACCATTATAGGTGACTTGGTTAAAATCTGTAGGTCAGAAAGCAAGAGAGAGAGAGAGAGAGCGAGAGAGGGAGAGAGAGAGAGAGAGAGAGAGAGAGAGAGAGAGAGAGAGAGAGAGAGAGAGAGAGAGAGGAACTTATTGGGTTTGAGGTTGGTGTGCTTGGTGATTGTGACCAGAGTATACTATGTAAATGTATGAAACTGTCAAATAATTTTAACAAAATGGAAAGATCTTGAAATAGTGTTTCTCATTATATTTTTTCACTTAATTTACTTATTGGAATATGAATAGAAATAAAGAGACAGGTTTAATCTGGGGTTTAAAGACAGTATTTTGTTAATTATTACTCTTTAGCTATGTCTCTGTGGAGAAAACCTTACAGAGTTAAAGGATGTGGTTCATTATGTTCACTCAGCATTTTTATTTCCCAAAGGACTGATCTCACCTGAAAAACAATGGAACTAATTGAAGTAACAATATAGTTCATTTAGGCAAACAAACCTGCATCTTTTGTCTGAATTACCCTAGTGAGCATATTAGCTATTCCATATAAAAAACAAAAAAAAAAAATCAGGCTCAGACAACCTCAATTTCTGTTCATAAGTTGCCCCAACATTTATTCTCTATTTAATTTTACATTATTTGAAATGTTTTTTATTTGATAATCCTTTGATAAATATGACTTTTTGAAATAATAGAATAATTTGCACCTCACAAATATTTATCATTTCTTTTGGTTTCAATCATTAAGACTCTTTTGAATATTTTAAAATATAGAAATATTTCTGTGAATTAAAGCCATTCTACTGTACAGAGCATTGGAAGTCATTCCTTCTATTTGACCCAATGTTTTTATTCCCATTCACCAACTTTTGTCTGTTATGTCTCTCCTCTATAAAACACTAAATATAAAAGTCAAGTGGAAACTTAAGGCTTCTTTGGAAAGTCAGTTGGATGGCGTTTTGCTGGGGCAAATATGTGAAGGAATGTTTTGATGAAGCAGACACAGGAGAGATGGTATTCTGATAAAGTAAGCACATGAAAGGACATGTGATGAGGGATCCTTTGCTAATGACACACATATATTGGTCAGCCTTATACTGTATAGTTGAGTTGCATTTGTAGGGACTCTATAGATAGAAAAGCACCCAAAACTTCTTGTAGTGAGCTATAGTTTCTTGCCCCTTCCACAGACACAGGCTGATTATCAGAGTGATGTCATCTGATACAGACACATGTGCTGAAGCAAGCCACATGTTGAAGCACAACTCATGGAGGACACAATGTTTGGAGAGCATATCAAAGGGCATGAGGGACAGTGACAGAGATGAGCTAGGCTGGCTTGTAGAGCTAGCTGCCCAATGTTTGTTGCTCCTGTGTCTTCACTGATCTTTGCTTTGCTGAGAGAGGTACAGTTGAGAACTTCTGGTGTTCCTGTTGGTCCCTCTTGCTGATTCATGCTGAAGCTGAGACCTGGCTGTCTCTGCTAGGTAGTGTCACCACTGCTGATTAACTGCTTATTTGTCTGCTATCCCTACTCTATAGAACTGAACCACTGGTGTATCCATGAAGTGTTTGTCAGTGGATTGAGCTGCCCCTGCTAACCTGTGAACTGACCTGCTAACTTCCAGACAACACAGATGGGAGTTGCTCCAAAGAACCTTTCTAAATAATTATACTTCCCTACCCCCACCATATCTGTTCTTTCCCACTACCTCTGGTGGGTGTTAGGCTAAAAGGGAGGTTAAAATGTTTAAGAACCATTATTAAAAATAGGATTTGAAAAAATTCAAGTTATACAAAAGATATTGTTTTGTCTACTTCCTTGCTCTACTTTATTGCTTTAATTTGCTCTACTGTTTTCCATGTGACACCTATCACTTGGATAGTGAAGATGTTACTGTTTGAAATCAAGATATTTCTAGGTTCCTAGAACAAAATGGGACATGTTTTCTCTTCATTTGCTTGTTTCAACCGTATGGAAGATTTTATGTTATTGATATCTTAAATAATTTGTGTAATTAACCAGTAAAGTCATTTGACTTATCAGTTTAACTGAAATAAAATTGATTGTCATGTGTGAAGTGGAAATTTCTGAGGTTTTTCTGAGACTCAGTTGTGTCATGTGATGTGGGAAACTGTCTAAGGGAGGATATTTTGCTGAGAAAGACACATAGAAACATGAGAGGATATTTTTCAGAGAAGAAACATGTTTTTTTTTTTTTTTTTTTTTTTTTGGTTTGCTTTTCTGGAAGCTGCCTGGAAAAAGGACACTTAATATTTTGCTAGAACATCAGTAATAGTGGGATACTTCAACACTCCAGCCTTACCTTAGTCATCCAGATGGAAAGTTAACAGAATTATAACAGATCTTAACTGACATGACTCAAATGGACCTAGTAGATATCTACAAAACATTTCACCCAAACACAAAAAATATATATATCTTTTTTTCAGCACTTCACAGAACCTTCTCCAAAATTGAGCATATACTCAGTCACAAAGCCAGCCTCAACAGATACAAGAAGATTGAAATAACCACTTTTATCTTATCAAATCACTATGGATTAAAGCTGGACTTTAATAACAACAACAACAAAAAACAACAGAAAGACTACACACTCGTGGAAACTGAATAACTCCTTACTCAGTGACCACCAGGTCAAAGAGGAAATAAAGAAATTAAAGACTTTCTAGAGTTCAATGAAAATTAATGTATAACATACACAACTTACCAAAAGAACCGTTAGGTATTACTTCAAAAACCTGTTCTCTACAAAATTGGAAAATCTAAACAAAATGAACAATATTCTTGATAGATTCCACTTACCATAGTTAAGTCAAGAATAGGTATACAATGTAAATATATTTATAACCCCTAAGGAAATAGACACAGTCATTAAAATCTCCTAACCAAAAAAAGTTCCGGGCCAGATGGGTTTTGCTCAGAGAATAACTAATACTGGTATTTCACAAATCATTCTAAAAACTAAGAAATGAAGGAACAGTGTCAAATTAAATGATTCATTTAATGAGGGCACAGTCACCATGATATCTAAACCATACAAAGAATCAAAAAAGAAAAAGAATTGCAGACTAATTTCCCATATAAACATTGATGCTAAAAATACTCAATAAAATACCCACAAACTGAATCTAAGAACAGGTCAAAAAGATCTTCCAGTATGAATTTAGACTTCATCTAAGAGATGCAGGATGATTCAGTATATGAAAATCCATCAATGTAATCCACCATATAAACAAACTGAAAGAAAGAACTCACATGATCATCTCATTAGATGCTGAAAAACCCTTTGACAAAATCGAATACCTCTTCATGACAAAAGTCCTGGAGAGATCAGGATACTAGTCACATACCTAAACACAATAAAGGCAGTATACAGCAAGCCAATAGCCAACATCAAACTAAATCAAAAGAAACTTAAACCAATTCTACTATAACAAGGGACAAAACAAGGCAGTCCATTCTCTCTGTATCTATTTTTAAAAAGTACTTGAAGTTTTAGCTGGAGCACTAGGACATCTGAAGAAGATCAAGTGGATACAAATTGGAAAGGAAGACATCACAGATCTATTCATATATAATACTATAGATAAGTGATCCCAAGAATTCTACAGTTTAATTTCTACAACTGATAAATATCAGAAAAGTGGATGGATAAAAAATTTAAGTAAAAAACCAGGAGTCTCAATATACATCCATATATATATATATATATATATATATATATATATATATATATATATGAAAAATAAACAAGCTGGGAAAAATAAGGAAAACAACACCCTTTACTATAACCATAAAAATAATGTAAAATATGCTGTGGTAACTCTAACCAAGCAAGTGAAAAACGTGATGGAAAGATCTCCTATGCTCATGGATCTATAGGATTAACATAGCAAAAATAGTCTTCTTACCAAGAGTCATTCAACACAATTTCCATCAAAATTTCAACACAATTCTTTACAGATCTAGAAAGAACATTACTCAACTTCTTTTGAAAAAAAAACAAACACCAGAATAGATAAATAGATAAATCTGCCCAATAAAAGAACTTCTAGAGGTATAACCATTTCAGATTTCAAGCAATACTACAGAGCAATAGTAATAAAAAGTGCATGGTCGTGGCCTAAAACCAGACAGGTTGCGCTATGGAATTGAACACTCATGTTTAAACCTATATACACTGAAGAATAGATAAAGAAAATATGGTACATTTACAAGATCTAATACTGCTCATCTATTAAAAACAATGGCATCGTGTAATTTGCAGACAAACGAATAGAACTGGAAAAGACCGTTCAGAGTGAGGTAACCCAGACCCTGAAATGCAAACATGGTATGTACTCACTTATAAATGGATATCACCCATAAAGTAGAAGAGAGCTATGATTCTATTCATAGGCCCAAAGAAACTAAGTAACAAGGAAGGTTCAAGGAAGGGATGCTTATAGACAGGATCCTAGCATAACTGTTATTAAAGAGGCTTTACCAAGAAATTAATGGAAACTGATGCAAGCACCCACAGCCAAACATTAGGCAGTGCTTTGAGAATCTTATAAAAGAGGGAAAGAAAGGATTGTAGGAGCCAGAAGGATCAAGAACACCACAAGAAGATTTATAGAATCAAGTAACCTAGGCCTATAGAAACTCACTGAGACTAAACCATCAACCCAAAAGCATGCATGGGACAGACCTAGGCCCTCTGAACATAAGTAACAGTTGTACAGCATGTTCTTCATGTTGGACTCCCAACAGTAGGAACAAGTGTTGTCTCTAACTCTGTCGCCTGCCTCTGGACCCCTTCCTCTAACTGGGCTGCTTTGTCTAGCCTCAATAGAATATGGTTTAGTCTTACTGAAACTTGCTATGCCACCACAGGTTGATATCCATGGAAACTCTCCAGTCTTCTGAGGAGAAAGACAGGAGGGCTGGATGGCAGGATGGAAGGTAAGAGAGGAGACTGGGAGAAACAGGAGGGAGGGGAATCTGGGATTGGGGCATAGAGTAAATAAAGAAAGTAGTAAATAAGGAAACAGAAAAAATCAGAGAGATCACATAATACAAATGAAAGAGAAGAAATTGATTGCAATTCTATATCTTACTTTACATAAGTCTGAGAAAGTGAAATAAAACATACTAAAGCTGTAAATAATGTAATTATACCATAAATATATTGTATAGAATTTGTTGTTAATATAAAAGTGGCTTATATTATTACACAAAGCATAATAAATTATTTTCCTTTAATATGAAGTATTTTGCTTTAATAGTATGTTTAGGGCACATAAGTGGAAGAGAACTAATAGCATGTTATTAACTGATATAACAAAATAAAGTGGTGATTTCAATTCTCCTAATAGTAGAAGTGAGATATTCTCAGAGGAATCTGAGATGGTGACATATTGCAAATTCCCAAGTGCTTTTTGAAATCATTTCCCTTTTTGCTTCCTCCAACACAGTGAATCAGATTCAGAACCATTGTTCTTTGGAAGATGGTGTTAAGAAAGGTTAGTGCTGACTGTTGAGGTGAGGTGAGTTAATATTTAGAAAATTCTATGGAACTAAGTTAAGAACAAGCTATAGAGTAGAGATAATTTAATTTACGTGTTTAGCTCTGCTCTTAAGTACATGTTTGTGCTAGAGGGCAAGGATAAGTCACTCAATGCTGGATTTTTCCTATTGGCTAAATAGAAACAGTAACTTATACTAATGACCTGAATTTTCCAGTTTGCCAAATTATCTACATTTATGAAGGCAAGTTGGCTAAGTTTTCTTAGCTCTTAAACTTTTAAAAGCATAAATTTTTATGATCACACCAAAAAAAAAATATAGGAGATGAGAAAGGAATGATGGAACATTCAGAAAGGCATTGTAATGTCTTCAAAAAGTCTTTCTTATGTGGGAGTAACATATTGTTAAAGAAAAATGTTAAATAGAGGTGATTACATAGTCATGTTGCCTTGGTGTATTCAATTCTACATTTTTCTATGTAAAAAAATCTATGTAAGAACAATTTCATTACAAATATATGTTTAATAATATAGCACTGTGCTTATGTCTACCAAATAAAAGATTTTGAGTTTTTAATTCCTGAAGGCAGAAAGGGATGACTTCCTGAAAATGTATATAATGACTTGGCATCAATAAGGGATAGATGATATAATATGAAATCCATTTCCTGCTGGGGGTGGGGGGCTGTCATTGGAAAAGTGCTTAGGTCATTCTACATATGCTGCTGTGTGAGAGGTGAGTAAAAAAATGTAGTAATTGATTGAAGCTGTAGCTTCCAGAACTGGGTCTGAGAGAAGCCAAATCCAAGACCTTCTTTCTTGACAAAAGCCAAGAAAATCTTCTTGATAACATTCAGAAACTGATTGGAACTTTATGTTCCCAAATTCTAACTTTCTTGTCACTAGAAGCTAGTCATTTGTATTTCAACACAATGGGAAGCTCAAGTAAATTTTTTTAAGACTGAGCAGTGACAATACTATTTCTTAGTCTAGTATAAAAACCATTTGGAGGGCTTAGATGAGGACGAATGAAACCAACAGGTAGAGATTGTCTGTGTATATGTGGAGGAGAAGGGCTGCTGAGCAATAAAGTAGATAAGTATTTGTCTAATTGAAAAGAAATACAGTAATAACCCATAAAGAAACAATATTTCTACTAGAAAGTTATATTTAGCATTTGTGTTTAAATCATGTAATGAAGTCACCACTTTCATAAGTAATGACATTTCTATTCTTAATTGTCAATAGAAATTAAGTAGCTGATGCTGGCTGTGATCAGTAAAAACCATCCCTGTCATTATGGGGACATATCTCCCTATCATTTTCAGTTACTAATGTCAAGTATCTTAAATTTACAGCATATATTTAAAAGCCTTAGAGGTCAAATATACTTAACTTACATTTTTAAGGTAAAACTAGAGTTACAGTCTTCTAAGTGAAAGTAAACAGCTTGTTTAAATTATCTAAGGCTCATTTATTTTACTTATTAAATAAGAACAATAGTGCACAACTCCCTATTGATATAAAGATTATAGAACCTATCTCTTAATAAGCCCTCAAGCAAATGCTGAGTATCCTACCTGAGGTATTTACACATGAAATTTTCTCAATTAGTTGCAGTACATTCTTTCCTGGTAGGGGTTGTGATGATATTTATAAAAACTTTGGAGAAATTTTTGCTGTATTCTTTTTTCTCATATCCTATACTAAACAACATTTTGTACTTACATCACCCTTTCAATAGGACCATGACTTCATGATCTACACACCCCAACTGTTCTCTTATGTCTCTCCCACTCTTCCATAATTGATTCATCAGAGAGTGGTCAGAGCCATCTTACTAGAATCTCGAACAGAAGTAGGATTATATTGTTCTTTTTTGTAAAATGTTCTGGGGACTTAACTTGTCATCTAAAATGAAATCACACTTTTGAATGTGATCTATAAAACCCTGCAAGGTTAATAACTAATTGCCTTTGTTCACTAAACCTAGCCCCATAGTGTTATAGGTTACTGATACACTATTCCTTCCTTGGGAATTTCCCTGATGTTTTTTTTGTCTGGTGCTTTATCATAAGTGTATACTTAGCTCCATCTTACTCACTTTCAACTAAATATGTATTTCAAATCAGAGATGATTTCTTTTATTTCCCTACAGGAAGTAATGGTTTATTAAAATAAAGTAAATTTCTCATCAATTTTCTAATAATATTATTTCCAGGCTAACTTCTCACTTCAGAGCTCCCCAGCAGCATTCAGATAAAAGAAAACAGAATGAATGTTACTGAATTCATCCTCATGGGGCTGACGCAGAACCCTCGGCTGCAGAAAATTCTTCTTTTGATGCTTTTTATCACCTACATTGTCACTGTCACAGGAAACCTGCTCATTGTGGGGACAATAGTCTGTAGTCAGACTTTGAACTCCCCAATGTACTTTTTCTTGGCTTTTTTATCTCTGATAGATGCATGCTACTCATCTTCTATCATTCCTAAGATGCTGGCAGATTTGCTATCAGAGACAAAAACCATCTCATTTCATGGCTGCATGATGCAACTTTTTGTTGAACATTTCTTAGGAGCCTCAGAGATTGTCCTCCTTGTGGTCATGGCCTATGACCGCTATGTGGCCATCTGTAGACCTCTGCACTATGTGACAAGGATGAATCATCACAATTGCTGTGTCCTAGTGGGGGTATGTTGGATAATGGGTTTTTTCCACTCTTTTGGACAGATACTAGTTACTCTCTGGATTCCTTTCTGTGGCCCCAATGTCATGGACCATTTCTGCTGTGACATTTTCCCTTTACTACAATTGGCCTGTGCTGACACTTTCCTTCTTGGTCTTCTCATTGCTGCCAATGGTGGTGTAATCCCTGTGATCACCTTCTCAATGCTTTTGATGTCCTATGTGGTCATTCTCTTCTCATTGAGGACACATAGCCCTGCAGGGAGGAGAAAGGCCCTCTCTACCTGTAGCTCTCACATCACAGTTGTTGTCTTGTTCTTTGTGCCATGCATTTATACATATATGCGACCAGTGACAACTTTTCATATGGATAAAGCCATAGCAGTGTTTTACACTCTTGTCACTCCCATGTTAAATCCAATTATCTACACTGTAAGGAATGCAGAGGTTAAAAATGCCATTAGAATGATACTAAAAAGGAATTCAATCTTGGATAACAAATGATTTTAATATGAATATCTTACTTTGGTACTTTCCCACAAAATTGCCTCTTACTAATGAGAAGTAAAATTAAAGATCCTCAGTAGTGCACAAAATTAATATTATAAAAACTCTACATACATGTTTCTCTATATAGATATATCTATAATAAATTAATTTTTAAATTATGTACAATAAAATGTTAAATACTACTAGCTATAAAATAAAAATTGTACTATAAAAATTATACTAGTACACAATATCTTTATTTTGTGACCATTATTTAGTGAAATCAAGGTTACTAAAACAAACCACTGAGATATCCTGACAATCCATGCTGATACCTCAGCAACTACTTAAATATTAAAAATAGAGTGTAAAATATCAATATGATGAACTCATGAAAAATTCTTGTCCCTGTGGGATGTCATTCAATTTAAATTTATAAATTATTTCTAGAACTTTCTATTTACTGTTTAAATGATTCTATTCAATATTAACCAAGGAACTATGGCCAAATGGAGACTTTTTAGCATAAATTCTTTCCTAGTCTACTTAACTGTTTCTTCCAGCCTATTTTATGATTTTAATGGTTTTGTAGTTGAAATAAAATGTAGTTCAGAAAAGTGAAGTAATTAGATCAAGATAGTGAGAGTTGCTAGTCATAGTAACCCTTTTTTAGATTTAAATTAGATGTTTTTAAACATTTCAAAGGGTGTAAAATTCATATTTTCAGTCAGAAAATTCTTACTTTGTATATACTTCCTTTTTTCTTTTAGTTTGAGTCTGTACCTTGTTGATTCTCAAACTGTGCTGTCTCTGAGCATCTAAGGTGAAAAGAAGTCCAATTTGGGGGAAAGATAGTTGACAAAATCTCTTCTCTTGCTACATGTTTGCTCTATATGATTTCAAAATTGTATTGTGTTTCCTTTACCATTGGATAGAACTTGTATTTCCAAAATTCACTATATTTAGTTTTATATAAGCAATTTAAGTGTCAGTTTATGGTCATATAACCTTATAAAATTAGAATCTGATAATTATTTTAAACACAAAACTTGTATGTCAGCCTTGAGCCTAAATATCCCTTACACCAGAGCCAATAGTACTTTATTATATGATATTCTTGAAGATAAATTTTAAATTATGGCTTTATATACAATTTATCTCTTAACTATGTCCTAAACAGTATCACTTAGTTTTTGTTTTTAAGATTTATTTATTTTATATATGCGAGTACACAGTAGCTTTCTTCAGACACACCAGAAGGCAGCATCAGAACCCATTATAGATGGTTGTGAGCCACCATGTGGTTGCCTGGAATTGAACTCATGACCTCTGGAAGAGTAGTCAGTTCTCTTAACCACTGAACTATTTTTTCAGCACAACAGTGTCACTTCTTAAATTAAAAATCGTTAGTGGTGATTAAATGCAGGTGTTTTGAAAAGCACAAGAATCTACATGAAACAATTTTACATTTTTTGTTAGTAAAATGGTAAATTTTACTATGTGCACTTTTAAACATTTTTTATTATTAATAATTCTATTTGTTTACATTTCAAATGATAACCCCCTTCCCAGTTACTTCTATACAAACCCCCTCCCACATCTGCCCTTTCCCCTTTGCCTCTATGAGGGTACTCCCCCAAACAGTTCATGAAACAATTTCACTTTTAAAGAGTTGGTTTTATGTTCAGTTCACTGAATGTGGACTCCTCTTCAAAACTTTACATTAGGGGCTGGAGAGATTGCTTAGTGGTTAAGATTACTTGGTGGGGGAATAGAAGTTCTGGGTTCATTTTCAGCACCCACATGACAGCTTATGATCATATGAAACTCCAGTTCTAGAGGATCCATTACTCTCTTCTGCCACAAATTGGTAGTACACATATGGAGTGCTTATGTACATTTAAGAATAATAGATATAAAGTAAATAATTCTTAAAAACAAAATCTTCTTTAAAAGGTGTGTTACAATTTCAGCCATTAGAAAACAGGAATGATTATTTTGTAGTTAACTAAAGAGAAATGTTTTAATACTAAACAATGTAGCATGCTTACAAGATTCTGTTCTGAGTAACTATTGGAGCTTTTTATAAAAGCAGTCTGTTTTCATAGTTCACATATGTAGTCATAACCACCTATATTACCACCTTTTAACCACATACACCTCTTGTCCTCATGCTGTTAATACATGCTTTATGATGGAATCCATAGATTCTGTGATGTAACAATACTTAGACAGCATCATCAATACATTGACTTTATTGAGAAAGAAATATAATTCAGAAAAGAGTTGGCAAATTTTCTTCTTTTGCCATGTTTGTTCTCATTTCAAAATTGTATTGGTTTTTTGTTTTTAGCATTGAACAGAAATTGTGTTTCTAAAATTCATTATATTTAGTTCTATAGAAGCAATTTAAGTGTCAGCTACATGCATTGAATTGGAGAGACATGTTTATCTTTTTGGGTCCAGGTTATCTCATTTAGAATATCTTCTAGTTCCATGCATTTGGCTACAAATTTCATGATCTCACAGTTTTTAGTAGCAGAATGATATACCATTATATAAATGTACCACATTTTTGTTATATATTTTTTGGTTGGGGGACATTTAGATTGTTCCCAGTTTCTGATTATTATGAATAAAGCTGCTATGAACATAGTTGAGCAGGTTTTCTTGTGGTAGGATAAAATATCTTTTGGGTATATGTCCAAAAGTAGTATAGCTGGTTCTTGAGATAGGTTGATTTTCAATTTTCTGAGGAACTGCCACATTGATTTCCATCCTAGTTTGTGCACTCACCAGTAAGGGAGGGGTGTTCCTCTTGTCCTGTATCCATGACAGAATGAGCTGCCACTTTCGTTTTTGACCTTAGTCATTCTGACAGGTGTAAAATGGAGTCACAAAGAAAGTAGATTTTATTTGCATTTCCCTGATTTTAAGTGTTTTTCAGCCATTTGAATTTTCATTGTTGAGAATTCTCTTTAGATCTGATTCCCAGATATAAATTTGGATTGTTTGATTTGTTAATATATGCCTTCTTGAGTTCTTTATATATTTTGGATAATAGCCCTCTGTCAGATGTGAGGATGGTGAAAATCTTTAACCATTCTGTAGAGTGCTGTTTTGTTCTATTGACAGTGCCTTATAGAAGCTTATTTTTTTTTTACTTGAAATTTAAAATTCATCTTTAGAAACTTTTTTAAAAAATGTTTTTATTGTATATATTTACTTACATTTTAAATGTTATGCCCATTTCTGGTTTCCCCTCTGAAAACCCCCTATCACAGCCCCTACAACCGACCCCCTGCTACTATGAGGGTGCTCCCCCACCCACTCCTGCCTCAGTGCCTAGCATTTCCCTACACTGGGACATCAAGGCTTCACAGGAACAAGGACCTCTCCTCCCATTGATGCCAGATAAGGCAATCTTCTACTACATATGCCCCTGAAGCTGTAAGTCCCTCCATGTGTACTTTTGGGTTGATGGTTTAGTCCCTAGGAGCTCTGGGGGGTCTGGTTGATTGATATTGTTGTTCTTCTTATGAGATTGCAAACCCCTTCAGGTCCTTCAGTTCTTTCCCTAACTCCTCTATTGAGGACCCAGTGCTCAGTCCAATGGTTGACTGTGAGCATCCACATCTGTATTGGTCAGGCTCTGGCAGAGCCTCTCAGGAGATAGCTGTACCAGGTTCCTGTCAGCAAGCACTTCTTGGCATCCTCAATAGTGTCTGGGTTTGGTGTCTTTATATGGGATGGATCCCCAGTGAAGCAGTCTCTGGATGGCTTTTTCTTCAGTCTCTGCTCCACACTTTGTCCATGTATTTCCTATAGACAAAAACAATTCTGGGTTGGAAATTTTGGAGATGAGTGTAGACCAAATCCCAACTGGGGACCTTGTGTAACCTCTGGAAATGGTCTCTATAGGTTCTCTCTACACTTTGTTGGGCATTTCAGCTAAACTCATCTCCATTGGGTCCTGGAGCCTCTTGCTTTCCTGGGAGATGGGACTTTCTGGTGGTTATCTCCAGTTCCTCATTCCTCATTGCTATACACCTCTCTTCAATTTCCTGACCCTCTGTATATCACCCCCATCTACTCTCATACCTGATCCTGTCCCCCTTTTTACCCTCTCCCCTCTCTTCCTTCCAAAATATCCCCCAACCCCTATCTCCTGTGACTATTTTGTACCCCCTTGTAAGAAATACTGAAGCATTCATACTTTGGTCTTCCTTCTTCTTGAGCTTCATATGGTCTGTGAATTGTATCGTGGGTATTCCAACCTTATCCACTTATCAGTGAGTACATACCATTTATGTTCTTTTGTGATTGGGTTACCTCACTCTGGGTGATACTTTCTAGTTCCATTCATTTGCCTGTGAATTTTATGAAGTCATTGTTTTTAATAGTTGAGTAGTAGTCCATTGTGTAAATTTATAACATTTTTAGTATCTATTCCTCTGTTGAAGGACATCTGTGTTCTTCCCAGCTTCTGGCTATTATAAATAAGACTGCTATGAACATAGTAGAGCATATGTCCTTGTTATATGTTGGACCATATTTTTGTGTATATGCTCAGGAGTAGTATAGGTGGGTCCTCAGGTTGTACTATGTCCAATTTTCTGAGGAAACACCAGACTGATATCTAGAGTGGTTGTGCCAACTTGCAGTCCCACCATCAATGGAGGAATGTTCTTCTTACTCTACATACTGGCCAGCATCTGTTGTCAACTGAGTTTTTGATCTTAGCCATTCTTACTGGTATGAGATAGAGTCTCAGGGTCGTTTTGATTTGCATTTCCCTGATGACCAAGGATGTTGAACATTTCTTTAGGTGCTTCTTGGTCATTCGAGTTTTCTCATTTAAGAACTCTTTGTTTTGCTCTGTGCTCCATTTTTAAATAGGGTTATTTAGTTCTATGGAGTCTAACTTTTGAGTTTTTCATTAAACTGAAGTTTCTGTAAGGCAAAAGACACTGTCAGTAGGACAAAACAGCAACCAACAGATTACAAAAAGATCTTTTCCAATTCTACATCTAATAGAGGACTAATATGTAATATATACAAAGCTTCTTAATATGTTTTTTGTTCTTAGTGTCTGTGTTGTTGGTGTTTTGTTCAGGACGTTGTTTCCTATTCCAATGTGTTCAAGATTATTCCTCACTTTTTCTTCTATTAGGCTTAGTGTATCTATGTTTTCTGTTGAGGTCTATTGTCCACTTGAACTTGATTTTTGTGCAAAGGTGATAGATATGATCTATTTGCACTCTTCTACATGTGAGCATCCAGTTGGATCAGCACCATTTGTTGAAGATGTTTTTTTTTCCCATTGTGTATTTCTGGCTTCTTTATATATAAAAAAAATCATGTGTCTATGTATATATTGATGTTATGTTAGGGGGTCTTTGATTCAATTCCATTGATCAACCAGTCTATTTTATGCAAATACTATGTATATAATATGTTGTGTAGCTTGCAGTTCTTGTGGGACTCCTATGAGTGGGAGCAGGGGTGTGCCTGACTCTTTGAATCCATGTGTCTTTGCCTTCTTTGAAGACCCTTCTCTTCCCACTGGATTACCTTGTCTACTCTTAATACAGTGTAAGATTCCTAGTCTTATTGGAACTTGTTACACCATGTTTGATTGTTACCTCTGTAAGACCTGCCCATTTCTGAAGGGAAATAGAGGAGGAGTAGACTAAGAGGGAGGGAACTAAGAGGGGGTGAGGGATTGTAAGGGGAGAAGGAAGGGTAAAACTTCTGTGTGGATGTAATATATGAAAGAATAATAGATTGACAGATGATAGATAATTAAATAATCCCTTTTGATATTATGCTACACACATACATTGATGTCTAGTCCAATTGTCATCAGAGAGGCTTCATCCAGCAACTGATGGACACAGTTGTAGAGACCCACAGACAAACAGTAGGTGGAGCCAGGGTAAACCTGCAGAAGATGGGGAGGGCGAATTATAGGAGCCAGAGGCATCAAGGACATTATGAAGACAAGGGCCATAGAAATAAGTAAGCAGGGCTTATAGGGGCTTACAGAAACTGAAGCAACAAACATGGGTCCTAGATGAGTCTTGTGTAGGTTGGTGTTCTGTGGAACCACCAAGAATGGTAGCAGGGTTTGTCCTTGACTATTTTGCCTGTGCTTGAGACCATTTTCCTCCTATGTATTGCCATATCCAGTTGTGATATGGGAGGTTTTGCCCTGTTTTACTGTATCTTGTTTGGCCATGTTAGATAACTATTTCTTGGAGACTTGTTTTTTTTTTTTTTTTTTTTTTTTTTTTTTTTTTTTTTTTTTTTTTTTTTTTTTTTTTTTTTTTTTTTTTAAGATTTTCCTCTTTTCCTTTGAAAAGAAATGGAGGAATTGATCTAGGGTAGACTGAGGGAAGGCACTGGGAGGAGTGGAGAGAGGGGAACTGTGGTCATGATGTAATAAATGAGAGAAAAATAAAAGTTTAAAAATACAAACCAGTAAGGTACATGCTAAGTGGATAAGACTCTTCATTTTGTTTAAAAATAACTGTAATAAATAATGAATGTTACAAAATTTCAAGTGTTTGTTTGTTTCTTTTAGTAGATAATTCCAATATACCTAACAATGAATGACAGCATAAATGGACCATGACATAGCAACTAGAAATGAGAAAAATCTGAGAATAAGGGTATTGACCCATGATTCAGGAGGCTTGGCCTTTATTTTTGTCTTGGCAGATGATGTTCGTAATCTGATTTAGTTTTTTGTGTTGCAATGTGGTAATCCCAGCATTTCCTTTCTTATGTATATTGAATATAAGTGGCTAAAATGAATTTTATAACTAAAAATATAATTCAAGAATTTGAGAACTTTCATTATAATGATGATAATATAATTCAATAATTAGTATGAGAAATAACTGGTGCAAAAAACTGTGAATTGTATTTGGTATAATCTGCTGTTTTAGTAATAGAGGTCAGAACTAAAACTCATTATGTCTGAAAATATTTCAATATAACAATAAAGTATGGGTAGGTAAGTAGAATACCAGAAAGAGAAATACTAATTCACAGAGTAACCACCTAAATGTTTGTTTAAAATACTTATTTCAAGACTCCTCATGAATATTCTTAGTTCATTTTGTCATTAAATATTAAAGTTTATTTATTTATTTATTATTTGATTGGTTATTTTATTTATTTATATTTCAAATATTATCCCCTTTCCCGGTTACCCCTCTGCAACACCTCCATCACATCCTCTCTTCTCTTGGCCTCTATGAGGGTGCTCTCCCACCTAACCACCCATTCCTTTCTCACTACTCTAGCATACCCTTATGCTGGGTTATCAAGCCTCCACAGAATCAAGGGCCTCCCTTCCCATTGATGCCAGATAAGGCAGTCCTCTGCTGTATATGTAGCTGAAGCCATGGGTCCCTCCATGTAAACTCTTTGCTTGATGGTTTAGTCCCTGGAAGCTCTAGATGTTCCAGTTAGTTGATATTGTTCTTCCTATAGGGTTGCAATCTCCTTCAGCTTCTCCAGTCCTTCCCCTAACCCTTCCATTAGGGTCCTTGTGCTTATTCAGATGGTTGGCTGTGGGTATCTACATCTGTATTGGTCAGGTGTTGGCAGAGCCTTTCAGGGGACAGCTATACCAGACTCCTTTCAGCAAACACTGCTTGGAATCAGCAATAGTGTCAAAGGTTTGATGTTTGCAGATGGGATAGATCCCTTGGTGGGGCAGTCTCTGGATGGCCTTTCCTTCAGTCTCTGCTCCATTTTGTCCCTGCACTTTATTTAGATAGGAACAATTCTGGATTAAACTTTTTGAGATGAGTGAGTGGCCCTATCCCTCAACTGGAGGCAGTGCCTATCTACTGGAAATGGTCTCTATAGGTTCTATCTTCTCTTTTTTGGGTACTTAAGCTAATGTCATCCCCATTGGGTCCTGGGAACCTCTTGCTTTCCTGGTATCTGGGACTTTCTAGTGGCTACCCCCAGCTATACTACTTCTGGGTATATACCCAAAAGATGCTCCAACATAGAACAAGGACACATGCCTGCTCCATTATGTTCATAGAAGCCTTATTTATAATAGCCAAAAGCTGGAAACAACTCAGATGTTCCTCAATGGAAGAATGGATACAGAAAATGTGGTGCATTTACATAATGGAACACTACTCAGCTATTAAAAACAATGACTTCATGAAATTTGCAGGCAAATGGGTGGAACTATAAAATATCATTTTTGAGTGAGGTAACCCAGACACAAAAGAACACACATGGTAAGTACTCACTGATGAATGAATAGTAGCCCAAAAGCTTAGAATACCCATGATGCAACTCACAGACTATATGAAGCTTAAGAAGAAGAAAGACCAATGTGTGGATGATTTAATGCTACTTAGAAAGTGGAACAAATTAATCATGGAAGGCAGAGGAAGGGGGGGATCTGAGAGGGTAAGAGGAGGGGGAGGGAAATGGTGGGGGTAGGATCAGGTATGGGAAGAGACAGGTGAGATGTACTGAGGGTCAGGAAGTTGAGAAGAAATATGTAGCAGTGAGAGATGGGCAACTAGGGGTAGCCAATCTTAACATTTATTAGTAGTTGACTGCTTTGGTTGGGTTTTTTCTGTTTATTTTGTTTTTTGTTTGTTTGGTTGGTTTGTTGGTTGGTTGGTTTTGCATGGTGATTCATAGTATTCAGGATGCAAGAAAAATAATTAAATACAAATGCTGTAGAAGTTTTCTTGTATTCAGAGATATACTGTTTTTAACGTCAGCATTTAGTAGGAATTGAACACTCAGTTTAATCCAATAGGTTATAGAAACAAGGATGCTTCTGGGAATCACCTCAATTCTGCCTTTCTATAAGGTCTGAAAACTAAGTAAAATAAAATATTTGTTAATGAGCAAATCGGATATTTTTTTTGGTGTGGTCTGTTCTGAATTATTCCAGTGAGATAAGCACATATTTCTTCTTATTTTTTAGGACCAGTGCTATATAACTCTAACATGACACTAATCAACTCTATTTAAATAGCAATAAATTAATTGCCAAATTTTCAAATTTAGTGTTAAAGCCAATAAAAATCTCTAAAATTTTTTGAAATTAAAACATATTTTGACCACCTGGCAAATATTTCCACGTGTAAACATAAATTTACATTTTTAATAAGCATTCAGCTGTTCAAGAAATTTGTGTTTCTTTTGGATGGACATAACCTTATCTCAGAACTCAGTTTAAAATTGAAAGCAGAGGTTTAAGGAAAAGAACAAGACATCTTTCAAATCTTTGGGGACATAGATATTTATAAACCAGTGAAGAAGAAACACCAGTCAAATTTATGTTATGGATAATCATGATGATGGAAAGTTTCCAAGTCCTGGGCTGGGTGTGGCTATGTGTTCTCAAATCCCATGGAAAACTCTTAAATACCAGTTGTACATCAAGAAGGAAAGTTTTGCTTCTCTTGTTTCTCCTTGATACTACACTTCAGACAACATATGAGGGGCACTGGCTTGCTGAAGATGCCCCTCCTCTTTGCCCAAGATAAGAAGAAATTTAAGAGGAAGCCTTAGAGGCTGACCAGACACTGAGTAGACCTACTCCATATAAAATAATAGAGTGTCATCACTGGACAGTTAGGAAATTGCCTGACAGAGTGAGGCTTATAATTTTTTTATTCCATTTTAGAGGAGACTTTTAATTAGACTGCAGGACATAAACTTTGGCTGCTATGATCAGTGATGAAAGAAGTAAAACAACACACGTGAAACCATACAGCAGGGCTTGATGCATAATAAACATCCAAGAAAAACTGAAGCCACTTTAAAATAATTAAAATTTTGAAGTGGGGAGGAAAGCAGTCATTCTTAAAGGTTTAATACAAATATATATTATATATTATAGTTAAATTTTATTTACAAATTAAACAATAAGAAGCTATACTGCTATAATCACCTATTTTATTTTACCTTACCAATAGAATTATTTAAAAACATATTTCTCTTCTCTATTACGTCTTCATTTTTAAGATTAAAGAGTGAATTTTTAGAGAGTATCTATGGAATCCTCATGTAGAATCATGGATTTCTCTCATCTTTGTATATAATAATGTACAACATGATATTTGCCATGTGAAGAACCACACACCAGTGACTACACAGAAATGGATATTAAGGTAAGAGGAATGACATATGTCCCAGAGTGGAGTATTCCAAGTCAAATGTGTCTGCGTAGTCTCCCTAAGAGTGTTTAAAGTTTGTGAATAATGCTAGGTTCCTGCCTTAGAATGCTCAGGAAGATGGGACATCTGAAGCCTTGCACTATGTTGAGTCTAGTCATGGCTTAGTGTCTCCCTTAAAACAGATGAACTAGCAAGACCATAGGAGAGGCAGCAGGCATCCTCTGGAATGAACAGCAGTGGAAACAAAGAAATGTTATCACAGCCATTCTTTTTAGAGACAGTATGATTATGAAAATAGAAGAAGTGTTTGGGGCAATCATTAGACCATCTGTGAAAGCCAAGAGAAGGAACTGAAGTTGGAAAAGGACATGTTTCCCAGATAGTTATATAAAGGAATTTCTTACCTGGATGGATGAAAAATAAGTGTTTAACTTACATGAACATATTTCTATGCTTACTTTAGATAATTCCCACATTTGTTAGTATCCGTACTGCACCATCTTCCATTATTTGATTTCCTATCTCACTTCACATTTATAAGTTTTTAGGGCTGAGTTTTAAACATGTTTATGCATTCAGAATAGTAGCTCATATTTTTTTTTATAAAATAATTAAATGAATGAACCATTTTTGTTGCAATTTTAAGAGTTATAATTGAACTTTGCATAATTTTAAAGGACATACTTTATTATTATATTAATACATTTTTACTTTTAATGTAATACTTAAAATCATGCTGACATTAATAGTTTCTATTATTAATGCACATTTTGTAAAGTGTGGTTTCATAACTGTTTATTGTACTTTTAAACTGTCTCTAAGCTTGATATGTGGTAGTCTGTATTTTTTGCATTTTATGTAGAGGATATAGAATCCTTACTTTGTTTATTGACAATGGTTACCACATGAGCACACTGGCATTGCTAGGTGTTTGATAGTGGAAAGTAAACATTTATTAAAATTAGCTTTTATTTTGAATAAGTTTAAATTATGCAAACTTGCAAAGGGAATAGGTGATAAGAATTATTCAATTAATGTAAGTTGTTTCTTCTTTTTTTTTTTTACTTCTTTCACTTAATTTGATTTTCTTGATTCAGTGAAGCTGTCTGGAACTTTCTGAGGGCAGTGTCATTCATTTTTATATGGGTAAAGAGAGAGATGTTTAAATTATTGTTAGTAATAATGCTGATTTAGTAAGGATGTCTTCACCTCTCAGTAAGAAAACTTCTCTGTGCAAAAGACAGACATCATTGCAGAAAAACACAACCAATCAAAATGCAGTATTATGGATCCCAATCTGGATGAATTCATCTATAAAACACGCACATGGTAATGGTACCAAAACATTTCTGAGGAGTGGGTGGAAAAATTATAAGAGCCATAGATCGGAGAGATTGTTGTGAGATTGTGTCTCTTAGTAGTTTCTGATTTTCATCCATAAAATTTTCAATATAATTGCCTAAACTTGAGTTGAACAAGGATGATCATCGATTGTGATCGATGATCACAATCGATCATACCAAGTGAACAGAGAAAAGTTCACAAGGCCCCAATCCTACACAGGAACTACAGACAACTAAAGAATATTGAGAATATTGAGGGGGGAAAACACAAAATGGTTACCCAACACAAAATAGCTTCTAATACCAAATGCTCAGCCGTAAAATCATATACAAGTAGCATTGCCCAGATTGAAAAAGCTGTGTGTGTGTTTGTATGTGTGTTTGTGTCTATGTGTTCTTGTACATGTTCTTGTATTTATGAAATCATAGTGGCCATGATTTGAAAGATAGTAAGGAGTAGTATAGGGAGTGTGTAGAAGAAAATTAAGGAAGAAATATAATTACATTTTAATCTAAAAAAAAATGTGTAATGGATTTTAAAATATATGTATTTCATCACTGTGACTGGCCAAATTCTTTTTAAAACCCTTTTAAACATAGAAAAATACTGGTAAAATTTAAATCGTCATTGGTAAAGCTGAAATTAGGACTAAAATGTCATCCTTCTTATTGTGGGGTATGTGCTCATCTCTCACACTGTCTTCTAATATTCTGACTGCATTGATAATATAACTTTTTCATACCCTTAAGAAACAATTGAAATATGTTTTTTTTAATCAGTTTCATCCTCAGAAATGTCAATGAATATTTAAGAGTATTTAGAACCGTAAGTAACCTGCTGTAAGCCTTAGGATAAAAAGCAAATCTTGTGTTGGGCATGCCAGCAGGAGTCACCAGCTGATCTTCTGACATTTTACCTCATTCTCATTCCAGGTTTAGTTCTACTCATGCCCTGAGTCATTTATTGTCATACAGTTTTCTAGGATAACTATTGGTTGATGCAATGCTTGTTTAAAGTTTGTTTTATTTTCCTGTTTCTTAGGTGGTAGTTTTATAAGCAGTTTTGGAATTTATAGTACAGACACCTAGAAGAAAAATAAATCAGGATCTGAGGACAGAAAGTAATGCTCAGTTGGTATATTTGGTAGTTATATTAATAGTTAGATAATATCTGCTGACTGCAAGTAGAATTCATCAACTGGGATTATTTTTAAATATTTTAAATAGTATTCTTTTGTTTACCTATTTTTACCAAACAAGTATGAGCATGTACTTATATTCACAAGCGTGTGTTTCTTGACTGATATATGTAAGGAGAACTTATTAATTCTTTTCATCTGTGTGCACAAGTAGAAACCAATAGAAAACATCCTGTGGATAAGGCATGTTACTAGAGTAACAGATAACAGCCTTGTTATAATTTCAAGTCTGACAGGTCACATAATCTTAGGAGTTGAGCAGATACCTTATGCCTGGACATTCCTTCTTCACAACATGGAACTGTTTTCTTTGCCATGTCCAGAGAGCTCTGCTTTTTAAGATTTACATAATTTTTCTATGTCTCAATTTGACTTATCTTCAACTATTAATCTGACAATTTCCTAAATTAAAGCACTGAAAGCACTTTGGAACTGGCCTTAATAAATTATTGATGACTACAGGACTATAAAGTGGATTGAAGCAAATGCTTATCATCATTGCCACATTATACGTTCTCTATTGGACAGTCACCTTTTCTTTGGAAACCATGCACAACCAGAGTTTTATAACTGAATTTGTCTTCCTGGGACTTTCCCAGAACCCAAATCTTCAAAAACTAATATTTATTATATGTCTAGTTGTCTACATTGCAACTATTGGGGGCAACATGATGATTGTGGTGACTGTTATCTGTAGCCCTGCACTCCTGGGCTCTCCCATGTATTTCTTTCTGGCTTTCTTGTCTTTACTGGATGCAAGTTTCTCCTCTGCCATGACACCCAAGATGATTGTTGATTCTCTCTACAAGAGAAAAACCATCTCCTTTGAAGGATGCATGATACAACTTTTTGTTGAACACTTCTTTGGTGGGGCCGAGATGATTCTTCTGACAGCCATGGCCTATGACCGCTATGTGGCCATTTGTAAGCCCTTACACTACTCTTCCATCATGACCAGGAAGCTCTGTGGTACTCTGGTGGGAGTGGCCTGGGCAGGAGGATTCTTACATTCTACTGTACAAATTATCTTCACTTTGCAGCTACCATTTTGTGGACCCAATGTCATTAATCACTTCATGTGTGACTTATTTCCATTACTGGAGCTTGCTTGTACTGACACTCACATCTTTGGCCTTTTTGTGGTTGCCAACAGTGGGTTGATCTGTATCATAGTCTTTGTTCTGTTGCTTGTCTCATATGTTTTTATCTTGCTGTTTTTGAGATCCCAGAGTTCTGAGGGGCGATGGAAAGCTCTGTCTACTTGTGGGTCCCATGTTGCTGTTGTGGTCTTGTTCTTTGTCCCATGTATATTTATATATGCAAGGCCTCACAGTGCTTTCTCCTTTGACAAAATGGTAGCATTATTTTATACCATGCTATCCCCCTTGCTTAATCCTATCATTTATACTTTTAGGAATAAGGATATGAAAAATGCCATAAGGAAATTGTGGAAGAAATTAGTAATAGTTTCAGTTGAAAGGTAAAAAGAAGTTACATTTTATCAAAACTAATATAAAGAATAAAAAGAGACAAAATTGTTGCAGACAAAAACTATAGTGTATTATTACCTATAATGAGTTGATGCAATTCTCAAAAACCGGCATTATTTTGGGGGTTTGAAAATGTTGCTTTTTTTTTTATAGTGGGCATGTCCTCTCAGTTGGAAACAATATGTATGTATAGATTAAAAAGAATTGAGTTCTATATTTCCTTAGAATCTATTAATAAAAAGAATGCGATCCAAAATTTCAATTGTAATATTGGCTATTAATTTCATGCTTTCAAAAATTCTGAAAGAAACTCATTCTATCAAAGATATTTATATGAAAATTTGTTTAACCTATATATTGAGAAAGAAATATCAATTTATAATATTGACTTCAGTAACTGCTAGAGTTTAGGATTCACAGAAGGAAAATTTTCACAGAAAAACTGTTGGTTCCTGTCTAGTGTTATTCTATTGTTTCACTGGACTTCTCTCCAGTTTGCTATAGAATCTGAATCACTTATTTATATCTTGAGAGTTAATGATTGGCTGGCCCATTCTAACCTACACATTTTCTTCTTGGGTTAAGTGCCACTTTATGCCAGTAAGCCTGGGGAAGGAGACAGAAGGGGCTAATAAGTATTTGTCAATATGTATTGTCTAAGAAAATGACACAAAAGAATTCTAGAGACTACATGGAATTATCCAACCTGACTATTCATTCTCACTTCATGGGATGGTACCAGTACATGATAATACTAATGAGGTCAAAAACCTAAGGCCAGATATGTAATGAAACCTATCAGAAGTAAAATACTAGTGTCTGGCCAAATGTACATTAATGTGATCTCTAATAACCCAAGGACCAGTGCGTAGATCAACCCTCATAAGAAAAGCCATTTTTTGCAGTCTATGGTAATTAACAGAAAGACTCACAGCTGGACAGAATACAAACAGTAACAAGCTTTGTAGCAAACCTCTGTCCTCAAGGTTCAAGCATTTATGTGGAAACAGAGACATATTTTAAGAACCAGAAGTAGAGGATGAATTTATGGAAATAAAAATTTTCTGATAGAACAGGGCAGATACACATACAAACTCAGAAGATAGACAGCATGCACAGGACCAGCACAAGCTCAAACCAGACTAAACCTTAGCACAGGGACTGAGAAGTGGGCACAAATTCCCACCTCTATCCAAGAAACTACTTGCAACTGATAGCTTCTGGAAGAGGGAATGCCAGTTTTCTTCAGTGTGGCAATACTAAACGTATTAACCACATGTCAGGGAAAGCTCACAGTAGTGTGTGTGTGTGTGTGTGTGTGTATGTGTGTAGTGTATGATATTTAATTATTTATGGTAATTTTATCTTTTGATGTTTTGTGCTTTTGTTTTTTCTTGAGAGAATGATAAAGGATGATAGAACATTTGTTGTGTAGGAAAGTAGGGAGGATCTGGGAGGAGTTGGGGGAAGAGAAAGAGTATGATCAAAATATATTGCATGAAAAAAATTAATAAAAAGGTAAAACTGGGAAAACTTAGTTCCAAAAGAAGTTTTTATGTCATGTTGATCCCAGTGACTGGAAAACTCAGCAGGCCCTAGGAGATGCATCAGAAGTGCACTTCAAAATCCTCATAACTTGTGTCTCTGTGTTGCGAGGTATGGGCTTTTGTTGTTATTTGGTTATCATTTTGTTTACATTTTATACTTTTATGTATTAGTTTATCCACATTGCAAGCTTTCCTAAAACAGATATTGTTTATACTTTGGAGTTTATAATTTGTAATTTCATTATACAATTTCCCCTTGCCTTTTCCTCTCTCCACAATCTCCCATATACCCCTTTCTGCTCTCCTTCAAATTTACAGCCCTTTGTGTTGTTATACTAATTGTTATTTTAAGGTAGGCCTGTTAATACCCAGTATAAAGTCTAAGTTACTCCAATTTATTGTCAGATAAAACCAGATTGGCCCAGTTTTGCCTATGTATAATTCTTCTAGGGTCATGTGATTGCTGTATACTAATAGTTATGGAAGAGAAAATGAAGTGGATTCCTTCAAAATAACATGTTGTATCTTTTATCACAATGCAACTGAAGGGTTTTCTTTAGATTCTTCCTTGCTGTCTATTCCAGACCAAGTGAGCTAATTTTTTCACCACTGACTGATGAATTAGAAGTTAGAGATATATAAGTGTAGTGTAAACCTGAATTTGTATGACCAAGTAAAAATAATTCTATTTAAATACCAATAAAGATCATGTTATACATAATATATACATATGTATATATTAGTATATTGCTCTTTGTATTTCTCAAAAATATTTTTAATCAACATGTTTTGACATAGTAGTTTCAAAATAAAACATATACTTTAGCTTGCAGATTTATAAAAGAATTTATTATAACACAGCTCAGCTTTAATTTTTGTTGGGTACACAGCATTTTGCTTAAATTCTGCAGAAAAGCTGTAATCCAACCATTGAAAAACAATGTTCTCTCCCTAAACATGATTCTATCTATATAAACATTTTTAAGAATCCAAGAACATTTTTTTTGGCAAAACAAAATTCATTTGTTATAAAATATGAGGATAGACACATTGGCAAGCATGTGAAAACTTTACCCTAATGATTACAAATGTTGTTTCTGTGTTGCATGTTGCCTCCAGCAGTTAGTAAATTAATCACTAGATACTATTATCCCATACAAACCAGAGATTTTTTCTCCAAAAATTTAAAGAAGTTTTTATCAACTTGACAAAATAAACCATGTGTGTGTGTGTGTGTGTGTGTGTGTGTGTGTGTGTGTGTGTTTTTGAGGGTAGTGTTTATGAGATTTCATGTGCTTTGCTTTTTTGAGACAATCTCACTACTAGTACAAACATGATGACTCTTTTGTCTTAGCCTCCTAAATGCTGGGATTACATGCATGTACCATCAAACTTGTTTGATAGAACTGCTTTGAAATTCTGTTACAATGGCAATTGTGTTTCTATTTCATCAGTTCAAAGCTTAAAGAAATTTCTACAAGAATTTTTTTTTTACTTGTATAAGCACATTTCTCAAAACTAATTATGACATTTGATTTCTTACATTTGGCCATTGATTGGAGATGAAGGATATTTTTCCCTTTCTAAAAACCAAAATAATACTTATTAAACCATAGCATTTACTGAATGCATTTTACATTCTCTTGAGAAGATTGAGATTTCTGAAAATATTTAATTCTCAAAATTTCATATTGCATACATCTCATATGCTAAAATACATGTGTACTTAAATCATATAAGGGATAAAAATTTATATATATACATCTAAATACAAATACCATGAAACCATCAAAACAATCAAGATAACAATAAATGCCTTAAACAGTAAATTTCTTTTTTTATCTTTATCTGGTGTGTGTTTTTTTCTTTTTAAAAATCTTCTATTTGTTTGTTTATTTATTTTAAACTTTAGGTCTTATTCCTCTCCCAGTCAACCCTCAGACTGTTCCATATTCCTTACTTTCTTCTCATCCCCCTGTCTCCATGAGGATGTCCCCAACACCCCTCCCCTCCACCCCCCACCCCCCCCCACACACACACACTATCCATTTCTATTCTCCCTGGGTCCTCGAGTCTCTTGAGGGTTAGGTGCATCTTCTCTGACTGAACTTAGACCTGGCAGATTTCTGCTGTATATGTGTTGGGGCCTCATATCAGATGATGTATACTGCCTGGTTGGTGGCCCAGTGTTTGAGAGATCTTGCGGGGCATGGTCAAGGGTAATTGAGACTGCTGGTCCTCCTACAGAATCTCTCTCCTCCTCAGCTTCTACCAGCTTTTTGCTAATTCAACCACAGGGGTCAGCAGTTTCTGTTCATTGGTTGGGTGCAAATATCTGCATCTGACTCAGCTGTTTGTTGGGTCTTTTGGAGGGCAGTCATGCTAGGTTCCTTTTTGTGAGCACCCCATAACCTCAGTAATAGTGTCAGGACTTGGGGCCTTCCCTTGGGCTGGATCCCACTTTGAGTCTGTCACTGGATCTTCTTTTCCTCAGGCCCCTCTCCATTTCCATTCCTGTGGTTCTTTCAGACAGGATCATTTATGGGTCAGAGTTTTGACTGTGGGATGACAACCCATCTCTCACTTGATGCCCTAAAACTTTTTGTGAATTTCTCTCAAGATCCCCATCACACTCCCATAGTCACAATCTCCACTGGAAAACATCTTTCTGTCATTGTAGATTTGTTTGTATTTTCTACAATATTTTTAATTAATTATTTTTTTATTTACATTCCAGAGTTAGCCTCCTAGTGCCCCTCTCCCCCAAGTTCCTCATCCCATTTCCCTTCTTCTTCTTAAGTCACCACTCTTTCCTGTCTGTTCTCATAAGAGTTGGGAATATCTTATCTCTGACTGATTCTGTCTTTGATTTTTTCTCTGATTTGTCCCTTTGTCTATCCATCAATTAAACATCACTTTCAAACATGATTACTTCTTTCTACAAAGTGACTTTACTTTCACCATTTGGGATTAAAAGTGTGCAGTAAGAGTGTCTATTCCAGCCAGATCACATAGACCTAAGAAGATTTTCGGAAGGCCTTGCCAGGGCACCCATATTCCTGGATTAAAATCCCTGTACAGTATTCTGTATTCCATATGTCCATAGTGGAGCCATACATTCCTGGACAATACCCTTTCAAATGGATTAAGCCTACCTATCTTCACTAAAAATACTTCTGTTAAGTGTTTTTCTGAAGCAATAAAAGGCTGACTGTCAAAGTCTATTTGTTTCATTCTGACCATAACTTTTATTCCTACACTTATCTTTTCCCTTTGTCTTTTGAGATCTCCACAGCTATGTCATATATATAGATCGGGTTAGGTTAGTACTTCTCATAGTCTGTCTTTTATCACAGATGTTTGAGGCACAAAATTCATTGTGCATTTTATTTTTAGCTGTCCAGTTTTTAATGTGATATAAATACTATAGTTTCTATGAGATCTCTATAAAGTCTATAAAATATATCTTATTCAACTAAAATAACTTCCACAATATCATGAAATATATTTTTCTTTCCCTAGGAATTCCATACAAAAGTCTTATTTAGAGTTAGAGCCTTTTAATACACCTATATGTATTGAAAACCTAGGTCTGTTAAAGACAGAAAAAGCTATGTTGAATATTTATCTATGTAAGTTTTACTAACTTTTTAAAAAAATTATATTTTTATTTAATTACTGAAATTTCACTCATGGATCTTATTAAGTTCTTGTTATATTCCTCCAACTTTTTTTTAGAACCTACCATTTTGTCTACTCCTGATTTACATCATTGTTTATATATTAATTTTTATTATTATGTCATCATTATCACCATAATCATTATGAGTATTCCAGTTATTTCAATTAGTGCTGATCATGTACAAATGAGTGTGGGACCACCCATCAAGTTGTGGGCAACGAAATAGCAGTCACATCTCCAAAGAAAATTTACTCACCTTTATCATCTCTCAACTACCAGTCTCTTTTCAGATAGAGGTTAAACCTTGAGAGTCCTTCCATAATACCCGATGACATTTTTTGTCTTCATTTTTTATTATTTTTTATTTTATTTTTTTACACTCCAGATTTTATCCCTCCCCCATCGTCCACCTGGTGCAACTGTTCCACATCCCATACCTCCAACCCACCCTCCTGTCTCCATAAGGATGTTCCCATCCCCATCCCCCTACTCCACGTGACCTCTAAACTCCCTGGGGCCTCCATTCTCTTGAGGGTTAGGTGCATCATCTCTGATTGAACACAGACCCAGCAGTCCTCTGCTGTATATGTGTTGGGGGCCTCATGTCAGCTGGTGTATGCTGCCTTTTTGGTGGTCCAGTGTTTGAGAGTTCTTGGGGGTCCAGATTAATTGAGATTAATTAATTGCTGGCCCTCCTACAGGGTTGCCCTCCTCTTTAGCTTCTATCAGCCTTTCCCTAATTCAACCACAGGGGTCAGCAGCTTCTGTCCATTGGTTGGATGCAAATATCTGCATCTGACTCTTTCAGCTGCTTGTTGGGTCTTCTGGAGGGCAGTCATGACAGATCCCTCTTTGTGAGCGATCCATGGCCTCTGTAATAGTGTCAGGCTTTGGGACCTCCCCTTGAGCTGGACCTTCTTTTTCTCAGGCATCTCTTCATTTCCATCCCTGTAGTTTTTTCAAACAGAAACAATTATGGGTCAGAGTTTTGACTGTGGGACCCCACATCTGATAGAGTGCTAATATCCAAAATATATAAAGAACTCAAGAAGCTAACCACCCAAAACCCAAACAATGCAATAAAAAAATGGGGTATAGAACTAAACCAAGAATTCACAACAGAGGAATCTCAAATGGCTCAGAAACACCTAAAGAAATGTTCAAAGTCTTTGGTGATCAGAGAAATGTAAATCAAAAAGACCCTGAGATTCCACGTTATACCAGTCAAAATAACTAAGATCAAAACCTCAGGTGACAACACATATTTTAAAGGATGTGGAGAATGAGGAACACTCCTCCATTGCTGGTGGGATTGCAAACTGGTACAACCACTCTGGAAATTCATCTGGAGGTTTCTCAGAAAATTGGAAATAGATCTACCTGAAGACCCAGCAACACCACTCTTGGGAATATACCCAAAAGATGCCCTACCATGATACAAGGGCACATGTTCTACTATGTTCATAGTAGCCTGTTTGTGATAGCCAGAAGCTGGAAACAATCCAGATGCCCCACAACAAAAGAATGGATAGAGAAAATGCTGTCCATTTACACAATGGAATATGACTCAGCTATTAAGAACAAGACATTCTGAGTTTGGCAGGGAAATGGGTAGAACTAGAAAATATCATCCTGAGTGAGGTAACTCAGACCCAAAAGGACATGTATGGTATGTACTCAATAATAAATGGATATTAGGCAAAAAAAGGAAAGAAAAGCAGAGAAAAAATATACAGAGTGCCCAGGATACAGTCCAAAAAATTCAAAAAGGTCAACAAGCTGAATGGCCCAAGTGAGGACACCTCACTCTAACTGGGGAGGGAGAAGAAAGCAATCACAAGTGGGGTGGGAGGGAGGGACCTGGGAGGGAAAGTGGATGGGAGTTGCGGGGAGAAGGGAACCTGATCTGGTACTGGGTGAGGGAAAAAGGCTGAAGCCCTGAGGGCCAACAGAGAGAATGGAAACAGGCAACCAAGGTGGGTAGGAGGTTGGCAGGACGCTCCAGAAAGAAGCACAGACCTGGGAGGTGAGAGACTCTCAGGACTCAAAAGGAGGGACCTTAGGTGAAATGCTGACAGTAGAAAGAGGAAACTTATCAATCCCACCTCCAGGAGAAAGACAAGGCATCAAATGAGGGAGGGGGTTGCCATCCCACTTGATGACATTTTAAATTGCTTGTTCAGGTGTTTACAACTGCTATGAGTTTATGTTGTGTGTCATCAATATTATGTTCAGAAGATAGCATTTTATAGTTCTCCCTATCCTCTGCCTTCTACATTCTTCCTGGCCCCTTTATATACCATGACTCTTAACAAGGAGAAGGCTAATGTGGATGACTGAAGTACTACTAAGCACTAGAGTCATTTATTCTCACCAATATTGTTACTATCTAGGATAATTGATGAGTAACTTTTTCTTCTAAAGAATTTAATGTGAAGGAACAAACAATCTCTGACTCTTTCTGAGGACCAGTCTCAATCATTCTCGAGAATGGGAGGATTGGATTGGTTCAAAATAAGAATCTCAGACAATAATGCAGGTACAAGCTGACAAGGAACTCATTGTTGTTCTGAAGTGTGCTCAGTCGTAGACAACTTTCCTCTTTCTCTCTCTGTCTGTCTCTCTGTCTCTCTGTCTCTCTCTCTCTCTCTCTCTCTCTCTCTCTCTCTCTCTCTCTCTCTCATCTCCATCTCTATCTCTTTTCTTTTTTCCTACCCCTAGCCCCAGATTTCCTTTCCTCTGAGTTCATCTCAGTCTTTTGTTGCTTACACTCTTCCTTGTTATTTCAATAATACACAATCAAAAGCCTTTTTCCTCAAATCCATTATTTTTCTTGAAAAACCCCACATAACCCCACGTAACTATGTAACTATGCCACCCAAAACCACAATGCACACACAAAGTCACAGTTCAGTGTCTGCAAAAGCAAGTTATATATTAACTGTTAACTCTCAGAGAAACCTGGAAATCACAAGTCATTTGGACATAAACCTGCAGTTACAGCATTAACCTGAGAACAGAAAGGTGCTAAACAGATCAGAGTAATGTAAATATTTTTAACTTGTCTTAAATGTGCAAAATCACTTTATTAAGCTTATTTGAATATCTATTTGTACAATGCTTTTCAAACTCTTTTCCATATGCAATATTAATTTCTCTCACGGCTTTTCCCAAGGATCCTTCACTAGCCTAACTATCTCTTAAAGCTTGTACCCTAATTTCCTTAGGCAGGCAATGCCAGGAGGTCAAATCAGTATGCTCCAATCTTTCTAGGAAGGGCAATTCACTAACCCAACAGCCCTCTTATGTGGTCCAAACTCATCTACCCATCTTTTTATCTTTTTTTATTATACAGATATCTTCCAGTTTTTCTCAATAATATTTTTGAATCAAACTTTCTACTATTAGAGATCTCCCCTTGTGGGGGCTCTCACTATTGCTCACTAATAGAGTAGACCCAACTATTCCTCTCCTTTCACTCTTGTACTTTCAATGGATCTTTGTCCTTAGTGACCCAGGCCAATTATTCCTTTGTCCTTGGGGTCTTAAATTCTCTTTACTACTAAAACTTCTGGTTTCTAAAAAAAAATTTCCTGCCTCAAATGTTTCCTGGTACAACTTAATCATCAAGAGTTGGCTGAAATTTTCCAAAGAACAATTAAGGCAGTGAGCCTCCACATCCAGAGCCATTTGTCCTGTTAGGCCTGGGTTGGCTGCTCTAATGGTCAGGGCCAGGGGAGTTTGTTGCTATAGACATCAAAGCCATTTCCTTTCCTAGATATTTTACCAAAGTTGTATTTGAGGACAAATATTATATAGAAAAAAGCAAAATGAATAAGCATACAAGAAAAAGCAAAGCCATCTGAATCAAGGGCAGGGAGGCAGGAGTGGGTGGATGAGGGCACATCCTCATAGAAGCAGGAGGAGGGGGGATGGGATAGGAGGTTTCTGTGAGGGGGAATGGTGAAAGGGGATAACATCTGAAATGTAAATAAATAAAATATCAAATAAAAAGAAGAAAGCCAGAGATGCATTATTCACAATGACAGTGCTCTTGCTGCCAAAACTGTTTCGTGCAGCTCTGTCCACAACCATGTAGCACCTGCACCTGACAAGCTCTACAGATAGCAGCAGAGAAATCTCACATACAGCAAACAGGGTCCTGCCGCTGTTACTGAGTGAAAACAAATTACACATTTTAGAGCAATATATGCATTTACCATAATCTTTTATTCTGGTTTATTCTCCCTTGATTGCATCAAAATGCAATATATTAAACCTGGCTGGATGATATACCACTTCACAGACATGCACAGTGTGACTGGTATTCTGTTTGCCTATAGACACTTAAGAAGCGGCTGACAAATATTGAGAATGTTGATGGCTGCCTGCTAGGACTTTCAAAAGCCGCCAACTCTCCTTATTATAATCAGTGGCTGAAGCAAAGCTTTCGTTTGTAGTGAGGAATCACACAGGACAGAAAATGACTTCCCGTAGTAGGGATAGTGGAATGCAGGAAGCTGAAGCCCAGGTTTTTCTTCGGGACTGGGGGATTGTCAAGTCTCTTGAAGGTTCTACCCTACCTAATTTACTGTCAGTTTAAAGAAAGATAGGATAACTATGACTGACTGGCCCACAACATGTAAACATGTCCTGATCTGGTCTTGAACTTGTTGAGCCATTCCATCAGCAAGGGGCCTACAGGCAGGAGAAAAAGGCACAGAAGGCTTTGTTTAAGTTACCTGGATTGGCCAGGTGATGGTGGTGCACACCTTTAATCCCAGCACTTGGGAGGCAGATGCAGGCGAATTTCTGAGTTTAAGGCCAGCCTGGGCTACAGAGTGAGTTCCAGGACAGCCAAGGGCTACACAGAGAAACCCTGTCTCGAAAAACTAAAAAAAAAAAAAATAAAAGTTACCTGGATTGGTGACAGATTAGGATGGTGAGAAATAAACCATTGCTTCTGTCTCCTATGTGGCCGTGTTGTTAAACTGCTTACTAATATTTATGTTTATACCATAGTCTAGTGTTAACTTGGCCAGCTTCTCCGTATTAAAGGACAGAATTTAATGTAAAGACATAATTATGTCTAGTCAAGGAACTAAAAATAAGATACTTCTAAGTACTTGGCTCTCAAATCAAGTTCCATAATCCCTGCTCCAACTCTCAGAAATATTGCAGAAGAAGGGGAGTAAAATGTAAGAATCTAAACGTGGGGCTCAAGGCTATGATCACCGCCTTTTAGGCATGTCATGAGTGCTGCATTCATGAACTCACAGTGGCTGTCGTTATCTGCACAAAACCTGCCCAAGACTGGATCCATTAACAGTCACTCACTGATGGAAGAGTTGCTACTCATGATACTCATGCCTTCCTGAAAAAGTCTAGGCAGCTGATTGTTGCTGGGGGAGGGGAACTCATTGTTTTCAGTGGTTAGGCCACTGGTGAAATAATAATGGGCACAATTCCACACCCACAGCCTTGTCAGTGACTTGGTTAAAATCAATAGGTCACAAAGCAAATGTTAAAATAAATTGTGTGTGTGTGTGTGTGTGTGTGTGACTTGTAGGGTTGGAGATTTGTGTGCTTGGTGAATGTGACCAGAGTGCACTATTCATGTAAGTAGCACATTATGAAACTGTCATATAAGGCAATTTTAACAAAATGTAAAGAACTTGAACAATATTTCTCATCTTTTTCACTTAATTTACTTGTTCATCTTTGGAATAGGAATAGAGATGAAGAGACAGGCTTAGTCTGAGGGTCTAAAGGCATTATTTTGTTAATTATTACTCTTTAGCTATGTCTTTGCGGAGAAAGGCCTACAGAGTTAAAGAGTGTAGTTCATTATGTTCACTTAACATTTTTATTTTCCAAAGAACAGATCTCACCTGGAAAACAATGGAGTTAATTGAAGTAGTAATATAGTTCGTTTACGCTAATATATCTTATGTCTGAATCAATCTAATGAGCTATCAGCTATACCATGTATAAAATAGATAAAAATATTAGGCTCAGAAAACCTCAATTCTTTTTTTTTTCCAAAATCAAAATACTGAAATGTTTTCTTCAAAAACAAGAACATAAATTCTCCAGTTTTATAATTGATTCAATAGTATTGTATTACAGAATGCATACTTTTCTTTTTTAAAAATTTTTATTAATCATTCCATTCGTTTACATCTCAAATAATATCCCACTTCCCTGTTACCACCTCCACAAGTGCCCCAACCCATGATATCCTACTTTCTGTTTATCCCTCAGCCGCCTCCCATCCCACATCTTCCCTTCCCTCTCCCTTTTGCCTGTACGAGAGTGCTCCCCCACCCACTCACACTCTCCTGATCCGTCTCTCCAGCATCCTCCTACTCTAGGGCATCAAACCTACCCAGGACCAAGGGGCTCCCCTCTCATTGCTGTCGGGCAAGGTCATTCTCTGTTACTTATAATCTGGAACCACAGATCCCTTTAGGTACACTCCTTGGTTAGTGGTCTAGTGTCTAGGAGAACTGGGTGGTCAGGCCAGCTTATGTTGTTCTTCTAATGAAGTTGTAATTCTCCTCTGCTCCTCCAATCCTTCTGCCAGCTTCCCCACCAGGTTCCCTGAGTTCAGCCTGATGGTTGGCTCCAACATCCACCTCTGCATTGGTCAGTTGCTGGTCTGACCTACCCAGGAACTGCCACATTTGGTTTCTGTCTGCAAGCAGCTCTTGACCATGGCAACAGTGTTGGGTTTGGTGTCTGCAGACATGATGGATCCTCAGGTGGGGCCATTCCCCAATTTGCCCTTCTTTCAGTCTCTGTTCTATTTTTTTGTTCCTGTCCTTTCTTTGGACAGAAACCTTTCTGGGAGGGAAAAAAAAAAAAACTTTGAGATGGGTGGGTGGCTCCATCTCTACCAGGGGCCATGACTATTTACTGGAGGTAGTCTCCACAGGTTCTATCTCTCCCTTCTCTGAGCATTACAGCTAAAGTCAATCTCACTGGGTCCTGGGACCTTCACATTTCTCTGTCTGGGACCCTCCAGTAGCTATCCTCAGGTCCTCATCTACCTTGCTACCTACTTTTATTCAATTTCCTGACCCTCTGTACCTCTCTCAAGTCTCCTCCAGATTCTGATACTGCCACCCTTATTTCCTCCTTCTCCTTTTTCCCTCTCTTGTTTCCCTTTCAGTCCATCTCCCACAATCATCCTGTGCCCCCCTCAGCGCAGAACTGAAGCATCCACCCCCTGTCCTTCCTTCCTTCCTTCCTTCCTTCCTTCCTTCCTTCCTTCCTTCCTTCCTTCCTTCCTTCCTTCCTTCCTTCTATGCTCCATATGGTCTGTAGGTTGTATAATATACATTGTGAGCTCTTGGGTTACTATCCACTTATTAGTCAGATACCATGTGAGGTTATTTTGTGTCTAGGTTAACTACTCAGGATGATATTTTCTAGCTCCATCCATTTGCCTGCAAATTTCATGCAGTCATTGTTTTTCATTGATGCATAGTACTGCATTGTGTATATGTACCACATTTTCTATATCTATTTTTCTGTTGAGGGACATCTGAGTTGTTTCCAGCTTCTGGCTATTATAAATAAGGCTGCTATAACATAATTGAGCATGTGTCCTTGTTATATTTTGGAGTATCTTTTGGGAAAACCTCAATTCTTGTTAAGTTGGCCCCAGTATTTTTCTTTATTAATAATTAATTAATTAATTAACTTAATTATTTAACAGTATAAGTCAGTTTAAAACGATTTTAATTGGCATATAGTAATTGCATATTTTTATTTGAATATTATGATATTTTGAAATGTATATGATCAAATTGCAAAATTGGTACACCCATCATCACATACATTTACCATTTCTTTTAGTTGAGATCATTAAATTGTTTGAATACTTTAAAATATGAAAACACTTTTGGTAAATTATAACTATTGTACTGTTTTACAGAACATTCAAAAGTATTCCTTCTGTCTTACCTGATTTTTTTTTCATTAATCATCAACTTTTCTCTATTCTACCTCTCCACTACAGAGGACCTAAGACAAAATGTACCATTTTCTGTCCCTCTTTCCTCTAAATTATTGCTTTACTTAGCTCCATTGTTTTTCATGAGACAGCTGATACTTCAGAAATGAAGACATTAAAGATAACAACAAACATGTCCTTTAATAATAATAATAATAATAATTATTATTATTATTATTATTGGCATGTGAGTGTATTTTTCTGATTGCATCTCTGTACCTCAGGTGCGCCTGGTGACTGGAGAGGGCAAAAGTGGGTGTTGTCTTTTCTGGAAATGGAAGTTAGAAATGTGAGTCACCATGTGGGTGCTGAGAATCAAACCTGTGTCCTATAAAAAAGCTAGCAGTGCTCTTAATTTCTGAGCCATCACTGCAGACTCTGAACCATATCCTTTAACTCTGCTATAGTATTTTCACAGATTATCTCAATAACAATTTTCCCCAGGGTCATTAATTTTGCTACAAATGACAAGATTTCAGTGCCAATGCTTTTGAGGCTGAATAGTTTCCCATTGTGTGCTTAGGTCACTTTTTACTTTACCCATTCATACACATTGGAATGTAGATTGGTTCCATTCCATGGTTATTGTGACTAGAGGCTCAATAGTCGTAGGGTTCAGATGCATCTCCAAACTTTTGATTACCTTTTTGTTCTGTATATTTATATGACAGGGGTCTTGCCTGGACCATGGGAAGCCCTCAGCTGATGGGAGATTTATCTGTAGTTTTCTTTAGCAGATGTACTATATCATTTTATATATTGGCTATAGTTTCTAACATGCTCACCAGTAATATAGAATGTCCTTTTTTCCATATCATTGCCAGCATTTATTATTTAGCATTTTTTCTGATATTAGTCACTTTAACCAAAGTGAGTTTATATCTCACTAAAGTTTGCCTTACTGTAAAGATGAGTGATGTTGAACACTTTCATAATCTCTTAGCTCATTGTATCTCTTCCCCTGAAGAAAGTCTATTCAGATCATTTGCCCATTTTAAAACCAGTTATATTTTGTGTTGTATTTAAACAATTATAGAGTTTATATTTAAAGTTTAATTTATTCTATATTTATATTTGACTTATATTTGAGTTTGATGCATTGTATGACTTGTATATGATAAGAGGTAGTGGTAAGGTTTGCTTTTATATGTGGAAGTTGTCTTAGCTTTATTTCTATTGCTGTATTAAAGACCATGACCCAAAGCAATCTAGTGAAGATAGGGTTCTTTTTGACCTACTATTTTAGGTCCATGATGAAGGGAAGTCAGGGTATGAACTCAAGGAAGAACTTGAAACAGGAACTTGAACAGAGACTATGGAGGAATAGACCTCTGCTTACTGGTTTATTCTTCATGGCTTTTTTAGAGAGCAACTTTATGCAAAGCAAGACCACTTACCCTCATATAATATTGACTACTGTGGGTTTGGACAGTGGAAAGAGTTCTTATTCTGGCTGGAATGAGTGTACTTAAGCAGTGGATATCAATCATAGGTGGGAGTTAGGGACATAGTGTTGAGGTGGGCCACAGAAATGGTTATCTGTGAGGTGTGTCATAATCAGAACCAAGGGTGTGTGTGTGGGGGGGTTCCCAGTGCAGTTGGAGCTCTTTCCTGTTCTGACTGGCATGGCCTACACCTGAGCAGCAGATAACCAATGATCATGTGGGGGTGGAGGCATGGCTGGGCATGGGCAGTAGTCAGGAGTGTGGGAAGTATCAAACTACCATGGAAAAAAGCTAGATTTCAACAACAGTACAATGGAAAGCCTACAAGCTCATGGAAACTGAACAACTTTCTAATAAAGAAATTAAATACTCCTAGAATTCAATGAAAATGAATGTACAACATAATGAAACTTATAAGACACAATGAAAGCCATACTAACAGGAAAAGTTCATAACATGTAGTACTTTCATGAAGAAATTAGAGAGATCTCACACTAGCAACTTGAAAACTCTAGAACAAAAAAAAACCTAAGAGAACAATACAAAGAATCAATGAAACCTGGAGTTGGTTCTCAGAAAAAATAAACAAGATAGACAAACCCTTAGCCAAACTAACCAAAATACAGAGAAAGACTATCTAAATTAATAAATCAGAAACAAGAAAGGGACATAACAACAGACACCAAAAAAACTCAAAAAATAATTATATACATCATATATCAAAAACTTCTGTGGTATAAAACTGGAATATCTAAAAATAATAAAAACAATAACTAAATCCAAAACATGATAGATACCACTTATCAAAGTAAAAATTAGTATCATATAACCAATTTAAATAGATCTGTAACTCCTAAGGAAAGTAGTCATTAAAAGTTTACACCAGCTGGACAGTGGTGAATACACACCTTTAATCCCAGCACTTGGGAGGCAGAGGCAGGCAGATTTCTGAGTTTGAGGCCAGCCTGGTCTACAGAGTGAGTTCCAGGACAGCCAGGGCTACCCAGAGAAACCCTGTCTTGAAAAGCAAAAAAAAAAAAAAAAAAAAAAAAAAAAAAAAAAAAAAAAAAACAAACAAACAAAACAAAACAAAACATCACAAGGCCAGATGGTTTTAGTGTCCTGATCATCCCCTGCAGAAGCTGGGAAACCCCGTCTGCCCTGCCCTCTTCCCCCCAACCCTGTCCTTATAGGGGAAACTTCTGGGCTTGTTTGGAGAAAACTCCAGGCTAACATGTCATCATCATTCCTTGTCTTTGCATTTCCAGCAACATACCAAAATGTGCCCAAGCATAGGCTCAGTTTTTGGACATGTATGGACAAAAATTCCAGCTCCTAGCTGACATGTAATCACTCTCTCATAAGCTCTACAAAATATCTTTGCTTTAGCTGGGCTTGTGACTTTATTGACCTCCACTCAAGAGACTGGTGGACCCTCCTGGAAGCTGCTTCCTAATAAACCTGCCTCTATCTAATTTTAACCTGGTTTAATCTGGCGTGCATTTGCATCACTGAGGTTGAGAAAAAGCTTATCATGTTGGTGTCAAAATAGGGAGGAGTTGAGCCCTGTTATGGTTTGTATATATTTGGCCTGGTGAGTGGCACTATTAGAAGGTGTGGCCTTGTTGGAGTAGGTGTGACCTTCTTGAAGTAGGTGTATCACTAAGTGTGGATTTTAAGACCCTCATCCTAGCTGCCTGGAAGCCAGAATTCTGCTAGCAGTCTTCAGATGAAGATGTAGAACTCTCAGCTCCTCCTGCACTATGCCTGCTTGGGTGCTGCCATGCTCCTGCCATGATGATAATGGACTGAACCTCTGCATCTGTAAGCCAGTCCCAATTAAATGTTGTCCTTATAAGAGTTTCCTTGGTTAAGATGTCTGATCACAGCAGTAAAATCCTAACTAAGACAAGCCCCCAGCCCAATGCACCAAGTTCCAGGTTATGTCAGAATGGCTCGTCTCCCAATCTTACCCTCTTCACTTGATGTGATCAACTTGTGGCTCAGGATAAGTTGCCATTTTCCAGCTACAGCCTAAGAGCTAGTGAGTGTATAAGACCCCCATGAAGGGAGGACCGCACCCAAGCTTCAGGAATTTGCGGCCACCCAATCACTCACAAGAAACCAAACTCGATGCAATCAGCAAGAGGTATATTTCTATCAGCATGCTGAGGTCAAGACCCATAACCCATGCAGGAGCAGTGGGGTTTGACCCTGAGTTATAGAGGTGGAGGGAATTTAAAGGCAAAAACCACAAGGAAAAAAACACAACTCAGGGGGGAAAACCACAACCCAGGGAGAGTGAAGGGAGGTTATTGGAGAGTACCTGTGGAAAGTCCCAGCCCATTATTCAGTTTGTGACAGGGTCCAAGGAACAGTCATGGGTAACATTTTGTATAGGCTATTCTCAAGAGCCTAATCGTATTCAACCATCTATCTTGTGGTCAGCCAAGTTCCTGAAACACAGAGCTCACAACCAAGCTGACCTGCACTCTTGGTTCTGCTCAGTCTATTAGGAGTTTTTGAAAATTTTAACCCTTTCAAGTGCCTCTTTCACATCCATGACCCCTGGGATCCTCTGCCAAGCCTCAGCCAAGCCAGGGCAAGCCCATCTGTTCCTTGTACCAGGGAGCCTTTGGATTCAGAGATGTCCTTTCCAGGGTTTTCCCACCTCTACTGTTTAATGCCAGACTATCACATTAGACACTGCATCATATTCCTTGGGTCCCTGGCAAAGGCTGGGAGATGGGCCCAATGCCAAGTCTAAACCTGATCCTCAGTTGTCCATGGGGTACCTGCAACAAAGTTTATCTATCTTGGGACTGTCTGAGACTTTGAGCTCAGAAAGCCTTTGTTCTCTGGGCTGGCTTCAATAAATGGCCACCAGAGAATACTCTTGATGTTAACATTCTCCAAAATCTTAAAGTTTCTCCTGATATGTGGAAAAATGGTTGGAACCCCTTTCTGTCCAGTATTTTTGGGAACTGAGCTGTCATCTCTTCCTCTATAGCCAGTATTCTATCTGCTCAAGTCCTATCATCAAGGCTGGTCATGCCAACATACCCTCTTGCCTCCAAGGACACAGATCCCTAACCTGACCCCACTCCTTTGACCAAACCCTGCCTATCCCCTTAACCTTACTCACTACAACATATTCACCTGTTGCAGTTGCAATGACTGCACCAAACCTAATTGCTAATCTAACCCTCCTAAGGTACATATGGCTCATTTGTCTGTGAATTTTATTTCAAGTTCCAGAGTCCAATTTTTCAGCCTGCTATGTCCTCCACATGGCTCTGGATCTTGCAGACCTCCCCCTTCCTTTCAGTTTGCCTGAGCTCTGTTAATACTCCGTCAGCCTCCCTCTTCCTGGTAATGATCTCTGCCCCCATTTTCTCCTCACCCATAAGGCAACACTAACTCCCATGTCAGCCCTGCCTACCCTGAACAATCCAGCCTGGTCTGGCTGGAAGTCCTCAATGTTCATGTAATGAGCACATCAGCGTCTGCAACACTCCTTATCAGCTGATCACTCCTGTCCCTCCCTTAGGCCCATGCTTGGGCCACAGTGATCATTTTTCTCCTAGGCCAATGTAGGGCTACTGCAGCTCCCTGCTCCCCAAACCTCCCATCTTTTTGCTGATATGGGTCCTAAAACCTGTTCAAACTGTACCACATCAAGAGTCCCACCACAACCTCACTGAAATGGCTCCAAAAAGCCCTCTTTCTTTCAGCTCAATCTGCAGCTCCCTTATCATTCCCCCCCAACTTATTAACCCTTTCTTGTCCTGATACCACCTTCATTTTAAACCTAATCATAGAAATACTGTTAAAAATAATTAAAACATGTAAATTAATTATTAATTACTTCATAAAATAATTATATTCAGTAACTATACTTATAAATGATTACCAAAATATGCTTTATTTAGCTTCCTATATATGTTTTCAAAGTTAAACAAAAAATGGCCAAAACCAAACAATATTGTATATTTAGATATACTTTAGAAAGATAGGTTGTCCTTAAACACTTCAGAGATCTATCGAATAAAGTATTAAATTGTCTGTGTCATTTTAAAAAGACTTGGAAGCTGCTTGCTCCACAGTTACTGCTAACTCAGGTAAAATTTATCCTTCTTGGGTCTGATGGTTTTGAGGATCAGTTTAATAGCCAAAACCAAGACTTCAACTGTCTTCTCAGTCCTCTCATATGTAAAAAATCAGGTTTCAAGCCTCCCTCACCTAGAGTTGCCACTAGTAGACCTAGACACAATTTACCTCAATTCCAGACTCAAAATATTTTTTCAGTGTAACTTTTTGCTATTTCTTTATCTAAAGGCTGCTTTTATATAAAGCCTTTTGCTTTATCTTTAACTAAAGCGTTTTGCAATGGCTGTTCCCAATGGTCAGCCACTTATGTTTACATGGTAAACAGCTAGATTAAAATAGATGCAGAATTTGTATAAGATCCGAAGATACAAAAGCATTTAAGAAAGATGTTGGGGTTCTAAGAAGATGTTTTGAGGTTAGTAAATGCAAGTTAGAAGATGTAAAAATGTAAATGATAAAAACGACAAGGTATATTAAAATATGCTCCAGATTCCTTCCCTTTGCTATGTTACTGTTGTACCAAGACTTCAAAAGTTCAAACATTAATCAGTAAAGTTATAATAAGCTATTAATGCAACTCTGATGAAGACTTCTAATATATTATCATAGTCATAAGCTCAAGGTTTTCAATTTTATCTGCTTGTTTTTTAAATATAGCTATTCTCAAATTCATTTGGAATAACAAAAAAAGACTAGAATAGCAAAATCTACTCTCAACCATGAAAGAACTGCTGGGGAATCACCATCCCTGACCTAAAACTGTGCTACAGAAAAATAGTGATAAAAAAAATACCCTGCATGGTATTGATACAGAGACAGCCAGGAAGATCAATGGAATAGAACTGAAGACCCAGAAATGAACTCACATACCTATGGTCACTTGATCTTTGACAAAGGAGCTAAAACTGTCCAGCTGACAAAGAACAGCATTTTCAACAAATGGTGCTGGTTCAACTGGAGGTTAGCCTGTAGAAGAGTGATAATTGATCCATTCTTATCTCCTTGTACAAAGCTCAAGTCCAAGTGGATAAAGAACCATCACATAAAACCAGATACACTGAAACTAATAGAAGAGAAGGTAGAGAAGAGCCTCAAATAGTTGAGCACAAGAGAAAAGTTCCTAAACAGAACACCAATGGCTTATGCTGTAAGATCAAGAATTGACAAATGGGACCTCATTAAACTGCAAAGTTTCTGTAATGCAAAGGACACTGTCAATAGAACAAAATGGCAGCCAACAGATTGGAAAAAGATCATTACCAATCCTACATCTGATAGAGGACTAATATCCAATCTATACAAAGAACTCAAGAAATTAGACCCCAGACAACCAAATTACCCTATTAAAATAGGGTACAGAGCTAAACAAAGAATTTTCAACTGAGGAAACTCTATTGGCGGAGAAACACCTAAAGAAATGTTCAATATTTTTAGTCATCAGGGAAATGCAAATCAAAACAACTCTGAGATACCACCTCATACCAGTCAGAATGGCTAAGATCAAAAACTCAGGTGATAGTAGATGCTGGGGAGGATGTGGAGAAAAAGGAACATTCCTCAATTGTTGGTGGGATTGCAAGCTGGTACAACCACTCTGGAAGTCAGTCTGGTGGTTCCTCAGAAAATTGGACATAGCATTACCTGAGGACCCAGCTATACCACTCCTGGGCATATACCCAGAAGATGCTCCAATATATAACAAGGACACATGCTTCACCATGTTCATAGCAGCCTTATTTATAATAGCCAGAAGCTGGAAAGAACCCAAGTGTCCTTCAACAGAGGAATGGATACAGAAAATGTGGTACATTTACACAATGGAGTACTACTCAGCTATTTAATAAATTCATGAAATTCTTAGGCAAATGGTTAGAACTAGAAAATATCATCCTGAGTGAGGTAACTCAATCTAAAAGAACACACATGGTATTCACTCACTGATAAGTGGTCGCCCAAAAGCTTGCAATACAACTCATAGACCACATGAAGCTCATGGAAAAAGGAAGACCAAAGTGTGGGTGCTTTAGTCCTTCTTAGAAGATGTAACAAAATACTCATGGGAGCAAATATGGAGACAAAATGTCGGACAGAAACTGAAGAAGGGGCCGTCTGGAGACTGCTCCACCTGGGTATCCATCCCAGGTGTAGTCACCAAACGCAGATGCTGATGTGGATGCCAAGAAATGCATGCTGACAGGAGCCTGATATAGCTGTCTCCTTAGAGGCCTGCCAGAGCCTGACATATACAGAGGCAGATGCTCAGAGCTAACCATTGAAGTGATCATGGGGTTCCCAATGGAGAAGTTAGAGAGAAGACTGAAGGAGCCTAAGGGGTTTGCTGCCCCATGGGGAGAGCAACAATACCAACCAACCAGAGCTCCCAGGGTCTAAACTACCAGCCTGGGAGCACATAGGGAGGGACCCATGGCTCCAGCTATATAGCTCGTGGAGAATGGCCTTGTTGGGCATAGGTGGGAAGGAAAGGAAGTTCTTAGTCCTGGGAAGGCTGGATGCCCCAGTGTGGAAGAATTCGAGGGTGAAAGGTGGGAGTGGCTGGGTGGGTGGGGGCATATCCTCATAGAAGCAGGAGGAGGGGAGATGGAATTGGGGGTTTTGGGTGAGTGGGGAATGGTGAAAAGGGATAACATTTGAAATGTAAATAAAATATCCAATAAAAAGTTTTTAAAAATCTGTCAATGTAATCCATTATTTAAACAAACTGAAAGGAAAAAATATGATCATATCATCAGATGCTGAAAAGGTCTTTGACAGAATCCAACACTGCTTTATGTTGATTGTCTTGGAGAGACCAGGGAGATACAAGGGACATACATAAACATAATAAAGGCATGGCAATTTACTGCAAGTTGATAGCAAAAATCAAATTAAAATGAGTTAAATTAAAAGCAACTCCATTAAAATCTGGAACAACACAAGAGCATCCACTCTTTCTGTATTTACTCAGTATTGTACTTGAAGTTATAGCTAGAGCAATAAAACAAATAAAGGAGATCAAGAGGATACAAATTGGAAAGAAAGAAATCAAAGTATTGCTATTTGCAGATTATATGATAATGTACATAAGCAATCCCTAAAACTCTACTAAGGAACTTATATAGGTCGTAAACAACTTCAGTGAAGTGACTGGATATAAAATTGAAAAAATTGAGTGTCTGTTCTGCATACAAACAAGTGGGCTGAGAAAGAAATCATGGAAACAACATTCTTTAATCAGATGCAAATAGTATAAGCTCTCATGGGGGTAAGTCTAACCAAGCAATCTATAATTACTAAGTGGGATCTCATGATCCTGAAACTGAAATTAAAAGCTTTTGTAACTCAAAGGACACCCTCAGTAGGACAAAATGGCAGCCTACAGAATGGGAAAAGATTTTACCAGCTCCACATATGACAAGAGGGTTAATATGATGGTTCCTCAGAAAACTGGGAGTTGATCTTCCTCAAGATCCAGCTATACTACTCTTAGTCATATACTCGACAGATGTTCCATCCTCTCACAAAGCAACCTGCTTAACCATATTCATAGCAGCTTTATTCATAATAGACACAAATGGAAACAACCTAGATTAAAGATAGTGCAGGAATTGTGGAAGTGACAAACCACTGACCAGTCTATCGTGAGAACCATGCCATGAGAAGGAGTACATCCCTGACAGTGCCTGACTGGGCCAGGAAACTGAGCCTGGATAGCCCAGAGACCAAGGATAAAACCAAATAAGACTGGAAAAAAGTCAATAAAATTATTCCTAATGATATTCTGCTATACTTGTAGACGGGAGCTTAGCATAACTGTCATCAGAAAGGCTTCATCCAGCAACTAATGGGAACAGATGCAGAGATCCACAGCCAAACATTAGGGGGAACTCAGTGAAAAATCCACAGACTCAACTAACGTGGACTTATTGGGGCTCACAAAGACTGAACCAACAGTCAGGGAGCCTGCATGGGTTTGACCTTGGCCCTCTGCACATATGCTGTGGTTGTGTATCTTGGTCTTCTTGTGAGACTCATAAGAGTGGAGGCAGGGACTGTCTCTGGCTCTTTTGCCTGATTTAGGCACCGTTTACTCTCATTGGTCATCTCTCCAGTCTTTTTAATAATGTTATCTCAGCCCTTAATAATGTTGCATCACTAAGGTCTGTCAGATGATTCTGGGCCAGAAGGCTGAAGATTTGATGCTCCAACGTTCAGTAGTATAGGGGCTTTTCAGGTGTTCAGCGGTCTCTATAAATTGGCTAAGTTTTAGAAGCTATGCTTAGTGCTTCCCATAATTTCAGTTAATTCAGCCATTCTGGATTTCTGACGGGGTTGAAGACCCATAGTCTTATAGCCAATCCTGGCTATTTACTTTGAGAGAAAAGATCTGAGTGGATGGTTTTCAGCTGACATTCATTCTAAAGCCAAGAAAAAAGCCAGGTTCAAAACTAAGTGTTTTAGTTAGGATAGATGACAGAGGTTCTGGTTAGTCAACAAAACGATGGACTGGGTATTAGGACTATCTTATACCTCACTGGTACAATTAGGAATAATTATGCTCTAATTGCATTTTGAGAGAAAAAATTTATTTTAACAGGAAGGGTGAAGCTAGGTGATGAGAGAGAGAAGTGGGGGGGACATGGAGGCAGATGTTCATGTGTCTCCACCAGTCAAAGATAGTTTATATATCTAGGTGGGGTATTGGGTTACACTTCTGATTAAGCATTATCAAACTTATAAAGCCTTTGATTAACATTTTAAAAAATGTATAAAAGCAAAAAAGAAAAGGGGGCATAGGATAGGGGTTTTCTAGGGAGGGGAAATGGGGAAAGGGGTATGGCATCTGAAATGTAAATAAAATAAAAAAATACATAAAAACTGAAAAACTAAAAAAAAAAGAAGAAGAGTTACCATAGTTATGGTGTTTCTTCTCAGCAATAAAACCATGACTAAAGCAACTATTTTCATCAGCATGGAAATAATATAATTTAAAAACTAGTATGGCAAATATTCATTTAAAGTACTGTAAATTATATCTGGTGTGATATTATAACAACACAGATCATAACTAAAACTTATTATGTCTAAAAAATATTTCAATATAACAATGAAGTATGGATTCCTAAATAAAATATCATAATGAAAATTTCAAAATCATTATTCACCTAAATGTTAATGTAAATAATTAACTTTCCAGACTCCACATAAATATTTACCTCATTTGTCATCAAATATTGAAGTTCATTAGCAATTGTTTTGATTTTTTGTAGTAACTCAACTCAAGGAAATGTTAATTAAATTCAAATGCTGTTTCTGTTAATATTCAGTGAAATAATTGTTCTTAGCAAAATTTACTACTGGCAGTGGAATGCTCCTGAGATCTAATTAGTCAGGTCTAAGAAAGCTTAGAGTTTGATTGCTTACAGGGCACACTGGCTACACTTGGTAAGCTCCAGAGAAAGGCATTTTCCATGAAGCCATTTAAAATCAACAATGATTTAGCATGGCTGAGGTAGTTGGTATCTTTAAGCTTATAGCTTTATGTCTTGAGGAACTAACAGCTACCTGGGATCCAAGACATTGAGCTGTGTCAAACGAGTTGATAGGTGAGAATTTTGTGTTTTGTAAAGGAAACATGTAAAGAGTACATGAAACTTAAAATTCATAATACTACCCACCATCTCAGCCACTCAAGGCTTGTTGGTTCTAAGCATGCCAAACATTATAATAGTTTCACACTTGCAGAAGTAAAAGCATTCTGGAATTTTTTTCACATATTTAAATATATTTAAATTAGTAAAAGTCTACTAACTTTTCCAACTAAATTTTTCCAATTAATATTATAGTACAAGAATTTTTCTATGATTTATTTGCTTTCATGTTTTATTGTGTAAATAATGTTTTTGGGTCTAAGAAGTCTAATTAAAAATGTCAGGAGAACATTACATCAAGGGAATTTGTAAAAATGTTCAATATCCAGTTGGTTCAAAATAAAAAGTTGGTATTAAAAAATCTTTGGAACTATACTGTATAAAATTTTAGTTTTAATAAGAAATTTTTACAAATATGATGATATGAGAAGATGACCAAAATACATTAATGAATTAACACAAAAACATTTTGGAAAACACTTTATAAAGGACTGAATACCACTGTTTGTGTTATGGTTAATTCCTAATATATTTTAAAATCTAAGAACACCTTTTTATTGTTTCTTTTTCTGAACAGGGTCTCATGTAACAAAGGTTGGCCTAGAACTTGCTACATGGCAGAGGGTGGCTCTGAGTCTCTGATATTCCTGCTTCCATACTTCAAGTGCTATGATTGCAGGTGTGCAGTATCTTGGCAGGATAAAGCACCTCACTGAGAGTTATATAGTATTCCAGGTGATATGCAATATTTTATACACATTTATGCAATATCTGATAGTTTATATGATTTCTAATTACCTTTAGTCTTTGATAATTGCACATAAAATATTCAATAAAATATTCACCTTTAAAAATATTCATTCTATATTTTTAAGATTGGTATTCAAAAGCTGTAGAATAAATGTGAAGCAGTGTCTATTTCTTCAAGTAAGTGGTTTTCAACCTTCCTAGTGCTGTAACCCTTTATAATAGTTCTATATGTTGTGGTGACCTCCAGCCATAAAATTATTTTGTTGTTACTTCATAACTGTAATTTTCTGCTGTTATAAATCATAATATAAATATCTGATGTCTAGAATATCTGATATATGATCTCAGAAGGGGAAGTCATAACCCACAGGGTGGGAACCACTCTTTTAAACTGCTGCAAAGATCACTGTATCACCTTTGATACATGTCCCGTCCTCTCTCTGAACCTGTACAAGACTCAGAGTAAGAAATCCAGTGATACTTCACCATGTCCTTACAGATATATAAAAATTTCATCTTGAATAATAAAAGCTAAGGTTCTTTATCCATTTAACATAGAAAATATGAAATTCATTTGTCATTGATATGCTTTCTTTTTACTTCTGTAGAAATTTATGTCTGCAAATTAAAATGTATTTTTCATGTTCACTGGTTAATTTGATATTGTTAATCCAGAAATGATACATGGTGTATGATGTTGGTGGTTGGTGAAGAACTAAGGATATGTAAATTAAAAATAGAGATGATAAATCTTTTCTTGCATAGATGAATTGTAAAGATAGACAAAACGTCAGGAACTGGACAAGTGCAGGCTTTCAACATAAACATTTTTATAGTTTTCATGTAGATAAACATGTGCATACACACACACATATATGTGTAACAAATATTTATTAACTACCTAATTGATATTTGTTTACAGTAATGTTCACATGCCACATACGTGTGTTATCTTACTTAGTAGCCAATTTCTTTCTGTCTCTGTTTTAAAGTTCACTTAAAAGCTTTTAAAGCTTTTAATAAAGTAAAGTCTTTTTTTTGGGGGGGGGGTTTCGATACAGGGTTTCTGCATGTAGCCCTGGCTGTCCTGGAACTCACTCTGTAGACCAGGCTGGCCTAGAACTCAGAAATCCACCTGCCTCTGCCTTCCAAGTGCTGGGATTAAAAGCGTGCACCACCACTGCCCGGCAAAGTAAAGTCTTTTAAAAATCCTAAATAAAGTTGTTTTTCCCATCTGTTGAAACTGTATATTTATTTAAGATGATTATGCTAAATTGGTTGTCCAATACCAAATTAAATATATATACTTATGTAGACAAAACAGATTTTGTTTATATGCTTTCAAATATATATGTATATATTCCATACATCTGCATATAACATTCTGTATGTATGTGTATTAAAAAACAATACTTAAAGTAAAGCGCCTGTGATAAAATATTTATGGGAAAAATAATTGCTGAAGGGTAAAAATATTTGTAACCAACATTTAATTATCTAAAAAGTGAATAACACAGTTTCTTAATCTCTTAAAAAGAATTAGCATTGTTGTAACCTTTAAAATATATTAAAAATATTAAATGCACTTTGATTTCAAAAGATTCATAACATGTATTATAAAGTTTGTAGCCTGGATAATTGACTGGGTGATGAGAGTGATTGGGTTCTTTGATTTATGCACTGGGAAGCATTGGTAGACTTCCAAACAAAAATCTGTAAAGTATAAAGATTCATCATGTAATTCTTCATCATGCTAGATGCTATACTAACATACTGAGGAAATAGGTATATATAGCATATAGGTATGGTCAAGGTATGGTAGAGGTATGGGCTAAATATTGCTTTCAAGTAGTACATCTTGCTAAAGTTCCTGCTTACCAGAGATATGTTATGGTCATGTTTATAAAAATACTAATATTTCTTTATTCTTTAGAATTTTGTGCATATATACAAGGAAACATGATAACCCACTAAGTCCAATTAGTGCGTTTATTTATGTATGGTTGTAGGACCATACACTGGAGCAAGGGAAATCTTAATTTAAATATGGCCACACATCAATAAACAATATTTTTTTTCTCTAGCTACAATTGCAAATAATTTCCCTATAGGGATGGGAATCTCCTTCCTTTATGATAGATGTGTACCTTGTTGCACTTTTAGAGGTTTATGCAGGTAATCATAGCTGGAGTGAGTTCGTGTAATAGTCACTAAACTGTGTCTTTCTTTAACTGTAGAATATTTGGGATCTGATGTAAATTCAGAAAGGAAGAATAGTCTTTACGTGGATGAGCACATTTTAGCGTATGAAATATGTATCCTCATATGAAAGGACACAGACTTAGTGTAGTGCTCAGACAACTGAGCATGAGAGCAACCCCGATGCATCACTTGGACTTTGGAAATGGAAAAGTCTATGTAAAGATCAGCAATTTTTCTATAAATTAAATAGTAATTATTGTCCTATAATTGTGTCATATCTGCTGGTCTTAATATATGAAGAGAGAGTAATAAGGAGAAAAGAAAGACTGAGAGCAACTACTGGGTTAAAAGATTATACAGTGTGCTCCACGGTTACTGAAAGCTCTGCTGGTGTAGGGTGACCATCAGACTACATACATTTAAGATTAATGACCTGCCTTTTTGTTTTTGTAGGGAATTCAGTACTTGGGAAGGCTTTATATCCTGAATGGAGCTCCAGAACCCTCCCAGTAATGTAACAGAATTTGTTCTCCTGGGTCTCACACAGAATCCACGCTTGCAGAAAATACTGTTCATTGTCTTTTTGTTTGTTTTCCTATTTACAGTGTTGGCTAATCTGTTCATTGTCCTTACCATCTCCTTCAGCCCCACCCTTTCAGCTCCCATGTACTTCTTTCTCACTTACTTGTCCTTCATAGATGCCTTCTACACCTCTGTCACCACCCCCAAAATGATAATTGACCTCCTCTACCAGAGGAGGACAATATCCTTGGTTGGATGTCTGACTCAGCTCTTTGTGGAGCACTTCCTTGGAGGATCAGAGATCATCCTCCTCATTGTTATGGCCTATGACCGATATGTGGCCATATGCAAACCTCTGCATTACATGACTATTATGCGTCAAGGCCTCTGTAGACTCCTGGTGGTGGTAGCCTGGATTGGAGGAATCTTGCATGCCACCATGCAAATATTTTTTATGATTAATCTTCCCTTCTGTGGTCCTAATATTATTGACCACTTCATGTGTGATCTCTTCCCATTGTTGAAACTTGCCTGCAGAGACACACATAAGCTGGGCATCATAGTGGCTGCCAACAGTGGAGCCATGTGCTTTCTCATTTTTACCATGCTCCTCATCTCATATATAGTTATCCTGCAGTCCTTGAAGTCTCATAGTTCTGAAGGGAGACGTAAAGCTCTTTCCACGTGTGGCTCTCACTTTACTGTGGTTGTTCTCTTCTTTGTACCTTGCATATTTACTTACATGCGCCCTGTGACCACCTACCCTGTGGACAAGCTGGTGACTGTATTCTTTGCAATCCTCACTCCCATGTTAAATCCCATCATTTACACAGCAAGAAACACAGAGGTGAAAAATGCTATGAAGAATCTATTGAAGAGGCGAGTCACTTACCCTGTTACAAAATGACAAGTAGAATTACGTTTGTGGTAAACTGTGGAAGAGACTGAACACATTTCAGATATCATTAGCATATAGCAAAGAGAAAACTTCCCACAACTGAGTTTTTTGAGCACTTAATAATGACTAGACCTTCTTTGTGTCTTCAGTTGCTCTAAATGTGTTTTTTTTCAAGGCTCGAAATTGATGTCCATAGATTCTAGATTTCCAAGAGAAAACACCAACTATACCATTTTAATGATTCTGGGGCATGTTTTTCTCTAGAGACTCACCATTACATATTTAATTACTTCATCCATTTGTTAGTTGAGTGACATTGGCTTTTCTGAAGATCTTTAAATAAATTTTGCATAGTCTGGTAATACCAAAAATAGATAAATGGAAACTAGACATTTGAGAATCAAAAACAAACTTGCAGCCTTTTGTCTTTTTTTTTAACTGCATTTGTTTCTGGTATTATTTACATCAAAATAATAAAAAATAGTACAAGGAAGTATATAAAAGAAAAAAATAATTTCTAACATGTCTCTTTTTTCCTCCTAGGACAAAATGTAAAGTAGAAAATTTGAAATTACTCCTAATTTCTTCTTATTTTCTCAAATATTCTCATGGCTCGAAGTTTTTGTTGAATATAAAGGATGGGTATTTTCCTCCCTTATCAGCACTGGAGTAAGCATTGTAGCAATCTGAGCAAATATTCTTCCATTTAATCATACTAAATTATGCGCAATAATTTTTTATGCTATTACTTATATGTATGATTCATATGTTTTTTATTAAATATGTTTTCATCTAGCAGACCCATTCACTTAGGTAGATGGTATAAGCCAGGTTCTAAACTGATCGTTTTAAAGACAGTATATCCATCTTATGAAGAAGAAAATAGAGGCTGAAAAGGCTACAAAATTGTTTTCCTCAAATCCCACATCAAATCTGCTGCAGGATTCAAATCAAGTTCTTAATTCTCAGCCCTCCATTTATCAGTGGAGGTCAAAGCATAGTAATTTTTTGTCTGTTTATACGTAAATATAAGGAATTGTCACATATTTTTAGTGATTGCCTTCACCCTAAGAGAAAGATGGGGTGTTTTGTGGGTTTTGCTGTTACAGTTGTTGTTGTCATTGTTCTTTTGTCTCTCCTCACTTGTAGCAATGTTGTTTAGCAACACAGCTCCTTAATGTCCATGGATAGCACCAGGATTTTCCATATCACTACACAAAATCCCTTTGTGAATCCAAGATTCTTTCACTGCTTCCCACAAATATTCTCTCCTCAAATTCAGTGAGATATTTCTTACATAATTTGAACATACAGTAATGCTGGACCTTGGAACACTTGTTTTTGGAGTATGACTACCTAGTCTACTTTAGTGTTTGAATATATCAAAGTCATTAGGAAAATGATATTTTCCCACAAAAATGCATAGGTTAGGAAGATGACACAGTCAGCACTTCACGTACTAAAATACAATCTTCTGGTGAGAAGTAAAAATTACTTGTAGTTTACTTAGTTTTACCATTAGATAAGAATTATAATAAAACCAGGAATAAAGAGCATTATTGAGAAAATACCATAAATTCTAAGACAGAAGAATGATTTCAAGTAGAAAACCAAGGTCAATGATTGTGTCCTGGGAGATATACCAACTTCTTACTGGATAAATGAGGAAGTAAATTGCACAGACTAAAAGCACAGTAAGAAAGTAAAGGTTTGGTAGGGGTAGGAGGGGATATAACCTAAAGTTATTGTGTAAATATGAAAGTAATTGTGTAAATATAATCACAATGCATTTTACACACACACATACATATATACATACACACACACATGTATATGTTCAAAAATAAAAAAAAAAAAACATAAAAGAAAATGTGGTATTTTTTCTAAATCTTCCTAAGAGAAATAATATTGGCATTTGATATATATTTAAATAACAGTATTAAATGGCAAAAGTATAAGTGAACAGAGAGAAAATGTTAATACTGGATACTTGCTAGATAACTCAAGTAAAATCACTCCTTTTCCTTTATCTATTTTTCATTTGGGCAGACTCATATGAGGATATTCTGTTCATGAGGAGTATAACAGTTTTGGAACAAATAATTAAATGGGTTCTGGTGTGATATATGAATTTTGATTGTTTTGTAGAGTGTCAATTTGGCCTTCTTCCAGTTGATTTCTGCCTCTGGGAAAGTGCTCATCAATGCAGGGGTAGATGGGAAATTACCTGTAGAGTGATTAGGTCAGTGGAGACTTGGCCACATAGGAATGTGATTGAAATGAAGCAAACATGCACATCTTCTAAATCTGTGCCTCTAGCAAGTTACATTCTGACCTTTGTTCCCACAAGTCCATTACCTAAGAGAAAATATGCTAATAATATTTCTTCTAAAATGTGGTTTGGAGACAGTTTACTAGGGAAGATCAAACTAGAACCAAATGGTAAGCACAATGCCATGAGTAAATTTTTGAGAGACATTTTGCTGCCTGCCTTTTGAGAAAACCTACATAGAAAAATTCTGGTCCTTTATAACCCACAAGCTATTTCCTATGCAGGAGCTGGGATACTTAAGGTATTTGTCAAGCTTCCCTTGAAGCCATTAGAAACTATACTGCTGTCAGTATCACTTCCCCGTAGTGGGTGCATTGTTATCACGGTCTTCTCTAGAAAAGTTGGCTTGAGAACATCTCTGCTGGTGCTGGACTCTTAGTCAAAGTGGTTTTAGACAACTTACCTGCACAGTCTATGCTTTTCACATGATTGGATCATCAAGTGAATGGTTCTTGAAGTGACAAAATTGGTGACAAACTGAAGCTGGGGGTTCTTTAAAATGACCTGATAGTCATAATGACAATTAGTTTGAGGTGTGACACATGAAATTATTGCAATAATTAAATTGTCAAGTATAATTTTATTTGATATGTGTGAGGAATTTACCTGATTTGTTTGTTTGCACGATTGTGGACTCAGAATGGAGAAATGTGAGCAGCAAGTGTCTTTTAAGCTAATTTATAAAGACTGTGATGCAATTGATGGTAACAGTGATTCAACACTGAAGGTGGGGTTCAGCTCTGGAATTTAGCCATATCATGTCTATGACCTGGAGCATTAAAGGTGAGAGGTGTTAACTGAGATATCTGAAGCAGGCTACCAGGAAAGAAACAGCCAGATTCGGATGTAACACTTTTTAAATTTTTTTAAAAAATTAAAAAAAATTAATTAAAATATAGTTACATAATTTTCCCTCCTCCCCATCTTCTTTGCTCTCTTTCAAATTCACAGCCACCTTTTCTTTAGTAGTTGTTACACATATAAGGATTACATTTAAATGATTATAATGTACAGAGCACAGCATTAGACATTTAATGGAAAGTAAAAATCATCTTTAAACACCTCTACAAGGAAATAACATTTTAAAAGATTAATTAAATATGGAATCTGTGATGGTATATGTAACACATGCCCAGGATGACCATGATGAAGGGAGTCTTGCAGAAGAAAGGAGGGCTGGAGAAATAAGGGTAATGGACTTACTAATAGATCAGAAGCAGCAGAAAATTGTGAAACTTACAAGGGAAAAGTTCATAATAAATAATTGAATACTGCTCTTGAAACATTCATGTGCCTATTATTTCTTTTCTATTGATTAAAGCACTATAAGAAAGGACAGGATCCTTAGAGGAGCACAAAGTAGACTGTGCTATAGATTCATCCAGTAAAGGTATTTAGTTGAGTTTCATGACTTCTCAAAGTCTTATTGTTTCTGAAAATCATGTGATAATAACTTTTGTCTCATATAATTTTTTGCTTGTTTTAGTGTCAGGTACTCACTATACATCCCAGACTTGTCTTCAACTCAAAATCCTCTTGCCTCAGATGCAACAAGGCTGAGGTTACATGTGTATGCTGTCATCCACAACTATCCCTTACAGTTTTATGGAAATTAAAAAGAAAAAAATATATGTTAGTACTGCATCTTTAATCAGCCCCTGACTCACATTGACTCTGATGGCTATTACTGGCTCTATTTTTGAAGGACTGAACATTGTGCAGTCAGTAAGGAGCTTCTCAGCCTAAGAGAACTAAATTTGCTAACTCTGAAATCAGGGTGTTTCTCACTGCATGACACCAAGCTGTGTGGTGCTGCAGTATGTATGTGTGCATGTATGTATATGTGTGTATATGTGTATGCATATATGTATGTGGTGACATTATAAAAGTAGAAAAAGAATTATGAAGAAGAAAAAAGGTTTTAATGAAGTGAGAAGAAAGAGATAGTATGTTACAAATAACATTAAAGTAGAAAGAAAAATAGTGAGGGGAAGTGAGAGGAATGGTTGTGGCAGAGAGAAGTTGAGAAGAATCAACAAAGCAAATCCTACTTGAAACTATCACAGTGAAATCCATTGTTTGTAAACAACTTTAAAAAGATATTATATTTATGTATGAAATTCTTAAAAACAAATATATATATATATATATATATATATATATATATGTTTAGACAGTTTAGAAGGCAGCTTCTTAGTTAGACTTTATATTTTATTCTCATGATCCTTAATAAATAGAAATCCTTTAGATATGATATTAGGATACACTTATAAATTTGTGTATATAATGTTGTTCATTATGTAATATTTATTGTTATATATAAATATATAAGCTTCGAGTACTTTCCAAATTCTTGAGTGTATTTAATGATAAATGAAGGTCAACAGCCTGCCTGCAAGTTTTTCAAAAGCAGACACCTAGGAAAGGGCTGTATGGAGACAGATGATTTTGGAAAGCAGAAAATAAAGCAGTTGAGAAGAGTGAGACAGAAAGAAGCCTTGTATTGTGTTAAACAGGTTGCCATTCTCAGTGGAGTCATATCTACTACTGTCAGATTTCCACAAACACGTTAATAATACATTTTTTAGGACTATGTATACACGAGAATGATGAAGCAGGAATTCTTGTCACAGGATCAAGCACCATAACAGAAAATCAGAGTTCAACCCAGGATAGGATGTAGTATTGTGGGATTAGGAGCTGCCTTCAGTCTTTATTGTTAGCAGCTGAAATTTGGAGTTTGTGATAAAATCACACATGGCAGTCAGTTAAAGAAAAAGCAAGCTTAGGTGGGTGGGAAACAGCGTGCAACAATGTCTAGTACATCCGATAATAACTAATTAGAAATAATTCTCTCTTCTTTTTTTTAAATATACAGAGTCTCCAGTTTAGAATTCCATGTCTTTACCAGCTCACATCAAATGGAGAATGCAAACAATGTCACTGAATTCATTCTTCTGAGCATTACAAAGATTCCAGAGCTGAGAACAATATTCTCTGCTTTGTTTCTTGTTATGTACATGGCCACACTCTTGGGAAACCTATTGATTGTTGTAACTGTAATGGTGAGTCCGAATTTGAGGTCTCCCATGTATTTTTTCCTCATTTCTTTGTCCTTTTTGGATGTCATCTACTCTTCAGTCACTGCTCCTAAGTTGATTGTAGACTCTCTTTCTGAGAACACCACCATCTCCTTAGAAGGTTGCATGACCCAGATCTTTGCTGAACACTTCTTTGGTGGGGTAGAGATCATCCTTCTCATTGTGATGGCCTATGACCGCTATGTGGCTATCTGTAAACCTCTGCACTACACGACCATTGTTAGTCCTCGAGTGTGCTGGCTGATGGTGGGAGGAGCTTGGGTGGGAGGATTTGCTCATGCAACCATTCAGCTTCTCTTTATGTATCAAATACCTTTCTGTGGTCCCAATGTCATTGATCATGTGATCTGTGACTTGTTCCCATTGTTGCACCTGGCTTGCATGGACACCCATATCCTGGATCTCTTAGTCATTCTCAACAGTGGGGTGATGTGTGTGACCATTTTCCTTGTTCTCATCACTTCCTATGTTGTCATCCTTTGCTCCCTGAAATCTTGCAGCTCTGAAGGAAGGCGCAAAGCTCTCTCCACATGTAGTTCTCACTTTACAGTCGTTGTGCTGTTCTTTGTACCTTGTATCATCTTGTACATGAGGCCTGTGGTCACTTACCCTATAGACAATGCAATGGCTCTGTGTGCTACCATTGTTGAACCGATGTTAAATCCTTTGATCTATAGCTTGAGGAATGCAGAGGTGAAATATGCTCTGAGGAAACTGTGGGAGAAAAGGGGACCTTGAATGTTACTGATATGCCAAGGAACAAACATTTCTTACAAATCTCTTGGAGATATACCTTCTGTATTAATTCCAGACCATTAGACACAAAGCAGAAGAGGCAGCTTCTAAGTTTCAAAAGCAGGTTCTATTTGTCTCATCAGCCTGCTTGCTTCATGCCTGTGTGTGTCTCCAGCTCACCTGATACCATGATATTTTGTATTACATTTCTTCCTCACAAGACTCTGGGTACAGTTATTAAAACATAAATATAAAACAAAAACAAAACAACAACCCATAGTTTGAACATTTCCCAGTTTAGGAATTTTTTTTCTTTATATCTTCACTTGGCTGAAGTACTTTTCTCAAAGGATTTGCTTGATTGGCTTGTTACCAATTAATATTTTTTTCATTTTATATAAACTCTCACTTTAAAAGAAAGGTAAGTATTTCCTGATTTTCTTTAGTTGTTTACTTCATTTATTCTATACGTCTACATTAAGTTTATATATTCAAGATTCATAATCAGAAATTTACTTTAGAAATGTTACTTAGAATATTAGAATAGAACATAAAATACAGATTTCATTTTCTGTCTCCCTGCCCTGATCTTTATCCTTGCCACAGCAGGGATTGTGTTCTCCATTCATGTTGTAACTCATGTCAATGGACCACTCCTAGCTACCCAATATATGCTTCATAAGTATTGCTGGGTGGATATAAATCTCAAAGAAAATTAAGTTACTAAACCTTTGAAGATAAAGAAGAAAGGAGAGAGCAGGATGGACATATATAAGTATTTTAGGACTTCCTAGGATTGAATGTGTTTACATTTTGTGCTTTGAGGCAGTTTCTGTTTATTAGAGAACTATTTTAATAACTATTTTAACCACCATTCACCGAACTTCTTGTTTAGCTTTGTCATTTTTGTTGCTTTTTGCATATATATTATATAATGCATACATGTCTATAGTATGCACATATGCATATATTTTTAATGTGTGTGTATATATGTGTATGTATAGTCACATGTATATGTGTTTCCAGGTGAGCATGCACATGAACATGTGTGCTTGCATGTTCAGGCATGAAGTGCCTTCCCATATGGATCTCCACCTTCCCTAAGGGAGGGCCTTTTACTGAATCCAAACACCATGGTTTTGGTGACTGGTCAGCCAGTTTTCTACTTGGAATTCAATGGCAATCCTACCATGCTTTTATATAGATTCTGGAGACCTAAACTGTGCTCCTTGTCCTTGTGCATCAAGAACTTGACTCTGAACAATTACTCAAGATTCTCTTGCCATTCTTTAGTGAAATAAACGAGGTCACTTCAAGTTTATAATGTATGTTTTAAAAGTGTATGTTTCAGTCTTGAAATATTATATTCTCTACAAAACAAGAACAACTCTATAGACCTGTATATAAAACCTCTATACTTTATTTGAATGGCTATGACAGTAATTTTGCTATTACATTTAGAATTTTAAATTCCAAAACAATGCACGTTTATTTTATTAAATATTTTTCTACAAAAATCCCAGAAATATATTAATGTTTCTTTTTAAACTGTCTCCCTTAAAAAGGTGACTAGGAAGCCTGAGGGTTCTGACAAGAGTTAATGTTCTGTTACCATAAAACATATGTATAACATATCCAGTATCATTAACTACAAGATCAACTATAATATTCAAATAAACCATTTAAATCATGTATTTCATTTTTAACTAAAATATTTGCAGTCAGCCATTATTTGGATATAAAAAATTTCGTCAACTTTAGTCAACAACTAAGATTTTTGCTCTTTCATTTTATGATGATTTGTTGGGTTGGAAGTTTTGGAAACTCTTCTGAGCAGCTCTGTTAACATAGTGGATGTGATGATGTTTTCCTTCAATTTGGGACTTTATGTTTTAGTTAATGAAATAAATGATTTATAAAAGCAAATAAAATAAGATATCTTAGAGAAATCATTTTCAGAGAACTTCATTAAGAAGTAAATAATTTATTTTAGGAATCGGTTGATCTTTCCTTAGGGAATTTTAAGCTGAGAACCAAGTGAAGAAACCATCCCCAAGCAGGCCAGTGTCTATTTTGGACAAAACTGAAATATAGGAAAAGTTGTTTATAATCGAGGCTAAAGTGAAGTTGGGATCAGTGCTGAGCCCTAAGGAGAGGCAGCATGGGAAGGGGAGAGGCCCTGATGATTTTTTTTTAAACTTAAGTTCCATAAAAATGAGAGTTATTAAAGATACCTTCTCAGTATACAACTGAAATCCAAACCAAACATGGACTTCTATGACTTTAAAGGCTGAGGATCAAAATATTTGTACATTGCTTGCCTTTTACGTATTAACAATTAAGAATGGTATTTCATAAGGCTCTGCCTGAGCTTTACTGATCAATAATGGATGTGGATGCTTGCAGCTAGCCATTGGACTGAGCAAGGTGACCCCAGTGGAGGAGTTAGGACTGAAGGAACTGAAGGGGTTTACAGCTCCATAAGAAGAACAACAATATCAACCACCAGACTCCCCAGAGCTCCCAGGGACTAAACCACCAACCAAAGAGGGACCTATGGCTTCAGCAGCATATGTAGCAGAGGATGACCTTATCTGGCATCAATGGGAGGGAAGGCCCTTGGTCCTGTGAAGTCTCGATGCCCCAGTGTAGGGGAATGCCAGGGTTGTGAGGCAGGAGTAGGTGAATGAGTAGGGGAGCACCCTTATAGAATCAGGGGGAAGAAGGAGTGGGATAGGGGGTTTGCAGAGGGGAAACTGGGAAGGGGGATAACATTTGAAATGTAAATAAATAAAATAACCAATAAAAGCATAAAAAAGAATGGTATCTCATGTCTTATGTTAACAATTTAGCACAATATATATACATTTAAATTTCATCATTCTGCTTCATCTCAAAGAAGAGGGTGGTCTTAATAGTATGAAAACTTTGGACTATGAAAGAACTTTATGTAGAATATTTTTTCTTGGTTCAATTATAAAGCCAAAACTAGTTGAAGAAAAATAATGAGATCTTTAACCTAATATTTTTTAAATCTTCTTTATAACTTTTATAATAGCAAAGATAGGCATAGCAGCTTTCAACCATACTGTTAAGAGCTGTTCCAGCCATCCAAACAAACATTGTAACATTTTAAAAATGTTTTCTTGACAATGTTTTATAGATTTTCCTAACTTTACTCTTTCTAATAATCCTGATTCCTGAAGTAATTTTTGATTTGCTTATAAATCATATGATTGTTAAAAACATGAAAAATTAATAATATTCATGGTATTATTGGGAGATTTTTTTGTGCTGTATAATACTCACACACTCATTACTGTGCCCAATATGTGGTTGTAGTCCGGATATTGGCATTGTCAAGCATCTCTTGTCTCAAGGTTGTGTGAAATTGTTTTTCATCATTTCTCATTGGTTACTAAAGATCTAGTCAGCCAACAACTGGGCAAGAGAGGAAGAGGGAAGACATCTGATCTCAGGGAGGGGGGTCTCAGGTGGAAAGTGGCCAAGGCAATTCGCCATGGGCAATTTGCCATGAGCAAGTTGCCATGAGTGAGTTGAAGAGGACACCAATGGAACATGAACAGCCAGGGCAAGATGAAGAGGTCAAGTAACAGGGCACATGAGTGAGTAGTAGGCAGCTTAATCAGGTTAGATTGAGGTTAGAATGGATGAGCATCTGTCCAGGTATAGTGCCTGAAACATTTTAATAAAAATATCAGGTCTCCATGTTATTATTTCAGAGAAAAGGCAGGAGTAGAGGAGCCTTTTTATACATGGTATAAATTGATAGTAAACCAACAATACATATCCACTTTAAGTGGAAGTAGAACGTTTATGTAACAATAACCTTCAAAGATTAAACTTAATAGTACCACTATGTAAACCTGCTTCCTATTTTACTGAGATCTCAGCTCTAACATTTGAACCTCAGCAGGTCACTCACATATCTCTTTTAACCTTTTAAATTATATTTCAACACATATCTTTGACATGAAATGTAAAAAGCTAAAATCTTAACATTTCATCTAACTGTGATATGCATGATATGGCTATCTGTTTATCTTTCTAAACATCTCTATTTCAACTTATTTCTCAGTGTCTTTCTCAATACATATGGTACTTTTTATGTCCTCTTACTGGTCAACCATGTTCTTGCTATAGGACTTTTATATTGGGCCATTCTACAAACTGTCTTTGTAGTTAATTTACTGTGTTTTAACTGACAGAAAGAATCAATAAGTCAGAGAGGTTGTCCTTATACCTGAGTTTAAGAAACTGTTTTCCTTGTTTCTAAATACTACTTGGAGAACTCTTGTTGGTATTTTATAAGTGGTTTTTAAGTGTGAGGAACTGGGTAGTGTCTTCTGGAACACGATTACTGAGTTCTACTGCATGGGCCTTGTGATGGTTTGAATATGCTTGACCCAGGGAGTGTCATTATTTGTAGGTGTGGTTTTTTTGGAGTAGGTGTGGTTTTGTTGGAGCAAGTGTGTCACTGTCATGGTGAGCAATGGGACCCTCCTCCTAACCACATGAGAGCTAGTCTTCTCCTAGTGGCCTTCACATGAAGATATAGAATCTCAGCTCTTCCTCTGCCATTCCTGGCTGGCCACTGCCATGTTCCTGCCTTGATAACAATAGAGTAAGTCTCTAAACCGGTAAGCCAGCCTCCATTGTATGTTGTTTTTAAAGAGTTGCTTTGGCCATAGTGTCTGTTTACAGCAGGAAAACCCTAACTAAGATAGACACCATCAAAAATTTTCCCATTGATGTGTATCTGGAGTTATCACCTTTCAGGTCTTTCAGTGGGAACAAAATGGGATGAAGTCCCTGTAGTAGAACTCTTCTAATGTAAGAGTCTACTCCTAGAGTCCACTCATTGCATCTATACCTTTAGCTGCTGCCCACAGGAAATTGTATCTGTTCTTATAGATAGCACCATATTTAAAGAGTGTAGCTTGGCGTAATGGCTTATAGTTTGCTTATTTAATTAAATATTTTATAAAATTGTACTAGACCAGTAGTGAAAATGGCATCTATGTGGTAAATTTTCTGTGATTAAAAATATGGTTAAAGTCCTTTACTGACTTTTGGTATTGACCATGTATGTTGGACCTAGTGAAATTCCATTCTTTGGTACTTCGACTGCCATGTCAGAAATTACAACACCACACCTGGTGTAAGTAAGAGTGTGCTTCCTTTATCATATGTTCCTTCATATTACAGTTACAAAGTTTATTGCCATCTGTTAGAAGTCTATACTAAGTATTAAGTGGTTCTGAGGAGGGTCTGAAATTATCACCTTCAATTTCTTTCAAGGCTATTGTTCTGAAGTTCTGACTTACACATTTCCTGCCAGCTGAATGAATATGTTTTCTTGTTTTCAGTGGATGTAATGATGTGATCACATTCATTGATCTTAAGTTGCTGTGATGAGGCCTTAAATTGACTTGACTAAGATGACCAGGTCTTCATTCTTTCTTCTATGTAGGTTTCAGGGTAGGGGAAGGCAGGGATCTGAACCATGTCAGAGTATGACTCAATGTATGAGTGCTGTGATTATGGTCTAAGTTCATGGTTAGACATGGTCTAAAGATAGGTAGTCTATACTCTACTGTGAAATTCCAAGTAATAAAATTGACAAGACAGAAGAAATATTGTTCATGCTTGCTTGTACACTTCCTATCGTTTGTAAAATAAAAACTTTACAAGAAAGGAAATTGTCTTGGGGAGAGTCATTGAAAGCTGGTGAAGACGGGAAGCCTCATCTGTAATGCAGCATCAATAATGATGATGTAAAGGTAAATAAATGTAAGCACTAGAAGATGTCCCATTGTAGTGGAGATAAGTTCTATTGGGGAAAATAAGAAAGAGTTCCTAGATCTGAGAGGGAATATATGTATATGTATGTGTATGTATATGATGTATGTGTATATGTATAAGTACACACATATATGTTATATACATATATATGTATACACACACATATATATATATGTTATATACATATATGTGTATATAACAATAGGAGGAAAATTTGCATTCACTGAAGGGATAGTTCATAAGTACTTAAGTCCTGATTCATATACACAAGTTTTAATAATTTTGTTACTCTTCTCTTTTGCCTCTATAATGACAAAACATTTTCATATAGAAACTGATAGCTAGTCCTAACATTTATATAGATATTTTATATATGGATAAATGTCATAGTAATAAAAACATATGAGCATGATAATGGAGGACTAGATCTGTTAGAGCAGAGCACAACTTAAAACTATAATTTTTAAAATTTATCATTGACTAAGTAATAAGATTTCTATGGAACAAAATAAATTACAAAAGAATGAGAACATCTCTCTGTGGAAACTTACTATACATTTGATCATGACATAAATGATAGTGAGAGATATTCAGTTAGTGGGAAAGTACGGGTATTAGATGAAGTTTAAAATAATAAATGACTCTTTTCTCACCTTACCCATGGCTCCTTCTTTCTCTAAGTTTATCTATTCTGATTTGAACTGTAAAATTTGTCTTTTTTTTCTACACCTCAAAAAAAATAGTATTTCCTTTATTTATTTATATGACTTCTTTGTTGTTGAAATTATAAAATAATTACCACAATTCCCTTATTTTTTTACTTGCTCCAAATCCTCCCATATATTCCTCCATGTTCTCATTCAAATTCATGTTTTTTAATCATTAATTGTTGTTATATGCACGTATGTAATATGTATGTATATAAAATTATATGTATATATTATATATTCCTGAACACATACATATATATTTATAGATAGGCATAGACATAGATATAGATGTTACTAAATATGCCCTATTCATTCAATGTTACTTGTGTAATATTTTCACAGCAGTTTGCTATTAAGTAACTAATAAGACTTCTCTTCTTAGGGAAGACTAATTTTTTTCCACTCACAGCACTCTACTCCTTAGTTGCCTGTAGTTCTTTGTGTAGAGTTTTTGAAGTTTGCAACAGAGTTACAAATTGTATTAACAGTGTGATCATGCCAAGTATTCTTTTGTGTAAGTACACAAATATAAACTTTTAACCAACAGAGGAAAAAAACACTTCAGTTTAATTCTAGTCATTATTGAAGGGATGATGCTTCTGAGCTTTAATGTTTTAATATGCATCAGTTCAATTCTTATTTTTTATGTGAGGTGTGAAAATTAGTAAAATGTGACATTTAAGCTTGAACAAATTGGATATATTTCTTGTAGGACTTTCCTAAAACATTCCAGAGATCTAAAATATCAGTTTTTTTCTCATGCATCAGACTTAGTACTATGTTTCACCAACATGACACCAATAAGTCTTATATTTTCAACTCTATAAGAAAAGAGAAAAATTAATTGCCAACTTATTACATTTAGTTTGAAAGTTAAAGAATGTCAAAATCAGTTTCTGGGAGAAAAACATTACATTTTCAACAACCAATCAATATTTATGGTATAAATATATGTTTCATTCTTTAGTATTTATGGTATAAACATATGTTTCATTCTTTGGTAAGCATTCTATTGTCCCAGAAAATCCTTGTGTGTTTGTGTGTGTGTGTTTGTGCAATATTCTTTCAGAACTAAGCTCTTATATTTGGAAGTATCTTCAATTTGAAGTCAGAAGTTCAAAGAAAAGAAAAAAATCCTCTGATCCTATGAGGATACAAAGATAGAAATGTAAATGAAATAGATGAGGCTATAACACCACTTAAATTTATGTCATGGAAAATCAAAGTGGTGGAAATTTTCCAAGTCGTGAGGTGGGTGGGGCTACTCGTTCTCAAATCCCACGGAAAAATCTTTAAATTCTAGTTGTACATCAAGAAAGAAAGTTTCGCTTCTTTTGTTTCACCTTAATAACATGTTACAGATAGTATATTAGGGGCAGTTGTTTGCTGAAGATGCCCCTCCTTTTTGTCCAAGATAAGAAGAAAAAATTAAAAGGCGCCTTAGAGTCTGACTGGAAACTGCATAGACCTACTCCATATAGAATAAAGAGAGTCATCACTGGAATTGATACACGTGAGAGCTAAAATTCTTTTATTCAGTTTTCAAAAAAGATTTATAATTAGGCTATAGTTCCTAATCTGAAGGTTCTATGTTCAGTTGTGCAAGTAGAAAAATACAATAACACACATGAAACCTATAGGATTTTTTTTGCATTATAGGTATCCAATAAAAACAAAAAACTCATTAAAAAATAATCAGAATTTTGAAGTGCAACCCAAACCAGCCATTCTTAGAGGTTTAATGTCATTAATACTATTTAAATTTTATCTATGAGTTAAATATGAATCAGTTAAAATGCAACTAACACATGTTTTATTTTACCTCAACAGAATTATTTTAAAATATTCTCTAACTCTTCTTCATTTTAAGTAAGGTTAAATAGTTAACTTTTCAGAGAATGTCTATAAAGTTTACAGAATCCTGATGTAGAGCCATGGAATGCTGTCCTCTTTATACTTAATAATACATAACATGGAATTTACCATATCCACAAACACACACCAAACAACTACACAAGAACAGACATTAAGGTAAGAAGAACGACACATGTCACAGAGTGAAGTATTCCAAGTTAAATGTGTCCTCTTACTTTCTCTAAGTATCTTTGATGTTTGTGAATAATGCTAGGTTCCTGCCTTAGAATCCACAGAAAGATTGAACATCTGGAGCCCTGCACTATGTTAGTGTTAGCCATGGCTTAGTGTCTCCCTTAAAAGAGATGAATTAGCAAGACAACAAAAGAGACAGCAGGCATCATCTGGAATAAACAGCAGTGGAAACACAGAAGTGTTATCACAGCCATCCTTTCCAGAGACAGTAAGATTATGAAAATTATAGCATCTGGGGCAATCATCAGAGCATCCATGAAAGCCAAGAGAAGGACCTGAAATAGGAAGAGGCATGTTTCCCAGATAGTTATATAAAGGAATGTTCTTACCTAGATGGTAGGAATAAATATTTAATATATGTGATCATCTTTCTATGCTTATTTTAAGTGGCTTTCTTGCTTACCGGTATCTGTAGTGTACAATTTCTTATTCTATTGCTTCCTTAATTCATCTCATATTTATAATAAGACTTTAGGGCTGTGCTTATTAAGATTAATATTCTAAACATATTTATGCTTCCAGAAGTATTTACTCATAAGCTTTATAAAATCAATTAATGAATGAACCACTTTTGTTGCAATTAAAGAGTTATAATGGAAGATAACATAATTTTTAGAGAACACTATTTTATGGCAGTTTTATTTTATTATATAGAAGCTGTTTAAAAATCATGCTGACGCTGGGTGGTGGTGGCGCACGCCTTTAATCCCAGTACTTGGGAGGCAGAGGCAGGCGGATTTCTGAGTTCGAGGCCAGCCTGGTCTACAGAGTGAGTTCCAGGACAGCCAGGGCTACACAGAGAAACCCTGTCTCTAAAAAAAATCATGCTGACATCAATATTTTCTATTATTATTGATATATGTTTTGTCAAATGTGGTTACACTGTCTTTTATAGGTCTCCTGAGCTTTATCTGTGTTACTGTCTCTATTTTATGTCAGAGGACATAGAATACCATAGTTTGTTCATTGACAATGGCTGCCACAGAAGCAAGCTGGCATTGCCAGGTATTTGATAAGAGAAACTAAACATTTTTTAAATTAACTTTTATTTTGAATACCTTTAAATTGACTAAACTTGCTAAGGAAGTGGGTGGTAAAAATAATTCAATTAATATAAGTTATTTGTTCCTTTCATTGTCACAGACAATTCAATTTTCTCCACACAAAGAAGCTATCTGGAACAGGCAATCTGAGGGCAGTGTCATTCATTTATCTGTGTATGTAACAACAGAGAATTTGATTATTGTTAGTGAGTATGCTGGTTTAATAAAGCTGTCTTTAACCCTCATCAAAGAAACATTTTTATTGAAAAGACTAAGACCAGAATAGAAAACCACAACCAATCAAAACATTGAGTTTTGGAGACATGTCTGTATAAAAACATCCACAAAACACTCATACATTTAAGGTTCAGGGAATATTTCTAAAGAATGTGTGGAAAGAGTGTAAGAATCAGAGGATCAGAGAGTTTGATGTGCAATTGTATCTCCTAATAATTTCTGAACTAACACTCATAGATCTCACCAACATGAGCTGAACAATGATGACACCAGTAGACATGTCAAAGTTGATGGAAAAGTCCATGAGGCCTCAATCCTTCATAAAGAACTGCAGACAACTAAAGAATGCTAAGAGTGGAAGAAATAGTTTTCCTCATGGGAGAAAACACACAGTTAATTAAATACCAAATGGTCAACCAGAAATGTGCATGCTGCTAACATTATACAGACTCAAACATATTAAGTAATATAGTTCATATACATACTTGCATATAACAACAATTAATCATCATAAAGGCCATGAATTTTAAAGAGAGTAAGAAATAGTATATGGGAAGGTTTGAACGGAGAAAAAAAAGAGGGAGAACTATTGTAATAGTAAAAAAGAATATGTCATAAATTAAAAATATATTTTTCATTGCTGTAAAAACATTTTTTTACATATTTGAACATATAAAAAATTGGTAAAATGTTTTGGGAGTAGAATGTCATCTTTCTGATTGTAGAATGTGTGCTCACCCCTCAATACTGTCTTTTGATATTCTTACTGCATTGATGATATAACTTTTCCCATTCCCTTAAGAAACAATTGAGCTACATTTCCTATCAAGTTTAAACAAAGAAATGTCATATGAGTCTTTGGGAGTTTTTGGAACCCTAAGTAATCTGCTCCAAACCATAGAACAAATACCAAATCTTGTATTGGGTATGCAACCAAGAGTCAACAGCTCATCTTCTGACATTTTACCTGACTCTCTTTCCTGATTTAGCCCTACCAAGACCCTGAGCCATTTATTGGCATACTTTTCTCTATGATAACTATTTGCCATGGTTGTTTAAAGTTTGTTTAATCTTCCTGCTCCTTGGTGATAATTTATAAGAAGTTTTGGAATTCATAGTACAGATACTCAGGAGAAGTAAATTGGAGCACTGAGGACAAAAACTAATGTACAATTTACATACTTTCTAGTTTTGTTCATGTTTACATGATTTTTGTTAATTTTAAGTAGAATTCATAAACTGGGATTATTTTTAAATATTTTAAATAGTATTTTTTGTTTACCTATTTTTGACAAACAGGTACAAGCATATACTTATATTTACAAACACCTGCTTCTTGATCGATACATATCAGTAACACATATAAGGAGAACTTGATAATTCTTTTCATCTGTGTACACAAGTAGAAATGAAAGAAAAAATCATTCTGTGGGTAAGGCTTTTTCCTAGATTATCTGTTATAAGTTTGAAAATGACACAGTTACCCCAGGGACTATTGTTATACTTTTAAGTTTAGCATATCATCATAATACTCTCAGATGCAGAGATATAACTGGATATTATTTCTTCTTGAGAAGGTTATTTACATTTCAAATATATGTGTCATTAGGAGTTATACATGGTCAAACCAAGCAGGTTTTTATAAATCTTTGGAAAATTATTAATAAAGCCATGACTGAAATTCCATGTACCCTGTCTTCAACAATATCATAGCTGTTGGCAACTTTCATATATAGTCTACTGGACCATTAACTTATAATTCTTCATAAATTACTGTGTTGATTTTATTAAAATGTTCCATCAAACCTGAACAACATATTGAGAATCCTTAACACTTACAAGCAGAAAGAGGCTTGAAGTTCTTAATGGGAAAGAAAAATTGCTATCTTTTCTCTGTTCTTTCAGTGGACCAGACTTGAAACTAAAGTCGGAGATTCTTTCCAATATTTAAATAGCATTGGACATTTCTTTTCCAAAATTCAACTTAATCTCCTGAATCATGAGTTTCTTACAAATAAAACAGGTAAAGAATAGCTAGGACCTTGTGGACTGCTTGTTTTTTTATTTTTGTATTACTAATCATCTGAAAAACTCAGGAGTGGTATTATTTGTTTTTATGATCTTCTGTTTTAATTTTAGATGATAACTTTAAAAGATCTTGATATACAATACTTAAGCCTGTACCTGTGCACATATGTCTTTCTTTTCTATAAAAAATTAGTTATTAAGTCAATAGCAGGTACCACACTTATTGAGTACATTTTAGCCAAAAGTAAAATAAGTGATAAAAATTTATAAAGGCATGTTCAGTTTATATTTTTAAACTTTAAAGAACTTATTATGATGCTTGTTTATTATCTTCTAAAATGTAGGATATTTCTTCTATTTATATATGACAGCTGTTAGTTATCTCATCATTAATATGTAATTTTCTGACAATGGAAGACATAAATAAACATGGTCCTCACTTCCTCATAAGATGAACAAAATCTCAGGAGACTTTGTAGCAATTCAATTAGGATTTCAAATAAATTGCCAAATATAGAATTACATATAAAATACTGTCAGTCTTCTTCTACCCATATAGCTGTTTCCATTCCTTGTATAGAGATCCCTAGATTTTAAGTATTCTATAATTTATCTCTGCTTCAATCAGACTGATCTTTTCACTATTACCTTGAAATGTTTTTGGTTTTTTTTGTTTCTCAACAAAATGAAGCACTAAATATGATTTTGGATTTGACTAAAAAAATCCTCAATACTATAAATTGGATTGAAGCAAATGTTTATCATCACTGCCAAATTATACGTTCTCTATTGGACATTCATCTTTTCCTTGGAAACCATGCATAACCAGAGTTTTATAACTGAATTTGTCTTCCTGGGACTTTCACAGAATCCAAATGTTCAAAAACTAATATTTATACTATGTTTACTTATCTACATTGCAACTATTGGGGGCAACATGATGATTGTGGTGACTGTTGTCTGTAGCCCTGCACTCCTGGGCTCTCCCATGTATTTCTTTCTGGCTTTCTTGTCTTTACTGGATGCAAGCTTCTCCTCTGCCATGACACCCAAGATGATTGTTGATTCTCTCTATGAGAGAAAAACCATCTCCTTTGAAGGATGCATGATACAACTTTTTGCTGAACACTTCTTTGGTGGGGCTGAGGTGATTGTCCTGTCAGCCATGGCCTATGACCGATATGTTGCTATTTGCAAGCCCTTACACTATTCTTCCATCATGACCCTGAAGCTCTGTGGTACTCTAGTGGGAGTGGCCTGGGCAGGAGGATTCTTACACTCTATCATCCAAATTATCTTCACTTTGCAACTGCCTTTCTGTGGACCCAATATAATTGATCACTTCATATGTGACTTGTATCCATTACTGGAGCTTGCTTGCACTGACACTCATATCTTTGGCCTTTTGGTTGTTGCCAACAGTGGGTTTATCTGCATCATAATTTTCTCTTTGTTGCTTGTCTCTTATGGTTTTATCTTGCTGTCTCTGAGATCTCATAGTTCTGAAGGACGGTGGAAAGCTCTGTCTACTTGTGGGTCCCATATTGCTGTTGTGGTCTTGTTTTTTGTCCCGTGTATATTTACATATGCAAGACCTCCCACTGCCTTCTCCTTTGACAAAATGGTAGCAATATTTTACACCATGCTATCCCCCTTGCTTAATCCTATGATTTATACTTTTAGGAATAAGGACATGAAAAATGCCATAAGGAAAGTATGGAAGAGATTGATAGTGGATTCAGATAAAAAATAAAAAATGTTATATTTTATCAAAATTAATATAAAAGGTAAAGAGGTCAAAATTATTTCATTCAAAAAATACAGTGTGTTCATTACTTATTTGGAAGTAATGGAATTCTGCAGAACTAGCATTATTTTGGAGATTAGAGGATGTTGTTTTCCCTTTTATGTCTGGCATGTCTCCAGAGTAGGAAACTCAATATTAACGTGGTTAAATTTATTCTATACTTACTTAGAATCTATTAATAAAAAAGAATGAACCACCTTATCTGATATAAGTTAGCTATTAAATTCATGCTTTTAAAAAATCTGCATGAGAGTCAAGATATCTTAGACATTTGGGTAAAAATTTACTTATTCCACCTATTATAAGTAAAAGGAGGTCTCAATTTATGGTAGTGACCTCAGTAAACAGTCAGAGTTTAGGAAGGACAAGGAAAATCTTCACAGAATAACTGTAGGTTTCCTGTCTTTTGTAACTCCATTATTTTGTGGGAGTCCTATGCCACCTGCTATAGAGTTTGGATCATTTCTTGATATCTTGAGAGATAATATGCAGTTAGGCCATTCCTGCCAGTACATGCTTGTTGCTTGGGTTGAGAAGCATTTTATGTCAGCCAGTCTTGGGAACAGAGATGGGAGGAGCCCATCATTGTTTGTGAATGATAATCTCTAGAGATTCCACAAAACTAAAACAGCTAAGATCTACTATTGCTCTGAAGGTGCAATAAAATATAGGGCCAATATAGAATTTTAAAAAGAAATTTTTGAAAGAGGATTATATTTCAGTTTATATATCAACTTTAATTTTTTTGAATTTTATATCCGTCTTAAAAACTTGTCTATTTGAATTTAACAGTAATGAAACCATTCAAATTTAGGGAAATCTGCTTGTTGTAGCTTTGAGGAAGTGTCCTATTGATTTTCATTATGGCTGAACACATTCTTACTAACATTGAATAATTCTTTTGTCTTTTTGCCAGAAAAAAAGTTTGGAGTTACAAAGAAAGGGATGTGCTTTATGAAGGAGAAAGAATAGAGGGGTTTCTGATCCACACAAAAATTTTAAATAAAGCCATGGACATTTATGTAAACAAAGGTTTAATGGGTTTTGAGTATTAAAATACATAAAAGACAAGGGAGATAAATATGTTGTAATTCTTTGTCCTAAATACAAATTTTATAGCACTTGATAGAAAAAATATATTTAGTATTTCTTATACTGCTCACCTTCCTTTGATGTAACATTGATTTTTGTTGTTTGATTTCTTGATGATAGCCATTCTAATAGTTGCAAAATAGTATTTCAGTACAGTTTTAATTTGAATGTCCTGATTTGCTAAATATAATTTTAATTAAAATTTCAGCATATTGTTGTACATAATTTTATATATTATTTGAATATAATTTCATGTTCTTCATAGACTAGTCTATTCTATCTGATGGTAGCAGTATGTGGGGGGGCTAGGATGTTGACAATATCAAAAGATTTTATAATTCAGGAATGAAATGATTATGGTCTAAGAAGAAAAGCAAGACACTATCATCAAGCTACACATGTAGCTCTTTATCTTTTCTATAAAATTTCAAATAAATAGCAACCTGCTTGGAAAATATGCCCACTGCTACAACAGCAGCATGTATATTAGAGTAGTCATCTACTATTTCTTCCTTTCTTTTTTAAATTTTTTTTAAACTTTTTTTTTAATTTAAGGCTAGCTTCATGAGATAGAACCAATGTATTACATGATACTTTTAGTTTGTTCAAAAACCAGACACCAGATAGGTCATGGGCCCTACAAGAAAACTAATACTATTATTTGACATATTATGGGCATAGCAATAAAATTATCCCTAATTGATAAATAGTGCAATTTTTCTTGAAGTAGGTGGTAATTAACAGAAAGACTCAAAGCTTGACGATGTGTAGACAGTGACAAGCTTTCAAAAATTCAATTCAAATGGGCTGTCTTTACCACATGTATATCCTCAATTTCTGGGTATACATGTGGAAAAGAAGACAGAGCTTAAGAACCAGAAATGGTGGAAGAATTGATGGAACCTTTTTTTCTAGACACAAGAGAACAGATTCACATAGGAACTCAGAAGACAGACAACATGCACGGGATTAGCCCCAGCATAAACCAGATAAAATCCTAAGACAATGCAGGGGAAGTAGGCATATAGGCCCACCCTTGACTAAGAAGCTATTTGTAATGGATAGTTTCTGGGAGAAGGAAAATCAGGTTTTTATGAATGGAGCAGCACTAAGCATATTAACCACATGTCAGAGAAGGCCCATCAGAGAAACAGATAATTAACACAAAGTAGGACTCCATATATTTTTATGCTTTTTTTGGTAACTTTTTTCTTATTGGTTGTTTGTTGGTTGTTTTTTTTTTTTTTTTTTTTTCTGTTCTTTGCTTTTTTTTCTTTAGAAAGAGAAAAAGAAAGGGGAAAGAATAGGATATTGGGTAAGTAAGGAGTAAGGAGGATCTGAGAAGAGAGTTGGGGCAAAAGAAAGAATATGATCAAAATATATTGCATAAAAAATGAAAAGTTAAAACTAGAAAAACTTAATACCAAAATAAGGTTTCATTTCTCATTGATCCCAGTCAGTGAAAAAACCATCATGAATAAGGAGATGCAGGTAAAAGATGCAGTCATATGATCTCATCACTGCATCTCTGTGTTGCCTGGCTTGCTGTTTTACTGTTGTTGTTTGTTGGTTGTTATTGATTTTTAATTTTTTTACATAATTTTTTACATTTATGTGTCAGCTCATCTAATTTGCAAGTTCTCCCTCCCTGCCCTGGCATTCTCCTATACTGGGACATGAAGCCTTCCTAGGACCAGGGGCCTCTCCTCCCATTGATGTTCCACAAGGCCATCCACTGCTATGTATGCAGCTAGAGCCATGGGACCCTTTACGTGCACTCTTTGGTTGGTGGTTTAGGTCCTGGGAGCTCTGGGATATTTGGTTAGTTGATATTGTTCTTCCTATGGGTTGCAAACCCCTTCAGCTCCTTCAGTACTTTAACTCCTTTCCCTCTATGGAAAGCTTCCTAGCAAAAAAAGGCCCAGTCCTGAATTCCTGACACATGTCCCAGTGCTCCTGATCTGAAGACACTAGAGCCTTCAAGTACCCTACCCACAAATCCCCACCCCTACCCTGGTAGAATTTCAAAATTGTACAAAAACATTGGAAATCGATTTGGCAGTTTCTAGGGATATTGTGAATAAATCTACCTCAAGACCTAGCTATACTAACTCTGGGCATATACTCAAAGGATGCTCCACCATACCACAAGGACACTTGCTCAACTATGTTCATAGCAGCTTTATTCATAACAGCCAGAAATTGAAAACAACCTAGATATCCATCCATCAAAGAATGGATAAAGAAAATGTGATACATTTACACAGTGGAGTATTACTCAGCTATTAAAAACAATGACATCATGAAATTTGCAGGCAAATTGGTGGAACAAGAAAAGTTCATCCTGAGCAAAGTAATGCAGAAAGACAAACATGGTATGTATTCACTTATAAGTGGATATCAACTATAAAGTAAAGGATAACAACTGATCCAAAGAAGCTAAGCATCAAGGAGGACTCAAGGGCAGATGCATGAATCTCATTGAGAAGGGGACATAGAAGAGATATTGAATGTGGATTAGGTGAGGGGACTGGATACAGTAGGGATTGGGATAGATAGGAACAGAAGGGATCAGTTTGGGGACAGAAGGAGAGGAGAGTACTGGGAAAGACAACTATAACTAGGGGCTGGTGTATCTCTGGGACAAACTAGAAAACTAGGGCAATGAAAATTCCCAAGAATCTATGAGGATGACCCTAGCTTACTAAGACTTCTAGCAGTGGGGGATATGGAAACTGAAAGAGCGATCTCTTGTAGCCAGGCAACACTTCTAATATAGGGATTGGAACACTAACATAACCACAAAATCTTGGACTTACCACTTGTCCTGTCTACAAGATGTGCAAGGGTAAGGACATAGCAGAAATTGAGGGAATGATCAATCAATGACTGGATGAATTTGAGACTTGTGCTGTGAGAGGAAGGCCACCCTTAATACTGTTAACAATATTCTGCTATACTGTCAGACAAAAGCCTAACAGAGAGGCTTCACACAGCTGATGGAAACAGAGGTTCACAGCAAAACATTAGGAGGAACTCATGGAATCTTGTGAAAAGGGAAGAGAAAGGATCCAGAGGGATCAAGGACAACACAAGGAATCCTATACACTCAACTAACCTGGGCTCATAAGGACTCACAGAGATGGAACTGCCAATGAGAGAGCATGCATGGGACTAACCTAGGTCCTCTGCACATACGTTGTGAATGTTGGTCTTCATGTGAGACTCCTAACAGTAGGAGGAGGAGCTGTCTCTGACTGTTGCCTGACTTTGAGACCCCTTTGCCCTACTAGGCTGCCTCTTTAACCTCTATAGAAAATGCACCTAATCTTAGTGCAACTTGATATGTCAAGGCTGGTTGATATCCGTGGGAGGTCTCCTCTTTTTGAAGAGAAAGGGAGAAAGAGTAGATGAGGAGGGGATATGTGTGTATATGGGGGTGGGGGGCGTGAAAGTGAAGAGAAAGGGGAAACTATGGTTAAGATATAAAGTAAATGAACATATTAAATAATTAAAAATCAAAATAGAGAGCATCAAGTAATGACACTATTTTACAAATTATCTTAAATTTGAAGAAAATACTACTACATTAAATTGTGTACTGAGTACAATTGTGTAAAAACAGTATTATCATGCTACAAATGCCAACTAAACACAATATAGTCAAATAAAAGCCAATATTTCTAATGAATATAGATGCAAATCTCTTCAAAAATTCTACCAAATTCACTGCAAATATATATTAAAAGAGTTAAAACCCTCTGACTTTGAGAAATTATTTCCTGAGTTGCAATGAAGTGTCTACATATATAAAAAACTTAGTATAATTCATTGTATTGATAGAAGGAATGACAACAATCAAAATATTATCATAATAAATATGGAGAAAATATTTACAAAATTAACCCTGTTTCTTGGTGAAACCCAACACAAACTATGCACAGAAAGAATTTACATTAAAACAGTAAAAGTGACCAGGCACCAGACTCAATGATAAATGATGAATACCTGTCTTCACCTTCTGCTCCATATAATATTGGAGGTTAGCCATTCAATTAGATAATGAAAAACTCATTCAATATAAAATCAGATACAAAATTATTTTTTGAGAAGATGTGTAAAACCATAAAATTTTCTTGAGAAAATTAGATCCAATGAAAAAGTTCAGTAAAGTGACATAATACAAAATATTAAACAAGAGATATGTTGTTATAAACTTATTTGAAACTAATTAGGTGATTATATCTATATCTATATCTATATCTATATCTATATCTATATCTATATCTATATCTATATCTATATCTATATGAATGAAGGTGCATGTACACTCTCACACGATGCATACTACAAAAATTTGAGTAAAGGGGAATTACAATCTCCCAGACAGTACAAATGTCTGGGAAAAATACGAATGTCTGAGGTTGGAAGAAGCTGCTCTGCACTTCTGTCATTTGAAGACACAACAATTGCCAGCTATTGAGTAGAGTGTCATGCTGCCCCAGACACTGAGCTAACTAAAACTTCCATCTTAAACTTCTCAGCCGAGTTCCTGCAAGTTTCTTCCTGCTGTGAACATCTGGGCTCTGGCCTCTGTCTCCGGGCCACCTCCCTCATGCCATGGCCCCGAAGTGGCAATCTATTATCCCGCCTCAGCCCTAGAAACCTAGACCAGCTGCTGCCCCGAAGCTAGAGGACAAGATGGCCTCTCCGGGCCTGCTGAAGGGAGAAAAAAGAAAAAACAGCAAGAAACAATTGAACATATTGATGAAGTACAAAATGAAATAGACAGACTCAATGAACAAGCCAGTGAAGAAATTCTGAAAGTAGAACAAAAATATAACAAACTCCACCAACCGTTTTTTTTTTTTTTTTTTTTTTTTTTTAAGAAGAGGTCAGAATTGATCGCCAAAATCCCAAATTTTTGGGTAACATTTGTCAACCATCCACAAGTGTCTGCGCTGCTTGGGGAGGAAGACGAGGAGGCGCTGCATTACTTGACCAGATTTGAAATGACAGAATTTGAAGACATTAAATCAGGTTACAGAATAGATTTTTATTTTTGATGAAAATCCTAACTTTGAAAATAAAGTTCTCTCCAAAGAATTTCATCTGAATGAGAGTGGTGACCCGTCTTCAAAGTCCAATGAAATCAAATGGAAATCTGGAAAGGATTTGACAAAACACTCAAGTCAAACGCAGAATAAGGCCAGCAGGAAGAGACAGCACGAAGAGCCAGAGAGCTTCTTCACCTGGTTTACTGACCATTCTGACGCAGGTGCTGACGAGTTAGGAGAGGTCATCTAAGATGATATTTGGCCAAATCCCTTGCAGTACTATTTGGTTCCCAATATGGATGATGAAGAAGGAGAGGCAGCAGATGATGATGATGGTGGTGATGATGATGATGATGAAGAGGAAGATGAGGAAGGGTTGGAAGATATTGATGGAGATGAAGATGAAGGTGGAGAAGACGATGAGGATGAAGGGAAAGGAGAGGAGGATGAAGGCGAGGATGACTAGCACAGAAGATTGATGGATTCCAACCTTCTTTTTTTATTTTCTTTTTATTTTTTTAATTTTCTCCAGTCCCTGGGAGCAAGTTGCAGTCCTTTCCGCCCTGTCCCTCTGTGCTCAGTCGCCCTGTTTTTGAGGTCTTAACATCATGGTTCTCAACTAATTTTGGGGAAAATATCTTGAGCAAAATGCAACAGGAAAAGAATCTCCACGTTTCTGTTTTAAATTCATTTTTATCCTTTCTTGTCTCAAAAACTCGTGGATCCAACACCACCACCTTGCTCTGTGGGAAAAAAGAAAAGCCCTCCAGTTCCCTTGGCTCTGCTGGGGGATGGAAGGTGCTAGGCCCCTGGGTAGTAGTGTATAGAATTCTAACTTTTTTCTTTTCTCTGTGTATTGGGCTCAGAGATTACACTGTGTCTCTATGAGAATGCAGACAGTTAGCATTTACCAACACATACCTGTCTACTTTCTCTTGTTTAATAAAAGAAAAAAAAGAGAAAAGAGGGGGGGATATAGACAGTGAGCAAGGGTGGGGGGTAGGTGGGCATCTGACAACATGGCTTCTCCGTTGGCATGTTTAATTGTGATGTTTAACAGACATCCTTGCAGTTTAAAGTGACACTTTTAAAATAAAATTCTCTCCTGATGCTGACTTGAGCCCTGCCACACAATGGGAGAATCAGCAGAACCTATAGGGTTTTATTTGGAGTTGACATTTTCTGTTGTAACTTTATTTTTAATTTTTTTCTCTGGTTTTCACTGGCAGGAAATGATGCTCATTTTAAATGTTGAAGTGTACACGTTGCTTTGTTACAATAAAACCAATGTGTACACAAAGGACCTGATGCTTTTCTGTCAGCACAGATGCTCAACAGACCTTCCAAGTTTGACTTGCATAATGACATCATGTCACACTTTGTCTCCCTAACTTCATATTTTTTGATACACACTTTGCAGGATGACCTCAGGGCTGTGCAGATTGAGTTAAAGGGATTTGAATCATGTCTTAACGGCTCTGTAACTGAGTGGGCACAGCTTGCTGCTGTGGACTTGTACCCTTGATTTTTTTTTAATCTCAATTTGACGTTTTTTTTAAATGGGCCTTTAGTTACCTGGACCTCATGGCAGCGCTTGCTCCCACGGTCACTGATCTGTTGCTCTATGCCATTTATGAAGGACAGCTGCTGGTGTGTCTTCATTGACAGTGTGAACTGGCCAAGAAGTTGGGCTGTCAGGGTAAGCAGTCGGTGAGGTGGTCAGTAGTAGCTGTCACAAGTATGTAATGGAAGCTCTCAGATGTGACTCTGAACTGGGTGGATGAAGAACTGTCTGCTCAGCACCATTGTGCAGAGGATAATGGTTCAGGAAGTGACCTGATGCATAAGCCTTTTAATGCTGTAAAATAGGGCTAAAGTTAAATGGCACTTTTTCAGAGATGATTAATGGACAGCCTGGTTAAATTAAAAGTTTTCTGATGTATAAAACTTTATAAATGGAACTACTCCATCAATTGGCAAAGTGTAACCAAAATCTGTCTAGATGGATAGTGTGTAATTTCTGCAAAGGACTCTGTTTAGTAAATACATCACTGTATACGTCAGGAATCTTGCTCCAATAAAGGAATATAAAGATTTAAAAAAATAAAAAACTTCTCAGCCTACAAGCTCTGAAAAATTTGTTGTTTTTATTTATACATTACCTAATCTGAAGTATGTCTATAATAGCTGAATACACTGCAATGTTATTTTAAACAATATGCTTAACAATTGTTTTCATGTTCTTCATTTACCCTAACTACACAATAGTGAGAGACAAGAGAACACTTTGAAACTTTCATCTATTTAGAAAAAAGTGATTCTTAATTCCATGATGCTATGCTCACAAAAAAACCCAACAAAACAAGAAAGAATTTTTTTTTTTTTTTTTGAAAATTAAGATTAGGTGCTTAGAGGATACTAAAATGCTTTCCTTGAACTAAGTTAAGCTGTGAAGTTAACCAGTTTGATTTGCTCATATTATAGCTACAGCGGGTAAAACCAGAATTAAAAACTTTCCTAGAGTGATTAATCTTAGATGCCAAAGAGAAAAATGCGCTGAACAACAATCAAGAAAGAATGTGTCTAGAAATGAAAATGCCCCTGGAGTGGAGGAGCAAGATGTATTAGTGTTATTCTGTGAGGTAGGGAAATGTAGGGCAAACTCCCATTTTATCACACCTTCAAGTGACCCTTCTTTTATTTTCCATTACAACTTTAAGATACATGATGAGCATGTCGAGAGTTTCTTCTGTCTACCATTGCAAACTTTGAACATATTCTCCATCTTTCTGAGATATGTAAGCTCTGTCATATGCCTGACATCTTCCTTTTTAAGCTGTGGGCTTACAGTGTGTGTAGTCAGTAACATACTCATCACATACTGAATTCTCTTAATAGATTTATGTATCACTCAAATAAAATGACTACATTTCTTTTTAAAAGTAAGAGCTTTCTAACCATAATAATTAAAGTTCTTTAAACACTCAAGCATATCCAGAGGTTAGGTACAGTCCCTAGTTGAGGGATTGGGGCACCCACCCTTCTCAAAATTTTAAACCAGAATTGCTCCTGTCTAAAAGAAATACAGGGTCAAAGAGTGGAGCAGAGACTGAAGGAAAGGCCATCCAGAGACTGCCCCACCTGGGATCCATCCCATATGCAGCCACCAAACCCAGTCACTATTGCTAATGCCAAGAAGTGTTTGCTGACAGGAGCCTGATATGGATGTCTCCTGAAAGGCTCAGCCAGAACCTTGCCAGTACAGATGCGGATGCTTGCAGCTAACCATCGGACTGAGCTTAGTAACTCCAATGGAGAAGTTAGGGGAAGGACTGAAGGAGCTGAAGGGGTTTGCAACCCATAGGAAGAACAACAATACCAACCAACCAGACCACTCAGAGCTCCCAGGGACTAAACCACCAACCAAAAAATAAACATGGAGGGACCCATGGCTCCAGCTGCATATGTAGCAGAGGATGACCTCATCTGGCATCAGTGAGAGAGCAGGCCATTGGTCCTGTGTAGGTTTGAAGCCCCAAGGTTGGGGAATACTAGTATGGTGAAGTGGGAGTGGGTTAGTGGGTGGGGGAGCACCCTCATGGAAGCAGGGGGGAGGGAGCATGGGATAGGGGTTTTTGGAGGAAAAGTCTGGAAGGAGAATAACATTTGAAATATAAATAAATAAAATAACCAATAAAAATAATGAAAATATTCAAGTAAGTATAAAAACACAAAGATGCTATCACAAACACATGGAGAAAGAAATCTTAAATATCCAGGAGATTCTGTAGGTTTTCTTGTGGTATCCTATATACTCTGATGCTTTCAATCCTTTCTCCCTGTCTTTCACAAGATTATCTAACCTCCCCTTCATATTTGGCTGCATTTGTTTCCATCAGCTGCTGGGTGAGCCTCTCAGAGGACAGTTATGCTAGGTTCCTCTTTGCAAGTATAGAATAACATTAATAGTGTCAGGGGTTGGCTCTCTTACATGGCTTGGGTCTCAGGTTAGGCCAGTCCTTGGTTGGCTATTCCTTCAATTTTTACTCCATCTTTATCCCTGCATATCTTGAATGCAGGACACATTATGGGTTGAAGGTTTCCAATCCTTTCATTGGAAGTCTTGTCTGGTTGCAGAAGGTGGCTGTTACAGGTTCCATATCTCCTATTGCAAGGAGTTTTAGCTAAGTTCACTCTCAAAGGTTCCTGGGAGTTCTCCTTGTCCTAGGTTTCTAGTTCATCCCAGAGGTGCCTCCCCCAAATCCAGTTCTCTCTCCCTTGTCTATCCTTTCCACAAGTCTTCCCTCCTGTTCCCCTCCACACCCCCAATTATACCAAGTTCCTTCCCTACATGCAACCTTTTTCCTATTTTGTTTTGCCTTCTCAACTAAGCTGGGTACATAGGGGCTCACAGAGTCTGAGCCACCAACCAAACAGCTTGCCTGAGACAGACCTAGACTCCCTAATGTATGTAAAAGGTGTCCAGCTTGGTCTTCATGTGGGACTCCTAACAACTGGAGCTAGAGCTGTCTCTGACTTTGTTGTCTGTCTTTGGACCCCTTTTCCTTAACTAGGCTGCCTTGTCTTGGCTCAGTAGGAAAAGATGTGCCTAGTCCTACTGCAACTTGACATGTCAAAACAGGTTGATATCCACAGGAGTCCTCCCCTTCTTTGAAGACAAAGGGAGTAGAAAATGGGGTGAGGGAGGTGAGAGGAAGGCACTGGGAAGATAGGGGAGAGGAGAAGCTGCAATTGGGATGCAAAGTCAATAAATAAATTAATAAAAAATAAAAGTTAGCAAAAGAAAATACTCAGGAGAATAAGCGTCAGTCTCCCAGGCTGGTGACATCTCAGGGACACCTCTATAAACTTCAGTGACAACAAAGGAGGGAGCTTGGGCATCTTTGTTTTTCTTGTATCTTGAGACCATGCTGATGGCTGGACTAGAGTGGCAATGCTAGTAGGCTTTGCATCAACTTCCAGAATCACTGTTCTTTCTCTCAGATGTGGACTGGAGTTGGATACAAGCAGAAGCGTGGCCAACACTGATAAGGCTACTCCATAAAGAACAGGAGATGCCTATTTTAAGATATTTTACAGAGGCAATTCAGTGATCTGTTTAAGGTACATTTCAACATTGTCACGGATTATTTTGAATTATAACAGAGTACTTTAAGTGTGGATGCTGTTTTATCAGGCTACTGTGCTTAAAGCAAACATAGAGCATCTCTGCATAACTGGGTTATGGAGTTTCACATACTCATTGATCAGAGTCTGCATCATTACTTTGGATACTGAAATTATAAGTATTCAGTAAATCAGTGATTAAGATGATATACTCAGAGCTCAGAGGCCAGCACAAGAAAAGTAATAATTGCTCATTTGTCTTCTTAGAATTTTTTCCTTCCTTCTTTTCTTTTCCGTTCACTCATTTCTTCCTTTCTTTCTTCCACTTGAGCATCTGCTTCTTTAAGTCTAATGAAATTAAACACATTTTCAACTTGTCATCTTGAAGTTGAAAGCAAATAACAGAAAAATGGCACAAGTACTAATTTTCCATGATTTCTCCAACAGAGGTTTACTTGTTCTTTGTAAGAACATTTCAGTAGGTAACACTGCTTTCTTACTATGATATCATTGATTAGAAAGTAGTATATTTTGAAGTTGTGTAGAAGGTGACACAGGAGTTTGATTGGTTGGGGGGTTATCTATAGTATATAGCTATTGATAAATAATATAAAATGTGCTCTTCCCATAACTGGATACTAGGTATGATACAGAGGACACTAAATCAGGAAGAGTGGTGTAAGTCAAAGTGAAGTTTGCTGTTTTAAGCATGTCCATTTAACGGTTTCTAGATGGTAGAGACTGCCTCTGAACTGTTAAGAAAATCCAATTAAAGACCTGAACTGTTTTAGGACTCACAATTTTGAGTTGCTGTCTCTTAAACAGAGTCACCCAGACACCAAAAGAGAAGTGTCAGATATCCGTTAACAAGGTAGGGAAAGGGGGCAGTAAAAGTTGTTTTCTCTATGCCAGAAACAGTAAAAGAAGTAAAGGTATTTTGGGCAAGTGGGAGTGAGAAATGTGTTATTAATATGAAGAGTAGTGGGGTTTGTTTTCCTCCCTTCACATTTTCATTGGGTAAAATGCTGTTCTAGTCTGACATTTCAAGCATGGGCATCATGCCTTGCTGCTTTCTTACTAACTTTCTTTGTTCATTCCCTTTTGGTTCTGAATGACAACTGGTAAACTAAGTAGTGAACATCTTCGTTTATTGTAAATGACTACTGCCTGATCCAGGGACTTCAGAGGGTTTGTCTCAGAACATTGTTTCCTTGGATATAGCATGTGAGTGGCTGGAGTTTATATTATTCATGCTAGTGAGGAACTGATTTGAGGACATAAAAGTAACTCGTAAAATAAATGCACTGTCACGTGATAGATTTATAAACATGTGAAGTAATTTCTACTTTATTTAGATATCTATCATTGAAACACACAATATTCTTTTCAGAACAAACATATTATTCTTATGCACACATATATTTGTATGCATAAAATATATACATGTGAATATTTGTAGACATGTATATTCATACATAAAATATTTTATAGGAAAAGATACAGGTGATTTTTGGGTTGTGACTGCCTACTGAAAATTATTCAGAAAGCTAGAATATTTACCAAAAAGATTTGTGAAAATTCATTCTTTGGGTAACAAAGTTGAGTTTTCTTATGATTTAATTACAGCTAGGATTGTAGGGGAATGCTACTCTGAGTAACATTTTATATTTTAGAATTTGACAATATAATGGAGATGAGCAGGTAAGATGTCATGGAAATGTTTTATAGTGAATTATTATACATTTCAAAGCATGTATCTTTTCAAATAATTAAGTTAGAATACTCAAAGATATATTTGAGGGAAGCTTCATTTTTTCAGTTATATGTTGTCACTAGTTTTCATTCGTAGCTGATTGGTGGCCATCTGATTCTTCATAATTGGCTCCATTGCCTTTTTCAGGATGTCTCATTTGTACAAAGACAAAGGAAGAAGATGCTTTAAACTGTACAGAAAGAAAGAGACTATAAATAACAACCTTTTCCTGTAGTTTTTACAAAGGAAAAAAATCACTTCTTACCCTGTTGATTCTGTAGAAACATCATGCATGCAAGAGCTTGGATTGCTAAAGCCCCAGGTTGAGTAACTTGTTTGTTTGAGCATAATACCTTTGACAATAACTTTTGCAAAAATAAAATACAAAAACCCTTGTAACATACTCCTGATTATGACTAGGATTTAAAATCTGGAGCAGTTGCTTTTTAATTCTAATTGTATTGTTTCACTTAACCATTATAAAAACAGAGTAGGTTTTTTTTAAATTTTGTATTATGGTATAAAATGATTCAGTGAAATTTTCAGACTTTCAACATATGCATCATGTAGAATGCTATTTACTTTCTCACAGAAGTTTTCACTTTATAAAAAACAGAATAACATTGGATGTTCCAACAAATTCACAATTTACATGCATTTGAGTTGGATTCATGAATTTGAAGTGTTACCTAAAGAGTCTTTTGCCCCCTTTGCTGGTAGATAAGGCAGTGTTCTGGTCAGTCAAAGAAGACTTAAATTCTGGTCTTCATTTCCATCCTGAATAGTTTAAAATGTATGTTAATCCTCCTCTTCAGGAAGCCCATAAAGACTGATGAAAGCTGATCATTCAAATACGGTCTATTCCTGTCTTGTCACCTAAGTAGATACTTTTATATCCAATATTCTAGATGTGGCTATTTAGGGTATTCAATACAATATCTCAGTTCAACATTACATGTTATAAATTTATACACTTAAAAAGTTATAATACTCTGTCTTAATGGCAAAATTAACAAGGACTATCTTCTACATGGTAATGTAAGCTTGAACTGGGTATTCTTTTCTCATAATTGCAGATTTACATGAACAGATTTTACTTTAACATTTTCATGAGAATAATGCAAAACCAGAGCTTTGTCACTGAGTTCATTCTCCTTGGACTTTCACAGAACCCAAATGTTGAGAACATATTGTGTGTTGTATTTTTGTTTATTTACCTTGCAACTATTGGGGGCAACATGATCATTGTGATGACCATCATCTACAGCCCTGCACTACTGGGCTCCCCCATGTACTTCTTCTTGATATTCTTGTCCTTACTTGATGCATGCACTTCTTCTACTGTCACTCCCAAGATGATTGTAGACTTCTTCTATGAGAGGAAGACCATCTCCTTTGAATGTTGCATGACACAACTGTTTGCTATTCACTTTTTCACTGGGATCGAGGTGATTATCTTGTCAGCCATGGCCTATGACCGCTATGTGGCCATTTGTAAACCCCTTCACTACTCCTCCATTATGACCAGGAGACTCTGTGGTGTTTTGGTGATGGTATCCTGGACAGGAGGCTTCTTACACTCTATCATACAAGTTATCTTCACTTTGCAGCTGCCCTTCTGTGGACCCAATGTCATTGATCATTACCTGTGTGACTTGTTTCCATTATTGAAGCTTGCCTGTACTGAGCCACACATATTTGTCATTTTGGTGTTTTCTAACAGTGGGTCGATCAGCATCATAATCTTCTCTATTTTGCTTGTCTCTTATGGTGTCATCTTGTTCTCTCTGAGAGCCCACAGCTCTGAAGGTAGACGTAAAGCTCTCTCCACCTGTGGATCTCACATTACTGTTGTGCTTTTGTTCTTTGTCCCATGCTTTTTAATATATGCGCGACCTACTTCTGCCTTCTCTTCTGAAAAGAATGCATTCGTATTTGCCACCATCATAACACCACTTCTGAATCCTATGGTGTATACTTTCAGGAATAAAGAAATGAAGAATGCCATCAGAAAAATGTGGAAAAGGCTGATAGTGGTTTCTTGAAACTGTTAACATATTACAAATACAATGCTGGAGAGTCAGATCAGTGGGTATAAACATTTGTTGTGCAAATATAAACTATCATTTTTGATTCTCAGCACCCATGGCAGAAGTTAGTCCTAGTAGCACAGTTTTAAGGAGATACTGTGGAAGTAATATATTATATAACCCAAGGGCTCTTCCCAAAACCAGTGAGGTCAAAGGTCATATGATCCAGCTAGAATGCAAACATTCTGGATTACAGTATGATCTGCCTGGAATGTAAACAGACCCTTAGTACACACCTTTAATCCCTAACAGTGAACGTAATATTAGTTTGTAGAAGGGAGCATGCATGTTTGAAAGTGACATATAATTGAGAGGCAAACAATGTGATGAATTAGAAAAAGATTTAACAGAATTAATCAGAGATAGAATATACCTATCTCTCAGAAGAACAGCACAGGAAAGAGAATTACAATTTGTTTTAAAAGCAGTGTATAAACAATGTGTGTAAATCTCATCAAAACAAATCTGTAACAAAACTCTAGATATGCTATGACAGCTCCCCACTCAATTTAAGTGTCTGTCTTTCTCATAACAGATGCATCTTCTTAATGTCTTTATTTACTATAGCGTTTCTTCTTATTTAGTTCACCTGTCCATACAAATTAGTTTAAGATATAATAATCTGATATTGCTGTACTAATTGCTTTAGATGTTTGTGTGGAATACAATGATTGAAATAAAACTATCAATTAAAATACTGAAAACATTAACCAAAACATACTTATTTTGTTCTATTCTACATCACAAGCATTATTTTATATTTTCATGACTATAGTTATATAGGAGTAGATTCTAGTAATGCTATGCTATGAGAAAACAAGTTATAGTTTTTACCTGAAATAAAAATTAGATGATATTTAATCTTTTTTATTCTTTTTAAAATCATTTTTTCTTTTTGCTTACATCTCAAATGATATTCCACTTCCCAGTTACCCCTCCGCCACCCAAACATCCCACATATGCCCTCCCTACTTCCTTTTGCCTCTGTGAGATTGCTCCCCCATCCACCCACACTTTCTGATCCCACAGCTTCAGCATCCCCTTACTCTGGGGAATCAAACCTCCCAAGGATCAAGGGCCTCCCTTCTCATTGCTGTCTGGCAAAGCCATCCTCTGCTACATATGTATCTGTAGCCAAAGATCCCTTTAGGTACACTCCTTGGTTGGTGGTCTAGTCTCTGGGAGAACTAGGTGGTCAGGACAGCCTATGTTGTTCTTCCAATGGGGTTGCAGTCCCCCTCCACTCCTCCAGTCATTCTGCCAGCTCCCACACCTGGTTCCCTGAGTTTAGCCTGATGGTTGGCTCCAAGCATCCACCTCTGGTTTAGTCAGTTGGTGGCTGGACCTCCCCAGCAACTGCCACACTTGGGTCCTATCTACAAGCAGCTCTTGACAACAGCAACAGTGTTGGGTTTGGTGTCTGTAGATGTGATGGATCCTCAGATGGGGCTGTTCTACAGTTGGCCCTTCCTTCAGTCTTTATTCCATTTTTTGTCCCTGTTCCTCCGTTGGATAGAAACAGTTCTGGGTTAAAAAAAAAACCTTGAGATGGGTGGGTGGCTTCATCTCTCAACCAGTGGCCATGCCTATCTATTGGAGATGGTTTCCACAGGTTCTATCTCCCCCTTCTCTGTGCATTGTAGCTAAAGTAATCTGATTGGTTCCTTGGAGCCCCACATTTCTCTGGTGTCTGGAATGCTCCAGTAGCTATCCCCAGCTACTCATATCCCCCATGCTACCTATTTTTATTCAATTTCATGACCCTCTGTATCTGTCTCACATCTCCTCCAGATCCTGATACTGCCACCCTTATTTCCTCCTCCTTCTTTCCTTCCCTTGTCTCACCTCCTTCCATCTCCCACAACAGTCCTATCACCCCCTCAATGCAGGACTGAAGCATCAACCACCGGTCTTCCTTCCTTCTATGATCCATATGGTCTGTAGGTTGTATCATAGGCATTGTGAGCTTTTGGGTTAGTATCCAATTATTAGTGAGTACAAACCATGTGAGTTCTTTTGTGTCTGGGTTAAATCACTCAGGATGATACTTTCTAGTTCTATCCTTTGCCTGGGGATTTCATAAATTCATTGTTTTTTATTATTGCATACTACTCCATTGTATATATGTACTACCATTTTCCACTGAGGGACATCTGAGTTGTTTCCAGCTTCTGGCTATTATAAATAAGACTGTTAGGAACATAGTGGAGCCTATGCCCTTGTTGTATGTTGGAGAATCTTTTGGGTATATGCCCAGGAGTAGTATGGCTGGGTCCTCATGTAATACTATGTCCAGTTTTCCGAGGAGCTGACAGACTGATTTCCAGAGTGGTTGTACTAGCTTGCAATGCCACCAGCAATGGAGGAGTGTTCCTCTTTCTCTACATCCTTGCCAACATCTGCTGTCACCTGAGTTGTTTATCTCAGCCATTCTGACTGGTGTGAACTGGAATCTCAGAATTATTTTGATTTGCATTTCCCTGATAACTAAGGATGGTGCACATTTCTTTACGTGTTTCTCAGCCATTTGAGATTCCTCAGTTGAAAATTCTGTTTAGCTCTTTACTCCATTTTTAATTTTTTTCTTTTTTCTTTTGGATATGTTATTTATATTTCAGATATTATCCCCTTACCCCATCCCCCCCCAGGAACCCCCATCCCATACCTCCTCCTCCTGCTTTTATGAAGATGTGCCTGCACCTACCCTGCCATTCCTACCTCCTCACCCTTGAATTTTCCCACACTCCGAGTCCAGCCTTCATGGGACCAAGGATCTCCTCTCCCACCTATGCCCTACAAGGCTATTCTCCCCTACATATACAGCTGGAGCCATGGGTTCCGCCATATGTGTTCCCAGGCTAGTGGTTTAGACCCTGGGAGGTCTGGTTGGTTGGTATTTTTGCTCTCCTCATGAGGCCACAAACCCTTTCAGCTCCTTCAGTTTTCTCTCTAACACCTCCATTGGGAACCCCTTGATCAGCTCAATGGTTAGCTGTAAGCATCCACCTCTGAATATATCAGACTCTGGCAGAACTCGAAGGAGACAGCTATCAGGCTCCTGTCAGCATGCACTTCCTGACATCCACATCAGTGTCTATCTTTGGTGACTGCACATGGGATGGATACCCAGGTGGAATGGTCTCTAGATGGCCCCTCCTTCAGTTTCTGTCCCACACTTTGTCTCCATGTTTGCTCCCTTGAGTATTTTGTTACTCTTTCTAAGAAGAACTGAAGCACCCACACTTGGTCTTCCTTCTTCATGAGCTTCAAGTGGTCTGTGAGTTGAATCTTGGCTATTTCAAGCTTCTGGGCTAATATCCAATTATCAGTGAGTAAATATCATGTATGTTCTTTTGTGATTGGGTTACCTCACTCAGGATGATATTTTCTAGTTCCATCCATTTACCTAAGAATTTCTCAAATTCATTGTTTTTAATAGCTGAGTAATATTCTATTGTGTAAATGTACCACATTTTTTGTATCTATTCCTTTGTTGAAGGACATCTGGGTTCTTTCCAGCTTTTGGCTATTATAAATAAGGCAACTATGAACATAGTGAAGCATATGTCCTTGTTATATGTTGGAGAATCTTCTGGGTATATGCCCTGGAGTTGTATAGCTGGGTCCTCAGGTAATGCTATGTCTAATTTTATGAGGAACCGCCAGACTGAGTTCCAGAGTGGTTGCACCATCTTTCAATCCCACCAACAATGGAGGAGTGTTCCTCTTTCTCCACACCCTTACCAGAATCTACTGTCACCTGAATTTTTGATCTTAGCCATTCTGACTGGTTGAGGTTTAATCTCAGGGTTATTTTGATTTGCATTTCCCTGATGACTAAGGATGCTGAACATTTCTCTAGATGATTCTCAGCCATTTGAGTTTCTTTAGTTGAAAATTCTTTTTTTTTTTTTTTAGCTCTATACCCCATTTTAATAGGGTTATTTGATTGTCTGTAGTCTAATTTCTTGAGTTCTTGTATATATTGGATATTAACTCTCTATTGGCTGTGGGATTGGTAAAGGTGTTTTTCAAATATGTTGGTTGCTGTTTTGTCCTATTGACAGTGTCTTTTGCCTTGCAGAAACTTTGCAATTTCATGAGGTCCCATTTGTCAATTCTTGATTTTAGAGCATAAGCCATTGGTGTTATGTTTAGGAACTTTTCCTCTGTGTCCAAGTATTCAAGGTTCTTCCCCACCTTCTCTTCTATTAGTTTCAGTGTACCTGGTTTTATGGGGAGGTCCTTGATTCACTTGGACTTGAGCTTTGTACAAGGAGATAAGACTGGATAGATTTGCATTCTTCTAGATGTTGTCCTTTAGTTGAACCAGCACCATATGTTGAAAATGCTGTCCTTTTTCTACTGGACAGTTTTAGCTCTTTTATCAAAGATAAGGTGACCATAGGTGTGTGGGTTCATTTCTGGGTCTTCAATTTTATTCCACTGATCTTCCTGGCTGTCTCTGTACCAATACCATGCAGTTTTATCACTACTGCTCTGTAGTACAACTTGAGGTCAGGGATGGTGATTCCTTCAGAAGTTCTTTTATTCTTGAGTTCTTTGTATGTATTGGATATTAGCTCTCTATCCAATGTGGGATTGGTAAAGATCTTTTTTCAATCTGTGGCTTGTATTTTGTCATATTGATAGTGTCCCTTGCTTTACAGAAGCTTTTCAATTTTATGAGGTCCCATTTGTCAATTGTTGCTCTTAAAGCATAAGCCATTGGCGTTCTGTTCAGGAAAATTTCCCCTGTGCCAAGTATTCAAGGCTCTTCCTTACTTTCTCTTCTATTAGATTCAGTGTATCTGGTTTTAGGTGGAGGTCCTTGATCCACTTGGACTTGAACTTTGTGCAAGGAGATAGGTATGGATCAATTTGCATTCTTCTTCATGCAGACCACCAGTTGAACCAACACTATTTGTTGAATGTGCTGTCTTGTTTTACAGTTAATGGTTTTAGCTTCTTTGTCAAAGATCAAGTGACCATAGATGTGTGGGATCATTTCTGGGTTTTTATTTCTATACGATTGATCTACTTGCCTGTTTCTTTACTCACTATTCCTCTGTAGTACAGCTTGAGGACAGGGATGGTGATTCCCCTAGAAGTTGTTTTATTGTTGAGAATATTTCTCACTATCCTGGGTTTTTTGTTATTCCAAATGAATTTGCAAATTGCTCTTTATATCTCTCTGAAGAAATTGAGTTGGAATTTTGATGAGGAATGCATTAAATCTATAGATTGCATTTGGCAAGATGGCCACTTTTTACTATATTAATCCTGCCAATCCATGAGCATGAGAGATCTTTCCATCTTCCAAGGTCTTCTTCTATTTATTTCTTCGGAGACTTGAAGTTCTTGTCATACAGATCTTTCCTTGCTTGGTTAGAGTCACACCAAGTTATTTTATATTGTTTGTGACTATTGTGAAGGGTGCTGTTCCCCTAATTTTTCTCATCCTTTTTATCCTTTGAGTATAGGAAGGCTACTGATTTGTTTGAGTTAATTTTATATTCAGCCACTTTTCTAAAGTTGTTTTTCAGCTGTAGGAGCTCTCTGGTAGAATTTTGAGGTCACTTTTAAATACTATCATATCATTTGCAAATAGTGCTAACTTGACTTCCTCTTTTCCAATTTGTATCCCTGTGATCTCTTTTTGTTGTCTAATTGCTCTGGCTAGAACTTTGAGTACTATTTTGAATAAGTAGGGAGTGGGCAGCTTTGTCTCATCCCCGATATTAATAGGATTGCTTTGAGTTTCTCCCCATTTAGTTTAATGTTGGCTATTGGTTTGCTGTATATTGCTTCTATTATATTTAAGTATTCACCTTGAATTCCTGATCTCTCTATTACTTTTAACATGAATGGGTGTTATACTTTGTCAATACCTTTTCTGCATCTAGTGAGATGATCATGTGTTTTTTTTCTTTGAGTTTGTTTATATATTAGGTTACATTGATGGATTTCTATATATTGAACCAACCTTGCATCCCTGGGATGAAGTCTGCTTGATTATGTTGGATGATCCTTTTGATATAATCTTGAATTCCATTTGTGAGAATTTTATTGAGATTTTTGCTTCAATATTCATAAGGGAAATTGGTCTGAAGTTCTCTTTTTTTTGTTTGGTCTTTTTGTGGTTTAGGTATCAGTGTAATTGTAGCTTCATAGAACGAATTGAGTAGTGTTCCTTCTGTTTCTATTTTGTGGAATATTTGAAAAGTATTGGTATTAGATCTTCTTTGAAAGTCTGGTATAATTCTGCACTAAAAATATCTGGCTCTGGGCTATTATTGGTTGGGAGATTTTTAATGACTGCATCTATTTCCTTTGGAGTTATAGGGTTACTTATATGGTTTATCGGATCCTGATTTAACTTTGTACCTGGAATTTGTCTAAAAAATCCATTTTATCCCAGCTTTTTAATTTTGTCTACTATAGACTTTTGTAGTAGGATCTGATTTTTTTTTAAATATCTTCAGTTTCTGTTGTTATAGCTCCCTTTTCATTTTGAATTTTGTTCAGTTGGATACTGTCTCTGTGCCCTCTGGTTATTCTGGCTAAGGGGTTTTCTATCTTGTTGATTTCCTCAAAGAACCAGTTACTAGTTTTATTGATTCTTTGGATAATTCTTTTTGTTTCTACTTGGTTGATTTCAGCCCTGAGTTTGATTATTTCCCGCTTTCTACTCCTCTTCAGTGTATTTGCTTCTTTTTGTTCTAGAGCTTTCAGATGAGCTATTAAAATGATAGGGTATGCTTTCTCCAATTTCTTTTTGGAGGCACTCAGAGCCATGAGTTTTCCTCCTACCACTGGTTTCATCGTGTCCCATAAGTTGGGTATGTCATGCCTTCATTTTCATTGAATTCTAAAAAGTCTTTAATTTCTTTCTTTATTTCTTTTCTGACCAAGTTATCATTGGGTAGATAGTTCTTCAGCTTCCATGTGTATGTGGACTTTCTGTTGTTTGTATTGCTATTGAAGACAAGCCTTACTCCCTGGTGATCTGATAGAATAAATGGGATTAATTCAATGTTCTTATATCTGTTGAGTTTTGTTTTGTGTCCATGCATAATGGTCGATTTTTGAGAAGGTACCATGAGGTATAAATAAGAAGGTATATTCTTTTGTTTTAGAGAGAAATTTTTTGTAGATATCTGTTAAATCCATTTGATCCATAACTTCTTTTAGTTTCACCATGTCTCTGTCTAATTTCTGTTTCCATGAACTGTTCATGGGTGAGATTAAACTTTTTATTCTTATAAGATTAAAAGTTAGAAACTGGTAAGGTTCTCTTGTACTTTATTGATACCCATGTGAACTCATGGATGCTACAACACACAGAAACATATTAAAATAAGACCCTGTACTGAAAATGAAAAAATGCCATAAAGTCCTAGTCCTAGCCAAGAATCTTCCTGAAGTTTAGGCGTGCTGGGAAGAAAGGCCATTTTCTTCAATAGAGTGTCACTAGTTATGTAACCCATACCCAATGGCAGGACATATACCTATGAGTAGTTTGCCAACAGAAAATGGAAAGTAAGTGTTTGGTGGGTTGTTTGTTTTGTTTTGCTATTTTTAAAAACTTTTTTCTTTTATTTTTGATATTATATAATTTCTCCATTCTTTCTACACCTAAGTACTTCAATGTTCGTTCAAAAGCATGGGCTCTTTTTTCATTAATTATTGTTACACATATATACATACATGTTTCTAAATATAACATGCTCAGTTTGTATAATGTTGCTTTATAAATGTTTTCAAGGCTCAATATTTGGTATTATGTAGCAAGTTGGTTAAACATTTCCTGGGGAAGATAGTTTCTTACACTCTCAGTATTACATAATTGCCCAGTTCTTTGTGTAGTGTTGAAGCCCCACAGTTTTTCCCCAACCCACTTTGGAGTATCTATTGTTGTGTCCTTGTTTAGCTCATATTCTGGTGGTCACATTGGTCTGATTTCATGAGTGTATGTTCTGACATTATTACAACTCACAGTCTCATAGCAAACTCCCTGTTCCTCTATTTCTTACAATTTTTTTTGTCCTCTCTTTAACATTGTTCCATGAACTGTAAGTATAGAGAATTGCTTTGTAAATGTACATATTGGACTGGGCTCCACAACTATGTACTTTGATTGGTTTAGTTTTCTGTAATGACCTCCATATATCTTAAAGAGAAGTTTCTTGAGAGGAGTCAGGGATAATCTGCTTTGTGAGTACATTCACAGAGTGTAGTTAGAGATTATGCTGGTTTTCATAAAGCTGAATTATACATTCTTCTTCTAGAACAATGACCTTAGTAGCTGTGATTATTTGGTTATAGGAGAAGACATTGTTAGCTCAAGTGTGAAATTTTCCTTTGAACTACATATATTTATATACAGATGTATGTATACTGTTTTTAGGTAAATAGTTAATAGCATGATACCTTGTGATTTTTTTTCCAGGCATCCTTACATCCTTATTTTCATTTAACTCTCTGTCTTAATTATGTATTTATCTTTTTTTATCCCTATATTCGATCTCTCTTTATTCATTTTCTCATCAGTTCATTTGTATCCTATTCTCCTTTCTATTTTCTCAATACCACAACACCAGTGGTTCTTTTTTTGCCTTCCTTCTTTCTGAAGGTATTCCAGGATATTTATTCAAATTGGAAGATTCTAGCTTCAAATCTTCAAATTCTTTTCCTTTGTAAATATTCTATGAGGTTTTCATTCAATATATTTATCAAAACTTTCCCACCTTCCCTTTTTTCTCTTCTTCACCTGTCTAGTTTCCACATATAGATGAGTGAACTCTCATGCTTTGATTCTCATCATTTAATAGTACCTTTATCAAGATCCCTCATTCACACCAGACGAAGTAAAATGATTCTTTAAAATAAACTTTTGCAGAATCACTCAAAAACAGCTTTGACACTGAGTTTAAACTGTGAGACTTTCAAAGATTTCAAAGAACCCAGAAGCTGAGAAAATATCATTTTTTATATTTTTAAAGGTCTGCATTATAAGTATTAGGGATAACACACACACATGCACACACACACACACACACACACACACACACGGAGAGAGAGGGAGGAGAAAGAGAGAGGGGAATAGGAGAGAGAGGAACAGAAAGAGAGAGAGAGAGAGAGAGAGAGAGAGAGAGAGAGAGAGAGAGAGAGAGACAGACAGTCTTGTACTGCTGGGCTTTCCCATGCACTTCTTTTATCTCCAGGATGAATGAATCTCTTCTGTCATCTCACCAGAGATGCTTATAAACTTCTTCTAAGAGAGGAATAACATCTCCTTTGAGTAAGGCATGCCATAATTATTTGTTACACACTCCTTTATTGTGTTAGAGGCGAGTGTCTCAACAGCCATAGCATAGGACCTCTAAGTGGTCATTTGAAAGTCCTAGCACTACTGTTCTGTCATGAACCAAAGGTTCTTTGGCTTCCTGATAGGGTTCTTGTGCAGGGATCTTCCTGTATTCTATCATACAGATTAATTTGTCTCCGCTCTTCTTTGGATTCAGTGTCTGTGATCATTACATATGTGACTTATCATTACTGAATATATCCTGCACTAAAAAAACATTTTTGTCATTTTGGTTAATGTTACCAGCAGATTTATCTTGTTGCTTGTTTTCTATCATGTTAGCTTGTTTGGAAGGGAGATGCAAAGTTCTGTTCATTTGTGGTCCCCCACAATACTGTTGTAGTTTTAGTTATTTTTTTTTAGTTACTTCTGTAGTAATTTATGGTATATCTATATCCCCATTCTTTTTGAAGAAAATATGTTCATTTATGCTGCTCAGCCCTATGGTTTACAATTTTAGAAATAGAAATATGAAGAATGCCATCAGGAGAATGTGGAAAATATTGATAATAGTTTTTTTTCTTTTCTTTTCTTTTCCTCTTCCTCCTCTTCCTCCTCCTTTTCTTTCTCCTCCTCCTCTTCCTCTTTTTTCTCCTCTTCCTCCTTCTCCTCTTTCTCCTCCTTCTTCTTTTAATAACATGACCCCAGTCAGTTCTGAGGCCAACAAGTTTATTTTTTTAGACTGCTTTTATAACATTTTAATTACATGCAAGTAATAGGGTCAGTTCTGGGTTAAGGAACAAGCAAGACAATAAACACAAATAGTCAAAGAACAAGCAAGGCAATAAACCAAGTCCTGTGATCATTATTTCTAGGGCCTTATCAGGATGACCAAGATATCTGAACCTACTTCCCTATCCTAGCCCAAAGTCAAATTCTTGCCTGAAGCCTACTTTTTTGTCCTAGCCCCAAAGTCAGAGTTCTGCCTGAGCTTACTTCCATGTCCTGGCCCAAAGTCAAATTCTTGCCTGAAGCCTACTTCCTTGTCCAGGCCCAATGTCAAACTCCTGCCAAGTTTCTAGAAGCAACCCCCAAATCTCTCCACACTCTCCCCTCTGATATCTCTGGATTAATACTTACTAAATCTATATTTTAACTTTGTTGCCCATGGTCCCTTTTGGGCAGCTATTCTGGGGCTGCCTTTTCCTTGGTACCTATTGTAAGACCCTGCCCCTCTGTCAGTGGTACTTACTTCACAATGCTCCCTGAGTAAGACACTGAGATACAAATTGATGCAAAAGCAAGAGGTTTATTTTTCAGTGTGTTGTTGTTGACCATCAGTCAGTCCCTTGTATCAAGAGATGAGAAGGTGACTGATAATGGTTTTTGATAAATACTAAGACACTATACCTAGAGAGCTGATGAGATGTCTCACTAGGTAAGAGCACACGCTATACTAGTATGTGGGATTTAATTTGGATACCTTGAATCCAGGTCAAAGAAAGACATGGTAGCATGACTTTAATGTAGGACAGTACTCAACAGCTCACTGATCAGCTAGTTTGTTAGGACCACAACAAGCTCAAGGTCCACACAGACCCTATCTCAAGAAAATATTATCCATGTGAATGTATATAATGTGAACAGATGACAGAGTAAATGCTCTTATCTGGGATTTGTTGACTTGTGTCTGTGCATGTAGTGTAATTTCCAAACACACACAAACACACACACACACACACACACACACACACACACACACACACACACTTACAATTAGAAGATTTATTATCAAGAATAGTCAATAACTATTTAACTCAAGCACTGTATGCTTTACTAATTTAGAAACAGTATACATTATTCTACAAAAAATTATATTGTAAGTTAGAATCAATTGCAAAGACATTCATTTATACACCTATAGACACTTGATTTTTGCTAAGAAGACAGAAATACACACTGGAAAGAAGACAGCATCTTCAGAAAATTGTGCTGGCCAAACTATATAGCTGCATATAGACAAATGCAAAGAGATTTATTCTTATCACTGCAAAAAACAAGTCTAAATGTGTAGAGAATATCTTACGTCTTTATGAATGTGGAAACTGGCAATAATAAATCTGATGGCCTATGGATTAGACAGGAGCTGGGAGATGAGACATCTGGTAGGTAGAAAGAATTCTGGGAGAAAGCCAGGTACAGGAGATTCACCTGGGAAGATGTGATGAGATGAACACATGGTACCATAAGTAATCATATGGCAGAATGTAGGTTAAAATTAATGGGTTATCTTAAGTTATGATCTAGTCAGAGAATATCCTAGCTATATGGCCAAGGTATTGTAAATATATTTTGAGTCTGAGTTTTATTTCTAGGAGTATGGAGCTGGAAGAAAGAACCAGGACCAAATTTCTACAAATGGTACCTTACTTTGGGCACCATATGTAAAAGAATTACCTTTATTATAAATGTAAGCTGTGAATTAATCTGGTGATTATTTATTTACCTGATATTAGCCCCCAATACCCACATAGAAAATATAAGATTTATTTAAAACTGTATCTCAATAGCTGAGCAATTAAATCATCTACCTTAATCTCCTATGCTAATCTGGTTACCTCCCAGCTCTATCCCATGATACTTGCTTATTATTATTGATGTGGTTCTGTGGGCTTCAGATGTGTTTTCAGGAACTCTGATATACTTCCTCATTTTTCCAATTACTCCATCCTCACAGCTAATTTGAAACTCCCTCTGTCCCTCTCCCCCCTCTCTTTTCTCTGGTTGGTGGACATCCCACCCTATCTCTATTCTGCACAGCCATTTGGTGATCAGCATTTATTGACAAAGCAAAAAATAAATGGTAAGAATTGTTTATATAGACTTGAGATAGAATATTCTTGGTATAAGCAATATTATAACAAAGTATGTCTAGAAAGAGAGAGAGAAATACCAAATGAGCCACAAACCATTCGATTAACAATGGAATCCTATCCGGAAGATATTATGTCATGTTTAGTTTTTATCTCTTAAAAGACTTTTCTTTTCTAATAAGAGACAGAAATGAAATGGATATGGAAGTGTGATGGGGTGGGGAGGAACTGGGGAGAGGAAACAGAGGGAAAATTGTAAGCAGGATGTATTATATCAGTAATGAATCAATTTTCATTAGAAGTAAAAACAAAAAATATTTGCCAATCACATTTCCACTATGAATTGACTACTTAGTATTGTAATATGTGATGTTGGATCAGTATAGAGGTGGAGAGTGTCTGGTACCAGATGAAGTATGCTCAAAATAAGTATATTTTATGAGAAAATACCCAAATTATGTTTATTTACTGAATCAGGTTGCTTCTGAGTATTTCCTTCTATAATTTTTTCTTCTACATTTTCAACCTATATAATTTTACAAAATCATTTCCAGGAGTTGTTATCAATAATTAAACCTCATCTTCAGAAAATGTTATTGGCTTTTATAAGTTTAATACAGGAAGATGGTATTATAAGTCAGTAGAAAATTGTGGAATATAAAATAACTTCTACAGATCTGATTGCTATCTCAAGGCTATGTTGTTTATATTTTCTTGCTTGTAACTCTATATTTTATTTTACATTGATTAGATTTTTAAAATTATGTATGAATGTTTTACGTGCATGTGTGTATGTACATCATGTGTGTGCCTAGTGTCAGCTGAGATCAAAATACATTGGATCCCTTGAAACTATAATTACAAGTGGTTGCGAGCCAACATGTGTGAGTTAAAAATCACACATGCTTTCTTGAAAAAAGGCACAGTGTTCTTATGTGCTGAGACATTTCTCCAGCCTTCTCTCTTCTTTTCCTTTAATTTTTTATTTTGAATTAAAAACATATCATTTCTACAATATGTACAAATGCTACAAATAAATGTAAACTTTTCTATTATCTTCACTAATGCACTTTTGAAGAATTATTTGATTTTCTACTCTGTACAATGAACAAAGAAGTAAAACTATGGGGAAAGGAATGGAGGCTTCAGGATCAAGTATGGGGAAGGACAGGAGAGATGTCTAGATGGCTATGAAAATGAATAGAAATTTGCAACTAACAGAGGTAAGGAGGTCAGAGGCATGTCCAAGACTGGACAGAGACCTGGGATAAGGAGATACCCAAGACTCAATGTCTTAGCTGTGACTCATAGACACTGGGGATATGGAAACTGAAGAGGCTACGTCCTGTATCCAGGCAGGAACCCCAGTGGAGTGATAAAGACACCAACCCATCCACAAAATTTTCAAGTCAAAATTTACTCTGTTTATAAAAAACACAGGCACAAGAGCAGACTGAGGGAATGGTCAACCAATAACCCAAATTGAGACCCACCTCATGGGCAAGCACCAGTCCCTGACATTAATAATGATACTCTGTTATGCTTGTAGTCAGGAGCATATTGTTCTCTGAGAGGCTCCACCCAGATTCTGACTTAAGCAGATACAGACACCCAAATCCAAACAGTGGATAGAAATTGTAGACTCTTATGGAAGAATAACAGGAAGGATTAGGGGCACTGAAAGGGATAGGAATTCTACAGGAAGACAAACAGAATCAACTAACCTGGATCTTTGGGACTAAACCACCAACTAAACCGAAAAACATAAATGGGCTGGACCTAGGCCTCCCTTCACATATGTAATAGACGTGGAGCTGTGTCTTTATGTGGGTCCTGAACAACTGAAATGGGGGATATCCCAAAATTTGTTTCCTGTAGGTGAGATATGTTCTAACTAGGCTGCCTTGCCTGGCCTCAGTGGGAGAGAAACACCTAGCTTCTTGGAGACATGAAGTACCAGGGTGAGGATTTACTTAGGGGTTCCCCACCTGCTCAGAGGAAGGGTTGACAAGGGTGTGGGCAATGAGCAGGATGTAAAGTGAATAGGAAAAAAGTTAAATTGAGATGATCATGTGGAGTTTTTCTTTGAGCTTGTTTATATAATGGATTACATAGAAGGATTTCTGTATATTGAACCATCTCTACATCCATGAGATGAAGCCTACTTGATCATAATGGATGATTGTTTTGATGTGTTCTTGGATTTGGTTTGTGAGAATTTTATTGAGTATATTTGCATCGATATTCATAAGGAAAATTGGTTTGAAGTTCTTTTTCTTTGTTGGGTCTTTGTGTGGTTTAGATATAAAAGTAATTGTGGCTTCATAGAACAAATTAGATAGTGTTCCTTCTGTTTCTATTTTGTGGTATAGAAACAGTATTGAAGAGTATTGGTATTAGGCCTTTTTGAAGGTCTGATAGAATTCTAAACTAAAACCACCTAGTTGTTGGCTTTTATTGGTTGGGGTATTTTAATGACTGCTGCTATTTCTTTAGGGATTAAGGAACTGTTTAGATAGTTTGTCTGATCCTGATTTAACTTTGGTACCTGGTATCTGTCTAGAAAATTGTCTATTTCATCCAGATTTTTCAGTTTTGTTGAGTATAGACTTTTGTATTACGACCTGATGATGTTTTGAATTTCCTCAGTTTCCATTGTTATGTATCCCTTTTTACTTCTGATTTTATTAATTTCGATACTGTCTCTGTGCCCTCTAGTTAGTCTGGCTAAGGGTTTATCTATCTTGCTGATTTTCTCAAAGAACCAGCTCCTGGTTTTATTGATTCTTTGTATAGTTCTTTTTGTTTTTACTTGGTTGATTTCAGTCCTGAGTTTGATTATTTCCTGCCGTTTACTCTTCTTGGGTGTATTTGATTCTTTTTGTTCTAGAGCTTCCAAGTGTGCTGTCAAGCTGCTAGTATATGCTCAAACTTCAACAACCCTTCATGGTAAAAGTCTTGGAAAGATCAGGTATACAAGGTTCATACCTAAACATAGTACAAGAAATATACAGCAAACAAGTAGCCAGCATCAAACTAAATGGAGAGAAACTTGAAGCGATCCCACTAAAATCAGGGAATAAATAAGGCTGCTTACTCTTTCCCCACATATTCAATATAGTACTCAAAGTCCTAGCCAGAGCAATTAGACAGCAAAAGGAAGTCAAAGGGATACAAATTGGAAAGGAAGAAGTCAAAATATGACTATTTGCAGATGATAGGATAGTATACTTAAGTGACCCAAAAACTTCCACCAGAGAACTAAACCTGATAACCAACTTCAGCCAAGTGTCTGGATATAAAATTAATTCAAAGTAATCAGTTGCCTTCCTCTACTCAAAGGATAAACAGACTGAAAAAGAAATTAAAGAAACAACCCCCTTAACAATAGTTACAAATAATATAAAATACCTTGGTGTGACTTCAACCAAGCAAGTGAAAGATCTGTATGACAAGAACTTCAATTCTCTGAAGAAAGAAATCAAAGACCTCAGACGATGGAAAAATCTCTCATGCTCATGGATTGACAGGATGAATGTAGTAAAAATGGCCATCTTGCCAAAAGCAATCTACAGATTCAGTGCAATCCCCATCAAAATTCCATCTCAGTTCTTCACAGACTTAGAAAGAGTAAATCTCAAATAATTTGAAATAACAAAAACTTTAGGATGGTAACAACTATTCTCACCAATAAAAACTCTTCTGGGATAATCACCATCCCCAACCTGAAGCTGCATTACAGAGCAATAGTGACAAAATCTATATAGTATAGTATACAGAGACAGGTAAGTAGATCAACAGAATAGAAATGAAGACCCAGAAATGAACCCACACAACTATGCTCGCTTGATCTTTGACAAAGGAGCTAAAACCATCCAGTGGAAAAAGACAGCATTTTCAACAAATGGTGCTTGTTCAACTGAATGTCAGCATGTAGAAGAATGCAAATCAGTTCATTCTTATCTCCTTGTATTAAGCTCAAGTCCACACGGCTCAAGGACCTCAACATAAAATCAGATATAATGAAACTAATAGAAGAGAAAGTGGAGAAGCGCCTCAAACACATGGGCACAGGGGAAAAGTTCCTGAACAGAACACCAATGGCTTATGCTCTAAGATCAAGAATTGACAAGTGAGACCTCATAAAATTGCAAAGCTTTTGTAAGGCAAAGGACACTGTCAATAGGACAAAACCTCAACCAACAGATTGGAAATGACCTTTACCAATCCAACATCCGATAGAGAGCTAATATTCAATATATACAAAGAACTCAAGATAGTAGACTCCAGAGAATCATCAAGTAACCCTTTTGAAAATGGGGTACAGAGCTAAACAAAGAATTTTCAACTGAGGAATACTGAACATCTGAGAAGCACCTAAAGAAATGTTCAACATCCTTAGTTATCAGGAAATGCAAATCAAAACAACTCTGAGATTTCATCTCACACCAATCAGAATGGCTAAGATCAAACCTCAGGTGGCAGCAATGCTGGTGAGGATGTAGAGAAAGAGAAACACTCTTCTGTTCCTGGTGGCATTGCAACCTGTTACAACCACTCTGTAAAACAGTCTGGCAGTTACTCAGAAAACTGCACATAGTATTACCTGAGGACCCAGCTATACCACTCTTAGGCATATACTCAAAAGATGCTCCAATATATAACAAGGACAGAGGCTCCACGATGTTCATAGGAGCCTCATGTACAATAGCCAGAAGCTGGAAAGAATCCAGATGTCCCTCAACAGAGGAATAGATACAGAAATTGGGGTAAATTTACACAATGGAGTATTACTCAGCTATTAAAAACAATGACTTCATGAAATTTTTAGGCAAATGGATGGAACTAGAAAGTATTCTGAGTGAGGTAACCGAATTACAAAAGAACATACATGGTATGTACTCACTGATAAGTGGATATTAACCCAAAAGCTCAGTATACCCAAGATGCAATTCATAGACCACATGAAGCTCAAGAAAGAAGGCCAAAATGTGGTTGCTCCAGTCCCTCTTAGAAGCGGAAACAAAATATTCAAGGGAGAAAATATGAAGACAAAGCATGGAGCAGAGACTGAAGGAAAGTCCATCCAGAGACTGTCCCACCTGGGTATCCATCACATATATAGTCACCAAAGGCAGACACTATTGTGGATTCCAAGAAGTGCATGCTGATAGGAACCTGATATAGCTGTCTTTGGAGAGGCTCTGACAGAGTCTGACAAATACAGAGGTGGATGTTCACAGTCAACCTTTGGACTGAGCACTGGGACCCCAGTGGAGGAGTTAAAGGACTGAAGGGGCTGAAGGGTTTTGCAAGCCCAAAGGAAGAACAACAATATCAACCAACTAGGCCTCTCAGAGCTCCCAGGGACTAAACCACCAACCAGATAGTACACATAGAGTGACCTATGGCTCTAGCCGCATATGTAACAGAGGATGGCATTATAGGTCATCAATAGGGGGAGAGGCCCTTGGTCCTCTGAAGGCTAGATTCCCTATTGTAGGGGAATGTGAGGGCAGGTAGGTGGTGTGGGTAGATGGGGATCACCTTCATAGAAGCAGGGGGAGTGGTGATTGGATAGAGGGTTTCGGAAGGGGAGACCTGGAAAGGGCATAACACTTGAAATTTAAATAAAGAAAATATCCAATAAAATAAGAAAAATTAAATTAAATTAAACTTTTCAAAAAGCTTCAGCCAAAATAAAAAAAAGGAAATAAGTAAAGTAGAAAAAAGTTAATGTGATTGTATTAAGTCTTTGTTAGTAATTTGCAAGTATTTTGAGTAGGATACTGTAATTGCTAATCTCTGAGTACTGACTATTACAAATCACACGTTATCACCTACTGTAAGATGTACTTCATGTCATGTTATTATTCTGTTGGAATACAGAGATAGCATTTACATTAAGGGAAAATAATCAATTCATGTTACATTCATAGACTATCAAACTGGTGTTGCTTCTGAATTCCATTATTCACAAGTTTTCTCATAATTTCTATTCTTTAACATTAAGTGTAAATAGACACAAAAGATTCAGAATCAATGCTTAAGGACCTTACAATTTGGCAGATTATTTGTTTTTTTCATCTCTAAAATAATCTAAAGGACAACCTTTAAGTTTTCTATCAAGCAGCCATGTCAAGACTGAATCCCCTATGCTAAAATGGTCTTCAAGATACTTTCACATATTTTGAAGATATGTGAAGATGTATGTCCTTCAACCTTGAGAAAATCTGTGTTTGTTTTTTTAGCATATAATTTTGGCCCAAGCCTTTAACCCCAGTGTTGGGAAAGCTAAGTTGGAAAGATTGCTGTGTATTCAAGTTTAATATGGCCTATGGAAGGAAATAGCAAGATTTGCCTTCTTCCTTTCTCAAATGCTATATACAAACAAGTTAAGATGATTAGGGTAACTAAACAACAATAAAATTAGAATACACCTTTAAATATAATTATTCATAAAATGTTTTTCTTTGAGAAATAGTCTTTGCTACTTTATTTTTCAAAGAATACATATTTCATACATGGATTAGTATAAGGATTTCTTATTAAAGTAGCTAGGTACTATGTTTGCTTGGTACCCATGCATTTTGCCTAACTTAAGGAGAGAAACATCATATTCCATTCATTTTTACACCACTGTTCTGTTTCTAAATACAGTGTTATATAAAATTATTATCAGATAGGAACCAGATAAATATGTCAAAAATATAGCATCAATGGGCACATAAAAGTCTTATTTTTTAAAAAAAAATATTGAGTATGAAAGACAAATATATAAAAGTCTCTCTAGTGACAGAATTAAACATTTCAGAAAAATAGAAATAACTTCATTTTATAAAATTAAAATGTTTCTCACTACAGTAATAAAAAATGTTCTAAATACTCAAGCAAGTATAAAAGTACAAATGTGTTATAAAGTCATGCAGAAAGAAATCTTAAAATCCCAGGAGTATAAGAATCAGTCTCTCAGGCTGGTGACATCTCAGGGACATCTCTATAAACTCCAGTGGCAATAGAGGAGGGAGCTATGGCTTCCTTGTTTTTCTTGCATCCTGAGACCATGCTGATAGCTGGACCAGAGTGGCAATGCTAACATGCTTTGCATCAATATCCAGAATCACTGTTCTCCCTCTCAGATGTGGACTGGAGTTGGATACAAGCAGAAATGTGGCCACCACTGAATGGGATACTCCACAAAGAATAAAAGATGCATATTTTCAGACTTTTCACAGAAGCAATATATGATGATCTATTTAAGGTACTTTCCAACAATTTCAGAGATTATTTTGAATTATAACAGAGTAATTTATTTGTGGATAATGTTTGTCAGGCTACTATGTTTAAAACAAACATTGAATATCGGTGCATAGCTGTGTGCATGGAGATTCATACACTTGGTGTTCTGATTACCCATCATTAGTGTAGATATTATGATCCTGGGTAGTCAGAACTTATAATGATGTATTCAGAGATTCACACTTGCCAACTAGTAATTTCACAGTAACTCCTCCACCCCATCAGTTGTTTAATTGGAAATTTTTCCGTCCTTCCTTTCTTCTTTCCTCTAGAACATCTGCTTCTTCCCCCTAGAACATCTGCTTCTTTAAGTTTAATGAAACTAAACTCACTTTATATATCTCATCTTGGAGTTTCATGCAAATAACAGAGGAAATGGCACAAGTGCTAATTTTCTATTATCTTTCCACCAGCAGTTTATTTGTTCTTTGTAAAGGTGGCTAACACCAGTGTTCTTGCTGTTCTGATGTTATGGATTAGAAAGTTTTATTTGGCAGCTGTGTAAATAGTGATAACACTGGAGGCTAGTTGGCTGGTGTGCTGTCTATATTATATAGCTACTGATAATGAATATAAAATGTCTTCTTCCCATAACTGGACACTAGGCATGATGCAGAGGACATTAAATCAGGAAGACTGATTAAGTTAAAGTGAAGTCTGCTGGTTTAACTATGTTCACTTAATTTTCTCTAGGCGGCAGAGACTGCCTCTGAACTGTTTAGAAAATTCAATTAGTTGAACATCTGAACTGCCTCAGTGCTCATGGCTATGATTTTGTCCTTCTTAAAATTAACACAATCACAAAGACACCAAAAAAGAAGTTTCCAAAATCCATTAGCAAGGCAGTGAGACAGGACATTAAAAGTTGTTTCCTACACACTATTAGCAGTAATACAAGCAAAGCTGAGGCATTTGGGGAAAGTGGCAGCGACAGATGGTTACTAATGTGAAGAGAATATGTTTTCCACAGATTGGCTGAAAGGATGTTTTTATTACTAGATAATAATCTTAGGTGAAAAATAATGTTGTACTTGTGAAAATTTAGCATTAAATACAATTCAAGTAAGTTTTAAATTTATGATTGATAATAATTGGTGATAATAATTGTTTTTTTTCATTTGAAATCTATTTAAAAACAACTACTTTAAAAGGTTAACATTTCTACTAATTTCTCTGATAGTTCTGAGTGTTTTAATCGCTTTGGAGTTAACAAAGACATTCTACTATTTTAAACTCTATTAATGCAATCAAAACTTCTGTTGCTAAAATAATGGGAAGGAGATAATGAGCAATGTGGCCATCAGGACACAGGGAGGCACACTACTCAAGTGCACCACTACTCCACAACATGGCTCAGTGACTACAGGTATGTATGTATGTATGTATGTATGTATGTATGTATGTTGTATGTATATGCAGGACCCTGAGATAAAACCTAAAAGCATACAGTGCATACTTGTTAAAGATAAAACAGAAATGGAATATTTGGGGAGAAATATAGAGAAAATGAGTTGGTTCCTGTATCAGAATATGAAAATGAAGTCAGTGAGTAAATTATAAAAAGGTTGAATTTATGATAATAATATCTGTGAAAAGATTATAATATTGTAAAAACACCAGTAACATTCTACATATAGAGCAGGTTATATTTAGGAATATATATATATATATATATATATATATATATATATACATATATATATATGCATACACATATATGCATATAACAACAATTAACATAAAGAAAAGCCATGAATTTGAAAGAGAAAAAGATGGTTATATGGGAGAGTACAGAGGAAAGAAAGTGGGAAGGGTAAATGGCATAATTTTACTTTAATATCAAACTTAAGTATTAATTTTTATAAGGAGAAAATACTGCTCGGTGCTGTGTTGTTAGCCTGCTGTTTTCATGCTTGCTAGTGAAAACTCTGCAAGCCTCAGGGCCCTTCATAGGATTTACAGGAAAATAGATTTGATAATTTTTAATTTTAATGTATAATTTTAAGTATTTGCTTCATAATAACAAAATCCATGTGATTGATAAAGTACCATTTATATTCTCTTTTATAATATTAGATATACTTAAATATTCAATTGTGGATATGTAATTTTCCTGGTTTTTCACTTAATTTACTATTACAAGGCTTAAAGTTTTTATACTATTAATGCTTTATTAAATATATTGCCTACAGTTTTATATTTTTTTTAGCTTATACTAGACTTACAAGGTGGCTTGACTAGTCTTGAATAGTTTAGATATTTTTCTGTTTTCAATATTTTTGAAACTGTATTGCATTCTAATGTAAACTTTTTCTTCTCATTTTATTTTAGAATATGATTTATGGCCCGGATTTCTAACACACAAAAAATAGATATATAAACAAGTTTATGCCTCTTAATTTGTTTGCTGATTTATTTCCAAAATTATTATTTAAGTGGATGTAAAAAATTGGTATATAATTTTTAAAGTGTGATTTGTTTTCATTTTTGTTTATAGGTATTTGTGTAACGTTTGTTTGATATATATCACTTGTTTTTCAGGAGTCCACAACAGCTAGAGGAAGAAATTGAACCCCTGACTCTGGAGTTACAGAGGGCTTCTAGAAATAAACATCATGTCTCTTGAAAGAACAAGAAGTGTTCACTGAGCCATCTCTCCAGCGTCTAAAATGTGATTTTTTTAAATGGATTTTTTTTTCTTTTTTGTTAATTCCATTTTTATAAACAGACGTATACAGACCCTGTTTAAGTATTCAACATTCTATATTCAAATGTTTTTGATTGATAGTTTGCAGAATGTGTTGGGAAAAAAAGAAAAAAAAGAAGCATGGATGTGGTTTGGTGTGGTGACACAAACTTGCAATCCCAGTATCTAGAGATAGAGGAAAGAAGACCTGAAAGTTGAAGTCATCCTAGGCTAAGTGGTGTGTTTGAGTCCCTGCCTAGACTATATCAGATCTTGTCACCCTTCCTCTACTTCCTGCCCATTGCAGAAAAACGGGATCTACTGATTTGTCTTTCATAGACCTACCTCCATGAAGTTTGTTAGATTAGTAAACAGCACATGGCTATTCCACAGACAGCCTGTCTCCTGCTTGTTTAGTAGCAGAATGTGTGCTGTTTCTCTTTCTACCTAACATTTTATTTTGTCTAATTTTAGCCTACCACATGAGAGTATATAAGGTTACAGGATATAACTCACACAATTTCACTTAGTTCAACTGCTCTGCTTTATCTGAATACTCTTGTCAGGAATATGAAATATGCATGGCCCCCCAAGACTTAACCAAACATTTTATTTATATTTAGCTTAATTTTCAGCTTTAACACCTTTTGTATTATAAGATTAAATCTATTTTACACCTTGTGTTCAGGTCAACTACCTTTTAAATGGTAACTTAAACCTTGTGATCATAAACTATGATTTCATTATACTTACTTTCCATATTGGATGTGTTAACATGAGTTTTGAAACTTGCTTCACCAGACAGGTGATGGTGTCATTTTGTTTGCAACAAACAAGCACTGAAAATCTTAATTAAAATTAGAACAATGAAGCTAATTTCACTTAAAGTTAAAATTAACATAGAGCTATATTTTCTTTAGAACTTGTCAGTTGTTTTCTTCCTATATAAAGTCTCATATAAGACTATGTTGCATCATTAATTTTAAAGAGCATGAGAAGATACTGAGCACAGAACTTGTTTAGATCTCATGTCTCAAGATTGTAGGGTAGTTTTAATTTTCCCTTTGCATTTTCCTTGTGTAAAATGTTGAGTTTCATTCTGACATTTCATTTAAGAACATCATACCTTGTTGTCTTTTTTCTAAAGTTTTTGTCCATTCTGCTTTATCTCTGAATGACAACTAGCTAAGTAACTAGTGATCATCTAAATTTATTATAAATGGTTACCGTCTGACCAGTGACTTTATAGGGTTTGTTTCCTTGGCTATAGTATGTTAGTGGCTGAAGGTAATATTATATGTGCTAGTGAGGAATTGATTTTAGGTCATCATGCAAATGACTGTTGTGGAATAAATGAACTATTAGATTACAGATTTATAAACATGTGAAATAATATCTACTTGTTTTAGATGTAAGTCATTGAAGCATCTCATTTTCTTCTCAGAACACCTTATTCTTTTATACATATACATTTGTAACTGTAGGCATTTATAAAGATGAATACATATATCTTTATAAATAGACATACATAAAGAAGAATATATATACATATATATATATATACACACATATATGCATATATATATTCACTCATAAAAATATTTTACAGGAAAAAGTACTGACACATTTTTGATTATGATTGCCTAAAAAAATGAATCTGAAAGCTGGAATATTTGCAAATATTTGTGGATGCATATTCTGTGGGTAAACAGTAGAATTTTCTTTTAAATTAATTACACCTAGAATTGAAAATGAATGCTACCATGAGTGACATTTTGACATTTTCAAATTTGACCATATAATTACTAGGGATGAGCAGGTAAAGTGTTATAGTTTTATTGTGAATTCTTATAAATTTTAAAGCTTGTATCTTGGCAAGTCAGTCAGAAGATTCTTATATGTGAGAAGAAGTTTCTCTTTTTCAACTTTGTGTTGTCAAAATTTTTCTTTGTAGCTGACTGGTCCATGGGTTTCTGATATTTCATCATTGACTTTGTTGCCTTTATCAGGGTATCTTATTTGCATAAGGACAAAAGAAAAAGGTGCTTTAAACTTTATAGAGAAAAGGGGACTAAAAAAAAATCTCTTCCCATAAGTTCTTACAAAGGAAAATAAAAAGCTCAATCTTCACCCTGTTGATTGAGTGGTGAGATCATGGATGCCACAGCCAATACCTCTAAAGTCCCAAGTCAAGCTTCTTTTGTTTGATTATAATAGTTTTGATGTTGACTTTTGTAGAAATAAAATATAGAAAGCCATCTTGACTAAGATTAAGACTTTATGTCTGAAACAATTGCTTTTTTGTTTGGTTGGTTTTTTTGTTTGTTTTCTTTAGTAGCATTTCACTTGTCCATCATGAAAACAGGGTCTCACCAAATTCCTATTATGTTATACAATAATGAATTGAGAGAAATTTTCATGATTTTAGCATATGCATTGTGTGGATAATATAGAGTTTTGTGCAGATTTTTTCTTTTATGAAGAACAGAAAAATTCAATGGAAATTCAAATAAAATTCACATTGTTATATATACATTTAATAGAAATCAATGATTTTGAAGTGTGACCTAAGGTACCTCTTGCCTCTTGTTTCAGTAGATAAGGCAATGTTCTTTTTAGTTAATGAAGACTTAAATTCTGGTCATCATTTACATGTAGAACAATTTAGAATGAATTTTAATATTCTTTTTCAGGAAGCCTATAAAGACTGATAAAAGCTGACCAATCAAATACAGACTTTTGGTTTCCTCTTACCCAAGTAGATGTCTTTGTTTCCAATATTTTAAGTTTGGCTATTTAAAATATTCAATAATTTGTATCAGCTTCAAGATTATATGTTATACAACTATATGTTTTAAAATGTTATAATATTTAAATTGAAAAATAATAAAAAGGACCAACTTTTACATGGTAATTATATAAACTTGAATAACATACTTTTCTCATAATTTCAGATTTACATGAACAGATTCCACTTCACCTTCTTCCTATGAATCATGCTAAACCACAGCTGTGTCACTGAGTTCATTCTCCTGGGGCTTTCGCAGAACTCAAAAGTTGAGAAAATGTTGTTTATTGTATTTTTGTTGATCTATCTTGCAACTATTGGGGGAAACATGATAATTGTGATGACCATCATCTACAGCCCTGCATTACTAGGCTCCCCCATGTACTTCTTCTTGATATTCCTTTCCTTCTTGGATGCATGCACTTCTTCTACTGTCACCCCCAAGATGATTATAGACTTCTTTTATGAGAAGAAGACCATTTCTTTTGAATGTTGCATGACACAACTGTTTGCTGTCCACTTCTTCACTGGGATGGAGGTGATTGTCCTGTCTGCCATGGCCTATGACCGCTATGTGGCCATTTGCAAGCCACTTCACTACTCCTCCATCATGACCAGGAGGCTCTGTGGCATTTTGGTGATACTGTCCTGGGCAGGAGGCTTCTTACATTCTATCATACAAATTATCTTCACTTTGCAGCTGCCCTTTTGTGGACCAAATATCATTGATCATTACATGTGTGACTTGTTCCCATTACTGAAGCTTGCCTGCACTGATACACACATATTTGTCATTTTGGTGTTTGCCAACAGTGGATCTATCTGCATCATAATTTTCTCTATTTTGCTTGTCTCCTATGGTGTCATCTTGTTCTCTCTGAGAGCCCACAACTCTGAAGGGAGACGTAAAGCTCTCTCCACCTGTGGATCCCACATTACAGTTGTGCTTTTGTTTTTTGTGTCATGCATATTAATATATGCTCGACCTACTGCCTTCTCTTCTGAAAAAAATGCTCTTGTATTTGCCACGATCATAACACCACTTCTGAATCCTATGGTGTACACTTTCAGGAATAAGGAAATGAAGAATGCTATCAGGAAAATGTGGAAGCGATTGATAGTGGTTTCTGGTGACTATTAAAATATTACATTTACAATACTTTGGAGATAGACCAGTGGATAAGAGCATTTGTAGTGCTAATATAAGCCATATTTCGGATTCACAGCACCATGGCAAAAATCAGTCATGGTAGCACTGTTTCAATGCAATACTGGTGAAGACAGGTATTTCCAATGACTCTTCCCAAACCCAGGGTTGTCAAGGTTCGTTGGAGACCTTGTCTTATGAAAATAAGGCAACAAGAAATAAATCAATGTGGTGAGTTCTGTGTCTTCCTGCATGTGAAATGGCACATAAAGCATCCACATATCATGTGAACACACATGCATACACTATTCACACAGGTTCACAAAACACACGCAGAGACATAAAAACAAAGAATCAATAATTATATTTCTAAACTAATCTAAGAATTCAATTGGGCACTATTTACTGGCATAATTTTTTTAATTGGTTATTATTTCAAAAAGATAACATCATTTTCTATAGGACACATTTACATTAGGAGTGGCAAAACTGTTTCTCAGATCACATGTTCACTATGAATTGATTAATTAACATTAACATATAAAAACTAAAGCCAGTATAATTTTATTCTTGCAAAAATCCAGTGATTTCTTAAACTATTGATTAGGGTAATATTGGCTGACTAAATAAATTAGTATTTGAAATAAGAAAAACAAAAATAAAAATGTTCAAAGAGCAAGTTGGTCTCTATATGATTTGGAGACCACAGAATCTAAAAGTGCAGAGAAGCATATTTAAAGCCTGAAGTATAAGTGTTGCTGGATCCTGTATTTTACATCTAGTAGCCACTTATAAGTGAGTACATACCATGCCTGTCCTCTGAGGTCCTCTGCCCAGCAGCTGACTCAGACGGATGCAGAGACCTGTAGCCAAATAGCAAATGGAGCTTGGAGACTCTTATGGAAGAATAGGAGGAAAAATTGTGGACAGAAGGGGATAGGAACTCCACAGGATTTCCACAGGAAGAGCAGCAGAGTCAACTAACCTGGACCTTTGAAGCTCTCAGAGAGTGAACCACCAACCAACAAACATATACAGGCTGGACCTACTCCCCTCACTTCCACACTTATGTTCAGATATAGAGCTTGGCCTTCATATAGGTTCTGAAAGTGGGTTAAAGGGAGGTATCCCAAAAGCTGTTGCCTGCATGTGGGGTTTGTTCTTCTAGCTGGGCTGCCTTGCCTGACCTAAGTGGGAAAGGATGTGCCTACAAAATATATTTGTAAATAAAAATTGTTGAGTTTATTTAGTGTTGCATGCGTATGTGTGTATGTGTTTGGACTGACTTTTTCGATTATGTAATGTATCATAGATTCATAAAGGACTAATTCTCCTTCTATTGTGTTACTCTTAAATTTGTGTACTTACAGGAAAATTGCAGTCAATAATTATAAGCAGATATGAATAAGTAAATGTATATATTTTAAGTCACTTTATAATTTTATTTTATTTTAATTTTTGAGACAAGGTTTTTGCATAGCCTTAGAAGTCCTGAAACTCACAATGTAGTAAGGCTGCCCTTGAACTCACATAGACATGCTGCCTCTGCCTCCAAGTACTAGGATTAAAGGAGTGTACTTCACTACCCAGCACTTTATACTTTCTTATACTAGGGTTTCCATGTAAATCTTAACTAAGGTAATTCAATGTTATATATCTTTCCCTCTTTAACCAAAAGCTCTAAAAGGCCAATTGAATTTTATTAGACATGGGAATCTCCAGCTGGTATACACCTCTTATTTGTCAAGAAATCAAGAAGTCAAATGTTCTACCATGAACAAATGAAACCACCTTAAAATGTAATCAGTACTAAATGCAAATATTGTGATGGTTTCTCCTTAATTTATATGTCAGAGCCAAGATATAAAATGGCTCTGAGATTGTCTTAATTTCCACTGAAAGGTGTATGTACTAAGAATTACAAATTGTTTAGAAAACAGTATATAAACAATGCGTGTGGATCTCATGAAAACATATTTGTAATGATACTTCAGATATGCTAGGATACCTTCAAACTCAATTCCTGTGTTATTCATCTTTCTTTATTATAGCAGGTGCATCTTCTTAGTATCTTTCCTTTCCCAGAGGGGTTCCTCTTGGTTAAGTAGTGCACCTGTTTCTATGAATTAGCTTAAGAGATAAAGATCTTATATTAGTGGATTAATTTGCATAATCCATTGTGAGTTTTTCAGCCATCCTTATGTTTATCTCTCTCCATCCTTAATTTGTATTTATTTCCTCTTCTATCCCTAATTTGAATCACTATTGCTCATTTCCCTATCAATTCATTTGTACCCTGCTATTCTGCTTGTTATTGTCCCACTACCACAAGACCATTGTTTCCTTTTTGACTTTCTTTTTTCTCAATGTATTCCAGGATCATATTCAAAGCTGAAGAGTTGAAGCTATAAGTCTCCAATCATTTTTGTCTTTGTGAGAGTCTATAGTTTATCTAATTACCTGCAAAGTTCTTGATTTCATTTTCCTTTGTAGCTGAATAGTATTCCATAGTGTATATGTACCACAATATAATTATCCACTCGGACTTTTATGTTGTATCTATTTCCTATTTATTTTTAATAGAGCAGTGAACATGGCTGAGCCAATATCTGAGATCATAGTATAGATTTAGGTTTGTGAGTTCCCCAAACTGATTTTCATACTGGTTGCACTTGTTTTCAGTCACAGCAACAGTGTGATTTTTATCCCTAAGGCAGCATTCCTTTTCAGTTGGTTTGTTGGTCTTTGACATTCTGACTGGATTAAGATAAAATCAAAAGAGTTAGTTTGCTTTGCATTTCCAAAATTGCTAAGAATAATGAAATTCCTTTCAATATCTTTCTTTGGTTCATTTCATTTTGCTTTTTTTGTGTGTGTCACCTAACATGAAGTTAGGTGAGTAACAAGATGCTTAGGATCTGGGAAGAGTTGAAAGAGGGAAAAATATGATCAAATCTGTTGTATGAGAAAATTTTTAATAAAAATTAAAAGCATTTTTTGCTTTAGTTTTTAACTTTATTTTTTATGTTGGTTTTGTCTAATATTGATCATGATATTTGTTTAGAATTGGTTATGGTATTTCTTTTTCTTTTTTTTTTTTAACTGCTAAAACCATACATATCTGCTTTATTCTTGGATCAAGTGATATTTCTCTAGTGATAAAGTTTTTTTATTATTATTATTTTTTTTATTATTAGATATTTTATTTACACTTCAGATGGCATCCCCTTTCCCCATTCCCCCCCACCCCCCTTAGGAAACCCCTATCCCATGCCCCCTTTTCCTTTTTGCATTTATACATTTTTTTAAAAATAATGTTAATCATAGGCTTTATAAGTTTGGAATTGTTCAATCAGAGGTGTAACCCACTGACCAACCTAGATATAACAACTATCTTTGACTGGTGGAGATACTTGAACCTCTGCCTCCCTGTCTCCCCCCGTCTTTCTCTCTTTCTTCACCTAGCTTCTCCTCTCTTTCTTCTTCTCCTCTTCTTACTCCTTTTCTTCCTCTCAGTACTCCTCCTACCTTAGCTCCTCCTACACATCACCCTTCCTGTTAAAATGAAACTTTTCTCTCAAAATACAATTTGAACATAATTATGCCAATTTGTACCAGTGAGGTACAGGATAGTCCATCTTAGCAAATCTTAGCTAAAATAGACTTTGTGTGTGTGTGTGGGTGGGGGGGGGGGAGATGAGCCTTCATTATACAACTCTCTTGGCTACTTTTATGTCAACTTGACACAGGATAGAGTCACCTGTGTTAGCACTCTTTCTAGGCTCTGCCCAACAGTTACCTAGCAACACACAGTAGGCCTGAATTGCTATAAAAGGAGGCTATTTGGCTCTCTCTCTCTCTCTCTCTCTCTCTCTCTCTCTCTCTCTCTCTCTCTCTCTGTCTCTCCCTCTGTGTGTGTGTGTGTGTGTGTGTGTGTGTCTGACTCTCTGACCCCTTTCTCCTTCTTCCTCCTTCCCCAAACATGTTCCTGACTGGCCTCTCCTCTTCTCGCATCTCCTCTCCTCTCCTCTCCCCTCCCCTCCCCTCTCCTCTCCTCCCCTCCTCTCCTCTCCTTTCCTTTCCTCTCTCCTTCCTCCTCTCCTCTTCTCTCCTCCTCCTCCTTCTCCTCTCCTCCTCCTCCTCCTCCTCCTCCTCCTCCTCCTCCTCCTCTTCCTCCTTCTCTCTCTCTTTCTCTCTGTGTATATGTGTGTGTCTTTCTCTGTCTCTGCTCCTTTCTCAACTCTCCTTCCCATGCCCCTAAATAAACTCTATTCTATGTAATATCTGTTGTATAGATGGTACCTCATGGGGAAGGGATGCCTCAGCATTGGCCTACTGAGAAACCTCTCTCACATCATCATACCTGGCTCTACAATAGCAACCTGGGAGGAGGAAACCTCAGCTGAGAAATTGCCTCCAGAAAATTTTATATAGAGTATTTTTAAAAATTAGTGATTGATATGAGATGGCACAACCCACAGTGGGTGTTGCTATTCCTCTGTTGGTGGCCGTAGGTTCTGTTAAAAAGCAGGTGGAGCAAATCATTGGGAGCAAGCCAGTAAGCATCACCCCTCCATGGTTTCTGAGTCAGCTCCTGCCTCTATGTCCCTGCCCTATTTTAGTTTCTGTATTAACTTCCTTAAACAATACACTATAATTTAAAAGTATAGGTCAAATAAACCCTTTCTTTTCCAACTTGCTTTTTGGTTATAGTGTTTAAACATAACAATTGAAACCTTAACTAATATAGCTTCAGAAAAGCTGCCTGGGCATGAACTCAAAGGCCTTTATCTGCCTCTTGGGTGTTGAGGTTGAAGCATGTGCCACTACAACCAGACTTTTTTTGTTGTTGTTGTTGTTTTTTTGTTTTTGTTTTTAGCGACAGGGTTTCTCTGTGTAGCCCTGGCTGTCCTGGAACTCACTCTGTAGACCAGGCTGGCCTCGAACTCAGAAATCCACCTGCCTCTGCCTCCCAAGTGCTGGAATTAAAGGCGTGCGCCACCACCACCAGGCCAGACATGTTTTTAGTAGTTTTGGAAATGAATTGGTAGTATTAAAGGTTTGATTATAGTCTCTACTCCCTGTTTTAGAGACAGCCACATCTCCTATATAGTGTCAGCCTCATCCTGTAGACATGATGGTGAAAGTTGATGCGAACGACTTTGGCTATATTAGATGCCTGGTTACCAGTGCTACTTTCTGCTCAGCATCTGGCAAAGTGGAGATTGTTGCCATCACTGACTCCTTCATTGACCTCAACAACATGGTATACATGTTCCAGTATGACTCTATCCATGGCAAGTTCAATGGCATGGTCAAGGCTGAGAATGGGAAACTTGTCATCATTTGGAAGCCCATCACAATCTTCCAGGAGCAAGATCCTACTAACATCAAATGGGGTGATGCTGGTGCTGAGTATGTTATAGAGTCTACTGTCATCTTCACCACCATTGATAAGGCCAGGGCCCACTTGAGGGGTGGTGCCAAAAGGGTCATCATCTCTGCCCCTTCTGCTGATGCCCCATATTTTTTGATGGGTGTGAACTGCCCCTTCTGCTGATGCCCCATATTTTTTGATGGGTGTCAGAAGACTATGGAAGACCCCTCTGGAAAGCTATGGTATGATGGCCATGAGGGTGCCCAGAACATCATCCCTGAATCTACTAGTGCTGCCAAGACTGTGGGCAAGGTCATTCCAGAGCTGAATGGAAAGCTTACTGGCATGGCCTTCCACATTCCTACCCCTAATAAATTTGTCATGGATCTAACATATCACACCTGGAGAAACCTGAGAAGTATTATGACACCAATAATGCAGTGAAGCAGGAATCTGAGGGTCTACTAAAGGGCATCCTTGACTACACTGAGGATGAGGTTGTCTCCCGAGACTTCAATGGTAACTCCCACTCCTCCACCTTTGTTACTGAGGCTGGCAACATTCTCCATGATAACTTAGTAAAGCTCATTTCCTGGTATGACAATGACTATGGCTACAACAACAGGGTGGTGGACCTCATGGCCCACCTGGCCTCCGAGGAGTAAGAAAACTAGGACCACCCACCCCAGCAAGGATATTGAGAGCAAGAGATATGCTCTTGGTTGCTGAGGAGTCCCTGTCCCAACTTGACCTCCAACACTGAGCATCTCTCGCATAATTATCATCCCATACCCCTTTTAATAATAGGAAGGGCCTAGAGAGACCTATTCTCTTGAATACCATCAATAAAGTTCACTGCAACCTCTCCTCCCAAAAATTAGAATTATAGAATATATAGATATCTAAAGACCTCACTAGAGAGGTAGGTACATCCTAATTAAAAGAATAAAAATGGTTCAGAAAAAGTCTTTAAAGTATAAATGAAATAAAAAAACTGTTTTGCTTAAAATCTTTTGATAGCTCCTTCTCCTAAAATATTGTTGTTTTACCATGGGTCATGATTCATTCTCCCATCCTTATAATCTCTCTCATAAATATTCTTTCATCTCTGTCTCTTAGCTAAATTTCCATGATTTCCATATATATATATATATATATATATATATATATATATATATATATGTTAGTAGATGTAAAAAACTATGGAACTAACAATACCAAATATTTTCATATATATAATGAAATAATATTTGAGATGACTCACTTGCTGAAGTCCTTGCTACAAAGTATGAGAATCTGAGTTCTGATCCCTAACATTTGTGCAGAAAGACAGGATTCCTTGGGCATGCCAATAACTCTAGTGCTGAAACATGGATACATGAAAATTCAAGTTCCACGAGGAGATTAGGAATTGTTGAAGTAAGTCTACCTGAATTGTTGGGCTTCAGAATTAGGAAAACAAACTAACTCAAAGAATTAGGAAATGTGTATAGGAAACAGACTAATTAATGTTGATCTCTTACCTTTCAGTGCACACACATGTTCACAAACATTAAAATATAGACATACATGACACACATACATAAAATATAGTTATATATAGCTCACATACATAAAATAAATAGATTAATGAATAAATGAAACAAATATTGGGATCCATGATATAAAAAAATGGAAGCAGATAGACTAATAATTTTTAAAAATGAATCAAAAAGGCGAGAATGAGAAATATGATCATATTTGTGATGAAAATTTAAGAATGGTGTTTTAATATGTAGTTATATGATAAATGTGAATTCACTATTCAGGCTCCAATTGAGCTAGGATATGTTTTGTAGTGCACAGTATCTTGAGGTGGAAGGGGTGCCTTAGCAGGCCCATGTTGAGGCATCCTTTCACCTGAGGTACCAGCCTTAAGACTGCAAGTGAAGGGGAGTTAAGAAGGGAGTAGATGTGGAGAAAGGCAGAAAGTAGGAGGGAGAAAGATGGAGAGAGAGAGAGAGAGAGAGAGAGAGAGAGAGAGAGAGAGAGAGAGGTGGAGGAGGAGAAGGAGAAGGAGAAGGAGAAGGAGGAGAAGAAGAAGAAGAAGAAGAAGAAGAAGAAGAAGAAGAAGAAGAAGAAGAAGAACAACAACAACAACAACAACAACAACAACAACAACAACAACATCGGGCAGGAACAACTGGAGAGAGGGGAAAGGGGAAAGGGTAGAGAGGGAAAAAAGGAGAAAGGGGTCAGGGAGACAAGAGTCAGAGACAGAAAAGGCAGAGAAAGAAAGGAGAGGCCATACTGTCCCTCCTTTTGAAAATATTTTTATTGGATAGTTTATTTATTTACAATACAGATGTCATCCTAAACTGTCTCACTTATAGAAAGCTAGCAAACCAGGCCTACTTGGCTGTTGTCAGGTAACTGCTGGGCAGAGCCTAGAGGGAATGCTAACAAGGGGAGCTTGGAAAGTGTTGAAATCCGAGCTGCCCCACATTGGGCGCCAAAAATGTTGAAAACTGCTCATCAATGTTGAAACCCGCACTGCCAAAAGTCTTGGGAGCTAAATTGTTAGAGCCCTCACTGCCCCAAGCTGCTCCAGTCGGCAGGTCAGGGTTCAGCAAGACAGAGAGTAAGGATGGACTCGAAGAATAGAGATCAGACAGAGTGTGATTCAATCCCGTTTATTCTTCAGTCCCTCTTCCTAGTCCAAGTCCCAAGTCTTGAGTTCTTAGTCCCTAGTGCCTCCAAGTTCCAAGCTACTTTCCAAGCTCACTTCCAAGTGCCTATCTTGAGTACAAGTGTCTACTGTCTAATTCTAAGTTCTTCCTCCATGTGCCAAGTGCCTAATACCTAATAATAATAATTTCTTCTGCATGCCTCTTCCCTTTTATATGTCTCACTTCTAAGCCATGCCTTTAAGTCACACTTTTAAGTCATGCCCTTAGGTCTTGTCTCTAAATCTGATCTCAAAGTCGCCCTTAAGTCACACACCTTTAAGTCTCACTCACCCAAGGGAAAATCTTGGGTATCTAAAACAAGATGTTATCAGAGTGTGCTCAGCTGTTGTAGGCTATTGTAATCAAGTCTCTTGTCAGGGTATATGGTTCAAGATGGCTGCAAGGATGATAGCCGTCTTCTGTCGGCTCCCCACAGGAAAGTGTTTCTTCAGGCTAAAGGTTGTGAAAATGAGATTTGAAATTTAGAAATTTTCATTTGGAAAATTGTAAAAGTTGAAGGTATAAAATCAATGCATCAACTTGTAATATATGGTTTATCATTTTAGTACAAATGACACTCAGAACAGTATAAGAAAATTTATCAAAGTTCTAGTTTCACACTATTCCTGTAATAAAACCCAGGGAGCAATGTAACTTAGGGAGGAGAATTTCTTTGGCTTAAACTTCTAGTGCAAAATCTACTATGGGAGGGCAGGACAGGAACTCAGAGAACCAAAACCATGGAGCCATGGAGGTTGTTTGCTTGCCTTTTGTTTGACTTTCTGGTTTGTGCCCAGTTAGCTCCTTAAAAAACAAACAAACAAACAAACAAACAAAACCCAAAACAACAACAACAAAACAAACAATTTAAAACAGAATTATCAGCATATGAACAGCTCTAGTCACAGTGAGCAGGGGCTTTCCTCCATCAAGACACTCCACCAAAATGACTAAAGTTTAGTCTTCAGGAAAACATTCAATTGAGGTCTTTCTGTCTGTAGACTGTGCTGTGTCAAGATGAAAATTGAAGTTAAGTAGTGTAGGGATAATGTCTTGTACGCTATGTGAAAGCATTGCCTGTCAAAAAAGAGCTGGGATATAGCAAAGCAGGAGAAAAGTAAGTAGGACATCTGCAGAGTTAGGAAAAAATCAGGTACTTAAACAATTATAAATAGCACCCCACGTTCCCAAACAGTGACATGGATGCTTATTTAGTTATGAATTAAAGCCTAGGCCTTAAGCTAAGATTGTTCTCCAGCTAGCTCATAACTCAGTTAACCTGTTCATACTTTTCTATGTCTGATTACCTCTCCTCAGCTTCATATGTCTGACTTTTTTTGCATCTTGATGTGCCTTCTTCTGAGAATTCCTCTCTATTCCTGGAAGTTCTGCCTTTTCTCTCCTGCCTTGATATATAGGCCATTCAGCTATGATTTTGACTGGCAATGCTTTTACACAGTGCACAAGATTGAGATTACACCAATGAAGAAGGACAGATATCTTTTCATAAGGTATATCCTGTGGGTCCTTGTTCCAGAGGGCCTAGCCAGGTGTAGGGGTCCAGGCCGAGGGGATAGAGTGTGAACAGGGAGTGGGAATCACCTCCCCTGCTGCTGCCTCTGCCTATGTCTCCTCTGTTGCCTCCTAGTCACTTCCAGATGCTGTACCTGTCCCTCTGCACTGAGTGGGTCTGGGCTGGGTCAGTGAGGTGCAGGCTAGCTGGTCAGGAGTGGAGGGTCCTGAAGGTCTTCAGGAGAGCAGATCTTTTCCCAAGTGTTACAGCTCTTGCAAAAGAAACTCTAGGACAATGGGATTATTTTAGTACACCTTTACTTCTCCTGAATAGGGCTCTTATATGCAGTTTTGGGGTGAGTTAGGGTCTGGCAGCAGATAATGCTCATTGGATTGGTCTGAGAGCTTGGGGATACCTCATCTACATGTGGGAGAGCCTGAAGCACTATTCCTACATGACTGGTGGCCATAGACATCTCTGTGGAAGGGGCTGTGGAGGGCTGAAGCCGAGTGAAAGGAACCAAGAGCCCAGAAGAATAGCAGAACACCTTCTAACCCATTAGGGTCCGGGGTTCAAGGTCTGTACTCGACCAGGTGTCCAGCTGCCTCTCACAGCCCACCACCCCACAATATCCCATACCAATGGACTTTTAACTTATTATAATTAAGAGCCCATCTCCTTCAGGTTCCATAGAGTTACTGTGAAATGTCTGATTCTGATTCTATCACCTAGTAATTGTACATAACACACAAAAGTGGACTCACCATGGCTTTGATTTAATCTGATTTCAGACATGCCAATTTGATTTTTATTATTTGTTATCTTTGTTGATTTAAAATAAAGTCTGTTCAAGTGTAGCACTTGTTAATTTTGAAGTTACTGTTGCCTTTGGCCTTCTGTGTATTAAGAATATAAGCATGTGGCAACACAAGTAGACATCCATTTATCTCTTATAGAATGGTTAAAAAGGCTTGCTTTCAATTGTTATTGGAGTTCACATTTCTATACAAGAATGACCCAAAGACAGATGAATCCTTCTCTTATTTTCCAATTTCCCAACTTCTATTTATTTATTTATTTACTGCTTTTTTACTACTATTTGAAGAGAAAAGATAGGCATATAAAAATTTATAGCTCAGCTTTAAAAAATGATAACAATGGATATTAGTACATTCATTGATGCATGTCATCTTTGATCATTTTTTCTGTTTTCTTTTCAAAAATATTTTAGTTATTTAAACTGTACAATTTAATTTTTCTGAAAACATTGTCAAGATTCAGAATTGAATGAAAATAAAACCATAGCAAAATGAGACACAATGAAAAATAATGGCAAGAGGACAGTTTATAGCACTGAGCAGTAATATGGAAAAGGTTTGAAGCTCTCATTGGTGCAATAGTGTCATCAGTGCCATAGGCATAGCCAACTGCTTTCTAATTGGATTCAAAGCTGGCTCTTCTAGTTAAACCCACATCTTTCCTCTACAATGTCAGAACAAAGGACATATGGCTATGGTCTTTACAAAATTGTACAACTGGGTAGTTTTGTAGACATTAAAACTAGAAGACTGTGAAGTCTTGTTTTATGGTATCCAAGAGATGCTAAAGCATGGTGTGAGTAAAAGGATTGAGTCTCCCACAAGGAGTCCCTGAGTTTCTGAAGGTAAAGCCTTGGTGGTGACATAAGGCTGCTGAAGATGGCAGGTAGTACAATACAGCAGATGAAGCTCCTATATATGGAATGAAGCTGGATCATGAGAAAAGTTGCTTGTATTATAAAATAGCAGTGCTGGAATGGTGGGGCTAACTAATAACTTTAGATCATATATATATATATATATATATATATATATATATATATATATTATATATTCATTGATGCATGTCATCTTTGATCATTTTTTCTGTTTTATTTTCAAAAATATTTTAGTTATTTAACTTTACAATTTAATTTTTCTGAAAACATTGTCAAGATTCAGAAATATATATATATATAAATATATATATTATATATTATATTATATATTATATATTATATAGTATATAGTATATAGTATATAGTATATAGTATATAGTATATAGTATATAGTATATAGTATATAGTATATATTCCAAGATGTCAGCATACTTGGAGCTGAATAATGTAGAGTCTACTCTTTTGACTTTAGCTATGGATTTTGAACTATCATTCCTTGCTATAAATGAATTATTTCCCTTTAGAATGAAACATTTACTTGTGCAAATACATATAGGACCTTTGTAACTCATTTTTTAAATTTAATTAGCACTTATGGAAAGATAGCTCAGCAGTTAAGAGCACTAGCTGCTCTTCCAGAGGACCCAATTTTGGTTCCTAGCATCTATATTGCAGTTCACAACTGTCTTTACCTCTTATTCCAGGGGATCTGAGACCCTCATAGAGACATATATTCAGGCAAAATACCAATATACATAGAGTAATTTTTTTAAAAAAAATTACTTACTATTTTCTTCTAATGGATGCTGTCCATAGTTCTAGATAGTTCTATACAGTCAGCTGGTGAAGAAAATTATTTTTTTTCTTAGCAAGCCAAGGACACAACATGCTGGAATACTGACCAATAGGTAAAACACACTGGTCCAGTAGAATTATGATTGTTTTGGTTATAATCATTTCAAACTAAACTTGAAATATGGTCAATAGGAGGGAACCCATACCTTGTACTGTAAATGTAGTAATAGCCTATGAAGAAGGAGGTCACAGGTCCTAGGGAAGAATCTATTACTGTTGTTTTGTTAAATAGACATTGCATTAGCTTTTTAAATATTCATGTTTATCTATATAGAGTAGTGTACTTCTTAGCCTTTAACATTGCAGCTTCTTTTTTTATGAAACTATTTCCTTATGCTTTGAGATTTATAAAATAATATATCATTTCCACTTTCCCTTTCCACCATCAGAAAGAACTATATTCAACTAAGAAATACTGAGAATAGGAGAGATTTTCTTTTCCAGGAAAAACCAATTGGTTCTCCAATACCAATGGTCATTTAGTGCATAGACACATAACTTTTCATAATAAGTAGCTGTTTAGTGCTCAGTTCTAAATGGCACTGCTATATCCCCTCCCAGGACTTAAAAAGGATTTTAAAAGGTAAGAATGGAAGAAATTGAAAGTGAGAAGATGCTATGAAATAGTATGATAGTGAATTTGGACTCATAAATAAGGAGTACATATTGATACCTGCACAATACTGGCACAAGAACCAGTCCTGTAACATTATATCATGGATAGAGGATGAACTCATAAGTTCTTTCCTCCCATTGAGGAGATATTGACAATTAAAGATTGCTTGAAAGGTGGCATCATTTTCTTTACATTTGTGGCTACAGTGAAGCTGAACAAGCTCCAGTAAATAATTCCCTGCCCTTGTTCATCCAAGCAGCCTTACAGCCAGGGTCAGAAACAAAAGACATAGATGCAGTTGAGAAGAAGGGGCTCATCAGAATCAGAAGGTGGGCAAGGGAATACAATGGATGGTCAGTATGGATCATAATACATTATACATGTTTGTGAAATTGCCAAAGAGTAAATAAAATATTATCAGAGGAAATTAACATATCTATTAATGAATACAGTACTTGTTAGTATTTTCTTAAACCCATTCAAATTATTCTTATATAATAATTAGTAGAGTTCTTTATGACAAAAATCAGCTTTTATTTTGGTTAGTACATAAATATTATACTTAAAAATCTTCACAGAGATACTACTTTCCATCCATCATATGTGTTTTATTTCTGCGAGTGATACCACATTAAAAATCATCAAATAGAAACATTTCCACCCCAATAGTTTAAACTTGACTTTGGATGAGAATGGAAGTGTTACAACACTTAATCAAGTGAAAAAGTACATGAAATTATGTCTTGCATACTCCTGGGGCCGTAAGTCATACAAGCCCTCTGGGAGCAAAGAATAGGTCTCCCAAGTGGATCACCTCTGGAGAGACCCACATTAAATTGTATTCACTATTAAAATGGAACTTTTTTGTTTTGCTTTTATGGCTAAAACATGATGTGTTAAAGACTATTTGAGAGAAGCATTCATAACATTCTTCTACTCTTTGAGACCTACTCTTCTTTACTACAACTGGAAGGAAGCACTGCATGCAGTCTTTGTTCACCAGGGAACAGATGGTACTCATCAGCAAACAACATGGCTCTATTCAGGTTTTTCAAACAACCTACTTATGCTTAAACATATAAGGAACATTTTTACATTTTCAAAGATAATTTAAACTGTGGTAAAGTAATTTATAGTTTTGGTGTTGTGGTCAAGGTACTGTGTGTTTCACTCAAACACTGATTTTACACTTTATAAGGGTGGTTTTGAGAGATTTATATAAACTCTAATGATCAGACTCCTTATCTTAAATGGGGAGTGTTGTTATGAAAATCAGAGCATATAGAACTCTATAAAATGGTATATGTGGAGCCCAGAAAATAGCATTTAAAAGAAATAACTGTTCAAGTGCCCATAAAAATCTTCAGATCTCAATTTCTTTCCTTCCCTCATCCCTACCTTATTATCCTACCTTCACTATTTTCATCTTCCTCCTCCTCCTCCTCCTCCTCCTCCTCCTCCTCCTCCTCCTCCTCCTCCTCCTCCTCCTCCTCCTCCCCCTCCTCCTCCCCCCTCCTCCTCTTCTTCCTTCCCTGGACTTTTCCTAGTCTTATTCTTTTCTGTCCTCTGATGAGCATGTACTTCTTCAAGTTTAATGTAACGAATCATTATTTCACATTTTTACTTTTGTGCTGACACCAAGAAATGCATAAAAGGACCAGATTTTGTGTTTTCTGGTATCAATGCAATAATATTCTTTTCTAACTATATGATTATTTATTTATGAAGATAGTAACCCTTTGGGTATAAAGGTAGTATGCTTTAAAGTTTTATAAAGAATACTGATTTAGAGTTATGGAAGACTGAAGTGCTGTTAAACTGTATATAATATTGAAAATGAATATTAAAACTATATATCATAGATTTACAACTTATCACTAAAGTATGGCACAAGGAAGGATATTATGTTCAAAGTCACATATGTTACAGAATGAAGTGACTTCTGACTTATATCTACTTCAGTTCCCCTAAGTGTTAGGTTTTTGCCTCAGAACCTTTCAGGAAAACTTAAATTGAAGCTTTAAACAGCTTTAGTGTTGATAATTATGGCTTGATTGCTCTTCCCAAATGAGCAGATTCACCACATCTTCAAAGATGAGTTTCTGAAATCCATTAGGAAGAAGATGAGAAAGAACAGAGAAAAGTTCCTTCTCCAACATTTCAAAATAGTAAGATAAGGAAGTCAAGACATTTAGGGGCATTAGAAGGTCAACACTGAATGGGGAAAGGGTGATTAGTCATCTTTGGAGAGCATATTTCCCAAAGAGATATAGCAAAATCTCTCTATTGAGAAACAGACACGACACACATCTTTTATGGATAGCTAGTAGCCATAGAAGAAAAGATGGACTTTTTTTTTTTTAAGGTTGGACTTTAACAAGACAATTTCAAATAAGATTTTAATTGATGATTATAATTTACAATACCAGTCTTGAAAAACATTTTATATTAACCACCCAAGAAAAACAACCTTTTTTGCTCATCCCTCATTATCTATCTATCTTAAATTAACCACCCAAGAAAAACAACCTTTTTTGCTCATCCCTCATTATCTATCTCTCTATCTCTCTATCTCTCTATCTCTATAGAGAGACAGAGAGACAGAGACATTTTATGTTAACAAAGATCTTCTGTTCTTTGCAGATATACTGTTGCTACAATTAACTTTGGTGCTAAAATAGTGGGCTATGTGGACAGGTGGGCACAGGAAGGCAAACTTCCCAAAGTTACTACTCAAGGGGATAGCTAGTAACATCCTGTATCACTCTAGAAATTCAAGTGAAAAAAGAATTCATTGGGCTTTTTAAAAATGTGGAGAAAATCAGTTGGTTCCTATATGATAATATGGATATAAAACCAAAGAGAATAGGATGTGTATAAATGTTGAGATCAGTGCATGGCCATTTATAGAAAGATAATAACACATCAAAGTTGTCAATGTGAAGTACTTTGTTAGGTGAGCTCCTTGGTTCCACTTTACTAATTTGGTAAATGGTCTGCAGACCTTGGGTTGTTTTCAGGAACTTAAAAATAATTGATTTTGTGGGTTTTGATATTGATTTTTAAAGTTAAATTCTTTGATAATGACATCTTAGTTATTTCAAATAAACTCTATAAATATTATGTTCCTTTTTAGATTATAGCATATATTTATAGTGTCTATAAATGAACATTTAATTTCCTGTGCTCTTCTGACTTACTAGTTAAAAGCTTCACCTCTGACACATGCATGTCATTAGTGTTGTATTTACAGTATCACTTGTTAGTAATTCTAAGTAGTCTTGTTTATATATCATAAATATTTCCTCTTTCAGTACTTTGACACTGTAATACATCCTATTATAAAATTTCTTAATCTCATTTTATTTTTAAAATAAAATTTTGGGGCTGGAGTGCTATTTCAAAGATGTAAACATACTTAAGATTCTACAATTGGTTTCTAATATTTATTTTCTAAAAATTGCATGAAGAAAGGAATGCTTTTAAAAACATGACTGAAAAAAGATTCCTTTCACTCAACTGATTCCACTTTCTTCCTTTCTTTCAGATACACAAGCATTGTTTAAAATAATGTGGATGTCAGTATTCATGGGTTCGTTTTGTTTTATAGTTTATAGCATACAATGGTAAAATCTACAAAGTGGGCTGAGTGTGGTGGCACATGTCTATAATCCCCGTACTTTGGAGGTGGAGACACAGGGATTAGGAGTTTAAATTCATTCAAGGTTACCAGGTGAGTCTGGTAGATCCTGGGCTATATAGGACCATATAAACCATATTAAAACAGTCAAACAAAATCCCCATCAGCTTGTTTTTGTTTTATTATTTGTTTGTTTTTTTGCTTTTGTTTTTGTTTTACACCGGAGATCTTAATCACTCAATGATTCTGGCTATTTTGATATCAAGCTGCTTTGTTACCTTTTTTCAAAATAAATTTTTATTTGTTCTTTGAGAATTTCATCCATGTTATATTGTGATTCTTTCCCACTCCTTCATGCTTCCCAGACTCAAATGGCAGAAACCAAACAATTTCTAAATTTCCAACTTACTTTGCATTTAGTCTAATTTTAGATTTATGCAAATAAGATAAAATGAGAGGCTTCAAAGTTTGACTAGCATTGATTCACTTGATACAGCCACACAGCTTTATATGTATTCATTTACCAAGGTAGAGAAAAAAATTGCAAGATTTGCCCCATTTAAACAAAATAATTATGTTTAGATTAATTTTCAACTATTATTATTTTAAGTAACAAAATTCAATTCATACTAAAACTTAATTCAATACCTTATATTTATCATTTCCTCCATGATATAAAATCATAACCCTCGTGATAGCAACTACGTAAATACGCTGTGGTCTTCATTTTCTATGTTTTAACACAAGTTGTGGAACTTGTTTTATTAGAAAAATGACAATGCCACTTTGGTTGAAATGGATGTGAACATTATGTAGAATATAAAAAACTATGCTAATTAAATTACTTAAATTTAAAATTAACACTGAACTTTATCTTGGAACCTATCAGTCAAGTCTTTCTTTTTTTTCTCAGCAGATGGTCTTTATATTTTACCATTATTAAGAACATTAGAAAGTACTATGAATTGAAGCCATTATGTCTTGCAGCTACAAAATCAAGTATTTTACCTTGTGAATAGATATGATGAATAGCACTTATTAGTTTTGGCTGTGTAAATCAAGAGTTATATCTGAAATTAATTATCTGTTGAATGTCATTATTTAGGGCCATTGTTCTTAGCCCTTAACATCTCTTTCCACAATTTTTCATAATTAATATTTATATAATCACCATAAAAACCTTGCTACTATTAAATCTGTTTGTACAAATGAAGCGCATGAGACAAGTACCATGAGTGACATTTGACATTTTCTTTTGAGCTTCTGCATCTTTGGAGAAGAGAAGGTAGGCTGTTTATGAACATGTTTTATAATTAATTCATATAGATTTCTTATCACATATTTTAAAACTATATACTTATCACTTAATTAAGACTATCTTTTCTGAAAAAGTCATATTATATTAATAAAAGGCTAAGTTTCAAGAGCCCAAGTTGTCTTCAATGAGTAGTCTTTCTTCTTCAAATATGTACTGCCACTAGCTTCCATGTCTTGCTGATTGGTTCCCAACTCTAGATTCTTCACTGTTTATTCTGTTGCCTTTATCAAGATGCCTTTCCCATATGAACAAAGAAACAATATTATTTAACCTTTACACACAGAGGGAGATGGCAGAATAAAAAACAATGCTACTGTAAAGTTTTTACTGAGGAAAACAATCTTAGTTTTTACCCAGTTGACTCTATGGAGACCTCCTGGGTATTGGCACCTGAATCTCTTAAGATCCTAGATTACTCATCTACTCATTGTTTTATCTTAGCAATCTTATTATAAATTTTGAACAAATAAAGTATAATTAATAAGCTTTGCCATATACTTCTGATTAGAGGTGAGTCCTCCATGGCTTATAGTGGCTTGTAGTCTCACTAATTTCATTTAGCTTTCATCAAAGCAGCCTGAATGTTTGTTTTATAAAGTTCTGGTCACATTTTAAAATGATGAATTAAACGGTAATTTTCAACATTTTAAAAGTACAAAAGACAGGGTTTGTTTTTTGTTTTTTTTTTTTTTTTAACAGAGCATAGATGCTTCTTCAGGATCTTTCATAGTTGTAAACAAACTCATAGTGCAGACATATCTTCAAATGAATGATTAGTCACCTCTCTTATTGCCAAATAAGGCAGTGTTCTAATTAGTCACTGAATATTATTCATCTTAGACTAATGCATGAAATATCTGACAGGATTATTAAATTATGATCTCTTGTTTATACCTAGATATGGCTTCTAAATATTTTTAATATTTCACTTCAAAAATACAAAGATAATGATAAAAGATGATTTTTCAAATATATATCATTTTTATTGCCCACCAGAGTATATTCTTTCATCCTAGTATGGAAAATGTGGCTATTTTATCTGGTTCAAAAGTTTATTCTTACTTTAATTTTACATGTTGTATATCTGTACACTTCATAAACATTCTAAAATTTGTTTTTAATAGTAATAAAATAAATACAAATAATTTTGCATAAAATCACACCAACTTGTTCATAGTAGTTCTGTAAATTGTATTAAGTGTTTGCTTTTTCATAATTGTAGATTTAGTTGAATACATCTTACTTTTATTATCATCTTATGAATCATGAAAAACCAGAGCTATATCAGTGAGTTCATATTCCTGGGGCTTTCACAGAACTCAAAAGTAGAGAAAATACTGTTTGTTATATTTTTGTTAATCTACCTTGCAACTATTGGGGGCAACATGATAATTGTGGTGACCATCATCAACAGTCCTGCACTACTGTGTTCCCCCATGTACTTCTTTTTGATATTCCTGTCCTTCCTGGATGCATGCACTTCTTCTACTGTCAGCCCCAAGATGATTGTTGACTTCTTCTACAAGAGGAAGACCATCTCCTTCGAGTGTTGCATGACACAACTGTTTGCTGTTCACTTCTTCACTGGGATGGAGGTGATTGTCCTGTCTGCCATGGCCTATGACCGCTATGTGGCCATTTGCAAGCCACTTCACTACTCCTCCATCATGAACCGGAGGCTCTGTGGCAATCTTGTGATGTTGTCCTGGGCAGGAGGCTTTTTGCATTCTATCATACAAATTATATTCATGTTGCAGCTGCCCTTTTGTGGACCCAATATCATTGATCACTACATGTGTGACTTGTTCCCATTATTGAAGCTTGCCTGCACTGACACACACATATTCATCATTTTGGTGTTTGCCAACAGTGGGTCTATCTGCATCATTATCTTCTCTATTTTGCTTGTCTCCTATGGTGTCATCTTGTTCTCTCTGAGAGCCCACAGCTCTGAAGGGAAATATAAAGCTCTCTCCACCTGTGGATCCCACATTACTGTTGTGGTTTTGTTTTTTGTCCCATGCATATTAACATATGCACGACCTATATCTGCATTTTTCTTTGAGAAAAATGCTGTTGTGTTTACCACAGTTTTGACACCATTGCTCAATCCTATAGTTTACACTTTCAGGAATAAGGAAATGAAGAATGCCATCAAGAAAATGTGGAAGAAACTGATAGTTTCTGATAGATACTAAATTGTTTCATATTATGCTGTGTAAATGGATTGGTAGCTAAGAGCACTCCATATTGTACAAAGAGAAGACATCAGTTGTGATTTCTAGAATCCATGTCAGTAACTAGGCATCCCAGGGCCCTTTAACCTAGTATTGGTTCAATGGCGATAACTTAATCACTGATGCAAAGAAAATAGTTACTCTTGACACAGGGATATAAAAGCTCATTAGAGAACATTTGCCAAAGCAATAAATTACGCCACAACAGAAGAATATATACAATGTAGTCTTATGCATTTGTATGTAAGTGAAAGATCACAAACAACATTCTCTCTTCACATATACAAACATATATATACTACCTACATGCCCATCTATTTATCCTCATAAAAACATGAAGAAGCAAAGTATACACTTGCAAAAAAAATGGAATGATAAGGAAGTCAATATGTACTTCGAAATTACATTATGTGGGTAATATATTGAATGAAATGGCATCATTGTTTAGATGGTTATTCAATGTTTGAGGTGAGAAAATTTTTATGTTTTTAATTTTCTTTTTAAAAAATTTTTATTAATCATTCCATTCATTTACATCACAAATGATATCCCACTTCCTGGTTATCCCCTCCACTACCTCCCCCCCATCCCATGACATCCCATTTCCAGGTTACTCCTCCACCAGCTTCCCATCCTACTTCTGCCCTCCCCCTAACTTTTTCCTGTGTAATATGTACCTCCATCCACCTACACTTGTAATATGTACCTCCATCCACCTACACTTTCTGGCCCCATCACTCCAGCATCTCCCTACTCTGTGGCACCAAAATGTTCTGGGACCAAGAGCCTCTCCTCTCATTGCTGTTGAGCAAGGCCGTCCTCTTCTACCTATGTATCTGGAGCCAAAGATCCCTTTTGGTACATTCCTTTCTTGGTGATCTAGTCTCTGGGATAACTGGGTGGTCAGGCCAGCCTATGTTGTTTTTCCAATGGGGTTACATTCCCCCTCTGCTCCTCCAGTCCTTCTGCCAGCTCCCCCACCAGGTTCCCTGAGTTCAGTCTCATGGTTGGCTTCAAGCATCCACCTCTGCATTGGTCAGTTGCTGGTTGGATTTCTCAGGAACTGCCACACTTGGTTCCTGTCCACAAGCATCTCTTGACTGTAGCAACAGTGTTCGATTGGTGTCTGCAGACATCATGTATCCTCAGGTGGGGCAATTCCCCAGTTGGACCTTCCTTCAGTCTCTGTTCCCTTTTTTTGTCCCAGTTCTTCCTTTGGACAGAAACATTTTCCGGTTAAAAAAAACTTTGAGATCGGTGGGTGACTACAACCCTCATCCAGGGGCCATGCCCATCTACTGGAGGTGGTCTCTGCAAGTTCTATCTTGTTGAGGCCCACACTCTGCCTCAACACTTTGGGGCTAAGTGTTCTGGTCAAGAGAGAGAGTGGGGCAGGAGGGGCAAGCGACTCAAAGAATGGAGACAAGACAGGGTGTGTGGTCCAGTCTTAATTCTGTTCTGTCTCTCCCCATCTCCTTTATTGAAAGGAAATCTGGGGTATTTATCAACACAAGCAGGAGAACACAGGTGAAAACACTTTACCACGTGCAGCATACAGCTGAGGTCACTAAACAGCAAAGCAAGGTATGTGGGATAAACAATGTATTTATCAGAATGTGCTTCAGCTGTTATAGGCTTTTGAAAACCAAGTCTTTCACCAGGGTATATGGTTCCAGATGGCTGCAATGTTGATCTAGCCGCTTTCTACTAAAGTTGGCTCCCAACACTATCTCCCCCATCTCTGTGCATTGCAGCTAATGTCAATACTATTGGATCCTGGGAGCTTCATGTTTCTCTGGTGTCTGAGATCCACCAGTGCCTATCCCCAGTTCCTCACCCCCCTGATACCTATTTTTTTGAGATTGTAAAATGAATACATTATTTTTCCTCTACCTTTTCTCCCTTCAAACCTTTTCATATGCACCTCCTTATGACTTTCACATTCGTGGCTTTTTTTTCATTAATTGTTATTATTTGAACATATGTATATACATGTATGTATATTCTGACCTATAACTGTCTCAGTCTACATAATGTTACCCATATGTATGTTTTCAGGGATGAATATTTGGTATTTTATAACCAATGTGAGTGCTTTTTCCTGAAGAAGACTATTTCTTTCACTGTCACCCAGGTATGTTGACACACACTGGTAGGATATGCTGAAGAGGTTGAGGTAGAAGGTTCCTGAGAAATGACTACTAATTAGTACTATCACATGACAATACCAGTTCATGTGAAATAAAATCACAAGTGTTTAGTCTCATAAATCTAATGAAACATTATACATACATATGCATATATATGCGTATTCTATTCATGGTTATGTTACATTATGTGAAAGTTTTCAAATTGAATTTTCAGGATAACATGCTTTTGTTTTCAATAGTATTGGCAGGACAACTGAATTTTATTGGAAAAATTGCTAAGTACTCATATTATGTCTCTCCTTAATTTTACATGGCAAAGGCCAAAGTACAAGAGTCTGCAGATTCATGATATGGTATTGCATTCCCATTGGAATTTTATAGGAATTAAGATATGGATCAAACCAATATTTTGAGTAACGTTTGAAGCTCACATCAGACAAAATGTATAATAAAAGTTTGGTCATTTTAGGGTGATTTGTCCACCTAATCTCTGTGTTTGTCATCAGACTCAAAAAAGATGCATCTTCTTGATGTCCTTGCCCTGAAAAATAAAGGATTTTTTCCCTCAAAGTTATTCATTTGTCCCCAATAGTTAGCTTATAAAAATGAACGTGTAATATCAGTGCGTTGACTGATTAACAAAGCTGTTAATGTACTGTTTGAAAGAAAGCCATGAAATAAATTATTTTGACTACAGTATAGTATCCAAAACAGATATATCTGTTTGTAACAATTACAAGTTCAGAGCTAATGAAGATCCATTAATCAAATCACTGTATTCAATGTGATGCAAAACAGCATCATTTTTTCTTTAGAAAAACATCTGAGGAACATCTTAAGTGGTCTGTAGAAACTGAGAAAGGCCACAGACATTCATGTATTCCTTTCAACACCCATTGGCAAATTTCCTTTTTGATAAATATCAACAATTCATGCTTTCATATCTGTATTTCAGATTAATTGTAGCCTCAAATCACCTTAATTCAAATCCTCAATATCCCAGACTGCTCTGCTGCTCTGGTCCGTGGGTCAGGGTCTAGCAAGAGAGAGACAGTGGGGGAAGAAGAGGAAGAGACTCAAAGAATGGAGACAAGACAGGGTATGTAGTCAAGCCTTGTTTACTGTCTCCGCTCTTGCAAGGAAATCCTGGGTATTTATAAGCACAAGCAGGGGAACACAGCTAAAGACACTTTACCACATGCACCATGCAGCTGGGGTCACTAGACAGCAAAACAAGATATGTGGGATAAACAAGATGTTTATCAGAGTGTGCTCAGCTGTTGTCAGCTGTTGAAAAACAAGTCTATTGTCAGGGTATATGGCTCGAGATGGCTGCAAAGTTGATAGCTGCTTTCTGTTAAAAGTCGGCTCCCAACACCCCAGTAGAAAAGAAATATTTTTAAGTCAAGAAATAAATACTGAAAACCACTCCCTTGTTTTTATTTAAACTAGTTTAAATATTAGCATTTGCAGATTCTCTTAAAGCTTTCAACTTTCCATGTCAGCTTCTGTGTTGAACATTTAAGCATGGCAAGATTCATTAATATATTTTTAGTTCCAAGAAACTATAACCTTTATGCTCATATACAATTGGTGTGTTTTACCTACTGTATTTAAGGATTTTTTTTCTTTGAGACTAGGTCCCACTATATAAGCTTGCTGGCTTAGAACTTGCTGTGTAGAAAAAGACTGGTTTGAATACAGAGGGATCTAGGGTTTGCCTCTGCAATGCTGATCACTTGCTCCTCCATAGCTGGCAACACTCAATAAATGTTTGGAAATACATTGTTAATATTAAATGTAAGAATGTGAATGTGTGTAGATCTCTGGAAGCAGGCAATAGTTTGGAAAAGTTGGATACTTTCCAAGTAAAAGAATATAACAGTTAGGAGATAATATTTTCTTAAATTATAAATCAGATAAAAATAGTAATGATTCCAAATCTTATGATGCTTCTATCTACCAAAATATTGTTTTTTTCACCATAACCTTGAATTATTTTCACATCCTCCTAATCTTTCTCATAAGCTGATTATATTTTTATTTTGTCTCTGGGCTAAAGTATTTCCCCTTATCTTCTAATTTCAATAAATATAAAACTTTTAAATATTATAGCATGAAGTAACATAAATATACAAAATAAACAACACCCGGAGTCTGCAAGATGGCTCATTTGCTGCTTTACTTGTTGCAATTTGTGGGATTTTTATGTTCAGATACCTAATAACCATTTAAACAGCCAGGAAAGAGAGGCCATGTCTGTAATCATAGTTCTGGGAAGATGGGACTTGAGGATACATGGAAACAGTGAGTCAAGCTGAATAGTTGAGGTCCATATTCATTATAACATCCTGCCATGAAAATTATGGGGGAGAGATAGATGAAGACACACTAATGACTACCTCTTGCCTCTGCATGCACTTGTGTGCACAAACACACATATAATGTTAAGGGACAGCTGACTCCATTTTTTTCTTCCTTTTTTTAGTTATACTTAATGTTAGAATTTTTATTCCTATATTATTCAGTATTGTTCATGTATTTTTTTCTTTACTCATGGTACCAGCTAAAGTCCATTTTAACTTGTTCTTTCTCTATAATCTTATCATTTACACATATTAAATTGCTTCCATTGGTTATACTATGTTCTGAGAACTAGATGACCATAAGCTGACAACATGTATTTTTCCCATGATCATAAAATTAGCTAAGTAAATTCTGCTTTTGAAATCATTTGCTATCTACCTGAGGCTTGAGCTTAACTATAAAAAGGTTCCCCTCTTTTAGTCATGGCTGCTTCTCTCTCCTACAGCTTAGGAGACTGTATGGCCTGGCCATAAAATAATTTTTTTACCTTATGTCAGTTTTTGCTCTTGTTTATGACTCCATAACAGTACAAGACACAAGTCAATTAATTGGGTCAATGAGGTGAAGAAATAGAAGCAAACTATCTTTAATAATAAAATATCTAGAGTGACTGGTATGAAAATGAGAGATGTACATGACCTTATTCTTATGAAATATAATGCACCAAGGGGGTATCTGGTGGGCCAATGCAAGGTGTTCCTTAAGAAATTATGCCACACAACAGATCTGATATAAAGAAGATTTGTTTGGGGAAGGGAGAGGAGTGAGGGCCTGTAGAAGAGATAGAGAAGGGGGACAGAAAAAAACAGAAAAGGGAAGAGAGAGACTGGGTAGGAACACATGAGAACAGAGAGAGTTACCTGGAGTGGTGAGCAGTACTTTTATAAGATACCAGCTCCTGGTGGCAGTAGGTAATGGTGGCACTGATGATGTAAGCCATTACTTGGCCCTTGAGAGTAACTTAAGGAAATCTCCTCTAAGCTAACATTCTTCTCCCTTTATCTTAAATTGAAATTAGGAAAGGGTGATGGTGGGGCAGGTGTGAGGTCATTGTGTTCTTTAGACTATGTCCTGTAGACTAGAAGTGATATTAACTTTTGGGAACATAAGAAAATTCAAGTGCTGGCCAAATCATGGGAGAGTTGGCTGTTTCACTGCTGCCCAGGATCTGTGAAAATTTCTGTACCTAGGAGAGTGCAGACCCAGTTGAAATAGTCTTTAATGGAGCACCTGTGGGTCACTATTCTGGAGATGTAATAGGTGCAGATCTCAAGGAAACATCTGGACTTGACAGGATACTAGAATACATATACGTATTAGAGGCAGACAATGATGTTAAGTAGGTTAAAAATTATTTCTTAGGTGTACATTTGAAACTTTTAGGCTCTTGGTCATGGTAGTTGAGTGGAGGGCATTTCCAAAACCAGGGTATGGTGGAGGAATCCCACCCTCTGGAATAGTCAATAGATTTTTAGTATTTCACAGACTGTGAAAGAGTGGGTTTTTCCCTCTATCCAGAAGACTAGGTATATATAGATTTAGCACAGAGAGAAACACTTTTAAGTATACACTTAAAATATAACCAAAGGAAGCTTAAATTCTTTTTTTTTTAATTCTTGGGCTTGGAACTATGATAGTGGATCATATAATGGAACACTTTATCACACGTAAACTAATAACTTATTAGAATTTTATTGATTAATAGTAAAGCTCTGAATTTTTGAAGTCCTATTACAACAGTACAGCAAGGGGAAGAAATATGAAGCATTTTTTTATTCCTTTTATATGCCTTAAATCATTTTTTATCACCATTTAAGTATTCATTTGTCAACCTTAAAACAACTTCTTAAACGCTAAACACCTACTTAGATCCTCATTTCTTAAGATTTCCTATCCCCAGGACTTATGTAATCTTTACATATTTTCTGTCCAATTATTTACCATGAATGAGACACAGGTGATTGATCATTGGAAACAGTCACTGCAAAGTGAGTTCTTCTAGATAAAGGAATAGCAAAAAGTCACATCTGAAACCTCTTTATTTTTTAACATTAAGCCTGTGAGCAAGATAATCCTGTTTGCCCTATTTAGTAGGAAATCTGGAAGTTTTAACTTACTAATGAATTGAGTAATGAATTAACTTCATGATGGAATACCTTGTGGTAAGGAACTAGTAGCCTGTTCTCTATCTCTCAAGCTACAGTATGTTCTCTAGCTGGCAAGGTACAGTTAGCTTAGCCGGCAATGTGATCAGAGAACTGAGAATGATAAATTATAATCTAAATATTATATATTAAATAAAATGACAGAGATTAGTCCATGGTCCATTACTTAGACCATTGTCTCAGGTCCCTGTGGTAATGGGGGCAGAGGCATTCTTTGGCCATCAGGCCCAGATAATGAGAGACTTTTTTCTGTGGAGGAGGAACGTGGGAGAGATGACCTCACTTTGTCCTAGGCAAGGAGATGTCATCTCCAGTGTCATCTGTATGTTCACAGCTTAGGCCCTGTCAGTGGGCAAGGAATTAGGGCAGTGTCACTTATTGTTTGACATATCACAATCCAGGTGGAGTCCTTTGTGGTTGTGTTCATATCTTATGAGGACCTTGGAGAGACACTGTAAGGATTTGGAGGTCTTTGTCTGTCATTGTAAATTTAAATATTTAATACCATACTCAGCAGATCTCTGACAGGTTTAAGTACTAGTATCTACTAAGCATTATATGAGTTAAATAACCTTTGTTTTTAGTTACCTGCTCCTAACAGAACCCTGGAAACATAAAACAGGAGACTAAATAAAGTTTAATCTTATAATTAACTGCATCAGTTCTTCACATGACTTAAAATATATATCAGAATACATAAAAGAATTTGATAATTTATAAGGTTACTGACTAATAATTTGTATTTACTAATTATAGTATATTTTCTGACTCTAGAGCTTTAGGTTCCATCTCTGTTAGGTTTAAGTCTTAAAAATCTCAGTTTTGAATTGAAGCTCTTCTATTATCAAAAAAAAACCAAAAACCTTTTTAATCTATAAACATAGTCCATAAAGAGGCTGGGAACATTTTGACCTTTATATGGTGTATAATTATAGAACATTAACACCTTCCTGTTATATTTAGTTTATAAAATATTTATAGCTTAAAAAATATAAAACTATATTCTAACATAATACTATTAGCAAAAACAAGGCTAAACATATTTTAAGGAAGTTATTTTTAACCTTTTTAATGTTGTAAATCTCCAAAATTTATAAAGAAGTTTAAAATATTTCAGTTGTACTTTTGTAATATTAAAACAAAATGCCTTAAGAGTGAAAATATAGGACAACAATGTAAACAATTTATAAAGACAGGAAAGAAGTCATAGAAAAATCTAATCCTATATTAAGTGTCTTTAGAGACCTGCTTCCCCAGTCAGCTTATGTCACATGCTTCTGCTCTTAACCAACATGGTGGTAAAGTGTTGAGAGCTGACTCCTAGCTGCTATGATCTTTGCAGCCATCTTGGCCATATATTTGAAGGTTGATACTTTTCCATCCTAACAAGAGACTTTGTTTTCTAGCATGATATTTTTGCAAGCAGCCTACAACAGCTGAGCACACTCTGATAAACACCTTGTTTTTCTCAGACATATCCTTGACTTACTGTTTAGTGCCCCCAGCTGCAAGGCACTTGTGGTTAAGGGTCTCCAGCTGCACTCCTATGCTTGTGCTTTTATACCCATCATTGCCTTTCAATAAGCGAGACCTGATCATACAACTGTCTTGTCTCCATTCTTGTCCCTCATCCCCACTTTCTCCTTTGCAGACTCTGTTGACTGACCCGAAGGGGGGGTCAGTAAAGTCATTACTTGCCATAACAGAGATGGCTTCCAGCCATGTGGCTGCCCTTAACCAAGATGGCAATGAAGCTATGGCTCTACCTTTCTCATTCCTTAGCAAAGATAATGACTAGCCATGTGTTGTTTATACTCCGAAATGGAATGTCACATGGTGTAAAATTATCTGAGCATACACTTTCAATTTCTAACCTCAAGTTATGACTTTTAACATATCCAAAATTTATGAGTCAATAATCCTGTTTTGGCCATGGACTTAAAAACATGCCTAGGTCTTAAAAGGGTGAGCAATAACCCATTTTCAGAGCTAGCAATTATGCAGAAAGGTATAAAATAGCAGTAGAGCAATATAAAACAACTTCAAAATTATCCATATTTAAAGAATATTAGAATTTCTAATATATTAAACCCAGTAGCCAGAAAAACAAAAGGTAAATATATCCTAAGCTAGTGTCTGGAGAAACAATATTCACTCAATCATTCAAAACCAGTCAGGAACAAGCATTCAGTGGCCAAATTCTAACAAAGACATAAGTAGTTAAAAATACATTTTAAAATAATTTTGTTAATCTGAATAGACATTTATCACCTTGAAATTTGATCATATAAAGAGTATTTTAAACCAGAATTAAATCACATATACAGTATGTGTGTGTCATCAAAATCCATACCAAATTTGAATGAGACATGATACATTCTTAGTCTAAAAGAAGACACAATAATAAACAGAGTTCATTAAAACTTATAATTTTTATATTTGATGCTTTATACCATGTGGTCATCTTTAGACGGTGAAGTCACATGTGGCAAACCTGGCTGCTATTTAAAATGTTTTGTTTTTTATCTAGTAGATCTATCTTTATATGTAACATATAATATGACATATTATATAATTATTCTAAAACAAATATAAAGATAGCATATAATATATATTGCATATATATTTTATAATTACTCTAAAATATATAATTATATATATTATATAAATTTTATATAAATTATAAAATCTATAATTTAAAGATACTATTTTATTAAATGAAATTCACTCTAACTTTTTCAAATCCTTCTTTTAATGATGGTTCTTAAATGCTTTAACCTCTCTTTTAGCCCACTACCCACGAGAGGTAGTGGAAAAGAAAGGATAATGGGGGAAATGGATCTGTTTTAAAAGGTTCTTTGGAGTAACTTCCATCTGTGTTGTCTGGAAATAGACAGTTCAGTCACAGGCTGGCAGCAAGCAGCAGCTTGCTACCACCCACGAGAGGTAGTGGAAAAGAAAGGATAATGGGGGAAATGGATCTGTTTTAAAAGGTTCTTTGGAGTAACTTCCATCTGTGTTGTCTGGAAATAGACAGTTCAGTCACAGGCTGGCAGCAAGCAGCAGCTTAATTTACTCACAAACACTTCACAGATACACCAGCAGTCTAGTTCAGTGGAGTCAGGATAGCAAACACAATGCAGCAGAGGTGGCACTACCTAGCAGAGATAGTCAGGCATCTGCCTGTGCAGAGTCAGCAGGAGGGACTAGGGGGAACTCCAGAAGTTCTCAGCTGTGAAGACCTGAGATGCACAAGCTTTGCACAGATAACTTTACAAGCAAATCAAGCTCAAACTTGGTCACTGTCCATTGAGTTCTTTTTATACTTTCTCCAAACATCACGTCTTCCATAGGTCTTGACTCAGCATAAGTCTTGCCTTAGTACATTTGTCTGTCTCAGCTGACATCAAACTGCCAATCAGCCTGAATCCACAGAAGTGGTAAGACACTACAGCACACCACCAGAAGTTTTTTGGCGAGTTTCTCTCTATGGAGTCCTGAAAAAGTAACTCAACTACACAGTATAAGGCAGACTAATACATGCATGTGGTTAGCGAAGAATCCTTCATCGTGTGTCCTTTCACAAACTTGCTTTAGCAGAACATTCTTTCTCCAGTGTCTGCTACAGTGTAATGTTCCTTCACAAATCTGCCTTAGTCTTTCACCTGTGTCCATTTCAGAAAAGCACTCCTTCATGTGTTTGCCCCAGTAAAACACCATCCAACTGACTTTCCAAAGAACCCTTAAGTTTCTACTTCAAATGAGAGTTACATCCAAATTATATTATATGCACATATACACAGCTAAATCAGATTGCATACCCATAGAGTTGAATTTGAGTTATATGCATACACATATATGCCCTTCATAAAAGCTGACTAAAATCAAATATTGTTGCAGATTATACAGATTTTAACCCATAATCAATGAACAAGTTATAATTACTTAGATAAGAGTATATAGCATAATCTTAAGATATTTTCTTTTGAGAGCAAAATTTAAAGAAATCAGTGATAAAAGATTTTTAAGAGTGGAGAAATAGAACTTGAAGTGTAGAGCAGAGCATGTTTACATATCAAATATTTGCAAACCATTTGTCTGTGGTGGTGTGATCTGGAAATCAGGTATGCCAACTTGTAATAAAATGTGACTTTGTGAGACCACCCTGACAAAGTCACCATAACAACCAAAGGAACAGAAAGGGCAATTAGAGACACAACTACCCTACTGGTCAGGCTGTTCCTGATAGCAGGGAGAAAGTTAAATTAAAAAAAAAATAACAATTCAGAGAAAAACCACAGAATGTACTGATTAGTAACCAGCTGTGTCCTTCACAGCCCTAGATAAACGGAGCCCACCAGAAATAACTGTCTGAGTGGGTGTGGCCAATAAGTTTAAAGACCAAGCAAAGTGTCCAATTAGGTTTAGACAAGTCTTGCTGTTGCTAAAGTCTGCCTTTGCTAAAGTATAAAAGGTGTGTGCTTCAGAAATTCGGGGTCCTTCCTCCCACAAGAGTGAAGTGAACCCCCCACGTGTAAGAATAACAATTCCTCTAGCTGTTTGCATCAATCTCAGTCTCCGTGTCTCTGTGCACTGTGTGTCCCAGAGTTGAGGCTTTCGGGTCCAACAACTCCATGAAGGGAGAGCACACTCATAGTGAAAGCCAGCTGCAGGAGTGAGAGTGGGAAGGTTATGTGGGGCATCATGGGGAAGCTGAGATCCAATGGCAAGTGGAAGAATCCAACTCTAGCTAGATCTTGGAATCAAATTAACAAACAAATCATTCACATAACTCAGGCATGTTTAGATCAGTGACTTGGTTCAGAACAGCTATCAGAAGGGACAGGTGTGTGTGTGTGTGTGTGTGTGTGTGTGTGTGTGTTGCAATCCTGGGTCCTACTTCTCTCTGATCTGTTGCAACTTAGAGACAAGACAATTAAGATGTGTGGGGAGGGAGACCAGACAGAAATAAACAGGGCTTGGAGAAAAGAGAAATAAGGAACAGGAAATTTCTTTTTATTTCTCTGATCACTCATAGTATTTGTAAAGGTCCCTGTTAATATTAGGGGTTTGATTGACAAGGCGAATAAATTTAGGGCCCTTTAGGTTGGAGTTTCAGGCATAGAGGTTAGAGGTTTTCTAAGAGATATTCCAAGGGAATGAGAGGATAGAAAAAATACCATCCCATGGATGAGAAAGGGGAAATGGAATGTTACTACAGCTTGTAGTCATGGGTGTCCCCAGACTCTGGGAGAACAAAATGAGGACCACGCGGTTAAGTGAGTCTTCAACACAAATCAATGGGGTCAGTGGCTTAGCATGGCTAAGCCAGAGGAGAGACTCAGTGTCTGGTACCAGAACTTTTGTAGAAGCCAGAAGGCAAGCAGCTATGAGCTTTTGTAAGGAGTCTCATCCCCAGGAAATGTTTGAGGAAGAAGAGAGCAGGAAGGGGTACAATCACCCACTAGGGACCAAGAAAACTGCAGCATAGCAACACTGAGGATGGTGGAATGAGGACCAGTGAAGAGAGCAGATCCTGGCCTTAAAGACTGTGGCTGGAAATACCTCCACCTCCAAGAGCATCAAAGAGTGATGGACATTGCATTGTTGTTAAAAAGACCAAAATGGAAACTTACCTAATTGTTGCTGGTGGATGAGGTGATTAGCGATCTGTGAACAGAAAGCAGATTTGTTCAGGTGGTGGTGGTAGAGAAATAGAGTCCCAGTTTATGGCTTAGACCCACAAAGAGCGCAAGCACCAAGGGAGCCTACCAAGTCTTGCAGCACAAATGTTATGAAATATAATGTGGCAAGGGAGTACCCGGCAGGCCATTCCTAAGGTACCCACTAAAAAATCACACAGTGGAACAGATCTGGTTTAAAGGGGGTTTATTTTGGGGAAGAGACAGGTGTGAGGGCCTGTAGAAAGAGTAGAGGCAGACAGACAGGAGCAGAGCCATGGGGGCAGAGAAGGGGGAACAGAGAAGGAATGAAAAGGTGGGGGGAGAGACCTGCTGTGAACATGTGGGAACAGAGAGAGCAAACTGGGGTGGTAAGCAATCGTTTTATGTAACTGCCAGTACCTGATGGCACCCGGCAATTGTGGGACAATGGACCATATCAGGAAAATTGGTATGATTGAGTGGGTTCAGAGTCACCAGCACCCAGGCAACAACCTGAAACAATAGGTGGCTCCCTGCTCCCTACTAGATTCCTGACCTGGAACATAAGCCACGCATGTAACATAGGAAACGTCATCTGTGGTCACATACCCAAAAATAGAATTCTCCATGCTAATGAGACCCTCAGGGCTTAGCAAATCAGCTTCCTTCCCTGGACAATCCTCCCTGCAAAAGGTACTTAATCTCTAGTCCACCCTGAGAAGTTGGTATGCACCCATTTTCGACAATGAACAATCAATAAATGGTTTCGAACCAAGGACTGTCTCTTCCATCAAGAACCACTTTCGGGAGCATGGAGGAGGTCTTTGCCTACAGGCTCCTGTGTGATCCCAGACAACTGCTGCTGAGCTAAGGAATTTCACCAGTGAGCTAAGCCAGAATTCCCCATTCCTCCAGTCCCATATGGTCATCTTTGTCTTCATCCCACAAGCTCCTCAACACTGTTTCCAAACTCCCCAAAACCCAGCCGTGTCTGAATGTCCAGGAGTGTGGGAGCCATTGGCACCAGGGTTCTCATCACAGGCCTGAGGACAAACAACCTCCATTCCGGACTCCTCTGTGCATTGACAGCAGCAACTGGATGACTGGGAGTCAGGTAACCCCAGCTTCGACCTCCCACATCCAAGGCTGTGCTTGTTGGCACTTCCCTAAAGCCCAGCACCCAATGGCAGTGGTGTTGGATAAATGCAGTCTATCTAGCGCTCTGAGTTCTACCTGCCCAAGCAGTGTGTCCCACACCCCAGCAGCAGGGCCAAAAGCAGACCCACAGTTAATGGTGGCAGGCGATGAAGTAAGCTGTTGCTAGGTCTCTGGGAGGGGCCTCGCAGAATCACCTGTAAGCTAACATTGTAACGAGAAAAATTAAACCAACCTTTAAAGGAAATCAAAAGAAAGGTGTTTGTAAGCATGTGTAAGATCAATGCAGAGCCACTGTTACACAGGCTATAAGTCAGTCAGGCCTCTTGAACAGAAGTATTCCACCTGGCCGAAGTCTATGAAAACAAAATTTGAAACCCACAACGTTTCATTTGGAAAAACCTAAGGTTGAAGGTATAGAGACAGAGAAGGCTAGACTGACTCTATGGTAGGCTTCAAAGTGGCAGTTCAGGAGACGAGGCCTAAATCTGTGTTCCAAGAACTGAGCAAGTCCAAGAAAGTCCAGGCCTAAGAAGTTGCCTGGCCACCTGCCTGAGGCAATGCCAATGGGTCAACAGCAGTTACCAGACTTCCTCAGCAACAGTTTCCAGACCTCGCCAGCAACAGGCTCCAATTCCCACACTCTGGTAATGGTTCTAAAATGTTCCTAGAGATGGAACAAGATAAAGGTCGCCTACCTCAGAATTCCACTAATGCGATTTAAATCAGACCCAGGAGCTCACTTGGTTGTCTTCATCTTAAATGAGAGACCCCCAATATGCTAAACTTCTGCATAAAAAACCCACCAAGTACCCCCAGATCACTGTTGCATAAATGCTTATGCAACAGAGTTCACAGATTATAATATAATATAATAGTTACATGAATATTTTAAAGATAACCAAACTCCTTCCTATTGAATTTGAGATTTCTCCAGAAGGACTTACATGGCAATACTGGAAATTCATCAGGAATGTGGGAAACAGATGCAGTCCACAGAGGATGTGCATTATTGACACAATCATGCCATGTCAAGGATGCTAATGCTTCAAACCCATGGAAAGCTTTCACTGAGTCAAGTTCAGAGGAAACAGGCTTTCTTCTTGTTCTATTATGGATATTTATGAATGACCGAGCCTGACTTAAAACCATTTAAATGCCAACACACTCAAGTACAGCTTCCTGGGACTGTTATGGAGTGAACTCCTATGGAGATCAGTTACTCCACCTCCTCCTCTGTCCTGTTGTGTATACTGAACGTGCTGAGTTTTCAGTTTGCTCTTGTTGCATCTCTATCAGAGCACATATTCTACTCAATCCCAATCCCTGCTCTTCTGAATATGTCTCCTCCTCCTCCTCCTCTTCCTCCTCCTCCTCCTCCTCCTCCTCCTCCTCCTCCTCTTCTCTTCTTCTCCTTCTCCTTCTCCTTCTCCTTCTCCTTCTCCTTCTCCTTCTCCTTCTCCTTCTCCTTCTCCTTCTCCTTCTCCTTCTCCTTCTCCTTCTCCTTCTCCTTCTCCTTCTCCTTCTCCTTCTCCTTCTCCTTCTTCTTCTTCTTCTTCTTCTTCTTCTTCTTCTTCTTCTTCCTTCTCTTCTTCTTCTTCCTCTTCTTCTTTCATTTTAAGGCAAAACTTTGAAGATAAAAAGCTTAAGAAGTTCAAGGCCCCAGGGAGAGAAGGGGAGAATCTAATTTTTTTTTTTTTTTGGTCATAAGTGGACATGATGGCAGCCTTCTATATATTTGTGTTTATATGCACAGTACACTTCTTAACCTGTGTAGAGTAGTTTTTCTTTGTAGTGTGTACTCTTTAATGCAAATATCTATACATCTTCCAAAGTGACTGTGTAATGTTCACCCTTAAATGAGACAGCTACATTATCCCTTTCCTAGCTCCAAGAACTATCTTGGAACAGAATCAAGGAATATCATAAAAGCTTGAGGAAGATGAAGATTGCTATGAAACACTGCTTAATATGACATGATCATTGCAATCATGAGAAAAAGCAAAGAAATAAAACAAGAAAAAACAAAAAACCCAAAAAACCCCAAAGCTAACCAACCAACCAAACAACAAAAAACAATAAACAAAAAAACCAGCCAACCAACCAAACAACAGAAACAACAAAATAACAGGATTTTTTTGATACTTGGTCTGGACTGGAACAAGTTCCCTCAAATGGAAGGGACTCATGATCCCAAGGAATCACTAAGAAACTATTGATAATTCAACTTTCCTGGTTAAGCAGAACCATTTTCTTTAAGCTTGTAGAACCAGGAAAGTTGCCTATAATCCAGGAAATAATCTTCTATCCATGTTCACAAAAACAAATCTAAAGCTAATAGGTCAAAAAACTAAAGACTCTATACAGGACGGGGTATAATAAGGAAGAAGAAGGTGTCAGTATAATTGGAATGACCACAAGAGAATTTACTATGTAGTCGGCATTGTCAAAGAACATTTTGTACAAGTACATAGAACCTTGTCAAAAATACAAAAATATTACTAGAGAAAATGAATATTTTTATTGTTGTATATATCCTTAGATTTTTATGCATGAAATGTTCTTTAAAAAAACAGTCCTTGTTAGTGTTTCCCTGGAATAGTAGACATTATTTTTATAGATTGATTGATAAATTTCTTGTGCCAGAACTCAGCTCTTATTATGCTTGTTGAGTATGTAAGCTTTTTACATAAATTATGCACAGTCCATTATAATCTACTCATAATCCAAAAGTTCTCTAATCCTGAAAGCCCAAAATTTTAAAAACTTTGGAGGAAAATGAAATTACTACAAACTCTCAAATGAGTGGAAAAAGTCCATAAAATTATGCCTCAGATAATCTTGGAATCAGATATTGTCCAAAACCTTGGGGAGCTAAGAGTAAGTCTCACAGGTAGATGACCTCGCAGGGAACACCCATTAAACTCCAGTTGTACTTAGAGAGTAAATTTGATTACTTCATTTTCCTTTTATTATTAAATCATGGTGAATACGGCATGAAGGAAGCAAATGTGAATTTGCCACCATCACTGTCAGAACTGGTCTTCTTTTTTATGTTCGGAAGGAAGAGTTGACTAAAGCAGCATTTTGGTCACTATTACATGAACTTACCTCAATAGAAAATAGGAGATGCTTGTCTTCAGGTTTTAAGCATAGTCAACACAAGGTGAGACTCATAAAAAACATTTATACACTTTTGGAGATATTTTCAAATTGGGACAAAACACTTTAAATCTGGATGCTGCTGTGGTCAGGCTACGGTGTGTTTAATGTAACAAATGACATTTCAGTTTATTACTGCGTTCTTGAAATTTTTTATTAATGGCAATGCCCAGATTCCTTATCTTTAATGAGAATTTTTGTGGTCAAAGGGTCAAAGTTAGGCCACATACATGTGAATGAAATGTTTCTCTAGGAAACCAGAAAATAGCACATAAATGTAATTACTGCTCACGTGTCTAATAAATATGTTGTTACTATGCAAACTCAATTCTTCCCTCCTTTCTCTTCTTTCCCTCACTCTTTCTGTGCCTTCCTTCCTTTTCTTCTCACTTTCTTACTCACAGGCCATTCGTTCTCTTTTTTATGTATTTCTTTTTTTTCTTTTTTCTTTAATCTTTCTTTTTTTATTGGATATTTTATTTACATTTCAGATGCCATCCTCTTTTATGTATTTATTAAATTTTAATGAAATTAAAGTTATTTTCAACTTCCATTGTAAACCAAATAATATAAAAGGCACCATCTTTTTCCATACAATGTGAAGTAAAACCAGTTTTTAAAAATACAATCTCCATTACACACTGGTTTAATCACTATTCTAATTCTTGAATTAAAGGTAGTATGTATTGATGTTTGTAAAGAACACTAAATATAGGGTCATGACAGACAAATTTCTGGTAAGCTATTTACAACATTGAAAATATATGAAACATGTTCTATTTCTACAACTACAGATTAAGATATGGCACAGGAAAGGTCATTATGCTCAGAATGATTCACCTTACAAAGTAAAGTCATCTGATTTAAGTTCCTGTCATCCACTAATTGTCTTCCAGCATTAGGATTCTATATCTGAACTGTTAAGGAATCTGAATTAGTTGATGCTCTGCACTGCTTGAGTTATGGCCTGGCCTCTGTCTTAAAATGAGCTGAATTATATAGATATCAATTGTTAAGTTTCAAAAATCGGTTAGAAAGGAGATGGGAGGAAAGAGAATTCAACTGTGTTGCAGAAATAGTAAGACCAGTAACTTCAATGAAATCAGCAGAGCAACACTGAGAAGAGAGAAAAGAGATTAGGAATCTGAAAAATACTTATTTCCCTGACAGCCATATAAGTTTTATTAGCTACACACAAAAATAAAATTTAAGTTGAAGGTAATAATGTTTTAAGAAAACATGATTGGCTTATAGAATTTAACAAAGGTGTTAATTTAAAATAATATTTCAACTTCAACTTTATGGGTAAAACAATATTTCAGTTGTTTGAAATATATTTCAAGGGAACTGTATGGACAACTTTTCTGTTTATTCCCTCTTATAGTTTTAAATATATACACACTTTGCTTTTACAAAAACATTGTTATCTGTAGATAGACTGGTATAGCAGTGAGCTTTATTGTTATAATCAGTGGGAAGAAAATAGACAATACAGACAATGGGCACAAGTAGAGACACAGTCCAAGATCACTGCTCAAGGAAAGGACTCAATGATCAGTTTCTCCAGTGATATGTCTTAAGCAAAACCAGGGACAGAACTTTAATAATCGAATCCATTGCTACTAAGGATAAGAAGAAAATGGATAATTTTAGAATAAATTTAAATGTAAGTCCTTACAGGAAAATGCAGACTTCAAATCCAAGAGAATTTGGAGGCAAGAGAGGATTGACTTAGCAGTATGACCATGTATAAAAAGACTATAATAGTTTAAGCATGTTACATTTGATGTCATACCATGTTAGCACATACACTCCACTTTTGATAATGTAGTGAATGATCTGAAAACACACATATCTCTTTTTTTCAGACCTTTAAAGGGAAATTGATTTTGTGGTTTAATCTTGATGTTTTTTTTATAAAATATTTTGATAACAACAACATATATTCAAAATATTTTCATTGTACACTATATAATATAGCTTCAATATCAAATGGATGCTTAATTTTCCCATTCTTCTTTTACCTAACATACTATTAAAATGCTTCATAGTTTAAGTTTTAATATTATTAGTGTTGTATTTGTAGTATCTTGTAAGGTTTGCAACAATTTTATTTATATATTATGCCTCCTGTGGATATTTCAGGTAATTTTATTTTTAATGATTCTTTGCGTTAGAAACTTCTATCTAGCATAATAAGAAGGAAAGAGATTGATAATCACTAAATGTTAGTGTTAAAACCAATAAAATATTATATGGTATTATGACCTAATATAATCTATTTTCATTTAATTCCTACAATGAAATTTTAAAAGAGTTCACTGGTATAGAAACTATGAACATAGTTATAATTTGAAGTTATGTCTTATATCATTCTTGAAAGCATTGCTTAAATTTATATCAAGTTCATACTATATATATCAAATTTATATCAAAATGGTATTATTTTAAAAATAAATTTTAATTAAAAAGTTTAATTAAATTTCATAATAATTTGATCATATTTTCTCCTACAATAACTCCTTCCAACTGCTTCCCGCTTCACTATCTTTCAACTTTTTTTTGTTCTCTTTAAACACTCACACATACACACACACAGACACACACACGGTGACATTGGTGACATTAATTTTTCACATCAGCATATGTATGTGCTATTCTTAAAACAAACAATGCTAACATCAATACTCACACGTTCTTGTTGGTTGACAGTTGTGGAATATGCTGAATAAACTACGGATGTGACAGGTTGTGATGGCACATCTTTTAATCCTAGCACTTGGAGGTGGAAAAGCAATGATTGGGAGATTAAAGTCATCTTTGTTGAAAGGGTTATTTGAAGTCCATGTGGAGCTATATCAGACTTTTCCTGTACCTCATTAAAAAAACAAAACAAAACAAAACAACCCCCAAAACTATCTGTTTGTCTTTATGGATCCCAAACCCTGAAGTTGGCAGTTCATCTCATGGAACAAATGTGAAATGAGCAGCATTTTTCAGATAGTTTACATGAGCACATTTACTTTGTAGGGTTTTTTTTTTTTTTTTGAAGAAGAAGAAGTAGCATGCAAAACCAGAGCATTGTCACTGAGTTCATTCTGTTGGGACTTTCACAGAACCCAAAAGTTGAGAAAATACTATTTGTTTTGTTTTTCTTGGTCTACCTTGCAACTATTGCAGGAAACATCATAATTGTGGTAACAATTTTGTGCAGTCCTGCACTTTTTGGCTCCCCCATGTACTTCTTTTTGTCTTTCCTCTCCTTCCTGGATGCATGTGTTTCTTCTGTAATCACACCCAAGATGATTGTAGACTTCTTCTATGAGACAAAGACCATCTCCTTTGAATTTTGTATGATACAACTGTTTGCTGTCCACTTTTTCACAGGGGTGGAAGTGATTGTCCTCTCAGCCATGGCCTATGACCGCTATGTTGCTATTTGCAAGCCCTTGCACTATTCTTCCATCATGACCCAGAGGCTCTGTGGCATCCTGGTGGGAGTAGCTTGGGCAGGAGGCTTCTTGCATTCAATCATACAAATTATCTTCACTTTGCAGCTGCCTTTCTGTGGACCCAATGTTATTGATCATTTTGTATGTGACTTGTTCCCATTGCTGAAGCTTGCTTGCACCGACACACACATATTCATCATTTTGGTGTTTGCCAACAGTGGGTCTATCTGCATCATAATCTTCTCTATTTTGCTTGTCTCCTATGGTGTCATCTTGTTCTCTCTGAGAACTCACAGTTCTGAAGGGAGGCGTAAAGCTCTCTCCACCTGTGGATCCCACATTACTGTTGTGCTTTTGTTCTTTGTACCATGCATATTAATATATGCACGAAATAACTTTGAATTCTCATTTGAAAAAAAAGTGTTTATATTTGATGATGTCCTGACACCAATGCTAAATCCTTTGGCTTATACTTTCAGAAATAAGGAAATGAAGAATGCCATCAAGAAAATGTGGAGAAAATTGTTTAATATTTCTGAGAAGCATTAATTTATTTAATTTATGGGGCCAGAGAAAGTGTTCTGTTTGTAATAGATCTTGCTATATGTTCATGAGAACCTAAGCTTTGATCTTGATATGTGTTTCCATCTTGATGTACATTTTTGATTCTAGTACAACTAAGTAAAGTTTTAGATATCAATTTAATAAGAGCACCAACTTAAAAGTCTATGCTTCTAGCTTCCTTACGATAGATACCCTTTCCCATACTATCAGCTAGGCTCATTCTTTCCAACCCATACCCAGATTATCTGAAAATTGCTTTATTGTCTATTAGTTAGGCACTGCTTCTTCCATATGTATCCTATATGCTTCAGTGTCTGAAACATTGTGTAAGCATATCTCTGCATCACCTCATAGGCCCTCTGTCTTTTCTGCATCTCCTTCTAGTATTGCCATGTTGTTCAGCTCTCTCCAGAGCTCCCATAGCCTTTCTGCTCCTAAATAATCTAACTGCCTAGTACTTCTTGGTAGGAGCTGCCCCTATAGAAGCCATGGGCTCTCTAAATAAATACCCCAAATCCCAACAACTCCTGTTCCCAATAAGTAGGATAGAGAAATTGCTAGTGTCTGATTGTCACATATATTTAACAAATGTAAAAGGTTATAGTGTATAATTATATCAAGTAATTTTGTGTTCACACAAGTATAAAATATATATAGGCACTGTCTGTATCTTGAATTTGAAATTATGATGCTTCTCTGTACTTTCCTTCCTAATATTTTCAAGAATCATTTTAATTTTTCATGTCCTATGGTGTTTGAATAGATATAAAATGGATATGAATCAATAATTAAAATTGTAAAATACCAAATGGTTTGTTCTGTTCTGTTCTGGAAGGGTCTAATATGCAACTTCAAATTTTCTAACAAGATGTAGACTTGGTACTTAGTTCTCTTATATTAAGCATGTTTTTAAATCATCTCACAGATAAGATGAAAGGAATCCATTGACATCTAGAGTCTACATTTTCAGTTTTTAAATTATGATTCAAACTACAAGCTTTAATTTCACTACCTGATAGGCATTTTTTTTGGGAAGATTGCTGTAAATTTCAGTCACACTTGGGCTTCAGAGAGAAGCACTTGTCAAAAAGATCAGAAGACATATGAATACTTAAGATGTATTTTCTTAAAAAGGAGACAAATTTAACACTCGTGCTAAAATCAGAAACAACTCATAGGTGGCCACTCTCATCACTCTTAATAGTGTGCTTCATGACTTAGTTAAGGCAATGCAATACCACAAATAAACGAGGTGGGTGTGGTGACATACAGTTCTGATAGTCATTTTCACCTGACCTGCAATCACCTAGTAGACAAGCCTTCAGGGACACATGAGAAGAATTTTCATGATTATATTAGCAACAAGAAACATCAGTGAATGCTCCTCTGGAATAATTTATTGATGTGGGAAGATCCATCAGGAAAATAGGAGCTATTCTCTTGGTTTATGTCATGAATACTATACAAAGAAAGAAAGGTAGCAAAGCAGATAATCACTGATCTGATTCCAGATTATGAATACAATGTGATTAACTGCCTCAAACTCCTGATGTCATATTTACCAACCAGGATGGACTGTCCCATGGAACTGTGTAAGCCAACATACTTTTCCTTCATTGATTGCTGTGTTGGGAATTCTGTTGCAGCAATGACTAACATAACTGATAAAAAAATAGTATATGGAATGAGGTTTTTGTTATAATAAACATAACAAAATTCTGATTTGTGGCCTTTACAAGTGATTTGTGGCTTTAATGTCAAGAAGTTTGGTACATTAAGTTAGAAAAGCCCTAACATACCAGTAGCAGTATGGTGTTTCATGTGCCACTTTGGTAGGAGCTTAGAAAATAAGAATGCTGAAAAACAATGGACAATGATTCTTTTATCATGAGATTTCAGAATCAACACAGGACTCTACCAGAAAATGAAAACATACAAGGGGTCACTTAGATGGTATTTGGATGAAGAGTCTGGTTTCATTTTGCCTGTGTCCTGAGAACCTGGCTGAAGTTAAAGGAAACCATTTAATTTATTTGGTGAGAAGACACTTCTGGACCACAGAATATTCAGTGTAATAATAAAAGCAAGTATGACTCCAGGAGAAGACCCAACCAATCAAAAAATCCAACTTGTAAAATGTGACCTTATCCAAAAGGATAAAAACAGTATCTGAGAATGAAGCAGAAGAAAAAGCAGAAAGAATTTATCTCCTTGGAAGAAACTCCTAGAAAATAGCTTCTTTGGGATTAATACACAGAGACAACAAGACTGTAATCAGAGAGGCTACATTGCCATCTCAAGCTAGAGGAAAAGTTTGAAGTACTGTCTTCGAGAGATTTGTTTTGTAGTAACAAAAGATAAAAGATTATGGAGGAGGGTTATAGAGCTGTTGCATCATTTAGCCAAGACGTTTGAAGTTAAACCATGTATGTCATGGCTGGAGTCCCTATAAGGATTCACAGAAGGTGACTACTTGAAGCTATGAAGTGGATGTCCAAGATGTAGTGGAGACCTAGGGGTACTGTAAATAGCAACATCATAGGACAATTTTTTAGAGATCTGCCTTCAGAAAGTGGAGCCACCTACTCAGAGAGGTTATTTGTTATTGGCAACAGATGTGAAGAGTGAGGGAACAAATAACACACCACATGCTCCAGATACTAAAGAATATAGTTTACTCTGTTGAGCTCTAATTGTTATATACTGCTGGCACCTGGTGGAACCAGGTAATGTGACAGGTGATGAAGTAAGTCTTTGCTAGGTTCCTGGGATGGGCCTAGCAGGATCACCTGTAAGCCAATACTTATAAGGAGAAAAATTAAACCAAGCTTTAATGGAAATTAGAAAAAGGGAGTTGTAGAGTAGCATATGTAAGATCAATGTAAAGCCACCATTACAGAGGCTCTAAGACATTCATTTCGCTTGAACAGAAGTATTCCACCTAACTGAAGGGCATGAAAACAATATTTGAAACCCAGACACCTTTAATTTGGGAAAATCTAAAGTTTGAAAGTATAACAAGATGTAAGGTTTTACTAATATTAATTTTATCACTTCAGAAAAAAATGTCTTGGAGTCTTGCTTCACTGTTCCAGATAAATATGGAGGCTTTCAAATTATGAAAGTACTGGGATCCCTACAAAGAATTGCTAAGGAGCTACTGCTTAAAGATACGAATGTAAAGCCTTAGCTGCAATAGAGACACCAGGGTGCTGAACATACCAGACTAGGGGATATAAGAGAAAAGTAGGGAGTAGAAACAAATCAGGAAGAAGATTGTTTTGAAATATGCAGTAAAGCTGGAGACATGGGGCTACCAAGTAACCCCATATCATACTTACAATGTAAGTTCTAGATGGTAGAGTTTATTATGGAATTATAGGATTTGGAGCACATTTACTGGTTTTGCTATTACGTTCACTGCATCATTCTCTTCTATGGATTTATCTTCACTGGCTAGTTTTCATAGTCCAAGAAGGTGCTATGATTCAGTGTATGGATAGAGAAAAATTATCAAAGGTCTTAGACACCAGCGAACTGTATATTGATATACTAAAGTGCCAGTAAATATATACTCACTAGTGTAACAGTTACATGAATATTTTAGAGGTAACCAGACTTCTTCAAATTGGATTTGAGGAGATTTCTATACAAGAAAACAAATGATAGCACTGGAAATTCGTCAAGAATGTGGGGAACAGATTCAGTCCACAGAAAATGTGCATTATTGACACAATCATGCCATGTCAAGGATGCTAATGCCTCAAACCCATGGAAAGCTTTCACTAAGTCAAGCTCAGAGGAAGCAGGCCTTCTTCTTGTTCTATTATGGATATTTATGAATGACTGAATCTTACTTAAAACCATTTAAATGAAGAAATAATCAACTACAGCTTCTTCCTCTAGCATGAGTACAACCTGAGATTGCTCTCCTGCAGGGACCTCCTATGGAGATCAGTCATTCCACTTCCTCCTCTTTCCTGTTGTGTATACTGAACATGCTGTCCAGCTGCATCTCTATCAGAGCATGTGTTCCACTCAGTCATAGCTTTTCAGTACATGTTGGTTATTCTTTTTCTCAGTTCCTTCAACCTAATTCATATAAATCCCAAATATTGGAAGATACCAGCATAAAAGCTTATGAAGAAGTTCAAGGTCCTAGGAGAGAAGGGAAGATTCTGCTTCTTTTTGTCATAAGAGGACATGATGGCATCCTTCTATATATTTGTGTTTATACCCACTTCTGAGCCTATATAGAGTAGCTTCTCTTTTGCTGTGTAGTGCTTAAATTTAAAGACCTATACATCTTACAAGTGCAGAGTAAGTGATTGTTTAATGCTAATCCCTAAATGGGTCAGCTGTATTATCTCCTTCCTAGATCTGGAAATATCTTGGAACAGAATCAAGGAATATCATAAGAGCTTGAGTAAGATGAAGATTGCTATGAAACATTGTCTTCTCAATACGACATGATCATTGCAATAATGACAAAAAACCAAAACAACCCCCCTCCTTGCCAAAGCATTTGCTGATACTTGTGCTGGACCTACAAAAATTCCATCATATGTATGGAGAGGGAGTCATAAATCCTAAGGCATCACTGGGAAGCTATTGATAATTCAAATTTCCTGATTAAGGAGCACCATTTTATTTAGGCTTGTAGCATCAGGAAAGTTGCCATGATCCAGTGAATAATCCTCTATCCATATTCATAAAAGCAACTCTAAAGCCAATAAGTCAAAAACTAAAGACTCAATGTAGTAGGAATTATAGCCGGGAAGAAGGAGTCAGTATAATTGGCGCGGCGACAAGACAGTGCACTATGTAGTCATTGTGGTCACAGGATGTTTTGTACACGTACATAGGGTTTTTGCTAAAAATACAAAAATATTACTAGAGGAAATGGACATTTTTATTAATATATTCATCTTTAAATTTTTATGCGTAATATGTTTCTTTAATGAACAGTCTTTGCTAGTGTTTTAGTGAAACAGTAGATATAATTTTTACAGGTTGATTGATAAATTCCTTGTGACAGAACTCAGCCCTTATCGTGCTTGGCAAGTATATGCAAGTCTTTTACATAAATTATACACAGTGACATTACAATTTACCTATAATAGTACAGCTTTCTAATCCTGACTGTGAAGGCATATGGAAATGTTTCATATAGAACCAGACCTCAAATTTTAAAAACTTTGGAAAAAATTAAACTATTACAAACTCTCCAGTCAGTGAAAAAGTCTACAAATTTATGCCTCAGATACTCTTAGAGTCAGAATTTGTCCAAACCCTAAGGGAGTTAAGAGTAAGTCTCACAGGTAGATGACCTCTCAGGGAACACCCGTTAAACTTCATTTATAGTTAGGGACTGAATTTGGCTCCTTCATTTTTTGTTTATTATTAAATCATGTTGAATATGGCATGAAGGAAGCACTTGTGAATCCTCTATGTTTACTGTCAGAATTGGCCATCTCATTTGTGTTCTGAAGGAAGAGTTGACTGAAGCAGCATTTTAGTCACCATTACATGAACTTACCTCAAAAGAAAATAGGAGATGCTTGTCTTCAGGTTTTACACACAGTCAACACAAGGTGAGACTCATAAGGACCATTTTTTCATTTTTGGAGATATTTTTATATATGGACAAAACATTTTAAATTTGGATGCTGTGGTCGGGCTACTGTGTGTTTAATGCAACAAATGACATTTCAGTTCATAATTCTGTTCCTGAAAATTCTTATTAACTGTGATGCTTGTATTCCTTACCTTTAATGAAGATTTTTATGGTCAAAGATTAGGCCACATAGAAGTGAATGAAATGTTATCCTAGGCAACTAGAAATTAGCACTTAAAAAAGAACTGTTCAAGTGCCTGAAAAATAAGTTTTACTGTACAAACTCCTTTCTTCCTTCCTTTCCTTCTTTTTTCCTTCACTCCCTCTGTTCCATCCTTCCCTTTCTTTGTTCCTTCTTACTTCATAGACCATTTATTCACTTTCTTTTTATTTATTTGTTTAATTTTAATGAGATTTAATGAAGTTATTTTTAACTTCAAATTGAAACCAAATAATATAGAGGGCACCATATTTTCTGCACTATAGCCAAAAAACTTTATTATTTTTCCAAATACATACTCCAATATATACTAGTTCAGTCACTATTATAATGCCTGGATTAAAAGTAGTATGCTTTGATGTTTGTAAAGAAAAATGACATAGGATCATGCCAGAAAAAGTGCTGGTAAGCTCAATACAACATTAACAATGAATATAAAATGTTCTATTTCCACAACTGCATACTAACACATGGCACAGTAATCGTTATTGGTAAAGTCACCTGATTTAAATTCCCCTCATCCACTTAACTGTCTCCCAGTATTAGGATTCTACCTCTAAACTGTTTAGGAAATTAAGGGGTTGATGCTTTGGTCTGCTTGAGTGGTGGTAGTCATGTTTTGGCCCCTCACTCAAAATGATCTGAATCACTCTGATATGAAAGGGAAGTTCCAAAAATTTCATTAGGAAGGATATGGATAGGAGGAAACAGAATTTGTCTGTATTACAGAAATAGTAAGACAAGTGAAATAAGCCACTTAACTAAACCAACAGAGAAACACTGAGGAGAGAGAAAAGGGATTAGGAATCTTTCACTGACATCTATTTAATTTTATTAGTTCCACACTCAAAATACTTTTCAACTGGTAGATAATAATTTTAGATTAAAATATGATTGGCTTAGGGAATTTAGCATAAATGTCAAGTTAAAGTAATACTTCAACATCAACATATTCTGTTATTGCTAATAACAATGGAATTTAGCATAACAGACAATTTAAAATATATTTTAACTTTAGTTATTTTGTTATTGGTAATAACAATATTTCACATGTTTAAAATATATTTAAAAGCAGCTATATAGAGTAAGAACCTTTCTGTATATTCACTGTGATAGTTTTAAATATATTCACACTTTGCATTCACAAAAGCATTCTGTTATCTGCAGATGGATTGTGTGACCTTAGTGCTAAAATCAGTGGGAAGAAAATTGTAGGTGATAAAGACAGCTGGGCACAAGGAGAGAGATTTCCCATGATCACTGCTCAGGAAAATGGCTCAATGATTAGCTTCTACGATTAGAGATCCTGAATAAGACTAGGGACAGCTCTCTAATATTCTAATGTACAACCCTTAGGGACAAGAAGACCATGGATAATTTTAGAATAAAATTAAATTTAAGCCCTTACATACAAGTATAGACTTTAAATTCGATAGTATTTGGAGGCAGGAGAGGGCTGAATTAGCAATATAAGCATTTATGGAAAGAACATACTAGTTTAAGCATGTTATGTATGATGTCCTGCTATGGTAGCACATGAGTTCCACTTTTGACAATGTAAAGAATGATCTGAAAACACATATTTCATTTTTCAGAAGTTGATTTTTGTGGGTTTTAATATTGATATTTATTATAAAATATTTTGATAATATTAACAATATCTGTATTCAAAATATTTTCACTTTCACAATATATAATATAGCTACAATATCAATAAATGGACTCTTAATTTTTCCATGAATTTCTTACCTAACATACTATAAAAATGGTTCATAGTGGAAGTCTAAATATTATTAATATTTTATTTATTATATCATGTGATTTTTATTTTGTAACAACCTTATTTTTATGTCATGTCTCTTATGGATATTTTAGGTACTTAACATCAATGATTCTTTGTTTTAGAAACCTCTATTGAATTTAATAACAAGAAAATAAATTGATAATCAGTAAATGTTAGTTTTATAAACTAGAAGAAAATATGATGCTGTGTCATATCCTAATATAATCTATCTACATTTAATTCCTAGAATAAAATTTTAAAATGGGTTTACTGGTATACATATCATAAACATGGTTATAATTTGAAGTTATTTCCTATTTCTTCTAAGAACATTGCTTGAATAAATTTAATCAAATTTGTATAATTTTTAAAGTATCTATACATTTTGATCATGTTTGCCCCATTCCCATTCTCCCCAACTCTTTCCCACCTAGTACCTCTCAATGTTTTTTCCTTTCTAAGCACACACACACACACACACACACACACACACACACACACTGAGTAACATTTCCTTTTTTTATTTTTTGAGTGTGCCAGTTTTTACATCAGCATATTTATGTTGTCATTGTTAAACTATAGTGGCGTCAATAGATACTCTTACTGGCTTACAGTTTGTAAAATATCTTGAAAAAGCTATGGATATGACAGGTTGTGGTGGCATATATAATAATCCTAACACTTGGATGTGGAGACATGATAATCAGAAGCTTAAAGTCGTCTTTGTCAATGTGATTATTTGGAATCCAGCTTAAGCTACATCAGACTTTGTTAACACTCCAAAATTAAAGAACCATTGATTTACTTTCATGGATCCAAAACCTTGACGTTTACCAGTTTACCTCATGGCACTTATGTATTACACATAAAGTTGTTTTTGGAATATTTTACAACAGAAGTGAGAAAATGTTAAGTGAAAATTTTATTATCTATATAATATTTTGTCTATTTTATATTTATTATTTTTGCTGTATAGTTGAGTTTTTTTATACATATATACAGTAAAAAAATGATAATATATAACCTCATATTTTTCCAACTCCTTCATTATCAAAAGCTCTACCTTATTTGGTTGCTTTGGAATCCACTAAGTTCAGTTAGTCCTGCTACTATAGGTATGGGTATTGTGCCATTCAGCAGAAGACTGGAAACCTCCCAGTGGTTATATCATCATTAATGAGTGAATTTTACCTCCCCACAACCAATCCTCTGTAAAATGTCTGAAACCACAGAGGACAGTGATTTACATGTAAAACTTGTCATCTCCACATGACACATTTTTCTTTTATTCACATATTTGTAACATATGTGTGAGTGCTTGTGTGCACACACACAGTACACATACACACCTATATAGGTGGTATATAGTTAAGCAATCAAAGAAAATACATTTTGTGAATACATTTCAGTTGTGCATACAGAAAAAGACAACCTATAAAATCTAATTATATCTACCTAGGAAAAGTGAATTTAAGACCTAGAATATTTACATTGATGATTTATTAAAGAGTTTCATGTTGCAAGGGCAGCTAGGTTTTCAAAGGGATAAATTATGACTAGCATTTAAAGGGCATTTTAATGTGAGCTTCATTTAGATGTTTTCAATTTGAAATTATTCTTAATCTTTGCATATACAAATGTAAGTTATTTATTAATGTGTTTTATGGTAAATTCATAAACATTTTAAGCCATATGTCCAAGATATTTACTTTATCAAATTTTCATTTTATACATAATTGATAAATAATTAAATCTCAAAACAAAAAAATTGTATTCAACTAATTATTTCTCTGTTTTCTGTGATTTTAAAAAACTTTCATTTGTAGGTCATTGGTTCATCGGTTCCTGATCATTTTTGTTTAGTCCTTTGGCTATCAAGATACCTCACTCATACATCAACAAAATAATCGATTCTTTTATCAGTACACAGAGGAGTAGAATGTAGAAACACTTGGAAGTTCTCACTGAGATAAAGTACTTCAAGCATCCTTTTCTTCAATCTGTGAAGTGATCCTGTGTCCTTTGGTCTGTCTTCAAAAATCCCAGGTTAAATATATTTTGTTTGATCATAATAGCACAAAACCCAGCAATACAAACTTCTGCCACTTACTGTTGACAATAAAGTTGAGTATTGAGCATTTTTTGCATTATTTCATCTGTAGATGTCAATATTAAAAATATATAAACCAAAATTTTCTCATAATTACAGGTTTGTATGAACACATTTACCTTGTACCTTTTAAGAATGATGCTAAACCAGAGCATTGTCACTGAGTTCATACTCCTGGGACTTTCACAGAACCCAAAAGTTGAGAAAATACTATTTGTTTTGTTTTTCTTGGTCTACCTTGCAACTATTGCAGGAAACATCATAATTGTGGTAACAATTTTGTGCAGTCCTGCACTTTTTGGCTCCCCCATGTACTTCTTTTTGTCTTTCCTCTCCTTCCTGGATGCATGTGTTTCTTCTGTAATCACACCCAAGATGATTGTAGACTTCTTCTATGAGACAAAGACCATCTCCTTTGAATGTTGTATGATACAACTGTTTGCTGTCCACTTCTTCACAGGGGTGGAAGTGATTGTCCTCTCAGCCATGGCCTATGACCGCTATGTTGCTATTTGCAAGCCCTTGCACTACTCTTCCATCATGACCCAGAGGCTCTGTGGCATCCTGGTGGGAGTAGCTTGGGCAGGAGGCTTCTTGCATTCAATCATACAAATTATCTTCACTTTACAGCTGCCTTTCTGTGGACCCAATGTTATTGATCATTTTGTATGTGACTTGTTCCCATTGCTGAAGCTTGCTTGCACCAACACACACATATTTGTCATTTTGGTGTTTGCCAACAGTGGGTCTTTCTGCATCATAATCTTCTCTATTTTGCTTGTCTCCTATGGTGTCATCTTGTTCTCTCTGAGAACTCACAGTTCTGAAGGGAGGCGTAAAGCTCTCTCCACCTGTGGATCCCACATTACTGTTGTGCTTTTGTTCTTTGTACCATGCATATTAATATATGCACGAAATACTTCTGCATTCTCATTTGAGAAAAATGTGTTTATATTTGCTGATGTCCTGACACCATTACTAAATCCTATGGTATACACTTTCAGAAATAAGGAAATGAAGAATGCCATCATGAAAATGTGGAAGAGTTTGTTTAAAACTTCTGATAAACATTAAATTATTTAACTTCCAGGGCTCAGGAAATGGCTCAATTTGTAATAGAACCTGTTATGTGTGCATGCATGTCTGAACTTGGATCTTGATGTGCATTTCTCATTCCAGTACAAGCAAGACAAGTCTTAGACATCAATTTAATGGAAATACCAATTTAAGATTTCATACTTCCAGTTTCTTTACAAAACCTTTTCCCACACTAGCATCTAGGCCCACTCTTTCCACCCTATAAACCTTGATTTTCTGGGAGCCACACTCCTTTGCCTATCATTTAGGTATTGTTCTTTTCATATGTATTCTATACCCTTCATGATTTGAACCACTCTGTAAACATAACTCTGCCTCACCCCATAGGTCTTCTGTTCTTTCTTTGACCTCCTCATAATGCTCACCATATTGCCCAGCCCCCCCTAGAACTCTTATGGGTTTCCTGCTCCTAAATAATCTAACTCTTTATCTATTCCTGGTGGATCCCATCGCTAAAGAATCCATAGATCTCCTAAATATACTGCCAGCTTTATAACACCTCCTGCTGTTGATGAGTAGGATACAGAAATTTTTAATGTCCGATGGTTCACCTTATTTAATAAATGTTAGCAGATAGAAATACTAATCTGCTAAAATATCCAAAATAGAATTCATGCCAAGTAATTATTTCGTGTGAGCACACAAATGTAAAATTTACTTATGAAGACTATCTTTTGGAGATCAGTGGCCAGATACACACCAACACCTACAGCCTCTGTGCCTCCCAAAAGTCTGCAATAATCAAATATACAGGTGAGACTCTTACCCAGATACTCAAGCCAGCTGGGACAACCATGAGGCACAACTGATGGGACCCAATCCCACAACATCCCCCAATCCCACACCTGACCTTTCTTCCTGTCTGCTTCCTACCTGCCAGATCAGTGGCCTGATACATGCCCACATTCTATAGCCCAAGAGGGTCTGCAGTAACCAAAGACACAGAGTCCAGCTGATACAAAGGCTACTTGCCCTGCCAAGTTCCACCTTCCTTTTTGTCTACTTCTCCACCCAAGTCAGATCAGTAGGCCCCATACTTTCACACATACCATAGCCTGTTGCCTCCCAGGAGGTCTGCAGTAACCAGGGACACAGCCTACCTGCCTCCCAGGAAATCTGTAGTAACCAGGGAGACAAGAGATCTGCTCTTACCAGAGACACAAGAAGCCAACCCTATCCAGAGACAGCCTTTCCTTCCTCCAAGGAGACCAGTTCTAGTCAGAGATACCAAGGTCAGTTAACACCAGAGATAACCAGATGGCTAGAAGCAAGTATAGTAATCAGATTCAACAGAACCGAATGCAATTTAACATCACCACAACCCATTTTTTCTACCACACCAAGCATTAGATACCCCAACATAAATGAAAAGCAAGATAATGATCTAAAATCTCATCTCATGAATATGACAGAGGTCTTTTAGGAGAATATAAAGAACTTCCTTAAAGAAATACAGGAAAGCACAGGTAAACAGGTAGAAGTCCTTAAAGAAGAAACAAATAAATCCCTTAAAAACATACAGGAAAACCCAATCAAGCAGGTAAAATAATTGAACAAAATGGTCCAAGAACAAAACATGTAAATAGAAGCAATAAAGAAAATATAAAGCAAAGCAACCCCAGAGATGGACAACTTAGGAAAGAGATCAGGAGCTACAGATGCAAGCATAACCAACACAATACAAGAGATAGAAGAGAGAATCTCAGGCATAGCAGATACCATAGAAAATATTGACACATCGGTAAAAGAAAATAAAAAAAATGTAAAAAGCTCCTAACACAAAATATCCAGGAAACTAAAGACACAATCAAAAGATCAAACCTAAGAATGATAGGGATAGAAGAGGGTAAATTATACCAGCTCAAAGGGCAAGAAAACATATTCAACAAAATCATAGAAGAAAACTCCCTAAACTTCAGAAAAGGATGGCCATAAATGTACAAAAAGTCTACTGAACACCAAATAGATTAGACCAGAAAAGAAAAATCCTACCATCACACAATAATCAAAACACTAATGCACAGAAAAAATATGACTAATAAAAGATGTAAGGGAAAAAGGCCAAGTAGTATATGAAGGTAGAACTATCAGAATTACACCAAGCTTCTCAACAGAGACTCTAAAATCCAGAAGTTCCTGGACAGATTTCATCCCAGACCCAAAGAGAACACAAATGTCTGTTCGGTATGCTATATCCAGCAAAACTCTCAATCACCACAGATGGAGAAACCAAGATATTCCATGACAAAACAAAATTTAAACAATATTGTCTACTAACCCAGCACAACAGATGAAACTGGAATGAAATCTCCAGTACAATGAGCATAAGTACAGCCAAGAAAACATAAGAAATTCAATATCTTACAACAAACACAAAAGAAGAGAATCACACATGTATAACATCTCCAACAACAAACATAACAGGAAATAACAATCATCTCTTTTTAATATCTCTCAACATCAAAGGACCCAATTTCCCCCCAAAAGACATAAGCTAACATACTGGACACACAAGCAGAATCCAGCCTTTGCTGCATATAGTAACAAATCACAATGACAAACAAAGACTTTTACCACCTCAGAGTAAAAGGCTGGACAAAAGTTTACCAAGCAAATAGTCTGAAGAAACAAGTGGGAACTGCCATTCTAATATCCGATAAAAAGAGATTTTCAACCCAAAGTTATCAGACAGGATAGGGAAATTCTATGACAAGAACTTGACTTCAAGTCTCTGAAGAAAGAAATAGAAGACCTCAGAAAATTGAGAGGTCTCCATTGCTCATGGATTAGTAGGACAACATAGTGAAAATGGGCATCCTACAAAAACAGTTTATAGATTCAAAGCATTCCCCATTAAAATTCTAACACAATTCTGCCAAGACATGGAGAGAGAAAAATCTCAATTTTATATAGAAAAACAAAAATCCCAGGATAGTAAAACCAATTGTTAACAGTAGAAGAATTTCTGGGAGAGTCACCATCCCTGACTTTAAGCTATACTACAGAGTCATAGTGATAAAAACTGTCTGATATTGGTACAGAGATAGGTCGATCAATGGCATAGATTTGAAAGCACAGAGATAAACCCATACACTTATGGACACTTGATCTTTGACAAAGAAGTTCTTCTAGAAAGCACAAAAGACCTTGAAGGTGAGAGAGTCTCAGGACTCAATGGAAGTGACCTTAGATGAAATGCCCAACAGTGAGGAGAAGGAACTCAAAGAGTCTACCTCTAGTAGATAGACAGAGCCTCAAGTGGAGAGAAGGGGTTGCCAACCAACATTCAAAATTTCTGAACCAGAATTATTCCTGTGTAAAAGAACTACAGTGACAAAAAATGGAGAGGAGACTGAGGAAATGGCAGTCCAGTAAGCTGCCCAACTTGGGATCCATCTCATGGGGAGGCACGAAGGCCTGAGACTATTACTGATGCTATGGTGTACTTACAGACAGTACTCTCCTCTGAGAGGCCCAACCAGCATATGACTGAGATAGAAGCATATACTTACACTCAACCAATGGACAGAAGCTAGGGAGCCTTATGGTTGAATTAGGGGAAGGATGGAAGAAGCTGATGCAGAAGGCGACCCCAGAGGAAGAGCAGCAGTCTCAACTAACCCGGTTCCATGGTGGTCTGAGGCCCTCTGCATTCACATATAGCCGAGGATTGCCTAGGGTAGACTTAGTGGGAAAAGATGTGGCTAATCCTGTAGACTTGAGGCGGCAGCAAGTGAAGAGGCCTAGTAGAAGGAGGTGGGTCAGGGAAGTAACTTCTTTGAGACAGTGGGGAGGAGGAATGAGATGAAGAACTGTGGAAAGGATGACTGGAAGATGGGGCAATGGCTAGATTGTAAATAAATAAAAAATAATGACAATACATAACAAAAATCAAAAGAAAAAATCCAACCAACAGCACAAAAAATGAAAAAATAAAAATAAAACCAAACAAAATAAAAACCCTATCTGATTATCAACAACAGCAACAACAACAACCAAACAAGAAATACTTCATGCTTCATTGTAATAATAGTAAGTATGATCCAATGACAAGACTGAACCAATCAAAGAATCCAAGGTGTGAGATGTGACATCCAAAGGATAAAAATGTTAACTGAAAGTGAAGCAGAAGGAAAAGCAGAAGCCGTTTATCTCCTTGGAAGCACCTGCTAGAAAGTGGCTTCCCTGGGATTATTACACAGAAGACAAGGCTATAGTAAGACTGTCAGGCTACACTGACATCTCCAGCTGGAGGAAGAGTTGGCAGCGTTGTATTTGTGGGGTTGGTTTTGTAGGAATGAAAGATATAAGACTGTGCTAGAGGGTCACAGAGCTGTTGCATCGTTTTGCAGAGAAGCTGAAATTAAACCATGTGTGTCATGGCTGTAGTCCCTACAACAATTCACAGAAGGTGACTACTTGAAGCTGTGAAGGGGATGTCCAAGATGTAGTAGAGACCTAGGGGTACTGTAAATGCCAAAGTCATAGGACATTCTCTAGTTACCTGCCTTCAGAGACTGGAACCAATACATGGGAGAGGTTGTTTGTTATTGGCAAAAGATGTGAAGAGTCAGGAAAGAGATGACACATTACATGCATCAAATGCTAGAGCACATGTTTTGCTCTGCTGAGTTCTCATTGTTCTTTAGTTCTGTCATTCCTATGTTTGACATCAGACAATTTTTGTAGAATGGGAATGTTTAATCTGTGTCACTTTGTGTATAAAATTTCTAAGTACATTTTAATTTCATAGACTCTCAAAGTAAGATTCCTTTGAGCATTTGTTTCTGTTGGCTGCTCATACTTGTCCATAGTTCCCATAGTGATAGATTTGCTTCTGGAGGAGAAAATCATCAAATGTTATACTTATCTCAGGTCTTTCAGTGTTAACATATGGGGCTGTCAGATACAATTTTCCCACTGGTGAAATAGTAACAGCAGTTTTTGGGATAACAAGTCCCTTTCAGATCTGATTAGAAACATTCTCAAATACATACACCTGATATAAAACATTTGGTAAAAGTCTGTAGCTAGTGAGGTCACAGATTTTAGGGAGAATATTTTGTTTGGTTGGTTGGTTTTGTTTCTTTCTTTTTTTACTTTTTCCTTTGTTTTTTTTTTTGTTTTGTTTTTTATTGCTAAGTTGACTTGATGTCCAATTGCCTCTTAAATCCTTTCTCAGCATAAACTATTTAAACTTTCAGCTTCTTTTAGAATTTGACAGAGGTTAATGCAGAGAATTTTAGCTTTTGTAAAAACTTAGGATAAATAATGTTAAGAGATTAAGATGACTACTGCTCATCTTTTAATGGGACAGCTACAATAGTCCCTTTCAATACCAGAAAGTATCTTAAAATAGAATATAGAATATAATGTAAAACATGGAGAATACAGAAGTATGTTGTGATACATTGTCTGGTGGATATGTAATGGTCATTGAACCAAGAAAAAACCATCAAGTTTGGATATCTGAAACCAAACAAAGACAAAAACAAATAAAAAAAAAACCCTCAAAACTAGCATTTGACCAGGACCTTCAACATTATATTATGACACTCCACTTTTTACTAAGGAGCTACAGACAGTTAAAGTTAGAGAGGGGTAGTATTTTCTTCAGGTATGTAGGTGTAGGTGAGTTCTTCATGGTTTAGAAATTAGCCACATATCTGTGCTCATATAGGCAACTCTTATTAAATTCAGTAGCTAAACAAAAAGACATGAATATAAGGAAGGGAGTGGTTGATAATAAGAGGATCTGGAAAATTCGGAAGAGGAGAAGAAATCATTATGAATAGTCAGTATGTTTATAGTACATTGTATACATGCATAAAATTGTAAAAACCAAGTAAAATAAAAAAATATTCTTAGATAAAATAAACAATGTTCCTAGGAATGTACATATTTCAGCTATTTATACATAGAATGCTTTTCTTAGCAAAGAAATAATAATGTTTTCAAAGTAATGTATATTTTCTTATATATTCATGAATAGACCTCATTGACGGAAACATTTTGTCTAAATTCTGCACAGATACTTCATTTCATCTACTGTAAAATAGTGTACAATTTTATTAAGATGATGGCATTAAAAAGCATTTATCTAATAGAACCCTCCCCAAATTAAATGAAAACACAGCATGATTTTGGATAAACAAAGAAGCATTATAAATATACAATTAACTGAGAAAATATACAAATGGTGTGTTGGATTCTCATGGGACCAGAAATTTTACAAATCATGAGGGATCTAAGAATTAGTTTCACAGACTCATAATGTCTGGCAGAAACCTTTCTAAAGTCCAGATGCAGTCTATACGGAATTTTGGATTCTTCAGTTTTATTGGTTTTGCAGCCTTGATGAACTAAGCACTTGAGTAGCAGAGGTAATAATATCCTTCACCCCCACTTCCAGAGCTGTTCTCATGTTTCCTTTACGTGTGAAAGAACATGCTGAAAACAAACTGAAAATCTTGACTACCACTGAATGGACATTTGACCAAAGATAGTGAAGGATGTGCGTCTTCAATTTTTTCCCACAATTGACACATGGTGAGGCTTATAAAGCACATTATTTCACTTTCAGAGATGATTTTTAAATTGTGGTAAAATGTAACATTTAATATAATCATGATATATTCATTGTATAACTATTCTTGAGAGTGGTAAAAATTCTGGTGCTCATATTGCTTCCATTACAGAGATTGTGTGACTAATGCCAGTGGTTCTGAAGTGAATAAAATGACACACAAGGAGACAATAGCAAAACACTTCACAATGAATGATGGCTCAAGTGGTCACAGGGCTCAAATAAATGTTATTATGGTACAAACTCCCTTCCTTCCTTCCTTCCTTCCTTCCTTCCTTCCTTCCTTCCTTCCTTCCTTTCTTTCTTTCTTCCTCTTTTATTCTATTCTTTCTTCCTCTTGTCCAAGGAAGTTCTATCCATTTCATTTTGATTTTATTTCTCAAGTTTTATAATATTAAACACAGTTTAAATGTTTCATCTTCAAGTTGGAACCAAAAAACTCAGAAGTATGGTGCAATTTTTATTTTGATCTCTTCAAAAATATTTCTTTTTCTAAATACATGTTAATTTATTTGTTCATAGACTCATAAGTATGACATTGGCATTTAAATCTGGTATGATTTGAGGTTGTTTAAAGAATGCAAAGCATGGTGATTAAAATGCTCTTATATATTTTATAGTTATTGATAGCAAATAAACAGGCTGTTTTCACAAATACAGACTTAACACATAACACAGGAGAAGACACTAATGCTCAAAAAGTATGACTTAAATCACAGAGTGAATTATTCCAATTTAATCTTCTACTAATCTTTAATATCCAACGCAGGCAGGTTGAGGAAAAACTAAGTATTTGAAACTCTGAAATGATTCAGTGCTAGTATCTCTCTTTAAATGTAAACTGAATCATCAAGACATCATCCATTATATATGATGTGAGAAAAAGAGAAGAGTCCCTTTTTTCATTTCAGAAACTCTATGACAGGACAAACTGAGATATTTAGGGAAATCTGGAGATCAACAATTGGAAGAAAAGAAAAGAAACTAATCTTAAAAGGAGGTATTTCCCACAGGATCATAAAAAGGCATTTTCTTAGCCATAAATACAGAAATAATAATCTTAGATTTAAAAATATGATGGTTTTATGGAGTTTACTATACAGAACAATTTTAAGTGAAATTATAATTTACTGTTATTTGTAAAACATTATTTATTTGTATGTAATATATTTTAAAGCAATTGCTTATATTGATACTGTGCTCCTCTGCCTTCTGGAAATTTTGTTGAATGTTATATCACAATTAACAAAGACATCCTATCTGTAGGTAAATTATTGATATAAATAACTTTTCTGGTAAAATGAATGAGAAGGAATTAGTGGGCGATGCATATAATAAAGCTAGCATCTTCCCAAGGTCACTGCTCAGGAGATGTTTCAGTGGTCACAGTTTCTCTTGTGAGGACACCCTGAGCCAGATCAGGAATAGATCTATCATTTTAAATGCATGAGTGCTTGATCATAGAAGGTCATAGAATATTTAAGGAGAAACATAGAGACAATGAGTTGGTTCCTGTATGAAGATATGAATTTGAAATCAAAGAGCATTGGAAGTAGCAAAGTGTTGAGTTCATCATAAGACCATTCATGAAAAGATGATAACAGCAAAATAGTCAATGTGAGGTATCTTCCCAAGTGATCTCATTGCTTCCACTTTTTGGTAACCTGGTCTGCAAGCCACAAGCTGTTTTCAGAAATTTAAAGGAAATTTGATTCTGTGGGTTTTAATCTTAGTGTAAGTACTTTACTAAAAATAACAACAGGTCAATTACAAGTAAGTCTGTAATTTTATATTTATTTCTATGTTATAGAGTATATTTAAAACATTATAATGAACTTTCAACTGTTTTCTGTTTAACAAAAAGTTAAAATATTTCACTACTGATATACTCATATTAATAGCTTTACCTACAGTGTCATATGATAGCAGTTTGTAATGGTCTTTTTTATATATCATACCCTTTATAGATGACTTAGATATTTCTTATTTTTCAATATTTTAGATACTACATTATATTCTGTTATAATTTTTCTTCATCTTATTTTATTTTCAGAACAAGTTTTGGGGCTGGAGTGCTACCTCAATAAATTTAACATGTTTGGGGTTCTGCCATTATCATCTAAAGTGTGCTCTGAAAACATTGCATACTGAAGAAGTGTCATTTTAATTGAATGTATTTCAAAATGTTATAAAAAAAGATATTTTCTTTAGACTGATTCTACTCTTTATCTCAGTTCAGATGTACAGACATTGTTTAAGTGTCATAGACATCATATTCACAAGTTCCTTTTGAAATTTTTTTTCAGAATATGATGATAAAAACTATGGATTTGGCTGGATGTACTAGCATAAGTTTTTATTTCCAGAATTTGGAGGTGAAGGCAGGAATGTAGGAGTCAACATCATACTAGACTACAAGGTGAGTTTGAGTCCAACCTGAGCTACATTAAATCTCATCAAACCCACACTCAAACAAGAACCAACCACTTGCCTTTCATGGACCATAAGGCCTGAGGTGTCTCAGTCCATTATATTACAAAATCAGTATTATACATAAAGCTGTTTTGTTACCTACTGTAAAATGTATTTTTATTTATTTTTGAGAATTTAATACATGTAAACAATACATAAAACAATGTTTTTTATCCTATCCTACTCCTTCACAACTCTCTCACAACAGAAAATAAAATAAGAAAATGTTCTAATATTTATTTACTCTAAAACTAGAAGTAAAATGAAATGAAACAGGATGTTCCAGAATATCACTGGCATAGATTGACTTGATAATACCACACTGATTCACTGAGCGTGCATTGAACAAGATATTGAAGAAGATTTAAAAACATTTATCATATATATATATATATATATATATATATATATATATATATATGATTTTAGTTTCAAAATATTTAGGTTACTTTTTAAAAATTGTCCTTATGTAAATAATTCAAGTTAGGCTAAATCTTGTGTGTTTGGGTCAGTTATCTTCTACATTATATAAAATTATAACCCTTCTGATCATAAATGATTAGAATGTAGTCTCCATTGTGGATATTTTAATACAAATTTTGGAATTTGCTTTACTGTAAAAATAATTGTATTGTTTTGTTTGATGTAACTGGGAAATTCAACTATAACATAGTAAATGTTAATGTTTACTTTACATAAGGTCTTGGTTTCCATGGAATCCCCCAGTCATTTTGGTTATTTTCAGCCAATGAAGCTATCTGAAACAGAACTATTAGTGTGTTTCAAGACTTTAAACACTAACATTGATTATTAAGAACATTATGAAGAACTGTGCACTGAAGAAATCATGTCTTATTACAGCCTACAATACAAAGTATTCTACTTTGTAAATAAATGTAAAGAAAAGAACTTAGCAATGTTTGCTACATAAAAGCAGGGATAAAATCTAAAATTAACTTTTCTGCTCTGTGTCATTCTCTGAGACAAATTGTTTTTAATGTTTGACATCTCTTCCTACATTCCAGTTTCAATCATAATTTTTGTATTATTTTTAACAAAAGAAATTTGAAAATCTTTTGTAGTATATCATTTGCACAAATCAAACCCAAAGTATATAGAATTTTGGGAAATCATAAAGTAGCTTGAGTCATGCCATTGAAAACTATGAGTGTTTAGATCTGAGTGCAATCTCAAGATATGGAAGTAATTTTTCTCTATTTTCTATTTTCAGCAATGTAAGAAATGCTGGGTTTCATTTTGATATCCCATTCATTGACCAGGACCTGTGATCTCCTTATTCATTGCAATTCTTCATTCTTTATTTGGCTTTGAATGACAGCTGGTAAATTATGTAGTGACAATCTTAGTCTCTCTTAAATAGTTTCTGTATTATCTAATGAACTATACTATTTGCTTTTACTAAGGTTTCCTAGGGGATTTAGCTTATAAGAAGATGAAGACTTCATATTTTAGATGAGAAACTTCTCTGAGACTGTCATGAAAATGTTGTTTTAAACTAAATATATCTGATGTCATAAAAATACAGGCTAATAATCAAAATTATTATTTAATTCTTATTACATGACAGTCATTTAAAAAATAATAGTTTGCTTCTCAGTACAAATACATTATTTTTAATTACGCATTTATTCTAATAAAAATAAATAATTTATAACAAAAATTGCAACAATATATGTATATATACACTTACATATATGTGTACATATAACACTCTATGTACATATACACTGCTAGATGCATATACAAATGTATATATTCATTATATTACAATATATAATATATTATTCATATGTATCAATATTTAATATATTGATACATATACATATGTATATATTCATTATATACAATATATATTATAATATATCAATATATTTTATATTGTAATATAATGAATATATACATTCATATATATTATAACATTAGATATATAATTCATATATATTCATATGTATTATAATATTAGATATATATAATATATTATACACACTAATATAATATATACATATATATACATACATATATATATAATAAATGCTAGTCAGGCAGTCTCTACCAACTGAGCTACAGTCCTAGCCCCAACTCAGTAACTCAGTGAGTTTCATAGTTTCATTTGTCTTGTTACCAGGAGTATGAGTTAGCTGTTTAAACCACTGAAGAAAATGTCACTTCTCTCTCAGCAACCATTACATATATGCATACATGTATGCATACATATGCATGAATGAATATATGTATATGTACATGAACATGTACATGTGTGCTTGTGTATGAGTGTATGTGTATATGAGTGTATATTTGTATATATGCAAATATTTACACATAAAATTTTTATTAAATTTTTATGCTAATATGTTTAATATAAATATAATTACATAATTTCCCCTTTTCCTTTTCTCATTTCAGTTCTTTACATACAGTCTTTTGTTCATTTTTAAATTCATTAACTTTATTTATTTAATTTTTGTTTTACTAACACACACACATTGCTAAATATATAAATACAACTTGATCAGCCTATATAATGTTATTTCTATGTATATGATTTCAGGCTTGCTATTAATTAATTGGAGGCTCCTTCACTGGGGATGATAATTTTTTTTTCATTTTCAGCATTGTTTATTTGTTTATAGTTCTTGTCCAGGGTTGAAGCCCATGATATTATTCCTTCTCTGTTAGCATGTCTATTAGTATCATCCTTGTTCAGGTCTTGTTTTGGCAGCCATGCTGATGAGACATCTTGTGTGTAGCTTCTAAGATATTACTTGGATATAAATTTGACAGAAAACGTTCAGTTTTATAAAATCTTAAAATCTTTTGGCTCCTTAGGCCTACTCAACAAGAGAGAATTCATGCCAGGTACCAGAACTAAGCCAACTATTTAGGAATATTAGTGAATTAATGGATCTTGGAGGAGAATCTACTACCAACACTCTCCTAACTACATTCTTTTTTTTTAAATTTTATTTCATTTACATTATATTTACATTTAAGAGTTTATCACCTTACCACATTCCCCCCTCCATTCAGGAACCCCTTATTCCATCCCCCCTCCTCCTGCTTCTATGAGGGTGTGCCCTCACCTGCCCCCTACTCCTACCTCCCCACCCTCGAATTCCTCCCCAATTGGTGTTCAGCCTTCAGGGACCAAGGATCTCCTCTCCCACCTATGCCCAACATTCTTAATACTTGTTCTTATATCCATAGATAAGTATAGGTTTAATCTCTCATTAAAGAAATGTCTCCCTGCAATAAAGACCTTTGCAGAAAACTGTAGATATCCTGTGAATCTGACATTATCTAGAGAAAATTAATTGGAGAGCTGGAATATTTACCTAGATGGTTCATGGAGGTTCCTGTGGGTAAAACATTCAGCATTAAAAATGAATCTTTTTTTTTTTTTCAAGATTTGTACTGATAATTACCATGAGTAACATTTTGGTATGTTCAAGTTTAACTTTTTTGGAGAATTGGCAGGTAAGCTTTTAAAAACATGTTTTATAGAAATTTTATGTAAGTTGCAAACCATACATTTCACTGAATTACATGTTCTGAGAAAGGTTATATTGTATAAATAATTGGAAAATAATTGAGTCTCAAGGGTCTAAATTATATTCAACAAGTATATTTTCTTCATCAGCTATGTGTTGATACTAGTTTTTTCAGCACTACTTCTGATTCTTGTTTTCTCTCTTACCTTTATCAAGATGCTTCATTAATATATGGACCACATGATAAGATTCTTTAAACTTTATGGAGAGTGGGAGGTAGAAACTATTTTGAAGTTCTCACTGAGAAAAATAAATCTCCAATTCCATGCTGCTGAGACATTCCATGGAGATTTCATATGTATTCAAGCCAATAGCTCCAATAACCCAAGGTTAATTGTCTTTTTTTAAAACTTCAACCTGTTAGGTTGTAACTTTAGTATAATAAAATAAAATCAATGACTTTGCCTCACACTGTTGACTAGGAAGCTGAGTCCTAATAGCAGTTATTTTTGTTTGTTTTAATTGCTGTTTTTACAATAGTTTCATTTGATTGTCATGGAAAAATAATTTAAAAATTCTGCTCACTCTTAAAAGGTCTGAATTAAATATGAATTTTCAACACTTTCAATGGATAAGTCATGAAAATTGCTGAGTATTTATCATAGAGTTCTTTGTTCCAGGATGGATAGATTAGTTCATTTCAAGTGCCATTATGATTTGTACACTTAAACAATTTTATCATGTAGCCAGGATTTTCACATGCACCAAAGTACATTTTGCCTATTTAAATAGAGGTAGTGTGCCAATTACTTATCACAAACTACTTATAATGAAGTTGGCTAACATGACTAGTAATCTTGACTTTTTACTAATATCTAGAATATGGTTTCAAAATGCCTTTGTGATGATTGCATCCAAAAATTCTGTATAGATTGATAAAAGCTGATCATTCAAAGAAAAACCATTTTTCTTCTATACATAGAGTTGCTTAAATCACCAATATTCAAAATGTAGCTGTTTAAAAAACATTTTTACCTTTAACATAATTCTACAGAATACAGAATCTATAATATTCTGTCCTCAATTATAATAAAAATGCCTTTTTCTCATTACTGCAGATTTTTATGAACATATTTTTATGAACGTAGTTATGAACATTTACTGTCTTCTTGAGAACCATGCAAAACCAGACAATTGTCAATGAGTTCATACTTTTGGGGCTTTCCCAGAACCCAAAAGTTGAGAAAGTACTATTTGTTGTATTTTTATTGGTCTACATTGCAACTATTGGGGGCAACATGATAATTGTGGTGACCATCATCTACAGCCCTTCACTGCTGGGCTCCCCCATGTACTTCTTCTTGATATTTCTGTCCTTCCTCGATGCATGCACTTCTTCTACTGTCACCCCCAAGATGATTGTAGACTTTTTCTATGAGAGGAAGACCATCTCCTTTGGATGTTGCATGACACAACTGTTTACTAGCCACTTCTTTGCAGGAGTTGAGGTGATTATCTTGACATCTATGGCCTATGACCGTTATGTGGCCATTTGCAAACCTCTTCACTACTCTTCCATCATGACCCGGAGGCTCTGTGGTACTCTTGTAGGGGTGGCCTGGACAGGAGGATTCTTACATTCTATCACACAAATTATCTTCATTTTGCAGCTACCCTTCTGTGGGCCCAATTTTATTGATCATTTCATATGTGACTTGTTCCCATTACTGCAGCTTGCTTGCACTGACACACACATTTTTGTCATTTTGGTGTTTGCTAACAGTGGGTCTTTCTGCATCATTATCTTCTCCTTGTTGATTGTCTCCTATGGTGTCATCCTCTTCTCTCTAAGAGGTCACAGCTCAGAAGGACGAAGAAAAGCTCTCTCAACCTGTGGATCCCACATTACTGTTATGATTTTGTTCTTTGTCCCATGCATGCTAATATATGCACGACCTTCATCTGCCTTTTCCTTTGAGAAAAACACACTTATATTTGCCTCTGTGCTGACACCATTGTTCAATCCTATAGTTTACACTTTCAGGAATAAAGAGATGAAGAATGCCATCAGGAAAATGTGTAGGAAATTAATAGTGGATTCTGATAAATTTTAAAATATTACTTTTCATGTTGGGGAGATAGATCAGTGTGTAAGAAACCTCTCTATACAAACATTAGATTCTTAGCCCAAGAACACATGTCAGAAGCCAGGCAGTGGGAAGATTAACATGCCTAAACAAAATCAACACAGAAAATAGAACAGTTGAGCAACAGCTGTTAGGAGAATCTCAACAAATTCTCACAGTAGTTAGTGTGAATAAGAGCAAATTAGTGTCTTCATTTCCTGGTTGAAAGTTGAATGTTATTTTCTTACTGTTATCTCATCTCTAGAGTTCACAATTAGATATTGTGTATTAAAGTACTAAAAAAAAGTTTGAATTCAATGTAATTGAACTATACAAACTATACTATACAAATTATATTATACAAGCAGGAGGTCCTATATCCAAGCACCCATGTCTGAAACCATATGTGAAGCCAGGTACAGCAGGAAACCTTTAATCTATACTAATTAAGAGGAAATAGGTGGATTTCAATGGCTCAGAGGATGGCTCATCTAGTAGGTAAACATTGTTCAAGGGATAAGTTGTCCCAAGGAAATTAGGTATAGGGCTATAGATTAATATAAACCCTCCCGTTCCTCTATATTCATGCGCACAGGCATAAAACCTTCTACAAATGTGTACAAACATGTTTATGCTATCCACACATAGACACAGAGACACAAACACAAACAAAAAAGTACACTTGGAAAATAATATAAAAAATTAAGAAGTCACTATTTAGTTAAATAAACAGTGATTTCTCGTTATACAGAAAGGAATGACATTTAATAAAAATATATCAATTGACTAATAAATATTGTTACATGAAAATTAAAGCCTTATATTTTTATGTTCATATAAATCTAATGGTATATTATAAGAGGCTCAAGTATTAAAATGACAGCCCTTAACCCTGTTTTATTTTTAAAATGGTTGAAGGGGTGAGAGAGAGGGCTCACAAATTAAGAGTACTTGCTGTTATCCCATGGGACCTGGATTCAATTTTCAACACCTATATGGTGGGGTTAAACCATTTGTACTCTAGTTTCAGGGGATTTATCATTCTCTTCTTGCTTCCAAGGCAGCAGTCATCCATGTGGTACACAAGCACACATGCAAGTAAAACAGCCATATATATTTTAAAAATGGCTGCCAATTATAAATGTACAATTGACCTTAGAAAAGTACTGACATAATTTTAAGGAAAAAAGATTTCTAAGGGACACAGAAACACATTGAAACATATAAGTGCAGAAAGATGTTGACAAATGGAACCCAAAGTTTATGCATTTGTCATTTGACTTTATCTTTAATATGGATTCACTCATTTCTGAAAGAAATTTTGAGTTAGTTCTTGAATTTCATGACAAAGTATTACAAGATCAGCCAGAATTCTTTTGGGTGAATTGACTACCCCAATCTAATGATCACTGTGACACAGTTCAGTAGGACAATACTCATAAGCACCTTCTGATGAGCATAACCAATGACAGGTGTCTGGGATGTGCTGATAGAATTAGTCCTCCTGATAGGAATAGGACTAATATATTATGTTATGCTAAGCTCCTGTCTGCAAGCATAACTATGTTTGTTTTTCCTCAATTTTAGATGACAGGGCAAATATAAAGAGCCTGCAAACGATACCTGAGGTTGTATGATTTCACATTTGAAAGTTAATAAAGAATTGATACTAGGGTTACAACCTTATCTTGACAACCTGTCTAAAGCAGAGATGTGCTAAGGAGATTTGTCCAACTCTCTGTGTCTGTCATGACTTGTTGATGACCCCTCCCTACACACAGATGTTTCCAATGCTAAGTTGCTCATTTGTCCCTAAGAATTAGCTTGAAACATGGAGCTCTAACATATAATAGCTTTGTCAAACTGTGAATCCAATGTTTGGAAAGAAGCCGTTTAATAAAATGTTATTCTGACTACAATGTAATAACGAAAACCAGATTTATTTCTGTTCCATTACATTGAATTCAAATATTATTTTTAGTACTTTAATACTCAGTGTCTAATTGTGAACTCTAGAGATGATATAAAAGTTAGAAAATGAAATTCAATTTTCAACCAAAAAATGAAGACACACATTTGCTTTTATTCACATTAACTACGATAAGAATTTGCTGAGATTTTCCTAACAGCTGTTGCTAAGCTTTTTGTTTCATTTTCTGTGTTGATTTTGTTTAGGCACATTAAAATTTATTAACATATTTTAGTTTGGGGGCACTATAAGTTATATAAATACATTGTTCAATTATTTTAGCAATTGTAGTAGTTTTCTTAAATTCCTATTTGTTTTGGTTAGTTTTTTGTTGTTTATTGTTTTGAGGGAGGGTCTGAACTATGTAGCTCTAGTTGGCTTCCAACTCATAGATATCGGCCAATCTTGGCCTCTGCAATGCAGAAACTGGAAGTGTACCTCACCATAACTGGCCATAGTTGAATACTTTTTATAAATATATTGTTAGGTAGTGAAAGAGATAAAGAAAATGTGTGTTGATATCTGGAAGTAGGTAATAGAGAACTATTTTTCAATTAGAAGATTGAAATTATTGCAAAAAATATTTCTAAAATTATAAATGAGGTGAAGCACTGATGTGCTCAAAACCTTTTATTAGTTTTTCTTCCCAAAAGATTTTTATTTTTATTGCAGGTCTTAAATTATCCTCACAACCTCATAACCTCCATCCTCCTCCAACTATTCTTTCATCTGTTTCTTGGTTACAAAGCCATGATTTTCTTTTCCTTTTTATCTTATAACTTCAGTAAAGATAAGAACTGTAAAAGTTATAGCACTAACGTTAGTAAATATGCAAAGTAAACTAAGATTTTGTAGCTCAGTTTTTGTAATGTTTGAAAATCTGAGTTTAGAATCATAATACCTGTTAGAAGGATAGAAATGGTACAGATGCTCCAAATCCTATTTTTGGTGAGGTTGCATTCAAGAATGATTTAACTGGCCAGTGAGTCAAAACAAATGGTTGAGTCCCATGTTCAGTAAAGATCCTGCAACAATAATTATGGGTGTGATAGGTAAAATAAGACAGTGTTGACTATTTGCCTCTATGTGCAAGATTATGTACACACACACACACACACACACACACACACAGAGTCATACATTTACCATAAGGGTATCCCATTAATATGCACACTCAAACAATTAGTTGATTATATTTGATTATGTCAACAATAAGAAGAAATTGGAGCAAATCATCTTTAATAATAAACATTAGATTAAAAGCAAAAAATGAGAGATGTAAGTAAGTGCATAAAATGAGAAAAAGTAAATCAAGTTTTAATGGAAATCAGAAGAAAAGCACTAAAATACACAGGTGTTTTAATGCTAAACCATTGGTAACTCAGGCAATAAGTCATCTAGGATATCTTGGAAAGAAGGATTTCTCTTGCTTAAAAGATATTGAGATAATATTCTATTTGAAATTTGAATTTTTACTTAGGAAAAATTTTGAGGTTTAAAACTGTGAGCCAGGCCAGGCAGTGGTAGCGCACGCCTTTAATCCCAGCACTTGGGAGGCAGAGAAAGGCAGATTTCTGAGTTCAAGGCCAGCCTGGTCTACAGAGTGAGTTCCAGGAGAGCCAGGACTACACAGAAAAACCCTGTCTCAAAAAAACCAAAACAACAAAAAAAAGAACTATAAAAACAAAAAACCATGAGCTGACATCATGAAAACTGTATCTTCCACATACAATAGAACTGGCACATAAATGAACACACAGAGACAGTGTCATCATGGACAGGGCTTGTGCAGCTTCAAGCCATATAAGGTCCTAGAAGTGACAGGAACAAATGGACATCAGTTCCCATTCTTAATCAAGATTCTATCTCCCACTGATATCTGCTTGCAAAGGGAAAATTAGATTTTCCCAATGGAGTCTCACAGGGTATATTAACTATACCCTATGCCCAGTAGTAGCTGGCTAATACAAAAGGAACTCAAGGAAATTTTTTGTAGAGCACTTGTCACATATACTATGTTGGGTGATTTTTTGTTTTACTGTGTTGTAGAAAATATTTAATCTTATTCCGGGGTTTCTACCCTGCTTTTGACCGTTGAAGACACACAACCTTATTATTTACAATAAGCTTTAATCAGCACTAGAGCTGGGCAGATATCTACCCTCTATGCTGCTAAAATCTATTTCCTATCCATAACCCCAAGTAACTACTTACTATGTTTCTTTTAGGCTACTCCTAACTCCAATTGGCCAGCCCTCATGGCTCTGCTTCCTTGACTCCTAACCCATGGTGTCTCTCTTTCTCTTCACCTTCTTCTCTATCTACAAATGGTATCTTACAAATCCAAGCCAGGGAACACCAAGCGCTGCCTATCTCAATTCTGCTCAGCTATAGCTGTAGGCATCTTTATTCAACAATCAGAAATAACTTTGGGGCTAGGTCATTTAGTCTCACTTGGATCTACCAAACTTTTTCATCTCTGGAGCAACCAGGCCTTTGGGGCATGCACTTAACATTACAATATAAAGCAAGAGATCAAAACTCAATGTTACTGTTCTTTTATTTATATATTATAATTTTTGTTTTTGTGCATTTTTATGGATTGCACTTGTGTGTGTGTGCGCGCGTGCATGCACACATACTTTTGTTAGTTTTAAATTATGGGTTTTTTTTGCCTTTTGTTTGCCTGTTTGTTTTCTAAAGAGAGAAAAAAGGAAGATGTAATGGAGTTATGTGGGTGGGGATGTGGGAAGGACTGGTAGGAGTCGGAGGACAAGAATTTATGATTAGAATATATTGGATGAATACATTATTTTCAATAAGAATTTATTCATAAAATATAAATATATTCCTCATATCTGTCATAATGCATCTTAATAGCATTATTTATATGTTATTTCACTCTGTAATTCTAAAGATAGAGTTAATATAGAATTAAGCAAAGCAGAGCAATGGATATAAATATATTCAGAATACTTGAAACTGAGGGTTAGGGACAGAGATATTGTGAGGATCAAACAGTGACAACAATTTAACAAATGTCAGCTGATATAAGACATAATCCATGTCAAGGGATTTTCCTGTGTTAGGAAAAAGAGCAAATTTTAATATATAATAAAAATGATCCTTATATCTTGAATTTATTAACTTTAGAAGTCATGGAATTTCTGGATGTCATAATTCACAAATTATAAAGTGAATAATAATAAATATTTTAAATTGTATAATACAACAAAATAGTAGGTGATTTTTTTCTGTAGTATGGTAGAAAGGTCAACTTCAAAGATTTTGTTCAAGTCCTAGTCTCATAACTGTACCCTGTTGCATTAAACATTTTTCACACTATCTTTCAGATACCATGAAAATACTACATGAGCACAGATAGATATGACTGCTTTTTCCAGTTGATGACATGTGAAAATCTACCTCAAACTATTGTGGGCATAATTCCTTTACCGTATGTCTTAGTTAGTGTATCCGTTACTGAGAGGAGATACCATGACGAAGGCAACTCTTATAAGGGACGATTCTAACACGCACCCCCAAGCCTTGCATCCGTGGGAGAGAAAGCACGAGACGCAGAGATCGGGTAGTTACTGCAAAACGAGGCTTTTTAATCTGTATCACACACGTGGAAAACGCGGAAGGGGTGAGCTGTGGAAGGGGTCTGGCTTAAATACAGTCTAGAGTGATGTATTCACTTCTGATTGGCTGTTCGCTCACCACCCAACATTCAGTGACTTTGGCACGCCTTTCTGCCTAGCAGCTGCGCAGATAATTGTTTACATCTGGAGAAGACACGAGGCTAGCGCCAACTTGGGGTGGCAGATTATATTGCAGCTCCCTACAGACGATATTTAATAGGGACTGGCTTGCATATTCAGAAGTCCAGTCCATTATCATCCCAGCATGAGCACAGCAGTGTCTTGGCATGCAAGGTGCTAGAGGAACTGATAGTACTATATCTTCCTCAAAAGGAAAGCAGAAGCAGACTGTATCAAGGCAGCTATTAGGAGGGTCTCCAATTCCTTCCCTACAGTGACACACTTCTTCCAACAAGCCCATACTTTCAAATAGTGCCACACCCTGTGCCAAGCATATTCAAGCCACCATACCATAATAGACTGCATCCTCAACTTGTATGGAAAACTAAAAACCTGACTTTTTACATTGCTGTTGATATGAATTGCTTTTCTTATAAAAATGACTACATATGTTTGCTTTTAGGCTTTAAACTGTTTTCTGGCTGCAATAAATACAAATTTGTTCAAATGAACTATAAAAACTCTAGTATGAAGAACACAGAGCTTCCTAGGCCATTCTGTTGGAAGTTAGGATGACAAAATACTGGAATATAAACAGTAGAGTCTCAACTAGGTAGGTCTCAGTGTTATTCAAAGAATCTATCAGAAACTGGAACAGGGACCATTTGTGTAGTCTTTTGGCCAAGTGTCTGGTTTTATTCTGCTTATGTCCTGAGTACTTTGGTAAAGTGAGTTAAAAAGAATGAGCTAGTTTATTTACATTTTAAGCAGGAGGAACATTTAGACTCTAACACATACTCAAGTCTGCAGAGAAAAAATAGGAGAAAGATAAACCAATATATTTTTTTAAAGTGGGATTTTTTAAAAAGTGGGATTTGTCAGGAAATAATTTAAACAAATTAACTTTGACAGACTACATATATCTGAAAAGAGGTTTTAAGCCAAAAAGACATTCCTCTGGCCATGCTCTAGATTCATAGGAGACATGTTATTTAGCAAGATCTCATTCATCATTGTTTTTAAATTGTGGAAAAGCAAATACATTTGAAAGTAGAAAGCTTGATAGAAGAATGGAGGTACAGAAGTAGATCTTAGAAACAGCTTCTGAAAGGACACTGAGTAACCCTATAAATGTGAAACCTAAGCTGCAATGGAGATACTGGGGTGCTGATGATGCCAGAGCATGGGCCATAGACAGAAGCAGTTTCCAAGCAGGAGTGGAAAGGATGAGGAGAAAGGATGCTTACATGATAGGCAGAGCTGCACTGGAAGAGCTTTCTTGTACGTTTATGTCTCTAATGATTCTAAGTCTCAAATGCCCACAGTGTAGGGAGTTGAATTATGGAGTTGGACCTGCTGTTCTTGCTTTTGTTTTGTCATTACTTAGGTATTCCTTCCTTCCTTTTGGAATGGACATGGTTACTTCACGGGATTTCATGTGGAAAATAGATAACTTATTTATAATTCTGTATAGATTCACTCACAATTAAGAACTTCTTAAGAACAATCTGCCTTCCTGGCTAGTTTTTACAATTCCAGAACAGGTTATACAATTTGTTTTCAAAGAAAAATTAATGGTTTTACTAGCTGTGAATATGGCATACTGAAATACTGACCCATAATGGAAGATATCCCCACTGGTACCATGGTAGCATGGATGATCTGAGGTTAACCAAAATGTTTCAGAATAGATTTGAGACTTATTCCACAAAAGTTATCAAGTGACTGGTACTGCAGTCTTGGCCGTAGGCCTATGGAAAAGATTACAACTCCTACAAGAGCACCTACTGTTGTTTTTGTAAAAGAATATTAACTAAAATTTTATGTATACCCATTTTCTAGTGTACTTCTTAGATATTGTTAAAGTAGCTTCTTTTTGCAGTGGGTAGGGGCTTAATGCACAGGTTCATAGTTCTGACATTCTGAATGTAAGTCACTGTTAAATGTGTATTTCTAAATGGAACAGCTCTCATACTTGCTCCTAGATCAAGAGAATACTATGAAAGAGAGAACAGAAAGAATACTGGAGTTGGGTTATAAGAAAGAATGTTATGTAGTGCTGTATTCTGGCTTTGATAAAGCCATTTTAGTTATGAACAAATAGCACCATTAGCTAACTGCACAGCAATGACATAAAATTTGTCCTTTCAACATTGCTTCATAAATAGGGGAAACACAAATGAGTACCAGAGCTCCACTGAAGAGTTTTTTTTTTCTAACAACAATAACATTTACTTGAAAGAGGAATCATTTTCTTTAAGCAAGCAGCTACATGTAAGTTTCTAATTTCTACTACCCATTTTGAGAATTAACTTTGGGCTGAAGTGTACTAAACACTCTGGCAATTGCAAAAGCACACAGACTTATGTCTTTGAACTCCTGGGGCCAGAAATTGTCCAAATCTTTAGGGAGCTAAGAATAAGTCTCACAGGTAGATAGCCTAAACTATATTAAATTCTACTTGTGATTACAAAAGAATTTTAGCTCCTTTATTTTTCCTTTATTCTTAAACCACATCAAAGATAGCACAAGAGAAACACTTTACCACTTAGTATTTTTAAATCCTCCACTTTTATTGACAGGGACTTTCCTCTTTTAAATGTAGAATGGAAAATTGACTACAGTCATAGCATTTTAGACAGCATTGAATGGACTGCTTTCTATAATTAGAAGACGACGTTTCTCAGATTTTCAACATACTGACACAAGGTGAGACTCCTGTCATGTATTATATTTTCAGAGATGATTTTTACATTGTGATGAAGCACTTTAAAGTTTGGGTTTGTGGTCCTTTCATTGCATTGGATACAAATATTGATTTTTCATTTTACTGTTGTATTCTGTTATTTTAACTCTGGTGTTTTTAAAGGGGTTTTAATGGCCAATATCAGGGTATAAAACAGAGAATAAAATTATACTCAGGGAGCCCAGAAAATAGAACACAAAAGTAAGAACTGTTCAAGAGTCCAATGACTAACAATTGTTTGCAACCAAAATGCTTGCCATTTCTTTCTTCCTTCTTCCTTGTTTCCTTTCTTCTTTCCCTCTTCCTTGCTTCCTTCCTTCTTTGCTTCCTTCCTTCTTTTTGCATTGATCTCTTTCTTTAGTTCCCTTCCCTCTGAGCATTTTTTATTTTGTTCAGTAAAATTAAACATATTTTCAACTTCATATTTAAAACAAGCAGTTAAGAAAGCCATCAACTTTTTTCTTCTATTATCTCTCATTTTGTTTTAGTTTTTGTTCTCTAATATGTCTTAATTTACATTAAGGATGTCTCATGGTATTCAGTCATGATGCTACTTGTAAGTGGTTCTCTCTTATGAGAGTGGAGCCTTGTACTAACCACCATTCAAGAGTTTGCTGGTCAAGAAGACTCATAGACTTCTTGGCGCCATAGCTGGCACCTCCACGAAGTAGTGATCACTCCAATTTCTGTCTACAATATTCTTATGTTTATATAAACTTGAGGTTGTTTAAAGAATGCTAATATAAGGTCACAGTAGATTAAAATGTTGCCAAACTCTCTATAGTATTAATGACTATAAAATGTTTTGTTTTCATACTAACTCATAGTACAGAGAGGAACAATTTTATTTTCTGAGTGACTTAATTTACAAAGTGAATTGTTCTGATTTATATTCACCTTTATTCCCCTAAGCATTAGGTTTCTGCCTCTGAACATTCAGCAAAAACTAAACTGAAGCTTTGAATTACTTCAGTTAAGCTATTTTTAAATCTTGGCTTATCTGTTTTTTTAAATGAGCAGAATCACCAAGACATCAGAAGAGGAGTATACAAGAAAAAATAAAAAAAGTCCTTTTTCACACATTTCAAAATAGTAGTAAGATGAGTAAATTTGAAATATTAAGGGGACTCAGAAGAACAACACATAGAGAGACAAAGGAATCTGAGGGGAATGCATTTCTTAGAGAGTTATAGAAAGAAATTTTTATAGCTACCTAGTAATAGTTCATTGGTAGTTAATAATCTTAAATAAAATATGATATACTTATGTAATTTAACATAAAGACATTTTCAAAAAATATTTTAAATTTTGATTCTCATTGCAATAATATTTACATACTTATTTGAAATACATTTAAAATTAATTGCTAAGAATGTTAAGCTCTCTGTTCTTCTCTGATGGTTTTAAACATTATACATAGTTTACATGGTGTTATTATTACTTATTTTGCTAAGGTTAATAAAAAGTAATGGGAAATGTGGACAGTTGGGAACATGAAAGCATACTCCCAAGATCATACCTCAAGGAGATGACAGAGTCGCCATGGTCAAAATAAGGGTCAGATCTTTAATACCCAACTACATAGCTATTAGTGCAAAAATGGTAAAGTAAGATATTATGTTGTTGGTATCTGACTTTAATGTTCTGATGAATAATCAGCAATTTTACGATATTGTGTAGATACTGTTTAAAATAATACACACACACACACACACACACACATATCCTTCAGTTTATATTCTGCAGCATATTTTGAAATAAATTTTAGTTTTGACTGGGTATAGTGGAACAAGATTGGAGGGGGAGGAAATGAGATCTGGATTTTAAATTTTCCTAGGCTGAACGGTGAGTCTAACCTGGTCTATATCAAAACTGGTCAGGCCTCCACAAAAATGAGAAATTTTAGTTTGACCTTCATGGACCAATACTTTAAAGTCTGGTAGTTTGATATATTTCTGGTTCCTCTTACATGTAAAGATATCTCACTATTTTTTTTATTTAGGATTGTGTGTGTGTGTACATGCATATGAGTGTCTGTGTCTTATTTATGAGTCTGTTGTGAGGGGAATTGGCAAATATACATAATGTAGGACTTTCAGTTTGCTATCTTATTTTCAGAATCTTGGACTATAATTTTAGATTAACATAAATTATATAGAACAGTACACTACAGAAAATCACGCATAAGTGTTCACTTGATACTGTCAAAATGTTTTATTGTGTATCCATGTATCAAGATTATTAAAAAAACATAGATACATATTCCTTATCTAAATAACAATGTTTACTTAGATTTAGCCTAAATTTCATTTTGTAAACTCTTATGATATAGAACTCAACTTAGACTATACCTTGTGTTTCGGTCAATAACCTTTTAATAATATAAAATCATTACCTCTGTGGTCATAAATCACAATTACCCTATTCCCCATTGTTAATATCTAAACAAAATATTAGATGTATTTTAATGGAGATATGATTGTACCAGGTTTTTTTGGTGCTACTGAGCATCAAAAGCACAATATAAAAGAGGAAGCTAAGATTTACTCAATTTTAAAATTGACATTGAGCCTTGTTTCCTTGGAACTTCTTTCCTTCATTTGGTTTTCTTTGTAAAAGAAAGGTTTCTGTTACACGGATAGTTGGTTTTCAAAATGTCAGAAGTCCATAGAATTGATGTTACAAACATTTCTATATTAATGTTCATTTTTATTAGAGACATGTCTGCTCCTGACAGCTTCCTGTTTTAGATTCTAAGAAGAAATTGAGCATCCTTGGAGTTACTCCAGTTGTGGTGATACAGCCACTAGGCAAGAATGGCCTCTTTCCATCTACAGACAAATTACTGTCCAGAAAAGGATACACTTGCAGAATAGTCGACTGATTATATCTGCCTAGACAGAGTAATCAGCCCTTAATAATTCTGCATCACTAAGGTCTGTCAGATGATTCTGAGACAGAAGGCTGAAGATTTGATGCTTCAACGTTCTGTAGTATAGGGACTGTCCAGGTGTTCAGCGGTCTCTATAGATTGGCTAAGTTTTAGAAGCTATGCTTAGTGTTTCCCATAATTTCAGTTAACTCAGTCATTCTGAATTTCTGGCGGGGTTGAAGACCTATAGTCTTATAGCCAATCCTGGCTATTTGAGAGAAAAGACCTGAGTGGATGGTTTTCAGCTGACATTCACTCTAAAGCCAAGAAAAAAAACAGGTTCAAAACTAAGTGTTTTGGTTAGGAGAAATGACAGAGGTTCTAGTTAGTCAACAAAATGATGGACTGGGTATTAGGACTATCTTGTGCCTCACTGGAACAAATTGGCATAATTATGCTCTAATTGTATTTTGAGAGAAAAGTTTTATTTTAACAGGAAGGGTGATATGTAGGAGTAGCTAAGGGGGAAAGAGTATAGAAAGGAAGAGATGGAGTAAGGAGAGGAGAAGATGAAGGAGAGGAGAACCTAGGTGATGAGAGAGAGAAAGAGAGAGAAAGAGAGGGGTAGCATGAAGGCAGATGTTCATGTTTCTCCACCAGTCAAAGATAGTTGATATATCTAGGTTGGGTATTGGGTTACACTTCTGATTGAGCATTACGAAACTCATAAAGCCTTTGATTAACATTTTAAAAAATTGTATAAAAGCAAAAAGGAAAAGGGGGCATGGGATGGGCGTTTTCTAGGGAGGGGAAATGGGAAAAGCGCATGGCATCTGAAATGTAAATGAAATATCCAATAAAAAATAAAAAAAGAAAGGTTTCTGAATCAGAAGTCCCTTTGTGCATGTTCCATTTACAAGTGAATGACTTACCTCTAGGTTTTTAAGATTATCTCAACACTGATAACATTTGGATATTTTCAAATTGACTCTCCTATAATTCTTGTAGGCCGGGCGGTGGTGACACACGCCTTTAATCCCAGCACTTGGGAGGCAGAGGCAGGCGGATTTCTGAGTTATAGGCCAACCTGGTCTGCCGCGTGAGTTCCAGGACAGCCAAGGCTATACAGAGAAACCCCGCCTCGAAAAACAAAAAAAAAAACAAAACAAAAAAATTCTTGTAGATGAGTGAGTAAACTGTTTACAAATATATTTTTATAGTTTTACTAAATAATGTAAATTTTAAATAATAATTTTTGTGGAATTATTTTTCTTTTAGCATTGTTTAAGTTAACATTGTATACTAAGTAGCAAAGAATGAAGTGTCAAGATTTTAATCTTTACTCAATGAGTTGTTTCACTTTTTCAGCTTCCCATTCCTACCAAAAACATAGCTGATTGGTCTATAGCCTCTGAATCTTCATCCTTTTACATCCATCGTTGCCTTTTTCATGATATTCCATTCAAGCAGTAACAAGTAAGATGACGTTGGAAAATAGCACACAGAAAAATAGGCCACACACTGAAGTTTTAATATAAAAAATGTCCCACCATTTCTGCTGTTTATATTTTGAAGAACTCAGATTAACCTCCTTTCATTTATATTAAAATATCAACAATAACCCCTGCAATGTGCTAGCAAATTGAACCTTGAGAGCTGAGAAGTAACTTTTTTTTTTATGAATTATTGTGCTTTGTCACTTGATAACAGGATGATTTTAGTAAATTTCTGCTAATGTTTTCAATTGATCATTTAAAAGTGAAATTTTATAACTTAAGACACATGACCTGTATCAAGTACAAAGCTAAACACTTTCCACACTGAATTTCCTATTTTAAAAAAAGATCAATTTATTTGAGGTTCAAATACATGTTGTGCTTGTAAACACATCGAAGATGTAACTGTGGTTTTTACATGTCCCTACAGGGCTTTTGCCTCATCTTGTAATCAGTAGTTGAGTCAGGGCCACTGCCAGCCACCCACTGTAGTCATGAGTTCTGCTATTTTGTTCATATCTAGGTTTAATGTCAAAAGATATGCTAATATTATACTTCAAAAATCCTCTAGCAGTTGAGCTTTCAAAGATAAAATATAGCTATTTTTAAATATTACATAATTTGTCTCATTTTTCATTCTATATTCTATACAATTGTACTAGAAAACATTTCTAATATCTCAACGGTAACAATGTCAATTATTATAATTTAGCATAAGAATGAAACAACTTGATGGTAATGTTATAAATAACAAGAAGCCTTTTCCCCTTATTGTTGTAGATTTACTTGAACATAATTTGCTTCTGTCTTCTTGAGAATCATGCAAAATCAAAGCCTTGTAAGTGAGTTCATACTCCTCGGCCTTTCTCAGAACATGAAAGTTGAGAAAATATTGTTTCTTCTATTTTTGTTGATCTACCTTGCAACTATTGGTGGCAATATGATAATTGTGGTGACCATCATCTACAGCCCTGCACTACTAGGTTCTCCTATGTACTTCTTCTTGGTATTCCTGTCCTTACTGGATGCATGTACTTCCTCTGTTGTAACACCCAAGATGATCATAGACTTCTTCTATGAAAGGAAGACCATTTCCCTTGAAGGCTGCATGACCCAACTATTTGCCATACACTTCTTTACTGCAGTAGAAGTGATTGTACTGTCAGCTATGGCTTATGACCGTTATGTGGCTATTTGCAAGCCCTTGCACTACTTGTCCATTATGAGCAGAAAGCTCTGTGGTATTTTGGTAGCCATAGCATGGGCTGGGGGATTATTGCATTCCATCATACAAATTGTCTTTACTTTGCAGTTACCCTTCTGTGGACCCAATGTTATTGATCACTATATGTGTGACTTGTTCCCATTACTGAAGCTTGCCTGCATTGACACACACATTTTTGTTATTTTGGTGTTTGCTAACAGTGGGTCTATCTGCATCATTATCTTCTCCTTGTTGCTTGTCTCCTATGGTGTCATCTTGTTCTCTTTGAGAGCCCACAGTTCTGAAGGCCGACATAAAGCTCTCTCTACCTGTGGCTCCCATATTACAGTTGTTGTTTTGTTCTTTGTCCCATGCATATTAATATATGCACGACCTTCATCTCCATTCTCCTTTGAAAAAAACACACTTATATTTGCCAATGTCCTGACACCATTGCTCAATCCTATGGTTTACACATTCAGGAATAAGGAAATGAAGAATGCCATAAGGAAAATGTGGAAGAGATTGATAATGGTTTCTGATAAATATTAAAGAATACTTTTACAGTGCTGGAGAGATGAATCCGTAAATATGAGTATTTGGTGTGCAGCCAGGAGGACCTGGGTTCAGTTCAAGTACATATGCAAAAAGTTGGACATAGTAACATATGTTTAAACCAACAGTGTTGAAGTGAAGATTGGTGAATCCAATAGGCTTAGTAAGCAGCTATTTTATCTAACAAAGAGCAAGTTCAATGCTCAGTCCGGTCTTTGACTCAAGAAAATAGAGAACGGTAGATGGACATATATAATGTCCTTTGGATCTCTACATTCATCTGTGCAGGCACAAACACCATCTCCAAATCATGTGTAAAACATAAACCCAAAAGCCTCCCTGAGCAAGGAGAAAAATTGTGTGACTACAGTTAATGTAAAAAATAAAGTAGTCAGTATTTACTTACACAAGCACCTCATAATTTATGCATAGAAAAAGGCATGACATCATTCAACAGAAAATGCATCAATACTGAAGTAGATAAATTTCTTTCAGAGATGACATGTTAACTGTAAATTGACTACTCAGTATTGTTCTATAAAAAAATAAAACCAATTCTATTTCATTTTAAATGTCTTAAATGTATGGGAATATTTGAAGAAACTTAACAATTACAATATGTGTCATTACCACTATATTCTATACAAAAAGGTTGAAAAAATACAATATTTGTGTACCTGAAACTAGCAAAGAAGCAACCAAAACTATTCAAAGAGAAAATGGGTTTCTGAGCAATATTGTGAGACCTTAGAACCTTGAAATGCAAAGAACGGAGCAAAAGCACAGCCATACATTTAGGTCTTCTGGCATCATTTAACTTGATTTTTAAGGTAGATACTTTCATGTCTAGTAGAAAGCATGAGTACTTTTTTCTTTTCTGTGGAGTCACTGTCCCATCCCAGTAAATTCAATCCCCTAATTTTATATAAAAATATCTACAAGGCACCGTCTTCTAGGTCAAACAAAGGCATGCATTTGGCTCCACTTAATGTCAGACTAACATCCTCACATAGTGACTACATTTTCTCCACTATTTACAGAGGTAATAGAATCTAGAAGACCTAGATTTAAAATTAATATTAAAAAAATAACAAATTGAATTTTTTGGTGGTTTTAGGATTCTTACTTTATGCATACATATGAAAATCATCATAATCAAATAATTATTAATAGAGGTCACTAAAATGAACACATGTGTTACGTCACTTCATGGTTTGGTTTTACAAAGCCAATCTGTCAAATAGAGTGTGCAAAAAACTAATTTAATTACATATTTCCCTCATAACCAAGAACACTAACAGGCTAATTGAATTTTATGGGCATAATATCTCAAAACTCTGTGTCTCCTTCCTTTTATTTATCATAGCCAACATGATCCTATAGAGGATATGTGAGATTGTATTAATTTTTCATTAGAGAGTGTTTAAAGAATTAAGATATTGGTAGAACAATATCTGAATAATGTGTGTTGATGAGACCAAATGTGTAACAAAAGCATTATGTGTTAGAGGGATTTGCCCACCTAATCTCTGTGACTGTCATGTGTCTGCGTCATGCCAGAAAGGACTTCTTAATGCCCTCAGTATACCCATAGAAGTTCTTAGTGTTAAATCATTTATTTGTTCTTATGCATTAGTTTAGAAAATGTAAATATTTTCTTGGTTGTTCAATTGCTTTATGAAATTTTGATTGTGATTTTAATTGGAAATATGAAATAAAATATTCTAACCACAATCTAATATCTAAAATAAACTTTTATATGTCAATTTTAAACATTATCTTGATTATTCAATTTGTACCCAATATCCAATTGTGGACACTAGTAAGAATATGCCAGGAGAAAATAAATTACAAATTGTAGACACAAAATAACATTGAGTGACCTCTGCCTATTTTCATTTCTACTAGTTTAAAGAATAGAATTTTGTAATATGCTCCTAACAGTTATTAGTTCAGCTCATTTTTATATTAAAAATAGACTTTTTTCATCAATATATTCTGATCATTCTCTCCCCTTCCCTGACTTATTCAAGATTCTCCTCACCTTCCAAATACACTGAATCTTTATCATTTTTTCTCTCTCTCTCATTAGTAAAGAATCTAACAATTAATGAAATAAGAAAATAATATTATAAAAACAAAACAGACTAGGACAAAGCACATAAACAAAGAAATAAAAAAGAGCCTCCCCCCCAAAATGCACAAGAAACTCATACAGACATAGATACACACACACACACACACACACAAAGACACACATACAGATACACACACACACACACATATACACATTTATATACACAGACATTCTATAAATAGAAAACCTCCAAAAATACTTTCAGTTCATTTGTGTTGGACATATACTGCTGGGAAAGGGTTCTAGACTTAATTATGGTTTGTATACTAGTGAACTCCATTGGAGAAAACTAATTTTTCCTTTTCAAGTCTATCTATTGGAGATAAGTCTGGGTAAAGGTAACTTGCCTATAGTCCAGTTTAAAACAACAACAACAACAACAACAACAACAACAAAATACTTTTTCTGTGCTTACATAAGAAACTGATTTTAAGTCCAGTAGTCAAAAAAGATAGACCTATAGTAGAAAGACAAGTGCTAATAATACTAAGACCCTGAAAACTGCAAGGATTAGAAGAAAAAATTATGAGTAGATTATGTGATTATAATACATTATATGAGAGCAGATTCCATGCCCACCTGGAGACACACTTGCATTCCCCTTTCCACCTGTGCAGGCTGGGAGTAGAGCCCTAGTGCCAGACTGAACCCACACAGCCCACACTACAGTTGCAGCTGGAACCCCCAAGTATTCTAATGCATCCAGCTTCACAGGTGAGATCTTAAACCCTGCCCCAACACTCAGCATACCAGGACCCCTGCAACCTGGGGAGCAGATTCCCTGACCACCCAGAGACCCTCACACCTTTTGGTTCTCAAAAGGTGAGCTGGCCTGGACCCAATCACACACAGCCCACACCCCAGTTGTAGACTCCCCAGTATTACAGGATCACAGGCTCATAGAAAGGACAGGCTCCAATCAGAGACAGGGAGGCCAGAGAACACCAGAAATAACCAGTTGGCAAGAGGCAAACATAAGAACATAAGCAACAGAAATCAATTTGACTTGGCAACATTAGAACTCAATTCTCATACCACGGCAAGTCCTGGATACCCCAATACGCACTTGAAACAAGATTCATGTCTAATCTCTCATTTCATTAAGAGCACTTTAAGAAGGACATAAATAACTCCCTTAAAGAAATGCAGAACACAAGAAGTAGAAGCCTTTAAAGAGGAAATGCCTAAATCCCTTAAAGAAATGCGGGAGAAGGAAAAAAAAAAAAAAAAAAAAAAAAACAGGTGAAGGAATTGAACAAAACTGGCCAGGATCTAAAAATGGAAATAAAATTATTAAAGAAAACTCAAAGGGAAACAGCCCTGGAGATGGAAAACTTGGGAAAGAGAACAGGAGTCACAGATTCAAGTTTAGACAACAGAATACAAGATATAGAAGAGAAAATCTCAGCAGCATAAGATACAATATAAGACATCAACACAACAGTCAAGGAAAATGCAAAAGATAAAACCTACTATCTCAAAACATTCAAGAAATCCAGGACACAATGAAAAAACCGAACCTGAAAATAGTAAGTATAGAAGAGAATGAAATTCCCAACTCAAAGAACCAGCAAACATCTTTAACAAAATTATAGAAGAAAACTTTCCTAACCTAAAAAAAGAAATTCCCATAAATATACAAGAAAGGCTTCCAGTCTGAAACTTGTGCCCTGAGCAGACCTTGGGCACTGGGTCAGGACCCAGTCCCACAATACCCAGAGGAAGCTCTACTCCCAGGTGCTCTAACAAGTCCAGAATCAGAGGAGAGAAGGCCATAACATCTGCTCTAACACCAGGAGTAATTGGGATCCCCCTGGGATCCAGGGATGCAGGAACCCCTGCCTGGCCATTGGCATGGGCTTTTTCTGGTCTGAACCTGTGTCCTGAGTAGACCTTGGGTGCTAGATCCGCAACAGCCAGAAGAAGCTCAACTCCTAGGTGCTCTGCATGCCCAGAATCACAGGATCTCAGGAGGTTGGTCACACCAGGATTTTGGGTTCCCAGAGGCAGCTTGACTACCAGGAGCTCTGACATACCCAGGATCTCAGGATCACAGAATCCCAAAATTACAGGATCAAAGAGACAGCTGAACTCTGAGGAGTTCTGATACAACCAGAATCCCAGGAGGGAGAGTGTCCAGTCAGAGACAGTGAGGGCATGTAGCACTAGAGATAAATAGATGATGAGAACCAAGCTCAATAACATAGGCAATAGAAACTAAGGCTACTTGGCATATTCAGAACCCAGTTCTCTCACCACAGCATGTCCTGGATACTCTATCACACAGGAAAAGCAAAATTCAGATTTAAAATCATTTGTCATAATGATGATAGAGAACTTTAAGAAGGACATAAATAATTCCCTTAAAGAAATACAGGAGAACACAGGTAAATATGTAGAAGCTTTTAAAGAAGAAACACATACATACCTTAAAGAATTTCAGGAAAACACAACCAAACAGGCGAGGGAGTTGAATAAAACCATCCAGGATCTAAAAATGAAAATAGAAACAATAAAGAAATCACAAAGAAAGAACACAGACAATGAGGTGAAAGAATTGAACAAAACCATCCAGGATCTAAAAATGGAAATAGAAACAATAAAGAAATCAGAAAGGGAGATGACCCTCGAGATAGAAAAACTAGAAAAGAGATCTGGAATCATAGACACAAGTATCACCAACAGAATACATGAGATAGAAGAGAGAATTTCAGGTGCAGAAGATACCACAGAAAACATTGACACAGCAGTCAAAGAAAATGCAAAATGCAAAACACTACTAACTCAAAACATCTAAGAAATCCAGGACACAAAGAGAAGACCAAACCTAAGTATAACAGGTGAAAAAAGAGAGTGAAGATTTTCAACTTAAAGGACCAGTATCTTCAACAAAATTGTAGAAGAAAACTTCCCTAACCTAAAGAAAGAGATGCCCATGAACATAAAAGAAGCCTACAGAACTCCAAATAGGCTGGACCAGAAAAATTGTTTTTCCTGTCACATAATAGTCAAAACACCAAATGCACAAAACAAAGAAAAATATTAAAAGCAGTAAGAGAAAAGGTCAAGTAACATATAAAGGCAGATCTTTCAGAATTACAACAGACTTCTCACCAGAGACTATAAAAACTAGAAGGTCCTGGGCAGATGTCATACAGATGCTAAGTGAACACAAATGCCAGCCCAGGCTACATTACCCAGCAAAACTCTCAATTACCATAGATGGACAAACTAAGATATTCCATGACAAAACCAAATTTACACAATATCTTTTCACAAATCCAGCCCTACAAAGGATAATAGATGGAAAACTACAACACAAGGAATGAAACTATACCCTAGAAAAAAGCAAGGAAGTAATCTTCTTTCAACAAACCCAAAAGAAGATAGCCACACAAACATAATTACACCTCTAATAACAAAAATAACAGGAAGCAGCAATCACTTTTCCTTAATATCTCTTAACATCAATGGACTCAACTCTCCAATAAAAGACATAGACTAACAAATTGAATATGTAAACAGGACCCAACTTTATGCTGCATACAAGAAATGCACCTCAGTGGCAAAGACAGACACTATCTCAGAGTAATGGGCTGGAAAATATTTTCAAGCAAATGGTCCCAAAAAAACAAGAAGTAGCCATAAGATTGATTAGTACTGACTTTCAACCAAAAGTTTTCAAAAAAGATAAGGACAAACACTTCACACCCATCAGAGAAAAAAAAAATCTACACAGATGAACTCTCAATTTTGAACATCCATGCTCCAAATGCAATGGCACCCAAATTCATAAAAAAACAAACAAACAAACAAACAAACAAACAAAACAACAAAACAAAACCTGTACTAAAGCTGAAAGCACACATTGCACCTCACACAGCAATAGTGGGGAACTTCAACACGCCACTCAGCAATACACACATCATGGAAACAGAAACTAAACAGAGACACAATGAAACTAACAGACGTGTGTGAAACCACACCACCACAATCATGGGCCAAGCCAGCCTTAGCTCTCTCTTGAGGCATCAGCAGCTAATGCTTCTCATGTCTTTCCTTCAAAGGAAAAGGCAGACCATGAGAAAAATAACCCCTCAAACTCAAGGCAAAATTCTCATTGCCAGTGTGTGCTACAGATGCCCCATCCGGTATTGTTTGGCTCAAACACAACTCTTGGAACAAGATGCAGAGCACAGGTTGGAAAGAAGATGTTGGTCAGAGATGGTTGGTGATTTTTTTTCCTAAATTTGTACTTGTACAACATAAGAAATCTTGCTGTGATTCAGTTTTCTACAACAATCCAAGCAAATTCATATAAGCAATATTTCCTCAAATGACTTTAAAAGATGGATCTTCTGGTTTCCCATAAATCATTTCAATTACTTACTCCTCAGTTCTGCTGGTATGTACACTTATTAAGTGGTAGAAAAAAATGGCAAATTCAAAATTCAGTGTTTCAGTTTTTGTCCCGGGAGAAATTGCAGGAGGGGTGTGTCCCAGGCTGGAAAGACCACTCTTGATTGTGCTTCTCATTCCTCGGCGCTTCCTGTCTCTGCAGCTGTTCTTCTGGCTCCTTTGTAGGTTCTTTCTTCCACCCTTTCAACCCCCTAACACTAGCTAGAAACGAAAAAAGCATAGAGGGGAAAGGGGACCATTTATCATTGGATGACTTCCTGCTGATTAGCAGTGTCAAGTTCTTTGGAGCAAGTTTGATCTTCCTGTCAGGATATCTAATTTCTTCTTGATGGTGTCTTAATATGAGATGGATGAAGATGCCCAAAACTATATATTGGAGAAAAATACAGCCTCTTCAAAAATGGTGCTGAGAAAACTAAATGTCCACATACAGAAAAATAAAATTAAATTCCAAACTGCTGAGAGAGAGAGAGAGAGAGAGAGAGAGAGAGAGAGAGAGAGAGAGAAGATATAACAAATAAAACCAAATAAATTTTAAAAAATCATCAGATCCTACTAAAAAAGCCTATACTCAACAAAACTGGAAAATCTGGATGAAAAGGATAATTTTCTAGATAGATATCAGGTAGCAAAGTTAAATCTGAATAAGATAAGCCATCTAAATAGTCTCATAACAAAAAAGAAGTAGCAGCAGTCATTAAATGTCTCCCAACCAAAAAAGCCCAGGACCAGATGGTTTTAGTGCAGAATTCTCTCAAAACTCCAAAGAATTCCTAATAACAATACTCTTCAAACTATTCTACAAAATAGAAACAGAGAAAACATTACCTAATTTGTCCTATGAAGCCACAATTATGCTTATACCTAAACCATACAAAGACTCAACAAAGAGAACTTCTGACCAATTTCCCTCATGAATATCGATACAAGATACTCAATAAAATTCTCACAAACTGAATTCAAGAACAAATCAAATGATTATTTACCATGATCAAGTAGGCTTCATCCTAGGGATGCAAGGATGGCTCAATATACTCAAATCCATCAATGTAATCCACTATATAAAGAAACAAAGAAAAAAAAACACATGATCATCTCATTAGATTCAGAAAAAGCCTTTGAAAAATACAACACACATTCATATTAAAAGTATTGGAGAGAGCAGGAATTCAAGGTTCATATCTAAATATAATAAAGCAATATATAGCAAACCAATAGCCAACATCAAAGTAAACTGACAGAAACTCAAAGCAATTGCATTAAAATTAGGGACAAGTCAAGGCTGCCCACTCTCTTCTTACCTATTCAGTATAGTACTAGAATTTCTAAGCAGAGCAATTAGAGAACAAAGAGAGATCAAAAGGATACAAATTAGAAGGAAGAAAGTAAAAATATCACTATTTGGAGATTATATGACTTTATACATAAGGGACCCCAAAAATTTTACCAGAGAGCTCTTACATCTGACAAACAACTTCAGCAAAGTTGATGGATATAAAATTAACTCAAATCAGTAGCCTTCCTCTACTCAAAGGAAAAATGGGATGAGAAAGAAATAGGGAAATAACACCCTTCACAATAGTCACACATAATATAAAATATCTTGGTGTGACTAACCAAGCAAGTAAAAGGTTTTTATGAAAAGAACTTCAAATCTATGAAGTAATCAAAGAAGACCTCAGAAGATAGAAAGATCTTCCATGTTCATAGATTAGCAGGATTAATATAGTAAAAATGGCCTTCTTGCCAAAAGCAGTCTACAGATTCGATGCAATTCCAATCAAAATTCCAACTCAATTCTTCATAGAGTTAAAAAGATCAACTCTCAAATTCATTTGGAATAACAACAACAACAACAACAAAAATTAGGATGGTGAACACTATTCTTAGCAATAAAAAAGACTTCTTCGGGAATCATCATCCCTGACCTCAAGCTGTACTATGAAGCAATAGTGATAAAAACTGCATGGTATTGGTACACAAACAGGTAAGTAAATCAATGGAATAGAATTGAAGACCCAGAAATGAATCTACACATGTATGGCCATTTGATATCTGACAAAGAATCTAAAACCATCCAGTGGAGAAAAGACAGCATATTCAACAAATGGTGCTGGTTCAACTGAAGGTCTGCATGAAGAATAATGCAAATTTATCCTTTCCTATCTCCTTGCACAAAACTCAAGTCCAAGTGCATCAAGGACCTCCACATAAAATTACATACCTTAAAACAAATAGAAGAGAAATTGGGGAAGAGCCTCTAATACTTGGGCACAGAAGAGTTTCTGAACAGAACACCAATGGCTTATGCTCTAAGAGCAAGAATCAAAAAATGGAACCTAATAAAATTGAAGTTTCTGTAAAGCAAAGGACTAAATGGCAACCCACAGATTTAGAAAAGATATTTACCAACCCTACATCCAATAGAGGGTTAATTTCCAAAATATACAAAGAACATAAGTAGGTAGAGTCCAGAAAACCAAATGATTCTATTAAAAAGTGGAGTACAGAGCTAAATAGACAATTCTCAAGGTCACACAAGTCAAAAGGCTAAGTTCAAAACCACAAGTAACAGCAGGTATTGGCAAAAATGTGGAGAAAGAAGAATACTCCTCCATTGCTGGTGGAATTGCAAGATAGTAAAACCACTTTGGAAATCAGTCTGATGGTTCCTGAGAAAATTGGTAATAGTTCTACCTAAAAATCCAGTTACACTGCTCCTGGACATATACCCAAAAGATGTTCCAAAATATAGCAAGGACACATGCTCTACTATGTTTTTAGCAGCCTTATTTATAATAGCCAGAAGCTAGAAACTACCAGATATCCCTCAACAGAAGAATGGATACAGAAAATTTGGTACATATACACAATGGAGTACTACACAGTGATTAAAAACAATGACTTCATGAAATTCTTAGGTAAACTGATGGAACTAGAAAATATCATCCTGAATGAGGTAACCCAGACACACACACACACACACACACACACACACACACACACACACACACAAAACCCACACACATAGTGTATACTCAATAATAAGGGGATACTAGTCCAAAAGGTCACAATGCCAATGATACAACCTATAAACCACATGGAGTGTAGAAGTAAGGAAGACCAGGGCATGAATGATTCAGTTCTGCATTGAGGGAGGACGTGAAGATTGTAGGAGATGGAAGGAGAGGGGAACAAGGGAGGGAGAAAGGAGGGGAAGGAAATAAGGGTGGCCGTATCAGAAACCAGAGGAGGTGGGAAAGAGGTACAGAGGACAAGGAAATCTAACAGAAAATAGGTAGCAGGGGAGATGAGGAACTGGAGATAGCCACTGGAGGGTCCCAGACAACAGAGAAGCGTGAGGTTCCCAGGACCCAATGGGAATGATTTTAACTGTCTTGCACAGATTAGGGGGAGATGGTGACTGTGGAGACCACCTCCAGTAGATATGCACTGCCCCTGGTTGAGGATTGGGGACACCCACCCATTTCAAAACTTTTTAACCCAGGTTTCCTGTCCAAAGAAAAAAACAGGGACAAAAAATAGAACAGATACTGAAGGAATGGCAAACTGGGACGGCCCCACCTTGGGATACATCATGTCTGCAGATACAAAACCCAACATTGTTGCTGTGGTCAAAAGGCGCTTGCTGACAGAAACCTAATTTAGAGGTTCCTTGAGAGGTCTGGCAAGCAACTGACCAATGCAATATGGATGCTTGGAACCAACCATCAGACTGAACTCAGGGAACCTGGTGGTGGAGTTGCCAGGAGGACTGGAGGAGTGTAGGCAAATTACAACTCCATTGGAAGAACAACACAGGCTGATCTAACTACCCAGTTCTCCCAAAATCCAAAACACCAGCAAAGGAGTGTACCTGGAGAGATCCATGGCTTCAGGTACATGTATGTAACAGAGGATGGTCTTGTCTGACAGCAACAGGAGAGGCCCTTGGTCCTGGAGAGGTTTGATGCCCCAGAGTATGGTGATGCTGGAGTGGTTGGATGGGAAACTGTGAGTGGGTGGGGGAGCAATCTCATCCAGGTAAAGGGGAGGGGGGAGGGCAGAAGTGGGATAGAATGCTAGTGGAGGGAGTAACCAGGAAGTGGGGTATTATTTGAGATGTAAACAAATGGGATGATTAATAAAAAATATATTGTATAAATATATAAAATTATAAAACTAGGTAAAACATAAAAAATATTTTTAGAGGAAATAATTGACAATTCTATTAATATATACCACATATATTTATACATAACATACTTCTTTAACAGTCTTTTGATAGTGTTTCCTAAAATGATGTATTTTCCTCATAGAATAACTGGTATATTATTTCAGAAAAAAGTAGTTTGTCCCAATTGTGCACATAAAAAATGTATTCCATGCAATATAAAATAGTGTACTATTTTTCAAATTAATGATATGAGAATGTAATAATAAATAAAAATTTATGAGAACATAATTCTAGGTGTTCATATTGCATGTGGCTTGAATCCTAGAATCCTCTCTAAAGCAGCAAAGGAATGAAGAAAAGACAGACATGCATATATATATATATATATATATATATATATATATATATATATATCCAGAAAATATAGGGTCAGGTGAGATGTGTACTCTAATGAAGCTGAACCTACTACCACCACCACAACTTTGAACCTTAGAGCGTTTATTATATACAGTGCAAAGTGGACAGGGCTTAGCCAATCTCTGTAGGAGGTCTCTATAGATGAGTGGTCTTAGGCTGTAGAATCAGGGAGGATAAAGCTGTAGTTCCTACACTGATAAACACGTGTACTTGGAAAGAGCATGTTTTTTGCCTTTCTGAACTTGTGTGAGAACACTTTGTTAACATTTCATAGATAGTATGCCTTGGAATCCTCTGCATGATTGTACCTATATCAAAAATACACATTCTTTCAAGATTTCACGAACTCGGGGCTTGATGGACTCTCTACAGACATGGATGTAAAAAAAGTTTAAAAAATGCATAGAACTGTATCTTGGTATCTCATATGGGAGGGGGATGTTACAAATCCTTGGAGACTAAAAATTCATCTCATAGGTTCAGAATGTCTCAGGGAAACTTCTTCAAATATCAGATGCAGTGAGGGAGGAATTTATGTTTCATTCAACAACCATGATGAACTGAGCACTTGAGAAGCAGAGATGTTAATTCTCTACTCTCACTGTCAGAATACCCCTACTATTTCCCTCAGATGTGGAAGGAATGAATGGAAACAAGCAGAGGATCTTTGTCAATACTGACCGGAAAGGATGGATATTCTCAGATTTTTCACCGAAGTGACACCTGGTGAGGTATAGCAGGCATATGATAAATTTTCAGAAATGATTTTTTAATTTGTAATATAGTGATGTAACAATTGGGTGTTGTGGGCAGTGTGATATGCTTAATACAACCAGGGTCTATTTGCTTCGTAACTACTTGTTTTTGAGAAAACAGCATAAACCCAAGTACTTAGATTCCTTTCCTTAATAAAGATCCTGTGACTGATGTTATAAGTTAATAAAATAATACATGAGGAATTGTAAGAATTCTTCACAGCATTCAAGTGACCACAGAGCTCAGATAACTGCATTTTGATGGTTGGATTGAAAGCTTTGAGCTTGTGTGATAAATGTGTGGCACAAGGGTATAATAAATTGAAATGCTCCCACCCTCTGCCTTATCGATGTGCTGATAGTAAATTCAAAGTGTTCTACTTCCACAAATACACCTAACACGGTACAGAGAATGTTACTAATAGAAATTTTGGGAAGTCACAAAGTAAAGTCTTCTGGTTTAACCATTTCCACTTAATTTCTCATAAGCATTAGGTTTGATCTCAGAACTGATCAGGAAATCTAAACAGTTACAGTTCTGAACGGCTTCAGTGCTGGTAGTTGTGGCTTGGTCTCCCTCTTAAAATGAAATTAATCACCAAGCCAACAAAAAGAAGCTTCAGAAATCCATTCAGGGAAATCTGAAAAGAAGCAGCAGATTTATTTCCTTTATACTTCAGAACTAGTAAGAGAAGTAAAGTTTATACATTTAGGGCAATTAAAGAGCAATACTGAGAAGAAACAGAAGTGATTAGGAACGTGAAGAGAACAACCTTCCTAGAGAGTCATAGAAAGGAATGTGCTTAGCCACAAACACACGCAAGAACTGTGTCAATTATTGAAAGAAGACATTCTCAGATAAGAATTAAGACGTGTACACAGAGGTAAAGATAGACAATTTAAAATAGGATTTCTTCATTCATAATAACAGTATTTTGTTGGCATATACTTTACAAACAACATTTTATAATGATAACCATTCTACTCATCCCTCTGATGATTTTGTATGATAAATACACTACATAGCAAACACATTCTACTCTAGGTGGATATATTGGATCTTTAACTTTGAATGGAAAGGAAACACTACATAATATGGATGGTAGAATCAGGTAGACACACTCCCTTTGGTCACTGCTCAGGTAATGGCTTGATGGCCTCAGTTTGTGCTGTGAAGGACACCTGAGCCAGATCAGAAACAGATACAGAATCCTGAAGTCCATGACTCTTAAGGGACAGAAAGACACACAGAATATCAGAACTGTGGAGAAAATGAATTGGTCACTACATGACAGTATGCATTTGATATCAAAGAGTATTTTAAGTGCTCCCACTTAAAATATGAATCCACGGTATGGTCATTCATGGAAAGGTGACAGTAGATTAAAATGATTATTATAAGATGGCCTGTTATGTTAGCTCATTTTGTTCACTTCTAGTTAATCTTGTGAATGATCTTCAAGCTAAGAATTGCAGTTTAATTTTGTGGGTGTAATCATAATGTTTAATTTTAAGTATGTTGATTAAAATATTTACTACAAATAAAATTTAACATTTTATGTCACCTTAAATATATTTTATAGAATATATTTAATATATCTATAATTGAACATTTCATTTTCATTTTATTTTCTCTCTTAAATTTTTAAAACACTTCCTCTTTATTGTCTTATAGTTTTATTTATACAGTCATGTGATAGTAATTTGTAATAGTCTTATTTGCATATCTTAACTCTTATGAATGTTTGCCTTTTTTATTTTTCAGCATTTCAGTATTCATTAGTCTACTGTAAAATTTTCTCACCTAATTTTTAGAATACAATTTTGGGTATGGAGTCAGTCCTATTTCAAAAATGAAGACATGTCTGGTGGTCTGCAATTATTTTAATATGTATTCTAAATGTCCACATGAAAGAAGTAGTGTCTCAGTAACTGAATACATTTTAAAATGTGATTATAAAAAGACATTTTTTGATGGATTAATATTTCATCTTACTTTGGAAATACTGGCACTGGTTAAAATAATGTTGACATTTATAGTCACATGTTCTTTTTGATAAAATTGATTACAAATAGTATTGAGTGGTCTGCATAAGGCAGAAGGGGCTTATAATCTCAGTCCTTAGAAGTGAAGTGTGAAGAATGGTTGTTCAATGTCAACAGAAGCTACATGATGAATTAGTTTTCAGGCTGTGCTACATCTGACCTTGTCAATTCATCTAAAATATAAAACTCTCATGTATCATTCTTTGCTCAAAATCTTTGAGGTGGTAGCTGATTCAACTCTGCGTGGCTTTTACATGCCAAATTCTTGCTCACCTAATTTTAAAATGTATTTTGCTCATTTTTAGATAATTCCACACATGTGCACAATTTATTATAGTCATATTTACTTATGTTAGAAGCACCCATAGAGAAAGTAGATATTTACAAACTTCCTTTTAACAGTTTTATGTAGTTTAATTTTGAATAGGACAGACAAAAATGTATAGAAGGTTCTAGGCTATCACTCCATTCATTAAGTATGGTCACAATGTTTTGCCATGTATGTGTTTGACAATACAATGAAGTATACAGGTACACAAATGCCACAACTACACAGCAAATTTTATTTATGTCTAGACTTAATTTCAATTATTATCCTTTTATGAGTTGTATAACTCAATTCAGACTACTCCTTATGTTTAAGCCAGTTAACTTCTAAATGATAATATCATAAACTTTATGTTCATAAATCTGATTATAGTATACTTCTATTCTGGACGCTGTAACTTACATGTTAGAAACACTTTAATGCAGAAATGATAGTGTCATTAGATAAGAACTACTGAGCATCTTCAATAGAACATAAGAGTTAATTTTATACATATACATAATTTATTGTAATTATATTCACTTCTCTTTATATATAAGAAACACCCACTAAAAAGTATTTAAAAACCTCTCTTTAACAGAAATGCCTGTGGGTGGGTATGGGAGCAAACACACTGTACTATAGATTAAGAATGATACAATCTATTGTGCATTAAAGCCATCCTATCCTACTGCACTCAATGAAATAAAACAGTTTACTTTGTGAATAAAAATAAAGAAAATCATTTATGAGCTTTTGCTATGCAAGTATAAGACTTGAAATTATAATTACCTTATAAACCCTGTGTTATTTTTAATACATAATTTCTCTTCTTTTATTTATTATTTTATCATATGTGGGGAGGGGATTGAGACATGGTTTCACTGTGTATCCTTGGCTGTTCTAGAACTTGCTATGTAGACCAGGCTGGTCTCAAACTCACATGTGCCTATGTTTCATAAATGCTGAGATTAAAGGCATGTGCCATCCCCATGAAGCTATCATCATTTTTCATGTAATTTTCACAAAAGACCCCCCCCCCATTAAACCAACTTTTTATTGGGTATTTTATTTATTTATATTTTAAATTATTTTAAATGTTGTCCCCCTTCCTGATTTCCCCTCCACAAACTCTACCATCTTATGCCCCCTCCCATTTGCCTCTATTTGGGTGCTCTCCCAACCACCCATGCCCACCTCACTGCTCTAGCATCTCTTTAGGTTGGGGTATAAGCCTCCAAAGACCAAGGCCCTCCCCTCCCAGTGATGCCAGATAAGGCTATCCTCAGATATATATAGAGAGAGATATAGATAGAGATAGAGATAGAGATAGAGATAGAGATAGAGATAGATAGATATAGATATAGATAAATATATCTATATATAATATATATTATTATGTATATAATATATATTATATTATATAATATAAAAAGATATAGATATAGCTATATATCTATATATCTATATCTATATATATAGATATATATAGATATAGATATATAGATATATAGATATATAGATATAATCTATATCTATATAGCTAGATATGAATATATAGCTATATAGATATCTATATCTATAGATATATAGATATATAGATGATACATAGATACATAGATACATAGATACATAGATACATAGATACATAGATATATAGATATATAGATATATAGATAATTTATATCTATATAGATAGATATAGATATATAGATATATAGATATCTATATCTATGTAGATAGATGTATAGATATATAGATATCTATATCTATGTAGATAGATATATAGATATATAGATATATCTGGAGCTATGGGTCTCTCCATGTGTACTCTTTGGTTAGTGAGTTAGTCCCTGGGAGCTCTGGGTGGTAAGGTTAGTTGATATTATTCTTCCTAGGGGTTGCAATCCCCTTCTGCTTCTTCAGTCCATCCCCGAACTTTTCCATTGGGGTTCCCAGGCTAAGTCCAATGGTTGGCTGTATCTGCATCTGCACTGGTCAGGTGCTGGCAGAACCTCTCAAGGTACAGCTATACCAGACTCCTGTCTTCATTTCATGGATGAAGCAGAGACTGAAGTAAAGGCCATCCAGAGACTGCCACATCTAGGGATCCACGCTATGGCAGACACCAAAGCCCAACATTATTACTAAAACCAACTTTTATAATTAAAGCCTAAGGCTTATAAATTTTTAGGGTTATAACATAACCTGATCAGTGCTACAGTATATGAATGTAAATCTCAGGAATCTAGAGAAGTTTCCCTTTTTATTTCCAAAGTATCATCATTGTAAGAAATGTCATGTTTTATTATGACATTTTCAAGCATGTGTAGCATGCCCTGTCTTTTTCTTTGTTTTATTTTTTAAATTGGATATTTTATTTATTTACATTTCAAATGTTATCCCTTTTTCTCATTTCCACCCCCAAACACACCCTATCCCATCTCCCCTCCTTCTGCCCCTACACATCTACCCACTCCCACCTTCCCGGCCTCAAATTCCCCTGTACTGGGGCATCCAGCCTTCATGGAACCAAGGACCTCCTCTCCCACCTATGCCTGACATCACTATAAGAAATGCCATGTTTCAGTACGACATTTTCAAGCATCTGTCTTTTTCTTATTCATTGCATGTCTCTGCCTTTTTTGCTTTGTTCCTGAATGATAATATGTAAATTAATCTGTCAATTATATTTGATCATTGTCTGATATAATCACTCACAGAATAGTTTTTACACTGTTCTTTCCTTGGCTTGAGCTTGTGGATGGGTACAAATCTCAGATTACAGATGATAGTGAGCTATACTACTTTTGTAGCATTTATGGATCAGCTGTCTGTAAGTAAGGTAGCAAAGTTTTCAAATTAATAAATTGCCCTTGTTATGGTAAGGACAGGTTACCATGAATGATATTTTAACATTTTCCATTTGCCCTTTCACATTAAACTTAGAGATGACTATATAAGCTATTTATAAATGTATTTTATGGTAATTTAATATAAAATTATATCATGCCTTATATTATGCCTTATAGAATATTTTCTTAAACAAGTTAACTTTAAATAGATAAATGCCAATTAATTGAGTCTTAAGATTTTAAATTATATTCAACAAGTTGTTTGTTCCACTATGTGTTGCCAACAATTTCTATATGTAACTGATCTATCATCTTCTGAATAAGCATTTACTCTTTTTATGTTATGAATATACTTCATTCATAACACAGACAACATAAAAAGATGCTTTAATGTTTATAGAGAGGAGACTATAAAGAACAGCAGTGAAATAAAATCGTCACTAAGAAAAATCCCTTCGTATTTCCTGAATCTATGAAGACCTGTCAGCATGAAGGCTTCTGTTTCTTAAATTCCAGAATTAATAAGTTTTTTTCTGTACTTTAAATAATTCTGTACTTTTATTGTAATTTTTACAGGCATAAATAACAATCAACCTTCCCTTACATTGATTGTGAAGTTGAATCTTGAGGAACAGTTATTTACTTTTTTAGCAACCTCACCCTAATGCCATGAAAACAGCATAATTTTCATATACTTTTGATCATGTTTTTAAATGATGAATTAAGAGGGACATATCACCACTTTTAACATAAATTCATTTGATTTGTAATATTGACCCACACCACAGCTATTTTATTATTACAAATCATAAATTAATTTATCTGAAGTTCCAATCTATGTTGTACTTTTAAAGAATTTTGAAATATGAACATAATGTTAGGAGCATTGTACCACAGTTTCTCTTTTATTTCCTATTGGCTAATTGGGCAATGCTTCAATCAGCCACAGCAGACTTCACAATCCTGCATCATCTCATTTGAATATCTGATACAATTAATAAGCTATAGTATTTTATTCACACATACAATGTAGTTTCAAGTTATTTTCTAATATTTCAGTTATTTTCTAATATTTCAGATCAATTATAAAGTGATAAAAATGGGCACTTCAAAGGTAAACTATTTCCATCCTCTAACCCAAGTAATAGGAGATACTTTAAGATATTTTATCCTTAATTTCAAATGTAATTAATTTTAAGTAATCAATAATTTTATGTCTCAATTCTATATATCACACAACTATATATACTCTTTTAGTTTTTAATATTTTGTTTAAATGATAATAAAATTAATCAATAATTGTTGATTGATGCATAATAAACTTATATGACATTTTTATCATTATTACAGATTTTTACATGAATATATTTTGCTTCCATCTTTCTATTGAGAGTCATGGAAAACCAGAGCATTGTCAGTGAGTTCATACTCTTGGGGCTTTCTCAGAATCCCAAAATTGAGAAGATATTGTTTGTTGTATTTCTGTTGGTGTACCTAGCAACAGTTGGAGGCAACATGATGATTATAGCAACCATTATCTACAGCCCTGCATTGCTGGGTTCTCCCATGTATTTCTTCTTGATATTCCTGTCCTTACTGGATACTTGCACTTCTACTGTTGTCACACCCAAGCTTATTTTAGATTTCTTCTATGAGAGGAAGACCATCTCCTTTGAAGGTTGCATGACACAACTGTTTGCTTTTCACTTCTTTACTGGTGCGGAGGTCATTGTCCTAGCAGCTATGGCCTATGACCGCTATGTGGCCATTTGCAAACCCCTTCACTACTCGTCCATCATGACCTGGAGACTCTGTGGTATTTTGGTGGGGGTGGCTTGGGCAGGGGGATTCTTACATGCTATTACACAAATTATCTTTACTTTGCAGCTACCATTTTGTGGACCCAATGTTATTGATAATTATATTTGTGACTTATTCCCATTACTCAAGCTTGCTTGCACTGATACACACATTTTTGTCATTTTGGTCTTTGCAAATAGTGGCTCTATCTGCATCATTATCTTCTCCTTGCTGCTTGTCTCCTATGGTGTCATCTTGTTCTCTCTGAGAGCTCATAGTTCTGAAGGACGACTTAAAGCTCTTTCTACCTGTGGATCCCATATTACAGTTGTTGTTTTGTTCTTTGTCCCATGCATATTAATATATGCACGAACTACATCACCATTCCCATATGAGAAATATGTGGTTATATTTGTCAATGTCTTGACACCACTGCTCAATCCTATGGTTTACACATTCAGGAATAAGGAAATCAAGAATTCCATCAGGAAAATGTACAGAAGATCTAAAGTGGTTTCTGATAACTATTAAAATATTATACTTACAGTGCTGAGGGGATGGGTAAGAGTAGTTGCTAATTATGATATAAGCTGGGATTCTCAGAACACATGTCAGAATCCAGTCATATCACTCCATGTTTAACTCAATTTTCATGATATTTTTATCAATGAGTTCACCAGACTGCTAATCAACAACAGTGAGTTCATAGTCAAAGATTAGTGGAGACTTAGGCATAAAGAAATGAGATTTGGTGTCATAAATAGCCATAATAAGTGATCTCTTTTGGCTCTAAGTTCATGTGTATAGGAAGAAATACTGTCCAACTCTCATATATACAGATATGTATGTTTCATACCACATAATAGATACACAAACATAAGGACACATATAAAACCTTACACTTAGAAAATAAAAGCAAAGAATAAAAACATCAATATTTCTACCAATAGGGTATGGCTATGCAATAAATCCTAGCTAATCCTCCCTGTTCCAACAAAACCACTACTTTTCCCTAGAAAGACAGCCCAATATTAACCACTTTAGTCCCCAAGTCCAGGGAATAGGGGTGCTGACTCTTCATTGACTTCTTCAAGCTGATTACGGGCATTGAGATATTAAAAGAGGGGTCGGGGGAAGAGTAAATTGATAAGCCTCTGATGCTGTGTCTTCACTGCATCCAGATGAAATTCCAGGACATCAGAGGTTTGGGCAGGTCTGCTCAGTTTGCTTGATGAGTAGATATACCAAGGCTGTGTATTCTGCAATACACAATTCTCAAAACAAGTTTTAGTATCAAGATAATTTTTTTAGAGGGCTGACAATATTTACATTTCAAATTTTATCCCCTTATCCCTTTCCCCCTACCACCCAGGAACCCCTTATCCCATCCCCTCTCCTTGTGCTTCTATGAGGGTGTGATTTTCCTGTTTCTATGATGCTGTTTCGATCAACATAAACTGCCTCCTAAATTTCTAAATCCTTCCGTTTGTGTTAATAAATCTCCTTTTATTCTTTTCTTTTTCTTTCTTTGATGAAGTTATAATTTCTTAAATGGTTCAAAATTTACTTTGATTTCAAATTTAAGGTTTTTATTGGTACAAGCTTCTTATTGATATAAAAGTGAGATGAATATTGATACTCTCATAGGCATTGTGCCTGTATAACACATTTAAGAATACAAGGCTTAGACCCAGTCCTTCTTTAACATTTTTAACTGATTTGAGATGGTTAGCCTGTGAGTTAGGGGACTATAGCAAATTCATGGTTTGGAGTTTATTGTTAGGGTGTTTTCTATAGTTTATTTAGAAATATCTGAGAGGAATTAACAGACAACAGTCCAGATTGCCTTACATGGATAGTTGGTTTTCAAAACGTCAGAAGTCCATAGAATTGACGTTACAAACATTTCTATATTAATGTTCATTTTGATTAGAGACCTGTCTGCTCCTTACAGCTTCCTTTTGTGGATTCTAAGAAGAAATTGAGCATCTTTGGTGTTACTCCAGTTGTGGGGAGACAGCCACTAGGCAAGAATTGCCTCTTTCCATCTACAGACAAATTACTGTCCAGAAAAGGACACACTTGCAGAATAGTCGACTGATTATATCTGCCTAGACAGAGTAATCAGCCTTTAATAACTCTGCATCACTAAGGTCTGTCAGATGATTCTTGGCCAGAAGGCTGAAGATTTGATGCTCTAACATTCTGTAGTATAGGGACTGTCCAGGTGTTCAGCGGTCTCTATAAATTGGCTAAGTTTTAAAAGCTATGCTTAGTGCTTCCTATAATTTCAGTTAACTCAGTCATTCTGGATTTCTGACAGGGTTGAAAACCTATAGTCTCATATCCAATCCTGGCTATTAACTTTAAGAGAAAAGACCTGAGTGGATGGTTTTCAGCTGACATTCACTCTAAAGCCAAGAAAAAAGCCAGGTTCAAAACTAAGTGTTTTAGTTAGGAGAGATGACAGAGGTTCTGGTTAGTCAACAAAATGATGGACTGGGTATTAGGACTATCTTGTACCTCACTGGTACAAATAGGCATAATTATGCTCTAATTGTATTTTGAGAGAAAAGTTTTATTTTAACAGGAAGGGTGATATGTAGGAGGAGCTAAGGGGGAAGGAGTACCGAGAAGAAGAGAAAGAGTAAGGAGAGGAGAAGAAAAGGAGAGGAGAAGCTAGGTGATGAGAGAGAGAAAGAGAGAAAGAGAGGGTGGGGTATGGAGGCAGATGTTCATGTGTCTCCACCAGTCAAAGATAGTTGATATATCCAGGTTAGGTATTGGGTTACACTTTTGATTGAGCATTAAAAACTTATAAAGCCTTTGATTAACATTTAAAAAATTTGTATGAAAGCAAAAAAGGAGAAGGGGGTATGGGATAGGGGTTTTCTAGGGAGGGGAAATGGGGAAACGGGATGCCATCTGAAATGTAAATAAAATATCAAAAAACCCATCAATATTGATTTGTGTAGGTGTGGCATTTATTAACTTATTCTGAACATAATACATCAGTTTCTATGATGTACAATAATTTTGAGGTGAGAAAACTCTTTTTCTCTGTTCAAGTTTTTACTCTGACTTTGCTACTCAATATTGTTATGTGATAATTAAAACCAGTTCAATTTTAAACTTCCCTGAATCAAAGAGAATCTTGCTTTTAAAAGTAGTAAAATGGTTGAAATTCTGACTCTTCCTTTGGAACTAGTAGAGTTCTTCACATTTCAGTATTTTCATTTTAAAAATTGACTGACAAAATAAAGTACATTTGAAATTATGAGAAGAAAAGGAGAAATCTTTCTAAGAAAAGATGGGTGTGTGAGACCTCAGAACCTTAAAATGCAGAGAGAGAAGCAAAAACAGGACCTCACCTCTAGGTGTTCTTGAATCATCTAATTCAACGTCCTCTGTCACCCATAGTACCTCCTGTTCAACAAAAAAGAGGAATTTAGACATTGGCCAGCCTTTGATTAGCATTTCAGTCTTATTGGGCCCCAATGACAACTGTCCTAATGTCAGCCAGAACAGTTACAAAAGAGAATATACCATCATCCATTGTCCCACCTAATAGGCTAAAAAGCTAAGGCAAAAAGAACCGCCCCCCTAGGCCCATGCTGAAAAGGATTAAAACATGAATTCACCAATCTCATACAAAAGCTGTTCCTGATGGAAGATCAGATGACCTAGACATCAGGGTTTCAACAACCCCCAAAACCATTAGAGAAAAGACTCAACCCCATTGGTCCCTCCCTTTCTTAGCCCCACTAATTCTAACTCCCCATTTATTAGTTCCTTCTGGTATCAGCAAAGGGGCAATGGCCAGACCATTATTCTTTCTACTCCTTGCCCTGACTTTGTGGGCCAGGACTCATTAACACTCTTCCCTGGTTTGTCTAGCTCTGCATTTTAACTTTATAACTTATGGTCCTTAGGACCAAATTTATGCTCCCAGAGTGGCCAATGACTCAGACCTTGAGAAAACCGACAAATCAAGGACTTGATACAGTTACAACTCAGAGCGAGAAATGAGAGGATCTAACTCACTTCATTTTGAAATAATCAGACATTCAATATCCCAGAATGACAACCCAGACTTCTCAGAAAAGCTGCAGAAAAGAGACAACCAATCAGCAACTGCCCTGACATCTGTTCAGGGGCTAACAACAAATAAGAAAAAGTTTCTATATGGTAACCCTCTCTTCTTTGAGGTGTGAACCAATTAGAAGTGTACAAATATCCCGTACCATAAGCTCAACCAATCACAATGAAGGTGACCTAAACACAACTAGAAAACCCCTAACAGGCTTTAAAAAGGGGTCTGTGAGCTTCCCTCATGGTCACTGCCATATTGCTTGGATGGCCTAAGCATATACAAACCATCACACACACTTACACACCCGATTTTGATTTCCATTAAAATAAAACCCAACAGCTTGAAGTATGTTTTGTGTTGCACAAGTATAGGCTGTGTCCTTGAGATTTGTTGATCTGTCAGGATTGCAACCTTAAAGAAAACTGACTTGCAGTCTCCTGTCAGCTTCAAATGCCAGTATCTCCTCAGCTAGGGTGCCATCATTAGTTTACTACTTCTATGCTGGGATTTGGTATGATCATTTTTAGACTCTTACAACTGATGTGATTCATGCATACTGCTTTTCTGTAGTGTTCAGAAAAAGTTTTCTTATAGTTATCCATCACTTCTGGCTCTTGTGATATTTTTGAAGACCTTTCTCAATGGTCCCTGAGCCTTGTGGGAAGGAGTATGATGTAGACATCCCATTGGGACTCAATGTTCCTATTCCCTACTCTCTTATTCTCTAAAAATTGAAAATTTATTGGTGCGTGTGTTAATTGTCATCCACAAATAACAAGTTTTTCTGAAAATTGAGAAAAAGAGAAAAATGGGAGTTGAAAGATGCCCTAATCTTGGGTCATTTAATACTATGTCCACTTAACAGAATAATAAGACACTTTCCCATAGGACCTATGACCTATGTAACCACTGGTTATTGTTAGTGCAAGGCATGAGTTCAATCTGGTAGGGCAGGTCATAAATGCAACCGGATAGTCATTGGCTACTTGAATAAATTTTATGTCCCATTATACCAGTGGACATAACTTGTTCAGGTCAATAATTATCAAATCTTTCATGGAATCAGTTGGGTGAGACTGATGTTTAGCTTCATCCTCTGATAGCTTACCTCAAAGCTTCTAACACTATGAGAGGTAGCTAGTATATATGAGAAATTCTGAGACTCATAAGAGAGAGGAGGACTATATACGCATCTGAACTATGGTAATTTTATAGGGTATTTCTTTTAAGAATGTGGTTTTGTGGCATCAGCAATAGTGTCTGTGTTTGGTGGCTGCATATGGGATGGATCCCCAGGTGGGGAAGTCTCTGGATGGCCTTTTCTTCAATCTTTACTCCACTCTTTGTCCCTTTATTTCCTTTAGACAGGAGAAATTCTGGGTTAAATTTTTGAGAATTGTGGGTGGCCCCATCCCTCAACCAGGGGCAGTGCCTAACCTCTGGCTATGGTTGCTACAAGTGCTCTCTCTCCTCTTTGTTGGGTATTTCAGCTAATGTCATCCCTGTTGGTCCTAACAGCCTCTTGCTTTCCTGGCATCTGGGACTTTCTGTTGTCTACCCCCAGATTCCCATCCCTATTGCTACACATCTCTGTTCAATTTCCTGATCCTCTGTACATCTTCCCTCCCCCTGTCTCCTCTCACATCTGATCCTATCCCCGCTTTTTCTCTCCCACTCCTCCCTTCCTCTTAAGTCCAGCCTACCCTCTATTTTGAATGATTATTTTGTTCCCCATTCTAAGTAGGACTGAGGCAGCTACACTTTGGTCTTCCTTCTTCTTGGCCTTCATATGGTCTGTAAGTTGTATCATGGGTATTCCAAACATTTTTCCTAATATTCACTTATCAGTGAGTACATACCATGTGTGTTCTTTTGTGACTGGGTTACCTTATTCAGGATTATATTTTCTAGTTCCATCCATTTGCCTGCAAACTTCATGAAAGGCTTGGTGCCCCAGTGTTGGGGAATGCTAGGGTAGTAGGGCTGGAGTGGGTGGGTGGGTGGAGAAACACCCTCATGGAGGGAGAGGGCAGAAGGGATGGTATGGGTGGCAGTTTTCAGAGAGGAAACCAGGAAGGATAACATTTGAAATATAAATAAACAAAATAATCAATAAAAAGTTTTTAAAAAGAGAATGTGGTTTCATTTTGCCTCTGTCCTGGGAAAAGATCCTCTCATTGTGTATATCACATACATTTAAAATAAAATATTTTTATTAATGAACAGTTTTGGCATAATTCCTTACATATTCATTGAAAGGTAACTTTGGCAGACAGTATTTTAACTAAGTTCTGCAAAGAGTCACTGTATTTCACCAACTATAAAATAGTCCACTCTTTCTGAAAATGATGGTATATGAATTTATTATCAAATAAAACCTCCTCTAAATTGAAAACAAATCCAAGATGGCAATGAAAGCACTGCAAATTGTATAATAAATGAAACATTACACAAAATTGGTTCCTGGATCTCATGTGGCCAGAAATTTTTCAAGTCCTGAGAGAGCTAAGAGTTAGTCTCACAGATTCATGATGTCTCAGAGAATCCTATTTAAATTCCAGATGTAATGAGGAGAAAATTTTGGATCCTTTGTTATGTTTCCAGCAACCATGGTGAATACAGCAATGAGGAAGCAGAGGTAACATCCTCTATCCTTACTGCCAGAGCTTCTCTCTGGCTTTTCCTTGGAGGTGGAAGTATGAGCTGGAAACAAGCAGAGAATCTTGATCATCACTGGATGAAAAGGACAGCAATCTTCAGATTTTTCACAGAAGGGACATTTAGTGAGGTAAAGCAAGTTGCTATGCACCTTTTTGAAGGATGTTTAACTTATAATAAAGTGAAGTAACATGTGGGTATTGTGTGCAGTCCACTGCATTAAGAAAATCATGCTTCTTTCACATCCCAATTATTTATTCTTGAAAGACTTCTATCAACCCTGATGCACAGATTACTTTTCGTACTAGAAATTTTATGACAAAAATAGTGTTTTATCAATTTAATAAAACCTTATGTGACTAGGAGACAAGGGAATAGTACTTCATAAAAATAATTGTTTAAGATCACATGGTGCTCAAATAACTGTTGTAGCAGAAAGTTCTTCCATCTATTTATCCCTCTTAGGGAGTTCTTCCCAGTAATTTCTAGAGCATTCATTTTTCCAGGGTTAATTAAATTAAACATATTTTCAATTTTTCTACTTCATGTTAAAATCAAACAATTTATAAGTTCAGCACAAGTGTATTTTCCTATTAACTGTCTGTCAATACTTTCATTATTTAAACATACGCTCATTAATGAAGTAGTAACTAACCATTATAAAGTTGTATTGAAAGGCAGAAGGCTTTGAGGTTATATAAATAATGTTAACATTAGAAGATGATAAGTAGCAGCATCTCTGTACCTTAAGTAGCTATTGAAATCAAATATAAGATGTTCTAGTTCCACAAATACATACTAGTATAGATGACATAGAAGGAATACATACAGGTTAAAAAAAATTAACTCATATCATATAGTGAAGCCTTCTGATTTAATCTTGTCCACTTAGATTTTTCAAAACATTAGCATTCTTCCTTTGAACTCTTAGAAAAACTAAGTGGGTGAAGCTCTTTAGTGCTAGGATTCTGGCTTGCTCTCTCTCTTAAAATGAGCAGAATCACTAAGATATCAAAGAGGCTTAAGGAATCCATCAGGAAGAACATAAAAAAAAACAGAAAAAAAATCTTTGTCATTTCAGGAAATAATTGGACAAGTAAAATTGAGACATTTAGGGGAAAAGAATAACATGGTGGGCAGAGAAAAGATCAGTAATCTGAAGGAAACATAGTTTTGAGGAAGTCAAGTAAACAAACCATGTTAGCTGTAATCACAGGAAGTGAAACTTTTGCTGGTAGACAATAATCTTTTTAAAAATAGGATGGACTTATGAAATTAAATATATGGAATAATTTCATGTATAATTTTAATAATTTATTATTTATAAAAACAATAGACCGTCTTGTTTGTTTGTTTTCTTTCTTCAATTTTCTTCTTATAGTCATGTTTAGTTCTATCCTTGGTCTCTAGGATCTCAATTTGGACAAGTCATTGGTTGGGCACTTCTAAAAGTTCTATGCCAAATTTATCCCCAGCACATTTTGCAGGCAGGAGAGAGTTTAGGTTTTTGTGGCTTGATTGATGTCCCAGTCCCACTGCTGGGATCCTGGATGTCAGGGTTTGTGCCTAGTGTTATTGTACATTTTTATGCCATGTTTAGATGATACCCTTGGGAGGTCTCCTCTTGTTTTTTTAAGGGAAATAGAGAAGTGAATCTGGGGGAGAAAGGAGGTTAGGGACCTGGGAGGAGAAATGTAGGGGAAACTTCCATCAGAATATAATGTACAAGAAAAGAATTTTAAAAATAGACATTTCTTTTAAATATATTTAAAAGCAACTATTCATAATGGCAGTTCTCATGTGACTCATAATTGATGAAGACCTGTCGTCTGAGGGTGTATTGACACTACAATTATTTGAGCTGTTTATATGAATGTTAGGAAAATACTGGGCAATGTGGATTGTAGATTTTCTTAGGTCACTGCTTAGGAGTTAGTTCAGTGACCTCACTTCCTACTTTGTGCTCCTTAGGGAAACAGTTTACCCATGTAAGAGTTTCAAATGCATGGTTGCTATAGAAACGATTACAGAATATTTCAGTGTAATATAGTAGATATTATCTACTATATTTATAGATAAGAATATAAAATAATACAGTTGTTTCTAAATGAGAGTATGGATGGATTGGAAACCATAATGAAATGAATTGGGATAGGGTCACATCCAATACATGGAAAGATTATAATATAAGGAAGTAGTCCACATAAGATGCCCTATTAAGGTAAATTGTTACTTCCAATTTTTGTAATTAGTATGGACAGAAATATGACATTGTTTTCAGAAACTGAGAGAATATTATATTTTGTGCATTTAATCTTGGTATTAAATTTCCAGTTTCTTAATTAAAATAAAAGAAAAACTTTCTTACTGATGGAGTTTATGATTTTAAGCTCCCTTCTATAAAATAGTTTAATTTTATAATACCTGTGAATGATGAATTAATGTTCCTCATATTTTGTTTATAAAACTTTACTTTAAAAGAACATAGCATTTTATATCACATGATTAGAGTTTTATTTATAAAATTATGTGGTTCTAATTTGTAAGTCTTATTCAACAACATCAGCTATGGTGAATATTTTACATTGTTCTCATTATTCAGTTTTTAGATACTATATTATATTACGTTGTAAATTTCCTCTTATCATTTATTTTTAGAAAAAAAATCTGGGTGTAGAGACCTTTTTTAAAAATAAAAATGTTTTTCAGGTTCTGTAACTATATCTAATGTGCATTCCATAATTATTGCATGAATAAAGAAGGGTCAATGCCATTAAAGTACATTTTTAAATGTTTATTAAAATACATTTTTTCTCTTAACTGATTCAATATTTTCTCACAGTTTTGGCAGGCAGGTATGTTTAGAAAATGCTGCTGTGAATATTAACATGTATATTTAATAAATAAATTTTGCTTATACTGATAAAATTTACCCATTTGTGTGAATGCAGTCACACAAATTTATAATCCCAGATCTATGAGGCAGAGGTATGAAGATTGTAAATTCATAGACATCCTAGGCTACATGGTGAGTCTGTGATCATCCAGAGCTTTTCTCATACCATTGGAGTAAGGTCTGTTCATATTGAGCTGTGGTCACTTGGTTTGTGACACATGGAGATCACGGTTCACATTTGCTTATCGACTATATTATAGAGAACTTTTTATACATTTAAGAATTTCTTACATATGTACAAGGTATTTTGATTCTATCATAACTCCTCCAACAGCAGTAAGTAAGCATATTCAAAGTAATGCTTTATTAATACATTTTTAGAGTAACATAAATAACACAGAACAGACAGCTCAGATCATATCTCACATAGATTCTTTTTGATACTAACACACTACTTTATTATCCATTTATTTGTCAAGATAATGAAGGGAAAATACAAATGCTTGTCTCATCTAAATAATTTCTATTTATATTTGAGTAAATTTTCCATTGTCATATTTATTTTTTATTTATTTTCAAAATAAAAAATAATTACATAATTCCCACTTTCTTGTTCTCCCTCCAACCCCTCCCAAATCCCTTCTTTCCAGGCTTTCTGTGTCTTCTTCCTAACTAACATCAAATTGATAGACTCTTTTTATTACTATTGTAACATGATAGATAAATGAAATAATACAAAAAAATACAGCTGGGGTTGAATGAATCTGTTTATTGTTGCATGTGTATAAATGATATAAGGGGTGATCAGTTGTTGTTGGATACCTAACTAGAAGCTCATTCCTGGGAAAGACAAATTCTCTCTCCCTCAATGGGTCATTATTTGCCTGTAGTTCTTTGTCTAGAGATGGGCCCCTGGGATTTCTGTCTTTCACGTTAGCATGTCTATTGCTGCCCTTGTTCTTGTTTAACAGCCATATTGCTGAGAGATACCATAGGTTTAAAGTCTGTGTCATTTCTTGGAGACAGTCTCACAGAAGTGTTCCTTGTCCTCTGGCTATTACAAATTTTCTGTACCTCACCAGAATTCCCCCTGAGCCTTAGGTGCTGGATTTGAGCTTTAGGCAGATCTGTTGGCCACAAGATCAGTTGATCTGGATAATCTGACCAGATTTGCTTTTCTGTAACCATATCCTTCTGATGCAAAGGATGATCCTTGATGAGAGCTACACTGTTCAGTATGTGTAAGAATGAGTTTTATAATGCTTTTCATTTTCAGGAAATTTCAGATTAATTATTTATCTTGGTGACTGTGATATTGATGATTTTACAAAGTTGTGTCTGGCGCTAATGCATTCAAGGGTATTTACACTTTCTATATATCAGGTTAAGTGAATCTTCTTTATATTGAGGTCTTTGATCCACTTCAAATTGAGTTTTGTGCAGGGTGATAAATATGTACCTACTTGCATTTGCCTACATGCTGATGTCAAGTTAGACTAGAAACATTTGTTGCAGATTTTTTTTTGTTCATTTCCATTCTCACAGAATTAACTGCCTGGGACTCAGGAAGGCTGTTGGAGATCAGAGAACCTGTAGGCCCGACCTAGAAACTCTGCATATTTTTTATTGCTGCATAGCTTGATGTTCTTATGCAATTCCTAACAGTGAGTACAAGGGTTGTCTCTTAGTCTTTTGCATATATTCAATTTCTTTACAAAAAAATCAGGTGTTCATAGGTGTGTGGATTTATGTCTGGGTCTTCCATTAGAATCCATTGATAAACCTATTTCTATGCAAATATTATGTGGATTTTATCACTCCAACTCTGTAATATAGTTTGAAATCAGAGATGGTGATACCTTCAGAAGTTATTTTACTGTATAGGATTTGATTTAGCTATCCCAGATTTGTTTTTCCATATGAAGTTGAATAATGTTTTTTGAAGTCTGTAAAGAAGTGTGTTGGAATTTTTTTTTTGTTTTTTTGAGACAGGGTTTCTTTGTGTAGCCCTGGCTGTCCTGGAGCTCACTCTGTAGACCAGGCTGGCCTTGAACTCAGAAATCCTCCTGCCTTTGCCTCCCAAGTGCTGGGATTAAAGGCGTGCGCCACCATCACCCGGCGTGTGTTGGAATTTTAGTGGCAATTTTATCAAATTCGTAGGTTGCTTTTAGTAAGATGGCCATTTTTACTAAGTTTCTCATACATATTTATGAACATAGAAGATCTTCCCATCTTCTGATACCATCTTTAGTTTCTTCCATGACTTGAAGTTTTCATCATACAAGTCTATTATATCATGTGAAAATAATACTTTGACATCTTTCATTCTAATTTTTAACTTTAAGTATTATATTGAATAGATATTACAAGAGTTGACAGCCTTATCTTGTTCCTGATCTTAGTGGAATTACTTTGATTTTTTTCTCCATTTAATTTGATGTTGGCTATCAGGTTTCTGTAAATTGCCTTTATTAAGTTTAGGTATATTCCTTGCATCCTGATATATCTGTCCAAGACTTTTATCATGAAAGAGTGTTAGATTTTGTCAAAGTCTATTAGCATTTAATAAAATAATCAAATGAGGTTTTTTTTTTTTCAGTTTGTTTACATGGTGGATTACATTGATAGGTTTTTAGTGTGTTGAACCATCCCTGAATCTCTGGGATAAAACTTACTTGATCATGTAGGTCTTTTTGATGTTATGCCAGGTTTAAAGGTCCTGATTTTTCTTTATTGGCTCAATTTACACTTTCAGTCATTGCATTATCTCATTAATTTCCTTTAAGTGTCTGTTTGTGTTTTTATAAATTTTTTTCAAGGGATTTATTAATCCCCTCTTTAAGGACCTTTATTATGCTCATAAAGGCAATTTTAAGGTTTTTATCTTATGCCTCAGCTATATTGCGTTTTCTACCACCTATTACAGTTGTTATGTTGGGATCAAAGAGAGACACATTGTCCTGGCAGTCATTGATTTTGTTTTTATATTGGAGTATAGTTATCTAAGATTGGCATCATTGTAATTTTTGGTACTAATAACTGTTTCCTTACCTAGTTCTCAGGAGAGTGCCTGTGTGTTCCTTGCTAAGAATCCTTCAGAATCCATGTCCAGTGTGAGTGAGGACTGAAGATCTCCATATAACTTTTCTAGGTATTGGAAGCTGAAACTTAGGAATGGGAATTGTGCAAAAGGAGGTGGCTGAGCTGGATTTGGAGGCAGCAGCAAGTGGTCTGCTACAGAACAGCTGATGAGGCTAAGGGGTTAGACTTAGAGGAAAAGCAAGTGAAGATCACCTACCTGCCTATGTGCCAGCAACTCATACCTAACATTTCATACCTTTGATACCACATTCTAATTCTGTCATTGTTTTCATGTGCTTTCCACAAAGAACTTTGTAAACTCCTTCCAAAGAAATTTATTTGCACAAATGAAACCCAAGGATTGTAGAATTTTAGGTGTATAAAATATAATGACCTGTGCCTCAGAAAACAGTAAGCATTTAGGCCTTCTGGGGGCAGGGATCAGGAGTCTAGAGTAGGTTTTCTTTTTTATTTAAATACTATCATTATAAGGGATGTGGATTTTTAAATTAAATATATAAGTACCTCATGATAGACACATTAGTAAGTAATATAGTTCTGTTCTTTTAAAATTACTGTCATTAAAATTGTCACATATTTTTTCATAAGATAATTGAATTATTTTTAATCTCAGATTCTAAATAAAAAATATGCATCTATCCACATATATATTATATATATATGTATGTATTTAAAAAATTTTATACTTAAAAATTATATTTATTATAAACTTTCAGTTGTATAGACAGGAAAGGTAACAGATATTCTTTGTAGCCATGGCAGGGAGGGGAAATGAGCACATAAGATGGAATATTACTTTAGTGTCTGTTAAAGAGGCACATAGGATTTCGAGTGAATTAATGAAATGTAGAATTTTGCAGTCATGTGACAATGAATAACATTTTTGCATTTTCAAATTGACCTTCTTCATAATCCTTAAAGATGAGCATATGAATTGTTTATCAGCATGGTTTACAGTAACATACAAATTTCTAACTATGTGTCACATCATCTTATTAAATAATATTTGTCTAACAAGTAAATAAAACTTTATGTAGCAGATTATTAATTTTCAAGAGTCTAATTCAAATTCAATAAATGACTTCTCTTCTGCAGATATGTGTTGTTACCAATTTTCATATGTGCATTTTTTTCTCCATCACTTGAGCTTTTATCACTTACTGTTATCTTTGTCAAGATGCCACATTGACACCGCAAGATCATAACAAGATGTTTTCTTGTTGCTAATGAGGAGGAGAATAGAAAGAATAACCACCAATGCTACTATAAATAAGGAAAAAAATCACTGTTCAGATATTGATTCTTTGGAGATCTCAAAAGTCTTGGAACATGTGTTTCTTAAAATCTCTGGTTCAATTCCTTATTCATTTGGTCTTGCAACTTAGATTAAAACATTGTACAAATAAAAAGTAACAATAACCTCTGTCTTACAATGTTTATCAAGAGCTTGAGACCTGATGTATAAAATTTTCTTTATTTTCTTATTACTTTGAATTTTTGAGGTAGGGAGGGGGCTCTTTTTTAGGGTATTTATTTATTTATTTATTTATTTATTTATTTATTTATTTTGTGATGGCAACAGACTTTCTTGTATTGTTCCAGTCAAATTTTTAAATGAAGTAGAAGGGAAGAATAATTTATAAGTGTGCTTCCTGGTATAAATTAAATAGTAAAAGTAGCCAAGACTTTTGTGTGCACCAAAAAACTACATTTTGCTTCTATTGGTGCATAAAGAGTGCTCTGCCAAGTCACTGCAGACTCAGCTATGGCTTATTCCATGAAGAGACAGAAATCCTTTATAAATTCAGGTCTTTTTTTCCTGTCTAGGTTATAGTTTCAATATTGTTTTCATATTTCTCTTGAAGAAACACAAAAGATTTTAAAAAGCTGAAGGTAAAGTATTTATTTCCACTCAGTCAAGTAAATATCTTTGTAAAGTATTTGAATTTGGCCATTTTCAAGTACTTAGTCATCCATGTTTACATCAGTTCTTCAGGTTGCAAAACTGTTACCTTCACAAATTCTATTACATTCTATTTTCAATTGCAATAGACTCATTCAAAGCAATTTTCATAGGTATATATAACTTATCGATGGTGATATTATAAATTTATAAGTAGCAATTCTCTCATACTTGAAGATTTTACCTTAAGAAAATTTACTTTCACAGTCTTCTTAAGAATCATGCAAAACCAGAGCTTTGTCACTGAGTTCATACTCCTGGGGCTTTCACAGAACCTGAATGTGGAGAAAATACTATTTGTTTTATTTTTGTTTATCTACCTTGCAACTATTGGCGGCAACATCATAATTGTGGTGACCATCATCTATAGCCCTGCACTGCTGGGCTCTCCCATGTACTTTTTCTTGATATTCCTGTCTTTATTGGATGCATTCACTTCTTCTACTGTCACACCCAAGATAATTATAGACTGCTTCTATGAAAGGAAGACCATCTCTTTCGAATGTTGTATGATACAACTGTTTACAGTCCACTTTTTCACTGGGGCAGAAGTGATTGTCTTGGCATCCATGGCCTATGACCGCTATGTAGCCATTTGCAAGCCCCTTCATTACTCTTCCATCATGACCCGAAGGCTCTGTGGAATTTTAGTAGTGGTATCCTGGGTAGGAGGCTTCTTGCATTCTATCATACAAATTATCTTCACATTGCAGTTGCCTTTCTGTGGCCCCAATGTCATTGATCATTACATGTGTGACTTGTTCCCATTGCTGAAGCTTGCCTGCACTGATACACATATTTATGTCTTTTTGATATTTGCCAACAGTGGGGCTATATGCATTATAATCTTCTCCTTATTGCTTGTCTCCTATGGTGTCATCTTGTTCTCTCTGAGATCCCACAGCTCTGAAGGTCGACGTAAAGCTCTTTCGACATGTGGATCCCATATAATTGTTGTGCTTTTGTGTTTTGTCCCATGTCTATTAATATATGCAAGACCTACATCTGCATTCTCCTTTGAGAAAAACATGCTTATATTTATCAATGTCCTGACTCCATTGTTAAATCCTATGGTTTACACTTTCAGAAATAAGGAAATGAAGAATGCTATCAAGAAAATGTGGAAGAGATTAATAGTGGTTTCTGATAAATTTTAAAATATTCTACTTCAGTGGGTAAGGATACTTCTTATGCCAACAAAATGGTTTGAGATTTAGTTTCCATTACTTTTAATGTCATAACTAAGCACAGAAGCACATTCTTAATCCAATGCTGGCTCACAGGGGATCTTTGAATTTGAGAGTTTTACTTCATTGTGGATTCAAATGAAGAACAGTGAGTTTAAGGTTCAGTGGAGATTTATTCTATGAAAATAAGGTAGAACATAATATATAGTTATAAAAGTGTGACTTTGATTGGCTCTGCATGAATATTAAAAGGCATAAACATGATTTATCCTTCACATATACTCACATGTGCTGTATCAGGCACACATGCCAACAGACATACACCCTACCTTACCTCCCACATCAACACAATCAATCAGTCAACCAATCAATCAATTACTCAAACAAAGAAACAAACAAACAAATAATACACCTGTACAACTCAATGAAAAGAATAAAAACATTCGATAATATATTGAACAAATATGCCCTTAACTCTTTACAATGTAATGACACAGTTTAGTACAGAGGACATCAATAATGGGCGTGAGAATTTATGCTTCAGAGTTCACACATTCACTCTGAGAAGACTACTGAATGTAGATATATTGCAAATAAAAGCAGTTTAATTTTATTCTTTAATTTGAATAATTAATTATTTGAAAAGTTTTAACTGTTGGAATACTTTTATTTTCAAAGTTTAATTGACACTGGTTGGCAAAATAAATATGTGCTTGAAATTGGGAGATGAAAATTATTGAAGTCATTTCAAGAGAAAACAGTGACAACCTGAAACTCCATAACCTAGAAATGCATAAAGATGTTAAAACAGAGCCTGACATGTAGTTATCCCTATATCATTTGACTTGTTTTGTTGTTGTTGAAAAGTTTTCTTTTCTTTTTTTCATACAACATATTTTGCTTGTTTCCATTCCTTTATGTTCTCCCAGGATCCCACTAATTATGCTCTCTCTCCACCCTTCTTTCTCTCCTGAGAAACCAAAGAGGAAAATAAAAAATACAATAAAGCAAACTAAAACAAAACAAAAAAGTAAATCTCTGGAAGTGTATGTGCACACATACACACAAACTCAAACATTAAAACACAAAATCAGAAATCATAACATGTACGCAAAAGACAAGTAAGTTAAAAATGACAAAACAAAACTTTGTAATAGTAAAATGTCTCCAAAAATAACACCCAGTTCATTTTCGTTTTGGCCATTACAGCTGGGTATGTGGCCTGTCCTTAAGTGTGATTTGTATATTCCTTGAGACTCCATTGGAATAAACTAAATATTTCTTTGTTAGGAGTTGTTATTTGTAGGTAGCTTCTTGATTAGGGATGGATGCTCATGTCTATTCCACTTCCCTGTGCTGAGAACTCAGTTTTCTTGAACCTCTGCAGAATCCATATATGCAGAAACAGATTCGTTTTTACCCAGTGGGTATGTCAGTCCTGTGGTGCTTATAAGACCATGCTTCCCTGTTGTCTCTAATTCCCACTGGCTATTACAGTTCTTCTGCCTCATCTGCACAACCCACTTAGCCCTGAGGGGAAGAGATTGATGAAGATATCCCATTTAGGACTCAATGTTCAAATGTCTTTCCTAGTCTGCATATTGCCTGGTTGTGGGTCTCTGCATTAATTGCTATCACCTGAAGGTGATGCTTTTCTGATAATAGCTAAGCGAAAATAGCTAAGTGAAACATGTAGGGATATATCAAAAGCTCATTTCTAAGTTCTTTTGCAATATTCAGTTTTCCCTTTGTTCCTGACATATAGAATTTCAGGATCTTAACCAAGCAGGAAGTGCCAGGTATGGCTTCCGTCTCATATCTACACATATTTGTACTCTACTAAAGCAAACTGAATTTTACCAAAGTCAATAATATACATTTAAGAAATGACAACATTTCTTAATGACAACTGGCCAGACAGAACAACCATACGTAAAAAAAAAAGTTAGCTTACAACTCTACATCTCATTCTAGCAAAAAAAAAAAAGAAATCACTTTCAATGTATGTTTAGTTTCTCAACATATTACAAAATCACACATGTATACAATTATACATTTTCCTATCTACCCTCAACTGTTAATGTCCTTTCCAACATGATCAATCCCTTCTCTTTTGAAAGCCCATTAAGCCATGAAGTTAATCCTTCCTGTTAGAACCCTGGATAGATATAAATTCTGAGACATATACATTTTCAGAAACATTATGTGACCTAATTTATGACACAGTAAAAGGAGAGGGTCCAGATCTGAAAAGTGTAAAAATAAAAGTAATTACTCATATCTACCTTGATTGTATTTCTCCTCCTCCTCCTCCTCCTCCTCCTCCTCCTCCTCCTCCTCCTCCTCCTCCTCCTCCTATTCCTCCTCCTCCTTTTCCTTCCAATTATTCTTGTTGGTTCCTCTTGTTTTTCCTTCTTGTTCTTTTTCTTGTTTGTGTTCTTCTTGCTTTTGTTCTTATTCTGGTTGTTATTGTCATTGTTGTTGTTCTTTGTTTCTTCTTGTTCTTCTTCTTGCTCTTCTTCTCCTTCTTCTTCCTCTTCCCCTCCTCATCTTCCTCCTCCTCCTCCTCTTCCTCCTCCTTCTTCCTTCTTCTTCTTGTACTTGTTCTTATTGTTCTTCTTCTTGTTCTTGATATTCTTCTTCTTCTCCTCCTCTTCCTCCTCCTCCTCCTTCTCCTTTTTCTCCTCCTCCTTTTTCTTCTCCTTCTCATTCCTTTTCTTCTTGTTGGTTCCTCTTGTTTTTACTTCTTGTTCTTTTTCTTATTTGTGTTCTTTTTCTTGCTTTTGTTCTTATTTTTGTTGTTGTTATTGTCATTGTTGTTGGTGGTGGTTTTCTTCTTCTTCTTCTTCTTCTTCTTCTTCTTCTTCTTCTTCTTCTTCTTCTTCTCCTCCTCCTTCTTCTTCTTCTTCCTCTTCTCCTTTTTCCTCTCCATCCTCTTTCTCCTCTCCATCCTCCTTCTCCTTCTCTTCCTCCTTCTCCTTCTTTCTCCTCCTTCTTTTGTTTCTCCTCCTCCTCCTCCTTCTCTTTCTTCTCCTTCTCCTCCTCCTCCTCCTGTTCCTTCTCTTTTTCCTCCTCTTCCTCCTGTTCCTCCTCATCCTTCTTCTTCTCCACCTTCTTCTCCTCCTCTTCATCTTTCTTCTCCTTCTCTTCTTCTTTGTTGTAGGTGTGGAATTTAAAACATTTAGTTAAAATATAATCATTCCAATTTTACCCCTCACTTTCCCTTTTCTAACACCTCATGTACTCTTTCCCACCATCTCCACCAATGTGCCTGTACCTCAATACCTCTGGCATTTACTTGCAATATTTTCATGCAAGTATTTTATACTGTGTAATTTATTTATTCCTAGAGGATGGGAGAATATGCTACAATATGTTGTCTGAAATAAATGGAATGGACTTTTTAGCCATTAAAAAACAGTAGACAAAAACACATGATAAGCTTAAGTTTAGGCTTTGCAATATACCATCACCAATTTTACATGGTCTCATGAAGCCCTACACTTCCTTGAGATGTACTGACAATTCAAGTTATATGCAAAGTTTATAGTATTTTTTCACCTATCCAATCACAAGTAAGTGGGCCATGATCCAGAAATAAGGCCCATACATATACACTCATGCCACCCTAATTAAGATCAGTGGTCAGTAAAAGAAACATGAATATAAAAAGAGGCACATGGTACACATAAAAAAGACATGGTACAAGTATATGGAATTGTGAAAAATAAGTGAATGTAAAGGACAAATATTTTCTTGAGAAAATATTTCTATTATTATATACCTCATGTATATTCATACATACATATTTTCCTTACTGAGACAGTTTTAACAGCGTTCAACAATACTATGATTAGTTTCCTTAAAGATGCATTGATAGATTCCCTTTGACACAAGACTTTTCCCTTGAGTTCTGCATGAAGACATTGTATTACATCCATTAAAGAACAAAACAATCTACTCTTTCTGAAAATGAAGTATATGGATTTATTTTCATATAAAATGTTCTCCAAATTGTAAAAACACACAGCACAACTTTAGATGGTCATGAAAACATTATAAGTTTTCAATAAGTGGAAAACTGCTCAACAGTATGTCATGAATTCTTCTGGGACCAGGAGAATCTTTATAAACCTTTGGGAACTAAAAATTAATCTTACAGATTGATGATATCTCTGAGAAACTTTTTAAATACCTGATGCAGTATTGTAGAAAACATTTGGATTCTTCTTTTATGTTTTGTTCACTATCATGATGAACACAGCACTAAAGTGACTGTGGTAGCATTCTATACCAGAGTTTCACTCCTGCTGCCCTTCAGATGTAGAAGAGTTGCAACCAACAGAGAATCTTTGTCATGACTGAACGGAAAGGATATTTGTCATCAGATTTTTCACAGAAGTGACACTTGGTGAAGCAAAGTAAGGACATTACCTATGTATTTTTATAAATCTTTTAAATTTTGTAACAAAGTGATTTAGAATGTGGGCATTGTGAGCAGTCTACTGTGTTTAACAACATGATAGCCCTTTCACTTTACCAGCATCTATTTTGTGAGAAATTCATAAACCCTGATGCTCAGATTACTTACCTTGTATAAATGTTATGATATAAATCAGCATTTTATTGAATAAAGCATTGCATAAAGAGATGATAGACTAGCATTTTATGATAAACAATTGTTTGAATGTTGACAGTGTTCAAATAACTGTTGTAATAGTGCAGTCTTCTTCAACCTATTCATCTATTCCATTGGGTTTTTGAGCTTTCATTTTTTAAGTTTTAATGAAATTAAATATATAATCAAATTTATATCTTCATATTAAAATCCAAAAACTAAGAAAGCCAGCACAAACTTATATTTCTAGTATCTCTCTGACAATAGATTGATTATCTGAACACATACTCATGCAACTCACAATTCTGAAGCTTGCATTGAAAAATAGAATGATTTGAGGTTTTATATAAAAGCAAAAAGTAGGAGGGGGATGGGATGGGGGTTCTAGGGAGGGGAAATGGGGAAAGGGGATGACATCTGAAATGTAAACAAATATAATATCCAAGAAAAAAAGTTACACTGTTCTGCCAATCACATTGTGCCTAATGGCTGCTGTCCTAAAAACTATAAAAACAGACCAAATGGCTGCCTGGGGTCACTACACCACCTTTGGTGTAGGACTACCCCAAAGCATTGGATCATTAAAATTCATCTTGCTTTTTGCATCAAAAAAAGAATGCTAACATAAGAACACAAAAAAAGAAGCATCATCTTACTTTCTATATGTATAGAAATCGAATATAAAATATTCTAGTTTCAGAAATACACACTAGTACATATTATACAGAAGGAATACAAATTAAGAAAGATTGACTCAACTGACATATGAAGTCTTCTGATTTAATTATGTCTACTTAGATTTTTCAAAGCATCAGCATTCTTCCTTTGAACTCTTAGGGAAACTAAGTATGTAATGTTATGATTGTATTGATGTTAAGATTCTGGCTTGTTCTCTGTCTTAAAATGAGCAAAATCACTAGCACACCAAAGAGGCTTCAGAAATCCATCAGGAAGAATGTGAAAAGAAAAAGAAAAATCTTTTTCCTCTACATTCCAAACTTAGTTGGGCAAGTGAAGTTGAGATATTTAGGGAAATCAAGAGTAACATGGTGGGCAGAGAAAAGATTAATTGTTTGAAGTGAACACATTTTTCAAAAAGTTGAGAAAATAAATCTGGTTAGCTACAAACACAGGAAAGAAAGCATGTATTGATAGATTATAACTTTAGTTAAAAATAAGACAAGACAGACCTAAAATTTAACATATAGGACAACTTCATGTAAAAACTTTTATAAGCTAACACTATTTGTAAAAACACTAGCCATTTATATTAAATATATTTAAAAATATCTATTCATAATTGTAACCCACTATTCACTACTATGGCCATTATGAATGTTACATGTGCCTCACAGTTAATGAAGACATTGTGTTGTCTGAGAGTGTATCAATATTACAATTTGTTTAGCTGCATAAATGAATGGGAAGGACATAGTGGAAAATGTGGGTGGTGGACCTCTAGGTCACTGCTTAGGTGATAGCTCAGTGAACATAATTTCTGCTGTGTAACCCCTGGGCAAAGCACTTTACCTCTGTAGGATATTCAAATTTATGACAGTATGGAAAAGATCTTGGAAAATTTTAGGGCAATATAATACCTATTATCTACTGTATTTATATATAATAATATAAAGAAAATGAGATTTTTCTAAATGAGATTGTGAATTGGAAACCAAGGAGCAATGAGTTATAAGAAGGTTGAGGCCAATATATGGTCATCAATGAAAAATTATAATAAATAAAATATTCTACATTAAGATGTTCTGTGAAATCAGTTTATTGCTTCTAGTTTTGGTAATTAGATGAGTGTTTTAAAATTTAACATTGTTTTCAGAAATTGAGAGGCAATTAGATTTTATATGTTTCATCTTGGTGGCTAATTTTCAGTTTTTTAATTATAATAACAACATATAATGTATAGTAGTATATAATAGTCTTAATTGTATAGCTCTTATAATAGTTTTCCATTTTTCTTATTTTTTCAATATTTTACACACTATATCACATTCTATGGTAAAAGTTTCTCAACCTACTTACTATTTAGAATAAAAGTATAGGATGAAGTCCTGTTTCAAAATTAAAACAGGCTTAAACTTCTGTAATAATATCTAATACATGTTATATTGCTTTAATAATCATATTACTAAATTCATTGTGATTAATTTTAAAGTGTTATTTAAAAAATCTTTTGACTGATTCATTATTTCATTTTTGGCACAGAGTGCTTTTTAAAGAACCTTGACATCAATATTCATGTTATTTTAACATATAGTTTGCAGAATATATTAATAAAATATATGTGTTCTGTTGTTTGTGATCATACATGCTTATAATCCCAGAAGTTGGAAGTGAAGTCAAGAAGACCAAGAATTCAATGACATGGTGAGTCTGTATCCATCTTAGGCTAACTATGATTTTTCCATTACCACTAGATAAAGACTATTTATTGTTATGGGGAAAAGTCTTTCTCCTGTGGTAGGTCAGTATGTGGAAAGTGGGTATTATATATCAAGCTGTTTTGTTAAGCACATTTATAATGTATTTCCTATTTGTTTTAGAATTTCAAGTGTGTGTAAAATGTATCATGACCATATCCTAGACCTTCGCCCAATAGAAAGTAATTGATTTTTAAATTTCTATTTATCATTTTATTTAGCCTAATGTTAGATGAACAGAAATAACATAAAACACAGGCTCCATATGGTAGCTCACATAGATTCACTCGAGTCTGCCATACTACTTTAGTGTGTATTCATTTGTCAAGATAGTATAGAAAAAGTAAGAAAATTTGCCTCATCTAAACAAAAAAAATTATTTAGATAAATATTTGACTATTTTCTATTTATATATGTATTTAATTTCCAACTGAGATAGAGTAAAATAACTTCCTCCTTTTCGTTGCTCCCTCTAGCCCCTCCTAAGCACACTCACTCTATCCTCTTCCTATCTTCTTTTTCACAACATCTCAAATTGTTGGCCATTAAAAAATTATTATTTTTACATAATATATAAATAAAAAATTAAAATTACAACCTGCTCAGTCTATATATTATTACATGTATGTAAATGATATAAGGGATGACCACTTGTTATTGGATACCTACGTGGGAGCTCATCTCTGTGAAAGTAATTCTCAGTCCCTTAGCAGTCATAAATTTGTCTAGAAGTGAAACCCATGAGAGTTCCCTCCCCACATTAGAATGTCCCATGCTGTCCTACTCATTATTTGGACTTTGTTAAGGTGGCCATATTCAGGTTATTACTCAGGTCTTGTTCAGGCAAAAATCACATACATGTAGGAGGTAACATAGGTATACATTCTCTGTCATTTCTAGGAAACCTAGTCTCATATCTTGCACTGTAGTTCTTACATTTTTTATGTACTTTTCCAGAAATGTTCCCTGAAACTTTGTTGTTGAAACTCTGTGTTAGTTATATACGTTGGGACTGGGTTTCCTGTGATTACTCTAGCTATATATTTTGATTAATTTTTCTGCAATAATCTGCATTTGCTTCAAAGATGAACTTCTTTTACAAGGGCTCAGATCTAAACTTATCTATGAATTTAAGGATATGTTTTTAGATTTCATTAGGAATTGAGCTGATCTAGAAATAGATTTTCCTTTAAGATCTATGGCTATACTACCCTTGGGTTGTTGGCAAGTAATGGACATAGTTTTTTGTTGTTGTTGCATTTAGTCCATAAGTTCAATTTGAGTGCTGCTGGTTACTGCTAAAATAGGAGTGCCTCCTTATTTCTTTAGGAATATGTTACCATATTTCTCATTGTGGTACATAAGCATCACAGCAGATTATGACTATTGATTCTCATTCCACCTTGCAGCTTGACAAGAAAGTTTTGTTATAATGAAAATTAATGATCAGATCATTTTTAGGTCATCTAAAGTTTATATCTTACTATTATTATTTTTATGTTACAGGAATCAATTTTGACAAAGACTGCATATTGTGTTTAATTTGCATATATTCTGACTATTCCAAAATAGAATCATAAACTGTAACTATACTGTACTCTCGTTTCAGATAATTTTAATTACAACAAACATTAGGATATTAGGGAAGTACACCATTGTAGACACAGGGTTTCTGGCTGGCTTGATGTATATGTTTCTCCCTTATACATGGTGCATGTATATTTACATATACGAAACATGCTGGAAAATAGGAGTGAAAAATCTAAATAGGCACTAACTTGACTTCTCCCAAATGAGTTTTGCAAGTAAAAACATCAGTGTTCTAGTTGAAATATTGCCATTAAGATTTCCATGACTTTTTTGATTTAACTGTATTATTTTTAACTCACAGATTTTTAAAATGCATATTTCCAAATATAAGCCCTTTAAATACTTGGTTAACAACTTAACATGGCATAAATAAGTAACACAAGCATGTCTCAGATCTGTAAAATTAATTCAATAAATAATTTCCCCTTTTCAGTTATTTGATATTACCGATTTTCATATGTGAGTTTTTGGTCCATCGCCTTCTAAACCTTCATCATTTACTGTTACCTTTGTCAAGATCTCTCATTTACATAGGATCAAAGTAAGATGATTTTTTGTTAATTCAGAGAAGGAGACTATAAAGAACAACTGTTAGTGCTACTGTAAGTAAGATTAATAATCTCATTGTTCATCAAGTTGATTGCAGTAGACCTCATGGTTCTTAGAACTTACGTCTTTTAAAATCCCAGGTTTATAATTCCTTGTTTTATTTCTCTTATACTAAGATTAGAACATCAGACAAAATGGGAAACATGAAATGACCTATTGACCAGGAGTGTGAAAAGACAGAAGAAGACCTATTATTTTTTTAACTATTTCTTTCTTAGAATTGATGACAACATGATTCTTTTCATAAAGGTATGGTAATATCATGTATAGTGCTAGAGACTTTCTACAGATTTTTTTTGTGTGTGCAGAATAATTTATCTGAGGTTACAATTTATTTCCTACTTTTAAACAAATTTAAAATGTAGTCAGGATTTTTGTGTACACCCAAACATACAGCTTGCCTTTTCTTCTATTGCTGTATAGGGCAGTGTTTCAACAAGTCACTGCAAGATACTAAATCCTGGCCTTGAGTTATTCACATCTAGGTAACAGTTTTAAAATGTCCTTTAATACTCACTTCAAGGAAACCAAAGTGACTTACAAAAGCTGATGTTGGAAAGTTACACTATTTTACTTCAATCATACAGTGGATGTGTTCATAATTAAAATTTAATATACAGCTTCTATAAAATATACAAAACTGTATCTTTTAATCAATTTATGTTACTGCTATACCCTCCATTTTCTAATATTTTATTTTAAATTACAATAGACTCATCAATGCAAATACATCCATTTGTATAGGACATATTACTTTGTTGATGGAAATACTACATATGTATGTGTATATATGAAGCATATTTTTCATAAATGGAAATTTATGTGAAGAAAATTTACTTTGACTGTCTTCCTGAGAATTATGCAAAACCAGAGTTTTGTTACTGAGTTCATAATCTTGGGACTTTCTCAGAACCCAAAAGTTGAAAAAATATTGTTTTTTGTACTTTTATTGGTATATCTTGCAACTGTAGGGGGCAACATGATAATTGTGGTGACCATCATGTACAGTCCTGCTCTGCTGGGTTCCCCCATGTACTTCTTCTTGGCATTCCTGTCCTTCCTGGATGTATGCGTCTCTTCTACTGTCACACCCAAGATGATTATAGACTTTTTACATGAGAAGAAGACCATTCCCTTTGGCTGCTGCATGACACAACTCTTTTCAGTCCATTTTTTCTCAGGGACAGAAATGATTGTCCTTGCAGTCATGGCTTATGACCGTTATGTGGCTATATGCAAACCCTTGCACTATTCTTCCATTCTTACACGGAGGCTCTGTAGCATTTTAGTAGCAATATCCTGGGCAGGGGGTTTCTTACACTCTATCATACAAATTATATTCACATTGCAACTACCTTTATGTGGACCTAATGTAATTGATCATTACACATGTGACTTGTTTCCATTGCTGAAACTTGCCTGCACTGACACTCAAATATTTGTTCTTTTGGTGTTTGCTAACAGTGGTGCTATCTGCATCATTATCTTCTCCTTGTTGCTTGTCTCCTATGGTGTCATTTTGTTCTCTCTGAGAGCCCACAGTTCTGAAGGGCGAAGAAAAGCTGTTTCCACTTGTGGAGCCCACATCACTGTTGTGGTTTTGTTCCTTGTCCCATGCATATTAATATATGCCCGGGATACATCTGCATTCTCCTTTGAGAAATATACACTTTTATTTGTCAATGTCCTGACACCATTGCTAAATCCTATGGTTTACACTTTCAGGAATAAGGAAATGATAAGTGCCATCAGAAAAATGTGGAAGAGAATAAAAGTGATTTTTGTTAGATTTTAATATTGCCTTTATACTATTGGGGATATGAACCAATGGGAAAGGATACTAGCTATGTCAAAATGAGTACATAAGTTTTGTTTTTCACAACTTATATCAGACTTTAAGCATGAAAACACAATTTATCTAGTACTGATGTATATAAGATTTGCAGATCCCAGGGGCTTCTTCACACAAATATATTTGACAAACAGTGCAAGTTTCATTGGAGTCTTGTCTCAAGAAAATAATGTAGAATGATAAAAAAATTCTCATAATCATTCCTTTGTGTTAGGTCTGCATGCATTTTCACAGACAAAAGCACTATGTAAACTAACATGTATAACACACACACACACACACACACACACACACACACACACACACAAGCAAACAAAAATAGACTTTTAAATATAAGGAAAAATTTTGTATTTTATTGGTCAAACAAAACAGTGATTTTTTTATAAAGAAATAACATAATTTATACAGAGGACCTCAAAAGTAGGATGTTGAATGTTTCTGGGCTCATAGTTTCACTCTGGATTAGGTACTCAGCATTGTTATATAAAAACTAAATACAGTTTAATTTTACCTTATCATTACTTTATTATATATAAATGTTTTACCTATTTAAATACTTTTTTAATTAACTATGCTCCACTTAAAAATTTGGTTGACAAAATAAATGTGTATTTGGACAAGAAAAATACAAAAGTCACTCTAAGGGTAACAGGTTTCTAAATGCCACATTGAGACCTTTTAACCTATAAATGTAGAGAAAGAACTCAGAATTTGTCCTCCAGGTTTCCTGCATCATCTGGTGTCATTATAAGGTAGTGTGTTCATATCTGCTAGAAAATATGAGTTGATTCTTCAAATTCAAAACATTAAATATATGAGAACAGCTAGAATTTCTCTTGGATGATGTGACTATCCCACTCTAATGAGCTCTGGGAATTGATAATATAGAGAAATACTGATGTAGACCTCCAATTCCAGTACAACACAAAAAGCTTGCAGGCATTAATTTCATAGGAACAGAAGGGCAAAGATAATGACATACTATATAGATGCCAACATAAGCACATATGAAATTGGTTTCCAAAATGTCAGTTAATTTCAAGGTAGTATGTGATTGTAATATTTGTAACTTTGTATGTATAAATAATAATTACATTTTTATACTTATCAATGGAGAATATTTATGTCACTTCATGGTTATACTTTGGTTCATTATCAAAAGGAATTTATGGGAAATTAACTTACTGTTAAACATCTGTTTAGAATCAACAACACTAGCCAGAAACTGAATTTTATGCTAAAAATATTGCTGAATATGAATAGTGTTTGTTTCTCATTGATTTTAACTGCCAGAGATTATGCACATGGAGTTACAGAAGACACATGAGGATTTACATTTGGGAAAAATGTAAAGAACTCAGTTTTGGTGTATCAGTTAATGACTAAAGGAACCATAGAGGAGGTATCAAAATGTGTAGATGTCACATTAAGGAACAAGGTAAAAAAAAATCTTTCTGAGATTAGTTTGACAAAGAGTGAGCCCATAATTTATTTCTGGCTCTCCATGTTTTTCTACCTGTCTCTAGTTTGTGGCAAATGGTGTGTCTGCTGTCTGCTCTGTGTGTCTGACCTGTCTGTCCTTCTTTCTGTCTGGCATGTTGTGCATATTTCAGTTCTAAGTCTGTGCCAGTCTCCTTTGTGTCTGGTCCATGTGCCTAAGAAAGGGGATTGCTCTATGTACACTAAAAAGCAGAAAAATGTGGTATGGGAAGTGGATAAGACATTCTTTACAACAAATGTTACCAGAGTTTTACAAGGGAAAAGTAAGTTTACTGACTTCAGGTGTTCCAGATGAGTATTCAAAATCTCATGCATATATTATCAACCTGTATGAATATGATTTTTCAACATTTATGGAAAAATTTATTTGTCTGTTTTCAATCTTTTGGCTAATTTCATGAAATACACATCATAAGACCAGCTACTCACAGAAATACAGAAAATAGAGGGCTGCTGATATCTCCAAGGGATAGAAAGACTATCTCATAAAACTGAGCATTTATATCTTGTGTGATATATTTGTCAAGAATCTTGTGTCACTCTACCCATGTTCTGTGTATTTGAGTGAAGTTAATTAAATAGTTAATTTTCCAGAGGAAATTTCAGGACAAGTGAACATTTAGTCTCTTTCATTGCTATATATTATTGTACATATCGTCGTCTTCAATGAAAAAGAGCAGAAAATTTAGACAAAAATAGTGTTTTGAATGTGTATTTATCAAGTAAGTAAAACATAACAGAAAATCTTAATATAAATATATGCAGTAAATTAACACAGTAACTTTCTTTTATCTTAGCCAATTACTTAATAATGACACAAGGAGACTAAAATTTTATTTAAAGATTTATCATAATCCTGGGCAGTCACTGATCAATATTTTAATCTGCTAAACTAATCTGGCCACTTCCAATCAAAATCCCAATAATACTTGCATTTGGAGCCTTGTATGTTCCAGTTGAACTCTCATGATTTCTCCTTTCTTCCTCTGTGCTGCCCAATCTGTCTTACTCCTCTGTCTCTCCCTTCCTTGCTGGTGGAAGTCCCATTCTATTCTCTCTTCTGCCCATCCACTGGGTAATCAGCTTTTATTGACCAGGCAGAGAATAAATGGTAAGCATTGGTTACACAAATTTGAGACAAGAGATTCTTGACATAAGCATTACAATGGAGTGTCCTATTTGGAACAAAATGTAAGGGCAGAGAATTCAGCATTTGAATAACACAGGGATAAACTTCATGGAGTGTTCAAGAATATTATGCATAGAAAAAAAGAGCTTTTCTCTTTTAAAAATGTATATTTTGTCATGTAAGAAGAATTTACATAGCAAGATACATCCTTAAAAAGCGGTTAATTTGCTAAATAGAAACATTCTTTTCTGAACTGTGATAAAGTAAGTAAGTGTAAGGCATGACACCACCCACAAATGGCTCTGAAATGAGAAAAAGTGAACTTATTTTAAAGAAGGAAGTATCATCTGAGAATATACCTGGAAAAATTCATTTCTCTTGCAAAGAATTCCCAGGAAAGTCCCCTTTTGAGGACATAGAAGCTCATAGAGCTGTGAACCAGAGGGTTCTGGCCACATCTTGAAGTATCAGGTAATTTTACCTGATACTAGCAGTTTTGTACATCTGGTACTGAATTTTTAGTCATTAATTATGTAAAATTTCAGAAATCGTTACAGAGTCTTGCTTCTAATTTTCTGATAGGGACTGAATCTTAGCAATGGGCAGAAAACTTGGAGTCTATGCATCAGATAAGCCACCCCTTAAATCATCAAAGGTGTAGCCTTATTGGCAATGGAAATACTAGGGTTCAGAGATTTCAGGCCATGTTACATAGGCAAAAAATTGCTTAGAATAGAGATGATTCAAGATGGTTAGCAGATTTGGATTATTTGAACTACAGAATGTTTATTGCTCTCAATGGTTTCAATACAAGTCAAGATGACAGGAACATGGGTCAGCAGGATTAGTAAATTGTTCAACTGAATTTTGTTACTGCTTTTGTTCTATAATTTTTTAGGGGTGGCATCACTTCTTCCTTTTGGAAAAAAAAAACATTTAATTTGTGCCACTAAAAGTGGAAAATACAAAACTTCATTTGATTTCATAGGTGCTCACAGTTAAGAATTTCTCAAAATATTATCTTCTGCTGGCTAGTGTATTAAGTCCCAGAAAGTGTTAAACATCCTCTATTGAGAAAACTAAACCAAGTCAAACAAAACAAAAAACAGAAAACAAAACAGTCAAATCACTTAGATGGTGTGTGGACCCTGCATGATTAAATACTGCCCTATCAGGCAAGATTAAAGTACCCACTGGTGTACTATTTTTCTCATGATGACTTGAGAGTTTGGAGGTTGTTAAACACATACAGATAGTATTTGAGGTACTATACACAGGAGAGGAATATATAACTAGCATTTTAATCCTATTAAGCCTAAGAAGAATATCATAGACCGTAGGGAAGAATCATCTGCTTTTGTATAAACAAAAGAACACAATGGCAGGCCTCCAAAAGGCCACACCTACTCCAACATCCTTACACCCTCTAATAGTGCTACTCCCTCAGCTGAGCATATACAAATCATCACATGGACAAAACATAGTTGCTAACACTGTGAACACATGGCACCTGTGGATACCTGCATAAGACTGACAGAGGATTTGCCTTTCAACATTGTATTCTGGATAGAGGAGGGAATCATAAGTATTCACTCCTCACTGAGGAGCTAATGATAGTCGAAGGTGCTAAGAAAGAAATAACATTTTCTTCAGTTCTGTACCCATAAGGAAATTTCCCAGGCCTTGATAATCCTCTACTTATGTTTCTGCAAGCAATTCTAAAAATATTGAATCAAAAACAAAAGACACGAATATAGAAAGACTATTTTGGAAGAAGGTAGTCATAAGCATGGGAAGGAAATAAAAGATGATATTCTGTGGATATTATCATATAATGTAGATATGTGTAAAATTGTCAAAAAAATAAAAATGAAGCAAAACATCCTAGAGAAAATAAAGACATTGCTATTATTGCATACTATTCTTACTAGTGTTTCCCAAGAATAATTTATATTACTCTTACAGATTAATTAATAGATTCCTTACGACAAAACTCATTAGTTACATTGGGTGAGTGTACAGGAATTTCACTTAAATTCTTCATAGAGACACATGCAATTGTCAGTTCCCTGACATGATAGTATAAAAGGATCATCAATAGAAACTTTCCAAGTACTTTCTAAAGCTGACTTTAGATGTAATAGAAGTGTAAATACTATAGATACTGGAAAACGTATACAGTATTGTTTCTCAGCAACTCAAGGGCAAGAAATTGCTCTAACCCTTGGGGAGTTTAGGCCAAGTCTCAGAGGTAGATCATGTCTCAGGAAAATCACATTAAATTCCATGTGCAATTAAGGAGGGGTTTTGGCTCAATTATTTCTCCTTTATCCTTAAAGTGTAATTAATGCTATGTGAGAGGAACACTGGCAGCATTCTCCACCTTCACTAGTATATTTCTTAGTATGGAAGGAATAATTGGCTACAAATATTGCCTTTTGATCACTACTGAGTGAACTTTTCTTCACAGAGAATAAGAACTGGCCATCTCTAGATATTTTACCAAAACATTGCATGGTAGAACTGATGAACTTATTTTTACATTTTCAGAATTTTTTTAAGTATGAAAAGGTGCTTTAAATTTGTTTTTGTGATCAGGACATTTTGTGTTTAATGAAAACATTGAGGTTTTTACTGCATAACTGGGCATGTTAGGGCATCACATACTAATACTTTATTTGATAAAATTCAGTTTTATGACCCAAATCAAGACACACAGAAGCTACTAAAAGTATTGTAGAAAACCACAAAAAAATAGCACTTAAAGGTAGTAACTACCTAAGTGTCCAAAATATTTGTTTTGGAGCCAAGTCCTTTTTGCCTTCTCTCCTCCTCTTTTCTTCCTTGCTTTCTTCTTTCTTTCCTTCCATCCTCTTCATTTGTTCTTTCCCCAATTCCTCTATACCTTTCTTCCTTAATGAATTCCTTCCTTCTCTCCTTCCCTCATTCTTTTTTTTCTCATCTTCCTCCAGTTTTCTAATAATACTACCTGTTTTTTTTCTTGGACATCATTTCTTTTTCAATCCTTTTTCAATTTTTATTCATGTTTACTGTAATTCAAACATGTTTCAACTTTTCATCTTCATGTAGAAATCAAGTAGTGTAGAATACATCAACATTTGAGTTTTATATTATCTTTGCTGCAATAATTTGCTTCCTTTCTAAGTACATATTCAAATCTTGTGAATAAAGTCATATCTCCTGTTTGGATATAAATATAGAGTTTCTTGAGACTGTATAAAGAATATTGGTAAAGAGTCATAGTACATTGACATGCTGATAAATTCTATGCAATATTGCAAACAAATATAAAATGTTTGTTTTACAGTGTTATATGACAACACATATTTAAGAAAACTAAGGGAACATGATCAAAGTAATGTCACAAATAGAATGCTATGAATTAAGTACATTTAATTTCCTCCAGCAATTAAGTTTCTTCCTCAGGAAAATTCCATATGAAGATATCATCTGCTTTAGCACTTATAGTCATGGCATAATTGTTTAAACATATCTAAATCACCAAGAAACCAAAGAGAAGCTCCATAATTCATTATGAAGATGGTGGTGGTAAGGAGGGAAAAGTTCTTCCCCATACCTTTCAGGAATAGCAAGACCAGGAAGTTGAGACATTTAGGGAACTAAGCAGGGCAAACTAGAAGAAAGAGAAAGAAAGAGGGAGAGAAAGAGAGAGGGAGAGAGAGAGAGAGAGAGAGAGAGAGAGAGAGAGAGAGAGAGAGAGAGAGAAAGAATTAGTTACCTGAAAAGAAAGTAGTTCTCAGAGTGCAGCTGGACTACATATAGAAGCAATCAATATTTTAGTACCTAACAGTATAAAATAAAAATATGATTGGCTTTTAAAATTTATAGTAAAATTTAATTATTTTTTTAAAAAAATTTAGTAATCATTTCATTCATTTACATCTCAAATAATATCCCACTTCCCAGTTACCCCCTACACCAACCCTCCTCATCCCATGATAACCTAGTTCTCGGTTACCTCTCCACCACCTCCCCATCTCACATCTGCCCTCTTCCCTCCCTTTTGCTGTAGGAGAGGGCACCCACACCCACCCACACTTTCCTGCCCCACCTTTCCTGCATCCCCCTACTCTGGAGCATCAAACCTCCTGGGGACCAAGGGACTCCCCTCTCCTTGCTGTCAGGCAAGGCTATCCTCTGCTACATACATATCAGGAGCCAAAGATCCCTTTAGGTACATTCCTTGGTTGGCAGTCTAGTAGTCTCTGAGAGAACTGGGTGGTCAAGGAAAGCCTAGGTTGTCCTTCCAATCAAATTACAATCCCTCTGTGCTCTTCCAGTCCTTCTGGCAGCTCCCCCACCAGGTTCCCTGAGTTCAGCCTGATGGTTGCCTCCAAGCATTCCACTCTGCATTGGTCAGTTGCTGGCTGGACCTCCCCAAGAACTGCCGCACTTGGTTCTTGTCCTCAAGCACCTCTTAACCACAGCAACAGTGTTGGATTTGGTGTCTGCAAGCATGATGTTCCTCAGGTGGGGCTGTTCGTTCCCCAGTTGCCCCTTCCTTCAGTCTCTGTTCCATTTTGTGTCTCTGTTCTTTCTTTGGACAGAAATATTTCAAAAAATTTTGAGATGGGTGGGTAGTGCCATCCCTCTACCAGAGGCCATGCCCATCTACTGGAAGTGGTCTCCATAGGTTCTATCTCCCTTTTCTTTGCACATTACAGTTCAAGTCAATCCAATTGGGTCCTGAGAGCCTCATATTTCTTTAGCATCTTGGACCCACCAGTGGCTTTCCCCAGGTCCTCATCCTCCCTGCTACCTATGTTTATTCAATTTCCTGACCCTCATTCTCTCAAGTCTCCTCCGGACTCTGATACTGCAACCCTTATTTCCTCCTCCTTCCTCCCTTCCTAGTCACCCCCCTCCTTCCATCTTCCATAATTGTCCTGTTCCCCCCTCACTGCAGTTCTGAAGCATCCACCCACTGATCTTCCTTTCTTCTACACTCCATATGATCTGTAGGTTGTATTATATGCATTGTGAGCTATTAGCTTAGTATCTACTTATTAGTGAGTACGTACCATGTGAGTTCTTTGGCATCTGGGTTACCTCACTCAGGATTATATTTTCTACTTTCATCTACTTCCATTTGCCTATGAATTTCATAAATTCATTCTTTTTAATCTCTCCATAATACTCTATTGTGTATATGTACCACATTTTCTGTATCTATTCTTCTGTTGAGAGATACCTGTTTCCAGCTTCTGTGTATTATAAATAAGGCAGCTATGTACATAGTGGAGCATGTGCCCTTGTTACATGTTGGAGTATCCTTTGGGTATATGCCCAAAAGTAGTGTAGATGTACCCACAGGTAATAGTATGTCCAATCTTCTGAGGACCCGCCAAACTGATTTTCAGAATGGTTGTACTAGCTTGCAATGCCACTAACAATAGAGGAATGTTCCTCATTCTCCACATCCTCGCCTGTAGGAAGCCGCTGTTAGCAGTGGTTATACATTTGCATTTCCAAGATGGCGCTTGCCTTGTGTTTTCCCAGCAGTAAACAATTAAATGCGCAGATGCAAAGGCAGAGAGCCCGCCAAAGTCACTGCCAATCCCGAGGCATAATATTGGGTGGTGAGCGAACAGCCAATCAGAAGTGAATACGTCACTCTAGGCTGTATTTTAAGCTAGGCCCCTTTCGCGTCTCAGCCCTTCCGCTTCTTCCCTCGTCCTTCCGCGTTTTACAGAGTAAAAAGTCCTCGTTTTGCAGTAACTACCCGAATTACTGTCTCTCGTGTTTTTCGTCCATGGGCGTGGGGCGACACGGGAGGCGCCCGTTATATCTAGTGCCGAAACCCGGGAATTTCAAGGCACGGCGGAAGGCCCCGGAGACTCGAAGAGGGTTAAAAGACTGAAGGTGTTCAAGGTACACCTTTGGAAGATATGCCTGGGGTGGCGGTTGTGGCAAGCGGATTTAAATTCACTGCTTCCGCTCCACTAGCTAGCCTCTTGCTTACATTGCATTCGTTTTTAACTTATGTGTGTTGTGAGAGGGTGGGCCACTCTGGCATACCAGAACCAAGGTGTGTTAGCCAGCTACAGGCAAGGCCTGGTCATAGAATAGGGTGTTCAAAGGGAACAAGGACTGCTGCAGAGTCCATTAAGCTTGAGAAACCGCCATGGGCAGGTGGAAGGAGGTCAGAGGAAAAAAAGATCCTCCTTTATGACAGAATCTTTGGGGAAGCGTCTGCCTCTGCCTTGAGCAAAAGGCAGACAGAGGAGAGAGATAGTCTGCCCTGGAAAGCGCGGCGGGCACACGGGGAGTGCCCTGCGAGCTTAGAGCAGGCAATGCCAGTGATGGAACGGATGATTTTTGAGGATGCCGCGGCTGAATGCCGTGCAGCCATGGTTCCTCGTGAGAACAGGAGGCTACAGGATTGGCTAAGGGCTTGCTGCGGCCCAGGGAGGGAGGCTGTTTGTGCTTATTCCACAGGTGAAAACAATTTAATTTGGGTCCCCACGCGGCTGGTGCAGATTGTAAAGAATGAAGCTAGGTTGCAAGATTACAGCTCTGAGTCTCCTGACACTGAAGTTCCATTTGGCGATAAGTATACCGCTGTGGGCCATGGTCAGATCTTGAACTGTTCTAGAGGCTTTAAAACATAGTTAAACTGCCAATATTCCATTGGCTACAGTTGGTAGCTCAGCCGAGAGTTTGAAAATTTTTATTTGCCTATGTTTATAGAGAAAAGATACAACACGTGTCTTTTAAGGTTTACAGTTTAAATTTAAGGTTTCAAGCTAAAACCAAAACCACACAATTAGTCGTAGCCAAGCCTCAGAGCAGGCAGAGGGAGGTTAAGTGCATTTACATTTGAATTAAAATTATGCCTGCTTCCCTCCATGAGTATAGCTGTGCCTGCTGATAGAGTATGGTTCAGGTTATTTTAATTTCTCTATATTTGGAGTTGTTGAGGATGAGATGCTTTAGATTCCTCTAATATACATAATAATTATTAGAGAATAAGATTGGCTTTTATCTGATATATTCTTTGGACTAAAAAGATTGGTTATTAAATTAATCCAAAATAAAGTTCAAATTTAAGATTTTTACAGCCTAACTTGCCTTCTCCAGCTGCCATTTCAATAAATGCTTATATAAAAGATGTTTTTATATTATCCCTTTACATTTCTGGTAAAGGTGAAAGATATACAGGTAATAAATTTATTCATAATTTTTAAGAGCCCATAGAGTGATATTTGTTAGAAATAATTGCTTCAGAAAATAGTTAATTGTTTTACATTTTATATATACAAATATTGTTGTTGCTTTAATACAAAATAGTAAGAGGTTAAATCTTTTGGTGTGTATTATTCATTGTGTGATACTTTATTAGTAAATTTCTCTAAAGAAAATTTTTTCTGCAAGCTATTGCTTCAATATAACGAGCTTTAAAAATTTTTTAGGGTACTTGTTACTTCAAAAAAGATTCAAAGACAGTGTCTTTCAATATTTGAGACAGATTGGGCTAGAAAAAGGGCTCAGCCGTTAAAGGCTAGATTTTTAAAATATAAAGGCTGAACTCCCAGCAACCACATGGTAGCTCACAACCATTTGTGGTGGGGATCTAATGCCATCTTCTGGCTTGTGAGTGTACTTACAAAGGAAAATAGTTTACTTTTAATCTTGATTTGCTCTTAGTGATTTTTAAAAGTTGTTAAGAGATATTATTTGGCTAAAACCTCATTTTAAGCTTACCATAGGAGGATTTAAACCTCTGTTTAATGTTTTCAAAGGGATGTAAGTCCTAAATTAAATCATATATATATTTTCTTGAGTTTATCCTGCTTCAACACAATTAAATTATGTGTTGTAGCCACTATTTAAAATGTTAAAAAAGGGTGTATCTGCCTTTGTCTTATTGAATGATATATTTCATGAAGTGCAGTATGTTTCAGCTACAAGATTTAATATCTCTAGCCATTTGGATGACATTAAAATTAATAAGGTGTTTAAGAATACATCTGCACAACCGGTATCGGTGTGTGTAGACCCTCCATTTTTCTTTATGTTATCCAACTTTCAGAATAATTCTGATATCTTGGATTGTAAGAATGTTACGTGCTTTTTAGCACAAGGCTAGAATGGATCACTAGACCTAGCCTTGGTTGTGCATGTGCCTACCTTTGTGCCCATCCCAGTACATCATTATGGAGACTTAAAAGAGACTTTGGTCATTCAGAGAGTTGATTGGCTCCAAGCCCATGTGGAGCAGCTCACGGATGTGGTTCAAATAAGCTGAGTGTCAGCAACCCCACATCCAGGTATTACACCTCTGAGATTTGTGAATGATACATTTATTTAAAGCCATGATCTTTCTGCTTATTTAAAAGGAAAGTGGGATGGGAAGTTGGACCAGGTACAACACCAATTGCAGATCCGGATTTCGAGCCTTGTTGGAACACGAGTGGAACCTGTTACCCCTGGAGATTTTACTTCTTGAATTTCTTCTGCCTTTTCTTTCTTTCTTTCTAAAAGGGAAGGTAGGCCTGTTTTGATACAGCCCTATGATGTGGATTCGTGTTCATGTATGGTTGGTCTGTAAGCTCAGAGCCCAACAAAAACGTGACAAGGCCGCTTTAAGCCCAAGCACTCGCAGCCTTGGAGCAAGCATCTCTCCCTGAAATTTGACTATCTAGGCTGAGAAAGTAGCCGATGACTGAGACCCTCAGTCGATGCACCCCAAGGGTTCAGCCCATTGCACTGGGTCGGTGAGAGGTCTAAGTCCAGCCAGCCCTTGCCTAAATAGCTGTGGTACCTGAATAGTAGGTTGACAGCCCTTGCACTCCTGGGAGCTATACTCCATTGCACAGGGATGGGTGTCAATTCCTCTTTACATCCCCTTAGCCCTTGCACCCAGAGGACTTGTTTCCATCGCACCTGGAAGGGTAAGGGAAAATCTTCGGGCTATAAGCTCTTGATCGCTTATTCCCCCAAGATGGAATTTGCTTGATCGGGTTTGAGTTCGAATCTTAATTGGTACTGTGTTTAATAGGCGAAAGGCTGTTTCTTTTTAATAATTCAAACAGGGAGAGATGTAGGAAGCCGCTGTTAGCAGTGGTTATACATTTGCATTTCCAAGATGGCGCTTGCCTTGTGTTTTCCCAGCAGTAAACAATTAACTGTGCAGATGCAAAAGCAGAGAGCCCACCAAAGTCACTGCCAATCCCGAGGCATAATATTGGGTGGTGAGCAAACAGCCAATCAGAAGTGAATACGTCACTCTAGGCTGTATTTTAAGCTAGGCCCCTTCCGCATCTCAGCCCTTCCTCTTCTTCCCTCGTCCTTCCGCGTTTTACAGAGTAAAAAGTCCTCGTTTTGCAGTAACTACCCGAATTACTGTCTCTCGTGTTTTTCGTCAACGGGCGTGGGGCGACACGGGAGGCGCGCGTTATACTCGCCAACATCTGCTGTCACCTGAATTTTTTTTTTTTTTTTTTTTTTTTTTTTTTTGCTTTTTCAAGACAGAGTTTCTCTGTGTAGCCCCGTAGCCCAGGCTGTCCTGGAACTCACTCTGTAGACCAGGCTGGCCTCAAACTCAGAAATCTGCCTTCCTCTGCCTCCCAAGTGCTGGGATTAAAGGCTTGCACCACCACTGCCCGGCTGTCACCTGAATTTTTGATCTTAGCCATTCTAACTGGTGTGAGGTGGAATGTCAGAGTTATTTTGATTTGCATTTCCCTGATGACTAAGGATGTTAAACATTTCTTTAAGTGTTTCTCAGTCATTCGAGATTGCTCAGTTGAGAAATCTCTATTTAACTATATACTCCACTTTTTAATAGGGTTCTTTCTTTAGTTTGGATATTAGCCCTCTATCAGATATAGGGGTGGTAAATATATTTCCCCAATCTGTGGGTTGCTGTTTTGTCCTATTGATAGTGACCCTTGCTTTACAGAAGCTTTACATTTTTTGAGGTCCCATTTGTCAATTGCTGCTCTTCAGGCATAAGCCACTGGTGTTCTGTTTAGGAAGTTCCTCCCTGTGCCCAGGTTTTCCAGGCTCTTCCCCACTTTCTCTTCTATTAGATACAGTGTATCTGGTTTTATGTGGAGGTCCTTGATCCACTTGGACTTGAGCTTTGTGTAAGGAAATAGGTATGGATCTATTTGCATTCTTCTTCATGCAGATTGCCAGTTGAACCAACACTATTTGTTGAAAATGACCCCCCCCCCCCACTGGATGGTCTTAGATATTTTGTCATAGATCAAGTGACCATAGGTGTGTGGGTTCATTTCTGGGCCTTCAATTCTATTTTATTGATATACTTGTCTGTTTTTGTACCAATAACATGCAGTTTTTAATCACTCTTGCTCTATAGTATAACTTGAGGTCAGAGATGGTGATTCCCCCAGAAGTATTTTTAGTGTTGAGAATACTTTTTGCTAACCATTTTTTTTGTTGTTATTCCAAATGAATTTAAGAATTGACCTTTCTAGCTCTATGAAGAATTGAGTTGGAATTTTGATGGGAATTGCATTGAATCTGTAGAGTGCTTTTGGCAAGATGGCCATTTTTACTATATTAATCCTGCCAATCCGTGAGCATGGGAGATATTTTCATCTTCTGTGATCTTCTTCAAATTTTTCTTCAGAGACTTGAAGTTCTTGTCATACAGATCTTTCATTTGCTTGGTTAGAGTCACACCAAGGGGAGTCGAGATGGAGGGTGGAGCTGCCACTGGTATATGTGCTGCATGGGATCAGGTCTCTGCTCCTGGCAGGCACAGGTGAGAGCCTGAAGGTTCCATGGTTTCCAGCTGGGCAGGAAATCTGCTTCTGTGGTGTGCATGGCCTCTGGGTGGGGTTTAAGTTCTCACCTGTGAAGCTGGATGTGTCTGAATACCTGGGGAGGTCAAGCTACAACTGAAGAGTGTGCTGTGAGGGATCTGGTCCAGCCCTAGGTCTCTGCTCCCCATAAAATTTACTTATTAACATTGGTAATCAAAATATTTTTATTTGTTTGAAATATACAAGTAAACTACTTAGATTAGAATATCATTTCTGCCCATTGAGAGACAGATTTGAATGTTATTAACATTTTACATTTACAAGGAAATCTTGTTATTTGTATATTAATTGGATGTTATGCAGTGTAGCAATTGCTTGGTGTATGATGCTTATATACACAGATTGGCATGACAATTAGTCTTGTTGCTATCAAGGATGAGTAGGGAAGAATGGGACAATGTGCCCCACTGAACACAATGGGGAACACTCCCCAAACTTACTCTTCATAGAGATGCACAGAGAGCACAGTTCTTTTTGTGAAGATCGCGGAAACAATGAGGAATAGACTTTGGATATTTAACTACATGACTTTTAGGGGTTAGAAGGGCTAGGGAATTCAAAGCTCATACCTAAACATAGTGAAAGCAATATACAGCAAACCAGTAGCCAACATCAAACTAAATAGAGAGAAACTTGAAGCAATCCCACTAAAATCAGGGACTAGACCAAACTCTCTCTACCCATTCAATATAGTATTCAAAGTCCTAGCCAGAGGAATTAGACAACAAAAGGAGGTCAAAGTGATACAAATTAGAAAGGAAAAAGTCAAAATATCACTATTTGCAGGTGATATGACAGTATACTTAAGAGACCCCAAAAATTACACCAGAGAACTCCTATAGCTGATAACCAACTTCAGCAAAATGTCTGGTTATAAAATTGACTCAAACAAATCAGTAACCTTCCTCTACTTAAAGGATAAACAAGCTGAGAAAGAAATTAGGGAAATTACACTCTTTTTTGTATTATTATTTTATTTTTGTATTATTATTTTTATTGGATATTTTATTTACATTTCAGATGCCATGGGAAATGACACTAACAAATAACAATAGTCACAAATAATATAAAATATCTTGGTGTGACTCTAACCAAGCAAGTGAAAGATCTAAATGACAAGAACTTCAAGTAGATGGTCAAGGAAGGCATTCTTGTCAGAATAACCTAAGACAGGCTCAGTCTGGTTTATATAATAAAAAAGGGGAAGATGTGGAGAGCTTTTGGGCTGCTTGGCAGGAATCTGACATAGGACAAGGACAAGAAAATGAACTGCAGGTAGGTATTTTATATTAGGCTAGAACAAAGAAATAACTTCAGACAGAAACTAAATCCTAGGCTAGAACAAAGAAGTAGTTACAGGCAGGAATCTCAGTCTTAAGCTAGATCAAAGAAGTAGGCTTCAGGCATGAAAATGACTTTGGGCTAAGACAGAGAAATAAACTCTAATATTTTGATCATCCTGGTAAGCCCTTAGAAATAGTGATCACAGGAGTAATCTCGGGACTCTGTTTATTGTCCTACATGTTCTTTGACTGTCTGTCTTGCTTATTCCTTGACTATTTTCATCTATTGTATTGCTAGTTCCTCAACCTAGAACTGACCTTAATCCTGTCCTGTGAATTTGCATTTCATGTAGTCTTTTGTCTATTCTACTTGAATTCTTATAAACCTTGTGTATAAACATTTAAGTCAGTAATAAACATTAAAATAGTAAATTCATATAAATCTCTAGCTCTTTTTCTTAGAATGCTATTTACAATATAGTTTTGCATTTCAAAATGATTTATTAATTTTAAATATTTTGTCTGTATGCATGCATATGTACTGGTCTCTGCTTGGTGCACACCCAATTCAGAAAAGGTTGATGGTTCTCTTTAGATGTAAAACAACATGTGTGTTCTGGGAAGTGACAAAGGTCTTGTGGAATAGCTTCACACATGAACAAAGGAAGAAGTTTCTTTAGATTTTAGAAAGATCAAGACTACTAAAGGACCAACTGAAGTTCTTACTGAGAAAAAACAAAACAAAGCAGTAGAAAACAAAACATAAAACATGTTAAGCATCTTTTCTTGCATAAACTTTCTAATTTTATTTATAATTTTTTCATTAAAAATAGTAACAAAAACCCATGCCACATATTATTGACTAGGACTGTGTCCTGGGCAGCTAGTGTCTTTACATTAGTTTTACTTAGGTGTCACAACAAAATTTTTTAAATTAATGAAATATAAGTAAATTTTAACTTGTTAATAGTTGTATCATGTGTAATAGCAGACACTATCCAACACCACTTCTTCTTTCATGAAGATTAGAATTGCTCACTTGACATTCTATTGCATAGAACTTCATAGTTTGAAACACAGTTCAAAATGTAGTCTGAATTTTTATGAGTACCCTGAAGTGCCCCCCCCCCCCCCCTTGGTCGATAAGATTCTACTCCCGTAAGTTTCTACAAACACTATGTATGTACTGCTTTATTCAATAAAGATAACAGACACAATAAGTAGTGGCATTTGTATGATAGATAAATGAACGGAGGCAACATGATGAGGGCTGTAGCCATCATCTACAGCCCTGCGTTACTGGGTTGTTCCCCCACGTACTTCTCTGCCTGCTTACACTTACTTGTTGCACATTTGTTGGAATCCTCTACAGAAGACCAGCTGAAACAACTAGTCTCATGGGACGGAGCAACTACTAAATTCTTGGACTTTCAATTCACAGCTGACCATTGTTGGGTTAATTGGACTATAGACCGTAAGTCATCACAATAAATTCCCTCAATACAGAGAGAAATTCCATAAGTTCTGCAACTCTAGAGAACCCTGACTAATACAGTATTATTATGTGATAATTAAAGTCAGTTTAACTTTATACTCACCTGAATCCAGTGAGATATTAGAAGGGACTCTTGCTTATTATTGGAACTATTAGAGTTCTTGACATTCACACTGTTTTCATTTAAAAATCGACTGGTAAAGAAAAGCCTACTTGAAATAATGAGAAGAAAAAGAAATCGTTCTATGAGAAAATGGTTTTGTGTGACTTCAGAATCTCAAAATGCAGAGAGTATAGCAAAAAGAGAATCATCTCTAGGTGTCCCTGAATCATCTTATTCAATGTCTTCTGTTCCCGATTCAAACCATATCAAAAAAACCAAACCAAAACAAAACAAAACAGAAAAAACAAACAAACAACAAAAAAACCCCATATGTGAATCACATGAGATCAGAGATAAAACACACTTTTGAATATGCCAGGGTTTGTCCAGCTAGTCTTTTTGTCTCTCATCTGACCCATAGCAGGTACAATTTCTTTTTCCATTTTATTTTGCACTTATAATTTGATTACAACCTTTTATTTTTTTTCTTCACTCCAAATCCTCTAATAAGCCCCTCTGTCCTCTCCTACTAATTTATGGTCTCTTTTAAAAAATGAATGTATTACTAAATAAAACATGTTCAGTGTTTATAGTCCTACTTGTATGCATGTTTTCCAGGCTGACTGTTTGGCACTAGTCAACCAGTTAGTATGTTCTTCCCTGAGAAAGACTACTTTTCCAGTTCCCAGATTTTCCCTGTTGCCTACAATTTTTGTGTAGGGATGAAGCCATGTTCATTGGTATCACCCTTGTTTAGTTCATATTTAGACAGTCAAGTTGTTGCTTCGTTCATAAATCTTCTTATTGTTAAGAAACTAAGAATTAACTTAAGAAACAAAGACTTGATAGTGGTTCTTCAGTTGCTTTATGAAGTTGTACTTCCAATGTTAGAAATGTAAAACTATGAAATAAAATATTTTGAGTACTACTTATGAACCAACCAAATTCACTTTGTTCAAACATACATTGAATTTAAACACTATTTAGTATCTTAACTCCAAGTATGACTTATGAACTTTGGTAATAATACATCAGAGAAAAATAAATCAAAATATTTAGCTGAAAAATAATTACTGAAAGCCATTTATTTATGTTTATAGTAGTTTAAAGATTAAAATGTAGTTAAGATTTTATTTTTTTTAGCTTTCAATTTTATGTTTACTATTTGATTTTGTTTAGGTATTGTCAAATTATTAAAATAGTTTTAATAGTCTAACTGTGTAACACTTTGCTAATACTTAATTACTTATTATAGGTTTGGTGACTAGCTAAAGATTTTGAGTCAGGAGATGACTATAAAGCCCTGGCTGAACTAGCTGTCTGCATAGTCCATATTGTCTAGACTTTACAGAGCTGGACTTTTCCTGTGACTCCTTGGTGGTGATATTAAAAGTGTGAGCCACCATGTATTTTCAAAATGTTTGGAAGTAAATTGTGAGTGTAAATATGAAAATGAAAATCTGTGTGGATATTCAAAAGATGGTCATAAAAAGATGCTTTCAAATGAAAAGAATTAAGTGTTTCAGATAATACTTTCTTAGAATATAAATTAGATAAAAAAATTCTTAGTCAAAACCTTTGGTATTTATCTTCTAGGATATTTTTTACCATTACTATGGGTCTTAAACCACAGCCTGGCTTATATTTTCTCTTATCCTGTAAAACTTCTTGCATATCTGTTTCTTGTCTAAAATACTAATATTTTATCATTTTCTTGTTTGTCTACTATCAACAAACATAAAAACTATGAAAGATGATAGCATGGATAACTTTAGTAAGTAGATAAAATAAAAATTTCAATAGTTAATTTGATAAAGTGCTTCCTGAAAAGATTAAGACTCTAAGTTCAGATACCTAGCTCCCATGTTAAAAAGCCATGAATAGTATGGCATGCCTGTAATGACTTTGTTTTGGAGAAAGAGGCATCAGTATCCACAAAACTCTTTGTAGAGTAAACATAGTTGAAGGGTTGAGGTTCAGGCTTAAGACAATACTTTACTTCAAAAATATGGTGAAAAAATATAAAAGAAGAGACCTCATCAGTGTCCTCTTACTTACGCATGTATACCCATATTCATATGCAAAGAAATTCATAAATACACCACATATACATACATATACATACATATGTACACATACACACAAATGAATAGTTATTTATTTTTAGAGCACATAATGAAGGAAATCAAAGCACATAATCTTTAATGAAATGGTGGATTAAACAATATGAAAATGGGAGGTGTGAATAAACCTGTGATGAGAGCAAGTAGACCATGTCTTATTATGAAAATTAGAAGAAAGCTACTGTAATATGGAGCAGTATGGTCAACATGAAACTACTAGGGACTCAATTCACATTCAATGGCATCCATGAAAACTTAGAAACTAATTTCTCCACCTGACTGAAAGCTATAAAAACAAAATTTGAATTTTAGACCTTTATATTTGAAAAATAAAAAATTAGAAAGTATGAATAAAAGATAATGCTTGTAATCCCCTCACAAAAGAGGCTGAGATGGGAGTATGTTTTAGGCAAACTACACCCAAACACAGACATACACAGACACACACACTCACACACCAGTACCATCACCACCAACATCAACAACAACAAAAACAATAACAAAAACAAATAAGCAAACAACATACTCTTAAGAATTCTCAAGATCATGATTTTTTAAATTAAATAATGTTTTAAGTTTTTGAGAATTTTAAGTAATGCATTTAATTATGTTAGCCACATAAGCACTTCTGATATCTACCTCCATTTCCCTACCCATCCAACATTGTTTTCCGTTAAAGTGAAACCCAACAAGTTCAAGTCCATTTCATGTTGCCCAAGTATAGGCTGTATCCTTGAGAGTTGTTGACCTGCCCCAAATCAGAAGATTAACAAAAACTGACTTGATACCTCCAATCTGCAGTCAGACACCAGTATTTCCTCAGCTAGGCTGCCCCACCCCTCACTGCCTTAATGCTGGGGATTCCTCTGATGTTTTTCAGACTTTTACAACTAATGCGATTTCATGCATACTTCTGTGTTGTGGTATCTGGAAAACAGTTTTCTTGTATTCATCCATCACTTTTTGTTTTTACAATTTTTCAGTACCCTTTTCTCAAAAGCTCCTGAGTCTTGTGGGAAGGTGTGTGATGTAGACATTCCATTGGTGCACAGTGTCCACACTTCCCACTCTCTTATTCTGTACAAAATGACCATTTGTAGGTGCATGTGTTAATTTTCATATACTAACAACAAGTATCTGTGAAAATTGAAAGATTAGAAAAATGACAGTTGAAATATGCAGTACTCTTGGGTATAACAGTGAAGTTACTTGAGTCATTTAAGGTTATGTCCACTTAACAGAATAATAATAGCCTTCTCCATATGGCCTATGACCTATATTACCACAAGTTCTTGGTCTTGTTAAGAATGGAAGGTATGGACTCCCCTTCCACCTCTGGCCAGGATACCAGTGGCTCGAGCAGTCTCCCAGCCTATCTGCTCTCCTCTGGAAACTGAGTCCAGAGGCACCCTAGGGAGGGCACAGATCACAGAGCAGAAGAATACACAGCCTTGGTGTATCTACTCATCAAGCTTGCTGAGCAGACCTGCCCAAACTTCCGATGTCCTGGAATTCCATTTGGATTCAGTGAAGACACAGCGTCAGAGGCTTATAAACTTACTCTTCCTCCCCTCTTCTAATATCTCAATGCCCGTAATCAGCTTGAAGAAGTTAAAGAAGAGTCAGCGCCCCTATTCCCTGGGCTTGGGGACTAATGTGGTTAATAATGGTCTGTCTTTCTAGGGAAAAGTAGTGGTTTTGTTGGAACAGGGACGATTAGCTAGGACTTATTGCATAGCCATAACCTATTGGTAGAAATCTGTATAATTATTATCAAGATGAAGTTATAATTTCTTAAATGGTACAAAATTTACTTCGATTTCAAATTTAAAGTTTTCATTGGTATGAGCTTCTTATTAATATAAAAGTGAGATGAATATTGATACTCTCATGGGCATTGTGCCTGTATAACACATTTAGGAATACAAGGCCTAGATCCAGTTCTTTAACTTTTTAAACTGATTTGGGATAGTTAACCTATGAGTTAAGGGACTATAGCAAATTCATGGCTTTGAGTTTATTGTTAGGAGGTTTCCCATATTTTATTTAGAAATAGCTGAGAGGAGTGAACAGACAACAGTCCAGGTTACCTTACATGGATAGTTGGTTTTCAAAACATCAGAAGTCCATAGAATTGACGCTACAAATATTTATATATTAATGTCCATTCTGATTAGAGACCTGTCTGCTCCTGACAGCTTCCTGTCATGGATTCTAAGAAGAAATTGAGCATCCTTGGAGTTATGCCAGTTGTGTGGTGACAACCACTAGGTAAGAATTGCCTCTTTCCATCTACAGACAAATTACTGTCCAGAAAAGGACACACATGCAGAATAGTCGACTGATTATATCTGCCTAGACAGAGTAATCAGCCCTTAATAATCCTGCATCACTAAGGTCTGTCAGATGACTCTGGGCCAGAAGGCTGAAGATTTGATGCTCCAACGTTCGGTAGTATAGGGACTTTTCAGGTGTTCAGCGGTCTCTATAAATTGGCTATTTAGTCTCTATAAAGTTTTAGAAGCTATGCTTGGTGCTTCCCATAACTTCAGTTAACTCAGTCATTCTGGATTTCTGATGGGGTTGAAGACCTATAGTCTCATAGCCAATCCTGGCTATTTAATTTGATAGAAAAGATATGAGTAGATGGTTTTCAGCTGACATTCATTCTAAAGAAAAAAAAAAAAAAACAAAAAACAAAAAACCAAAAAAATAAAAAACCAAAAAAAAAACCAAAAAAAAAAAAACAAAAAAAAAACAAACAAACAAAAAAAAAAAAAAAAAAAAAAAAAAAAAAAAAAGGCCAGGATCAAAAGTAAGTGTTTTAGTTAGAAGAGATGACAGAGGTTCTGGTTAGTCAACAAAATGATAGACTGGGTTTTAGGACTATCTTGTACCTCACTGGCTTAATTAGGAATAAGTATGCTCTAATTGTATTTTGAGAGAAAAGTTTTACTTTAACAGGAAGAGTGATATGTAGGAGGAGCTAAGTGGGAAGGAGTATTGAGAGGAAGAGATGGAGTAAGGAGAGAAGATGAAGGAGAGGAGAAGCTAGGTGATGAGAGAGAGAAAGAGAGGGGGCATGGAGGCAGATGTTCATAGGTCTCCACCAGTCAAAGATAGTTTTTATATCTAGGTTGGATATTGGGTTATGCTTCTGATTGAGCATTACCAAACTTATAAATCCTTTGATTAACATTTTAAAAAATTATATAAAAGCAAAAAGGAAAGGGGGGGCATGGGACAGGGGTTTTCTAGGGAGGGGAAATGGGGAAAGGGAATGGCATCTTAAATGTAAATAAAATATTAAATAAAATTTTAAAAAATGAATGGAAGGTATGAATTCAGTTTGTGAGGCAAATCTTAAATGCCATCAGATAGTCATTGGTTTCTTGAGTAGCTTTTATGCCCAATTCCTCCAGTGGACATTACTTGCTCAGATGAATAATTATCAAAATTTTCAGGGATCACAGTTGGATAAGACTTAGCTTTATCCTCTGATAGCTTACTTTACAGCTTCCAGCAGTATGAGACCTAACAGGGAGAGATGAGAGATTTTGAGATTCATCAGAGAGAGAAGGACTATATTAGGAACTGAACTATTGTAAATTTATAGGGTGTTTTTGTTTGTTTGTTTGTTTTTGTGTTTTTAAGAATCTAGTTTCATTTTGCCTCAGTCTTGGAAAAAGATCCTCTCATTGTGTATATCACATACATTTAAAATAAAATATTTTTATTAATGAACAGTTTTGGCATAATTCCTTACATATTCATTGAAAGCTAACTTTGGCAGACAGTATTTTAACTAAGTTCTGCAAAGAGTCACTGTATTTCACCAACTATAAAATGGTCCACTCTTTCTGAAAATGATGGTATATGAATTTATTATCAAATAAAACCTCCTCTAAATTGAAAACAAATCCAAGATGGCCATGAAAGCACTGCAAATTGTATAATAAATGAAACATTACACAAATTGGTTCCTGGATCTCATGTGGCCAGAAATTTTTCAAGTCCTGAGAGAGCTAAGAGTTAGTCTCACAGATTCATGATGTCTCAGAGAATCCTATTTAAATTCCAGATGTAATGAGGAGAAAATTTTGGATCCTTTGTTATGTTTCCAGCAACCATGGTGAATACAGCAACGAGGAAGCAGAGGTAACATCCTCCATCCTTACTGCCAGAGCTTCTCTCTGGCTTTTCCTTGGAGGTGGAAGTATGAGCTGGAAACAAGCAGAGAATCTTGATCATCACTGGATGTAAAGGACAGCAATCTTCAGATTTTTCACAGAAGGGACATTTAGTGAGGTAAAGCAAGATGCTTTTATGAAAGATTTTTAACTTGTGATAAAGTGAAGTAACATGAAGTAACTTGTGATAAAGTGAAGTAACCTTCTGCATTAAGAAAATCATGCCTCTTTCTCATCCCAGTTATTTATTCTTGAGAGACTTCTGTCTGCACTGATGCGCAGATTACTTATCATAGCAGAAATTTTATGACAAAATTAGTATTTTATCAATTTAATAAAACTATATATGAGGAGAACAGAGAATAGTACTTCATAAAAAATAATTATTCAAGATCCCACAGGGATTGAATAACTCTTGTTATTATCAGAAAGTTCTTCATCTATTTATCCCTCCAGGAAAGTTCTTGTAATTAAAGCATTCATTTTTCTAGGGTTAGTGATAATAAAGGTATTTTTAATTTTCAACTTCATACTAAAGTCAATTATTTACAAATGCAGCTTAAATATATTTTTATTATCTGTTTGAAAATACTTTATCTAAATATATACTTAGTTATGAATTAGTAATTAACCATTATAAAGCTGAATTGAAAGGCAGAATGTTTTGGAGTTATATTAATGTTAATGTAAGATGATAAGTAGCAGCATCTCTGTACCTTAAGTAGCTACAGAAATCAAATAAAAATATTCCAGTTCCACAAATACACACAATTACAGATTATATAGAAGAAATACAGGTTAAGAAAGTTCAACTCGAGTCATATAGAGAAGTCTTCTGATTTAATCTTATCTTCTTAGAATCTAAAATCATTAGTATTTGAACAATTAGGAAAACTAAGTAAGTGAAACTCTTTAGTGCTAAGATTTTGGCTTGTTCTCTTTCCTAAAATGATCAGAATCACTAAGACATCAAAAAGTCTTAAGAAATGCAATAGGAAGGACATAAAGTAAATGAGAATATCACTTTCACTTATACTCCAGAAATAGTTGGGCAATTAAAGTTGAGACATTTAGAAAATCAAGAACAAGGTGGGCAGAGAAAAGATCAGCCATCTGAAGGAAACATAGTTTCCAGAAAGTCAAGTAAATGAAACTTGTTAGCTATAATTACAGGAAATAAAGTTTACTGGTAGATAATAATTTCAGTTTCCCAAATCCCATCTCCACCCAACCTAAAAGAGGGGACTTCTGCCCCTAGACCAAGCAGAAAGGGGCCACCCAGAACCTCCTCTGACTGGCGAGCTGAATTCTTGCTTCGGCTGCGAGGCTAAGCACTGCAAGGGAATATAAATAAATGTTAAAAATATGTTTCTGGGTTCTCTGAGGGACAAGCCTGACTGCATAGGGGTTGATGTCAAAAGTATCCCCTCTCCAGGAAAAAGACGTCCGGATGGGTATGGCCCTCATGCCTCATTGGAAAATGACAGGAGGACTGGAGCCATTACAAGGTCCCCTTTAATTACTGGAGGTCAGACCTCTATCCCAGCCTTGTCAAGAATAGAATTGCCAGGAGCGTTCTATACTTGGAGAAGGGAGGAGATGTCAGGGGCAACCCTGCTTATACACTGAAGGCCTAAAATCAGCCATAAGCTTAAAATCAGCAATAGGCGTGACATACATGCCTGGTAACACAAAGTTTTGGGTCTCTGTGGAAAAACACTGAAACATATGGCTATAAGCTATTGTAAACAGGCAGCTTCTATGGAAATTTACCAGCCTGAGTAGTCATAGACCTTGTAAATAGGCAGCCTTGGTGGATAGTACCAACTTAGATAAGGACAAGTGAATCATAGGCAGAGTCATAGTGACTTGTCCCCTGAACCTTCACCCAGCTGATACCTGTTCTGAAAAATATCTGTACTCCCCCTGAACACCTATGCTCCTGTGTCATTCCCTTCCCCACATCCTGCATTTTTGTGTTTATAACCCCTGTGTTAAAAAGTAATAAATATGATTTGATAATTAGACAAAACAATTTAAAAATGATTGACTCATGAAAGTAAACACATCGGATAATTTCATATAAAATTTTAATAACATATCATCATCTGTAAAAATAATAGACCCTTTTCTCCTCTTCCTCCTCCTCTTCATTCTTCCTCCTCCTCCTTCCCTCCTTCCCCTCCTTACTCTTCCTTCTTTTAGTTGTGCTTGTGTATTTTGTTCTATCATAGATCTCTGGGGCCTCAAGTTGGACAAGTCAATGGTTGATCACTTCCAGGAGTTATGTAGCACAATCTCCCCAGCACATTTTGTAGGTAGGAAAAATTTTAGGTTTTTTTAGTGGGGTTGATACCCCAGTCCCACAACATGGATCTTAGATGCGAGGGCTTGTCACTATTCTTATTGTAACTTGTTATGTCATGTGTAATACATCCCTGGGAGGGATGTATTTTTTGAAGGAAAATGGAGGAGGAATGGATCTGGGGGAAAGAGGAGGTTGGGAGACTGGGAGAAGAGAAGAGAGGGGAAACTATAGTCAGGATGTAATGTATAAGAAAAGAATAAACAAATAGACATTTATTTTAAATATATTTAAAAACAATTATTCATAATGGTAATTCTATATTCACCTCACTGGCCATTTTGAATGTTGCATGTGCCTCAGAGTTAATGAACACATTCTGTTGTCTGAGGTTATATTGATACTACAATTAATTGAACTGCTTAAATGAATGGGAAAGAAATACTGGACAATTCTATAAAGGGTGATTCTGATGCTTTGATCTGGAATCTGTATTTACTGACACTGAAGATCCTTGTCCTCAACTTGATTTTGATCTAATAATAAAGGTGCCAGGAGGTTGAACATAGGGTAACACACTGAGAGTTGCACAGGTAGGATGCAGAGAGAGAATAGGGAGTATGGGGGAGAAGAGAACACAGTAGCTGCAGGAGAAAATCTATCCAGCAATGTGAATTTTCAAGTAAGTGGCCACTAGCCACTTACCCAACTGGACCTAGGGTGACAGTGGAAGGATTAGAAGTGCCCAGTGCCCAGTCCTTGAGTTAGCAAAGGCATTTGAGGAATAACTGCTGTGTGTTTGTGTGTGTGTATGTGTGTGTGTGTATGTGTGTGTGTGTGTGTGTTTCTATTTGTGGAACAGAGATAGCTCCTGGGTGGGTGTGGGCTTGTGACTCACTGGGAACTTAAAACAGTGTAGACAAAACTTTCACTACACAATGTGGACGGTGGACAGAGAAGGCACACTTCCCTAGGGCACTGCTTAGGAGATAGCTCAATGACCTTCTTTTCTGCTTTGAGCCTGCTGATCAAAGTAATTTAGATCTGTAAAATTTTCAAATGCATGTCTGCTATGGAAAAGCTCATGCAGTATTTTAGGATAAAACAGTACATAGTAACTATGATATTTTCTTTTTGTAGTTCTATCAATTTGTCTGCAAATTTCATAACATCGTTGTTTTTAACAGTTGAGTAATGCTCCACTGTGTAAATGTACCACATTTTATTCATCCACTTTGGGTTTTCAGACATCTATATTGTTTCCAGTTTCTGCTTATTATGAATAAAGATGCTATAAACATAGTTTGAGCATATGTCTTTGTGGTGAAATGGAAGTGTTTTTTGGGTAAATGCACAGGAGTGGTATAGCTGAGTCCTGAGGCAGATTGATTGCCAGATTTCAGAGAAACTCCCATATTGGTTACCAAGTGGCTCTAGGAGTTTTTATTCCCATCAGCAAGGAAGGAAGGAGTGTTCCCCTTGTTCTGCATCTTTACCTTCATGAGCTATCACTTTTGTTTTTCATCTTAGCTATTCTGATAGGCAATAGGCAGAATCCCAGAATCATTTTGATTTGCATTTCTCTGATAGCTAAGATGTTGAATATTTTTAAAACTGTTTCTTGGCTATTTGAGATTCATCTAATAAGAATTCTGTTTTTACATTTGAACACCATTAATAATTGTTTTTTTGTTTGTTTATTGATGGTTCATTTTCTTGAGTTCTTTTATATTTTGATATTATCACCCACCCATCAGATGTAGACTTGATAAAAATCCTTTCTATTCTGTGGATTGCCATTTTAGCCTATGGATGGTGTCCTTTGCTTTATGGAATCTTTTAGTTTTCATGAAGTTCAATTTACTAATCATTTTTCTTAGTGCTCACACTATTGATGTTCTTAGAAAGTTGTGTTGTGTGTCAATGTATTCAAGGGTACTCCCACTCTCTTCTAGCAGGTTCAGTGTGTCCAGCTTTTTTTGATATTATATTTACATTTCAGATTTTATCCTGTTATCCCATTTCTCCCACCACCCCAGACCCTCCTATCCCATCCCCACTCCTCATGCTCCTATGAGGATGTGCCCCTACCTACGTCCCCACTTCCACCTCCCCACCCTCAAATTCCTCCACACTTGGTATTCAGCCTTCATGGGACCCACTTGGACTTGAGTTGTGTTCATGGTGATAGATAAAATATATTTGCGTTTTTCCACATGCAATATCAAGTTAGACCAGAACCATTTGTTTCAGATGCTTTCTTTTTCCATTTCCATTTTCACAGAACCAACTGACTGGGACTCAAGGAGGCTGGCATAGATCAAGGTACCTGTAGGGGTCTGCGTTAGAACCTCTGCATATATGTTAGAGTTAAGGAGCTTTGTATGTTTATGGAATTTTTAACAGTGGGAGCAGTAGTTGTCTCTTACTCTTCTGTATATATTTGGCTTCTTTATTTAAAAAAAATCACGTGTCCATAGGTGTGTGGATTTAAGTCTGAGTCTTCCCTTAGGTTCCATTCATCAACTGTCTATTATTATGATAATGCTATGTGGATTTTATTACAACAGCCTTGTCATACATCTTGAAATCAGAGATGGTGATATCTGAATTTTAAAGGTTTTGTTTTGTTTTGTTTTGGTATAGGATTGTTTTGGGCTATCCTAGGTTTTTTTGTTTTTCTATATAAAGTTGAGTATTATTTTTTCAAGTCCTGTAAAGAATTGTGTTAGAAATTTGGTAGGGATTTCATTGAATGTGTAGATTATTTTTAGTAAGATGACCATTTTTACTAAATTTATCCTAAAGATTTATCAACATGAGAGATCTTTCCGTCTTCCGATATCTTCTTCAATCTTTTTCTTCAAAGACTTGATGTTTATAACACACAAGTCTATCATATAATTTGAAAGTAGTAATACTTTGACTTCTTTCACTCCAATTTGTATTCCCTTGATCTTTGTCTTATTGTTCTAGCTAGAACTTTAAGTATCATATTGAATATATATTGAGAGAATTGATAGGTTATCTTATTTCTTATTCTAGTGAAATTACTTTGAGTTTCTCTCCATTTAGATTGATGTTGGCTATCAGCTTGCTGTAAATTGACTTTATTATGCTTGGGTCTGTTGCTTGTATACCTGATCTCTTAAACACATTTATAATGAAAGGGTTTTGAATTTTGTCAAAGGCTGCTAATATTTATTGAGATGATCATGTGGGTTGTTTTTCAGCTTGTTTACATGATAGATTACATTGACAGAGTTTAAATATGTTGAACAACCCTTGAATCTCTGGAATAAAAACTACTTGATTATGGTAGATGATGATCTTTTAGATGTGTTGTTGGATTTGGAGGTCTTGAGTTTTCTTTCTACTTTCAGGTGCTGCTCTATCTTATTAATTTTTAGCTGTTTATTTGTGTCTTCATAAATTTCTTCAATGAATTTATTTCCTCTTTAAGGACCTCTATTGTATTCCTCAAGGCAATTTAAATGTCTTCATCTTGTGGTTCAGCTATATTGCATTTCTTAAGGATTATTGTCACAGGTTTGCTGAGATCAAGTGGAGACATAGACTCCTGACAATCATTGATTTTGTGTTTACTTTTGAGTTTAGGCATTTAAGTTTGGCATAATTGTAATCCTTTGTGCTAATATCTGTTCTTGTCTTTATGTGGTGGATATTCCTTTCATTATTATATATTTTCTTCTCTAGTTCTGAGGAGAATGGCTCTGTGTTTCCTGGTAATAATGCTTCAGAAACCATGCCCAGTGTGTGGACTGATGTTGTAGGTAGAACTTAAGTATTGGGCACTGTCACTTAGGAGTTGGAATTGTATGGAAGGAGGTAGCTGAGGGGTTCCACAGGAGGTAAGAATTCTGCGTTTACCACCTGGCTCTGCAGTATCCAGTAGAAATGCTGTGATGGGGAGGGAAAGGCTATGCTGGTGGTGTGTAATAGAATTTGGGATGAGCCTATGGGAGGAAGACATATTGTGAAGGTTGCTTACCTGTCTCCTTTTCCAGTGTACCTAGCAGGTTTCCAGGGAATGCCTGTGGCAGCTGTTGACAAAATCAATGTGATGGGGTGCTGAGGGAGGCTATTGGAGAAGAACTTTGTGATCTTCTGCAGATGATGGCAGAAAGGATTTAAGGCAGCAGCAGGTGGTCTGTTACAGAACTGCTGATGTGGCTAAGGGATTAGACTTAGAGGAAAGGAAAGTGAAAGTCACCTACCTGCCTGTCTGTAAGCAATTTGCCCTTAACATTTCATACCATTTTCCCCACATTCTAATTCCATCATTATTTTCATGTGCTTTCAAACGTATTTGCACAAGTGAAACCCAAGGATTATAAAATATTCAGTGTATAAAATATCCTGACCTATGCCCCAGAAAATGGTAGGAGTTTAGGCTGCTGGGAGCAGGGACTAGGATTCTAGTGTAGAATTCTATCATTATAAGGGATACAGATATTTTTAATACATTTCAGATTTTATCCCCTCACCCCATTCTCCCCACCACCCAGGAATGACCTATCCCATCCCCCCTCCTGCCTCCACAAGGGTGTGCCCCAACCTACTCCCCCAAGCCCCCGCCATATGGATTTTAATATGGTATTTTGACACATGGCCCCCTGCTTGTGGTCTTCTTAGTTACACTGGTTTATTGTCCATCCTGCCTTATAAGTCAATGAGTACCAGTAAATTGTAAAGTGGTTTTCTCAGTCTATCATAAATGATTTTTTCTGACCCAGTGATCTTGTAGGGTTAGTTTACTCCTGTTTCCTTTGAAGTAGCCTGTAAATAGGTTCAGATTCTAGTGAGTAACTGCTCTAAGAACATTATAAAATAGTATTTTGGTTTAATTTAAGTACAGCAGTTGTACCTGATGGATCATTCAGTAAGTAAAATTGTTTCTGTTCATTTTAAATTATAGTCATTAAAACTGTCACATTTTTTCTTCATAATACAATTAAATTGGTTTTTGTTACAGATTTGAAATAACAAATATGTATCTAACAATATATATTTATATATGCATATATGTCCAAAGAATTATATACACATAAAAATCATATTATGAACTTTCAGTTCTGTAGACAGGAAGGGCAACAAATCCTCTTTGAAGACATGGAAAAGAAGGAAAATGAATTCATAAGATAGAATATAATTTTAGTGTCTATTAAAGAGCTTCCTATTTGTGAGACAGATAAATTTTCAAATGAAAGAATTAAATGTAAAATGTTGAAGTCATGTTACTATTAATAACATTTCATATTTTTCAATTTAACTTTTCTTCATAATCCTTAAGGATGAATGTATAAATTGTTTATGAGCATGATTTATAGTAATGTCATACAAATCCCCAAGTATGTTTTATCATATTATTAAATAATATTTGCTTAGCAAGTAAACAATACATAATTATGTAACAAATAATTAAATGTCAAGACTCTAATTCAAATTCAATGAATGATCTCTCTTCTGTAGATATGCTTTGTACCAATGTGAATTTTTGGTCCATCACTTGAACATTCATCATTTACTGTTGCTGTTTTCAAGATGCTTTACTGACACAGAAGGATCATAAGAAGATGCTTTCATGTTAATACTCAGAAGGAAAATAGAAAGAATATCCACCCATACAACAATAAATTACAAAATTCACTGTTCAAAACAGATTCCTTGGAGACATCAAGGATCTTGGAACATTCATTTCTTAAAACCACTGGTTAATAATTTCTTGTTCATTTGATCTTAGATTAAAACATTGTACAAATAAAATAGTAACAATATCTTTGGTCAAATAGTATTTACCAAGAGCTTGAGACCTAAGCTACAACATTTTCTTTGTTTATTTGCTTATGGGATATTTTGGCAGGGTTTTTTTTTTTTTTTGGTATTTTATTTTACTTTGAGTGTGTGTCTGTTTGATGGTAATAGCGTACATTTCATATTGTCTAGTCACAAGTGGAAATGAAGTAGAAGTGAAGGATATTTTATTTGAGGTTATAATATGCTTCCTAGTATAAAATAAAGTTTAAGACTAGCCCAGGTTTTAGTGGGAATCAAAAGTACATTTTGTGTTTCTTCTTCTATTGGTATATAAGAAGTGCTCTGAAAATATACTGCAGGCTATTCATCCATGGCTCATCCATGAATTGATAGCAATAATTTATGAATTCTGGTTTTACATTCCTATCTAGGTTATAATTTTAATATTTTTCTAATATTTCTCTTGAAGAAAACTCAGCAGACTTTTTTAAAGCTGATAATTCAAAGATGTAATATTTCTACTCATACAACTAAATATCTTTGTATACAATATTTGAATTGTGAATACTTTCATGTATTTAATAATCTGTCTTTACTTCAATTCTTCAGTTTACACCACTATAGCCTTTAAAATAATTTCACATTTTATTTTCAATTGTAATAGAGTCAATCAAAATAATTTCCTTAGGTATGTACAATCTTGTTGATGGTGATATCATGAACTTATAAGAAGCATTTTTCTCATCATTGAAAATTTTATGTTAAGATAGTTTACTTCCACTGTCTTATGAATCATGCAAAACCAAAGCTTTGTTACTGAGTTCATACTCCTGGGGCTTTCACAAAACCTGAATGTGGAGAAAACACTGTTTGTTTTATTTTTGTTTATCTACATTGCAACTATTGGGGGCAACATCATAATTGTGGTGACCATCATTTACAGCCCTGCACTGCTGGGCTCCCCCATGTACTTCTTCTTGATATTCCTGTCCTTCCTGGATGCATGCACTTCTTCAACTGTCACACCCAAGATAATTATAGACTGCTTCTATGAAAGGAAGACTATCTCTTTCGAATGTTGTATGACACAACTGTTTACAGTCCATTTCTTCACTGGGGCAGAAGTGATTGTCTTGGCATCCATGGCCTATGACCGCTATGTAGCTATTTGCAAGCCCCTTCATTACTCTTCCATCATGACCCAGAGGCTCTGTGGAAGTTTAGTTGTGGTATCCTGGGCAGGAGGTTTCTTGCATTCTATCATACAAATTATCTTCACTTTGCAGCTGCCGTTATGTGGACCCAATGTCATTGATCATTACATGTGTGATTTGTTCCCATTACTGAAGCTTGCCTGCACTGACACACACATTTATGTCCTTTTAATATTTGCCAACAGTGGGGCTATATGCATTATAATCTTCTCCTTATTGCTTGTCTCCTATGGCGTCATCTTGTTCTCTCTGAGATCCCACAGCTCTGTAGGTCGACATAAAGCTCTCTCTACCTGTGGATCCCATATAACTGTTGTGCTTTTGTTTTTTGTCCCATGCTTATTAATATATGCAAGACCTACATCTGCATTCTCCTTTGAGAAAAACATGCTTATATTTGTCAATGTCCTGACACCATTGTTAAATCCTATGGTTTACACTTTCAGGAATAAAGAAATGAAGAATGCCATCAGAAAAATGTGGAAAAGATTGTAGACAAAATCTCTTATAAACATCACCTGTCAATAAAAAAAAAGCCTATGGCCAATGAACTGAGGCAGGAAATAGAAGGTGGGACACTGGCAGGAAGATAGAGGATTCTGGGAAGTAGTAAGATATAAAAAAGAGCCCTGAGGAGAGCTGAGATTGAAGAGTTGGGAGACAGAGCGTGAAGAGAAATTAAACAAGCTGGGAGATGAAAGAAGTGGGCCAGGACTGAGGAAGAAGTAACTAAACATATGATAGACACAGAATAGTTTTAAAGGGTTAAATAATTTTGAACTAGTCTGGTAATGAACCACAGCTTATGCACTACTCATTTAATAATAACTAACTAGTTTTAGAGTCATCACTGATGGACTAAGGGACTAGAAGGAAATACCAAAATTATTTTTACAAGAGATTAATAGTGGTTTCTGATAAATTTTATAATGTCCGTTTCAGTGGGGAAGAGCAGTTGCTATGCCAGCATGACAATTTGAGATTTACTTTTCAGAAATTTTTAATGTCATAACAAAATAGAGAAGTACATTTTTAATCCAGTACTTGTGCACAGGGAATTTATGGATGTGAACATTTTACTTCTTTGTGAATTTAACTGATAAACAATGAATTCATTCCATACAAAAATAAAGTGACATCCTGAGACTCCAGAACATAGAAATGCAGAGAGATATTAAAACAGAACCTAATCTCTAGAATGTGATCTCTAGTTGTCCTGCATCACCTGACTTGTTGTTGTTATTGTTGAACAGTTTTATTTTTTATAAAATATATTCTAGTTCTTTCCATCCATCCCATTATCCTGTCTCAGGTCCCCACAATTTAAGTAATAGGAATAGTAGAAACACACACACAAACACACACACACACACACACACACACACACACACACACACACACACACACACAAATTAAAACACAAAACCAGAAATCATAACATATAAGCAAATGACCAATAAGTTAAGAAAAAATGCTCACACAAAGTTTTGTAACACTAAAAATCTCAAAAAATTATCGTTTACTTCATTGTGTTTTGGCCATTACAGCTGAGAATGTGGCCTGTTCTTAAGTGTGGTTTGTATATCCTTTGAGAGTACATTGGACTAAACTAAGTTTTAGGTTGTAAACAGTTGTTATTTGTCTGTACTTGATCCTCTTCTTGATTAGGGATGGATACTCATGTCTACTCTACTCCTCATTACTGAGACCCCATCTGTCTTAGACCTGTGCAGACCCCACATATATTAAAACACTATCTCATTTACTTGCTGTCTGTGTCCTGTGGTGCTTGCAAGGCCATGTTTCCTTGGTTCTTCCATCCCCACTGTTTCTTACAATCATTCTGCCTCTTCTGTATAGAACCCTTAGGTCTGAGGGGAACAGTTTAATGAAGACATCTCATTTAGAACTGAATGTTCAAATGTCTCCCACTGTCTACATATTGCATGGTTGTGGGTCTTTGCATTAGTTGCTATCTGAAGGAGATGCTTTTTTGATGATAGCTAATTGAGATGATGATCTATATATCAGAATTTTATTCCTAAGTTCCTCTAGTAGAAACATAACACTCCATTTTCCTAGTTTCTAGCCTATCTCAGGGTCTTGGCCAACTAAAAATGGTCAGGTGTGGATTAAATTTCATGGAGAGTGTCTTAAATCTAAGCAGGTGCTAGTTGGTTACTTCCAGAACTTTTATGCTACTATTGAACTAGTGAATCTTGCAGACATGTCACAATTGTCAATTACAGGACTGTAGCTAGTTTAGTGCTTAACTTTCTCCTCTGGTAGTGTACAGACTAAATTCTAATATCATGCACACTAGTCAGAGGAGCAAAGCCTCTTGGTAGGCATCAGCTCAATTTCTCCATGTTCAGTGAGATATGTTAGAAACAGGACTTTATCATTAGTTTTTTTTTTTAATAAAGAAAGCAATAGTCTTGGCAATAACCTGTTTAGGGGTTTCCATTGGGCCCCTTTGTTCAACAACTTCATTAGCTATAGCCCATTTCTGACACTAGATGCTTCCTTGACTATGAGAGGTTTACTTTTGTCTCCCCCACTATTTGATGATTCCATTTATATTTTTCCAAATGCATATACTTAAAGAAGATTTTGTGGTAGGGTTTATATGACCCCCCCCAATGAACCCCAGTAATATCTGTTCCTCACTCCCCTCTTTCCTTCCCCTGTCCATCTAATCCCCCCATTCCTGTCCCCCCTGTATCTCCATAGCTATGCATTTTATATATTCTGTAGTTTACCCTTTTCTCATGTCCAGTCCCTTACTCAATAACTCTTTATATAAGTTCTATTTATATAAAGATTGCAACATGCCTATTAAATGCTTTAAAGCTAACATCCACATAAAAGATAATGCACGCCATATACCTGTCTCTTCTGAATTTGATTACTTTGCTCGAAAATGGTTTTTGACCACTCTATCCATTACAGACTCTGTCATGGCCATAAAATATTTACACAATTCTTCAGAGTTTTTCAAAAATAATCTTAAAATTTCTTATGGAAACATCAGATACTCTGATAGCAAATAATGACCGTTGTTATCACCATCACAGAATTCAAATTGTACTACACAGACATACTAATACAAACTTTATGACATTGATATAAAAACAAACATGTACATCAGTGGGGTATATTTGAAGACAGTGCAGCCATGTGTAGAAAAATTAACCTAGAACTCTGCACTAGATTCTATGCAAAACTCAAGTCCAAATAGATAAAAAATTTAAATATAAAGCATGATACCTTGAAGCTGATAGAGGAGAAGGTATAAAATACTCTTGACCAGTTTGTTAGCCTTTTCTATGACAAATGCTTGTTACATTTAAAGTTCTTTGTTTATTTACACTTCAAATGTTGTCCCAACTTTCCACTGCCTTCTCCATGAGACCCCAACCAACTCTCACCTCCCCTTTGCCTCTCAGAAGGTACTTGCCCCCACTCACTCACTCCCACCTCACTTCTATAGCATCCCCCTTCTCTGTGAATCAAGCTTCCACAGGACCATGTGCATCCTCTCCTACTGAGGCCAGATAAGGCAGTCCCCTGTTATACCTGTAGCAAGCAAGGCCTTGGACCAGCCCTCTTTGGTTGGTGTCTCAGTCCCTAGGAGCCTGAGGGGTCTGATTAGTAAAAACACACACCATAACTTTAGATGAATGTGGAAATATTATAACCTTTGAAACAAGTTGAAAGTTATACAAAATTATGTCATGGAATCTCCTGGGACCTGAAAATTTACAAACCTTGGGGAACTAAGAATTATTCTCACAGATTCATGATGTCTCAGAGAAACCTTTTTAAATACCAGATGCAGTGAGGTAGGAAACATTTGGCATCTCCATTTATGTGATGTTTAGCAACTGCAATGAACAAAACACTAAAGAAGCAGAGGTGACATTCTCCACCAGAACTCCTCTTCTGCTGCCTCTTAGATGTATAAGGATGAGATGAAAACAACAGAGAATCTTGGTTAGGACTGAATGGAAAGAATAGAATCTTTGAATTTTTCACGAAGTGACACTTGATGAAGCGAGGTAAGGATATTACATATTCTTAGGAGATGACCCAGGGACCCTAGTTTCTGCTTTGTATCCCTCAGCACAATATTTTACCCTTAAAGTTATTTCAAAATGCATAGCTACTATGGAAAAGACCAAGGAATATTTTTAGGATAATACAATAGATGTTATATACTATATATAAGAAATGAGTATTTCCTAAATAAGGATGGAACAAAGAATAATGAGTTGGGAAAGGGTCAAGTCCAATATATGGTTGTTAGTGAAAATATTATAATATAAATAATCCACATTAACATGCCCTGTTACTTCCATTCATTACTTTCATTCTTGGTAATTAGTTGAATGATTTTAGAATCTGACATTATTTACACAAATTGAGAGGGAATTAAATTTTGTATCATCTTAGTGTTTAATTTCTAGTATTTTAATAATAAAAACAGTGTATTTGTCACAAATATTAGGCTCTCTCTAGAAAATAGCATTTTATTTATTCAATAAATAAATGTTAAAATTTATTTATAATATCAGTGAATGAATTGTTAATGTTCATCTCATACACTCATTTTCACTTAACAAAGTTTTTAAATGCCTCTTCTTTTATGTCATTTACTTAGGTTTTTATTTGTAATATCATGTGATAGTAATTTTTAATAGTCTTAATTATAGAACTCTTAAGATAGTTTTAAATATTTCTCAATTTTCAATATGATACATACTCTATTACATTTTATGGTAAAAGTTTCTCAACTCACTTAATATTTACAATGAAAGTGTGTGGTTGAAGATAGTTTAAAAAATTAATACCTACTTAAAGTTCTGAAATAATATCTAATATGTGTTCTATATTTACTGCATTAATAAAGTAATTTTAAAGTCATTGAGATTCATTTTAAAATGTTATTTTTAAAAAGATATTTTTTAACTCATTCAATATTTCATTTCAATTTTGGCATAGAACACTTTTTAAAAAACCTTGACATCAATATTTACATTCTTCTTGACATATAATTTGCACAATATATTACTAAAATATGTGCATTATGTTGTTTGTTATTACACATGCTTATAATTCCAGAACTTGGAAGTGGAGACAACAAGACAAAAAATTCAAAGACATGGTGAGTCTGTATCTATCCTAGGCTAACTATGATTCTTCTATTACCACTAGATAAAGACTATTTACTGTTATGGGTAAAAAAGTCCTTCTCCTGTGGTAGGTCATAAAATGGCAAGTGGGTATTATACATCAAGCTGTTTTGTTAAGCACATTTATAATGTATTTCCTATTTGTTTTAGAATTTCAAGTGGGTGTAAAATGTATCATGACCATATCTCTGATCTTCCCTCAAGAAAGTAAATGATTTTTTAATTTTCATTTATCATTTCATTTAGTCTAATGTTAGGTGAACACAGATACCATATTAATAGAGGCTATGTGTTTCTTACATAGATTCACTTGAGTCTGCCACAGTACTTTACTGTGCATTCATTTGTCAAGATAACATAAAAAATGTAAGAATGTTTACCTCATAAAAATAAAAATCATATAATTAGATAAATTTCTGACTATTTTCTCTTTTAAATTCAATTTAGTTTTCAACTGAAATATAGTGAAATAACTTCTTACTTTTCTCTAACTCCTCCTATATGAACTGCTGTCATCTTCTTCATATCTTCTCTATAACAACCTCTAAAATTTTTGGCCCTTTAAAAATACTATTGTGACATAATATATAAATAAAAAAATTAAAAATATGACCTGCTTAGTCTGTATGTTGTTGCATGTATGTAAATGATATAAGGCCTGACCACTTGTTATTGGACACCTAACTGGGAGCTCATTGCTAGGAAAGAGTAATTCTCATCCCTCAACAGTCATTATTGGTCTCTGGTTCTTTGTCTAGAGGTGGGGCCCATGAGAATTCCATTCCCACGTTAGCCTGTCCATTGTTGTCCTCTCAGTAATTGGGTCTTGTTCAGGCAGTCATATTTCTGAGATAACATAGGTGTAACTTAGTTGCTGAAACTGTGTCTTACCTGTTTCTGTTGGGATTTGGTTCCTCATAATTAGTCTATCCCTGTATTTTGTTCAGTTTTCTGAAATGGTCTCCATTTGCTGCAAAGAATAACTTCTTTGACAAGGGATGAAATCTAAACCTGTCCATGGGTTTAAGGATAAGATTTTGGATTCAGTTAGGGGTTGGGATGATCTAGTAAAGAGGTGGTGAAAGACTTTCCTCTAAGACCCATGCCTACACTAAACTTAAGTAGTTGGATAGTAATGGGCATAGTTTTCCTCCTGTTGCATTTAGCTCTTTAGTTCAACTTTAAAGCTGCTGGTTACTGCTGAAAAAAGAGTGCCTCCTTATTGCTTGAGATATATCTTGCCATATTGATTATTGTGATTTATAAACATCATAGTGGAGTATGATTTGTTCGGCACTCACCTTGCAGGTTGACAAGCAACTCCTGGTGTAATAAAAATTAATACTCAGGGAGGAGGCTTTTAGGTCATGTAAAGCATTACATGTGTTAATAACATCAGTGTTAATAACATCAGTGTTATCCCTTTTATATTGCATAATTCAATTTAGACTAAAACTGCATCTTGTGTTTAATTTGCATATCTTCCTACTGCTCTAAAATATAATCACAAACTACAACTACACTGTACTCTCATTTCAGATATTTTAATTATAACAAACACTGGGATGTGAAAACAGTGCACCAATGTAGATACAGGGTGTGTGGCTGGCTTGATGACCATGTAGCTCTTTATACATTTTGCAAGTATGTTACTCTACAAAAGATGCTGGAACATAGGGGTGAAAGCTTTAAGTAAACACTGACTCAACTTCTCCATCTTAAATGAATTGTATAGGTTTTAGAAGTAAAATAGTCTGTGTTCTAGTTGAATTATTGTAATTAAGATCACCACTTTCTTTTTCAGACAACTGCATTATTTTTACTCATAGACTTTTAAAATAAAAATTCCAACCATATGTCTTACTAAATATTTGCTTAACTCATTAACATAGCATGAGTAAGTAACATAATTACATCTCATGTCTATAAAATTAATTTGATAAATAATTTCTCTTTTTCAGTTATGTGATATCACCAATTTTCATATGTGAGTTTCTGGTCCATCATCATTATTTACCACTTCCTTTGTGGAGGTCTCTCATTCACATAGAATCAAAGTAAGAAGATGTTTTTGTTTTAATTCATAAAAGGAACTGGAAAGAACTATTCCTAGTGCTCCAATAAGCAAGATAAACAATCTCACTGTTCATCCAGTTGATTCCATGGAAGACTCATGGTTCTTGGAACATCTATCTCTTAAAATCTAAGGTTAATTACTCCTTTTTTCTTTTGTCTTATACTTGGGTTTGAACATCAGACAAATTAAATAGTAAAAATGCCATATACTTTTGATCAGGAGCTTGAAAATTCAAAAGGAGATATTTTTTATATTTCTCTTAGATTTGATGTCTACGGGATGAATTCATAAAGTTATGGTCACATTTTAAAGTGAAATAAAAGTGAAACTTTAAATTTTTCAACATATGTATCATGTATAATGTTAGACTATAAAATTTCTACAGAATATTCTTTTGTTAAGAACGATTTATTTGAGGTTACAATATGTTTCTAACTTTAAAACAAATTTAAAATATAGCTGGGATTTTTATGTGCTCCTAATATATAGTTTATCTTTTCTTCTATTGCTATTTAGGGCAGTGCTTCAGCAAGACAACACAGGATAATCAATTCTGGCCTTTTATGAACATCAAGGTTATAGTTTTAAAATGTCTTTAATATTCACTTTAAGAAGGCCAAAATGATATATAAGAGCTGATGATGACAAGTTACAATATTGTATTCCACTCATACAAATGGATGTATTCATAATCAAAATTTAATAGAGGGTTTCTTAGAAATATACAGTAATTTAACATTTACTCAATTCTTGTTACTCAAGTATATTCTCCATTTTTTCTAATATTTTATTTTAAATTGCAATAGACTCCTCAATGCAAATATATCTATTTGTATAAGGGTATATGTCTTTTTGATGGAAATATTATAAACATATAGGAAGTCTATTTTTATACTGAAGTTTTATGTAAGGAAAGTTTACTTTGACTGTCTTCTTGAGAATTATGCAAAACCAGAGTTCTGTTACTGAGTTCATAATCTTGGGGCTTTCTCAGAACCCAAAAGTTGAAAAAATATTGTTTGTTGTATTTTTATTGGTCTATATGGCAACTGTAGGGGGCAACATGATAATTGTGGTGACCATCATGTATAGCCCCGCACTGCTGGGCTCCCCCATGTACTTCTTCTTGGCATTCCTGTCCTTCCTGGATGCATGTGTCTCTTCTACTGTTACACCCAAGATGATTGTAGACTTCTTACATGAGAAGAAGACTATCTCCTTTGGCTGCTGCATGACACAACTGTTTTCAGTCCATTTCTTCTCAGGAGCAGAAATGATTGTCCTAGCAGTCATGGCCTATGACCGCTATGTTGCTATTTGCAAGCCCTTGCACTACACTTCCATCCTTACCCGGAGGCTCTGTAGCATTTTAGTAGCAATATCCTGGGCAGGGGGCTTCTTGCATGCTATCATACAAATTATATTCACATTGCAGCTGCCCTTATGTGGACCCAATGTCATTGATCATTATATGTGTGACTTGTTTCCATTGCTGAAACTTGCCTGCACTGACATTCATATATTTGTTCTTTTGGTGTTTGCAAACAGTGGTGCTATCTGCATCATTATTTTCTCCCTGTTGCTTGTCTCCTATGGTGTCATTTTGTTCTCTCTGAGAGCCCACAGTTCTGAAGGTCGAAGAAAAGCTCTTTCCACCTGTGGAGCCCACATTACTGTTGTGGTTTTGTTCCTTGTTCCATGCATAATAATATATGCCCGGGATACATCTCCATTCTCCTTTGAGAAAGACACACTTATATTTGTCAATGTCCTGACACCACTGCTAAATCCTATGGTTTACACTTTCAGGAATAAGGAAATGATAAATTCCATCAGAAAAATGTGGAAGAGGCTAATAGTGATTTTTGTTAGATATTAGTATTGCTTTTTATACTGTTTGGGAAATGAATCAATGGGTAAAGATAGTTGCTATGTCAAAATGTGTATATGAGTTTTATTTTTCACAACATGTCAGAATATAAACATGAAAGCTCACATTGCTCTGGTACTATTAGTGGATAAGAGATTTGCAGATTCCAGTGTTTCACTTCATCATGGATATATTTGAAAAACAGTGAGTTAAAATTTCAAAGAAGTGTTGCTTAAGAAAATAAGATAGAATGCTACGAATGCTCATAACCAGTCCCTTCTTTTGGCTTTGTAGGCATTTTCAGAGAAACAAATACCATGTGTACTAACCTGTAAAACAGAAGCGCACGCATCCACACATACACACACACACACACACACACACACACACACACACACACACATCTAAACATGAAAAATATACCTCTAAATCTAAAGAATAAAGAACCTAGTATTTCATTGGGAAAATAAAGCAATGATTTTATGACAATATTACATAATTTGATATAGAGCAACTTAATAGTGGGATGTTGGTTACGTTTCTGGGTTCATATTTTCACTCTGGTTTGGCTACTTATCATTATTATATAAAATTAAAGGCAGTTAAATTGTATCTTATTTTATTTTATTGCATATTTGAAATGTTTTAATTCTTTGAATTCTTACTAGTAACTTTATGCTTTGTTTAAAATTTGGCTGAGAAAATAAGTGTGTAATTGTATAAAAAATACTAAAGTTATTTTTAGAGAAAAGAGGTTTCTAAGTGACACATTGAGACCTTATAACCTATAAATACACACAGAGAGAAACCCTGAACCTTAGTTTTTGGTGTTCCTGAGTTATCTGGCTTCATTTTAAGGTGAGCCCATTCATGTCTGCTAGAAAACACGAGTTGCTTCCTCAATTTTATTACAGATAAAATACAGGAGACCAGCTGGACTATCTCTTGGACAATGTGACTATCCTACTCCAGTGAGCTCTGGAACTTGATTACATACAAAAATATCCTCCTATTTTTAGCACAAGAAGAAATGCTTGCAGACATTAGTTTTCTAGTCATAATAGAGCAAAAAATAATGACATACTGAGCACATGTAACCTGCTCTTTACAGGAACAAATAGAAGCCAGAATGAGCAGATTTAAAATTAGTTTCCAAAAATGTTAATTTCAATGTATTATGTGATTGTAATAGTCTTAACCTTGTATGCACAAATAATAATTATATCTTTATACTTATCAATGGAGAATATTTATGTCACTTCATGGTTATGCTTATGTTCATTATCAAGAGGAGATTATGGGAAATTAACTTACTGTTAAACACCTTCTGTTCAGAATCAACTACACTAGCCAGCAACTGAATTTTATGATAAAAAATTTCTGAATATTAATAGTGTTTGTTTTTATTGACATTAATTGTCAGAGATACTATACATGGAGCTATAGAAGACACATGAGACTTTCTATTGGGGGAAAAATACAGAAACCACAGAGGAAATACCAAAATCTGTAGATGTCACATAAAGAACAGAGACATAAACTCTTTCTTTCATGAGGTTGACAAAGAATGAGCCTACAGTTTAATTATTTATGTCTCTCCCTGGTTTTCTGCCTGTCTGTAGGTTGTGGTAACTGGTCTTTCTTCTGTCCGTTGTGTGTATCTGACCTGTCTGTCCTTAGTTCTTTCTGATGTGTTATGCATATTTCAGTTCCAAATCTGTGCCAGTCTCATCCATGTCTGGTTCCTGAGACAAAAAATGGGGATTGTTCTGTATACACTCAAAAGCAGAGAAAATATGGTGTTGGAAAGAGATAAGAGACTCTTATGCTCAGAGGAAATATTAATTTAGAAAATGTCTCCATCATAATGGAGTAGGCAAGCCTGTGGTAACTTCCTCTTGATTGATAATTGGGTATAGAAGAATCCATCACCAGTTAATACAATTTGTGAGCAGGTGGTCTTGAGGTTTATAAGAAAGCAAATTGAGTAATCCAAGTAGACATGTTTATAAACAATGTTCCTGTATGGTACCTATTTCATTTTCTGACTACAAATTTCTGCTTGAATTCCTGCCTCAACCTTCTTCAATGATAGACAATGACATAGAAGTAGAAGCCAAATAAACTATGACTTTCCTAAGTTTATTTTGACCAATTTAAGAAGAAAATTTTAGAAATACTCTAAGATATTATTAAAATTTCAAATTTAACATATTATGGCAGTAAATTTATATAACCAGAAAGCTGTAAAATAGTGGATACTTTTTTACAAGAGATGAATGTTGTTTTCATCTCTCAATTGCCTATATACACCTGCTTGTCATACCATATGCCATTTTTATTATATGTTTGATCTTAAGTTTCTAACAATTTTTAGCACTTATTGTAAGTATACAATTTTTGGCTGGAGAGAGCTCAGCATCTAAGAGCACATACTGATTTTTACAGAAGTCTTAAATTGTGTAACTGGTTCCATCCTTGCCAGACTCACTTCTAAGTACAATAGTACTTATGACACTCCATTGTGAGTCACAATATAGTATTACAATTTAAGTGTCTATTGGTATGACTTTGATTTCAGGAAGAAAAGTAAACACTATGGTAAATTGGTGGTGAAGGTGAAGTTGTTGTTTGATAAACATGACTACAGTTGTAAAGAGTTAGATATAGTGAACTAGCAAAGCATTCTGAATGTAAGGATCTTTTGAGTCACTGTGTTAGAAGCTTAGAAGACCAGCTACCGATAGAAATGCTGACAGTAGAGGGCTGCTGAGTTCTCTGGAGAATACAAAGAGAATCTCATAAAATTGACTGTTGGTGTAACATATTTGTCAAGAATCTTGTTTTATCCTGCCCATGTTCTATGTTCTTGAGTGAAGTTGAGTTGAAAGATAATAGGGATTTTTGTTTGTTTGTTTTTTCTTTCTTTTGGGGGATATTTTATTTATTTACATTTCAAATGTTATGCCCTTTCCTGGTTTCTCCTCTAAAAAACCCCTATCAAATCCCCCCTTACCCTGATTCTATGAGGGTGCTTCCTGTTCTACCCACACACTCCCACCTCACTGTCCTAGCATTCCTCTACACTGAGGTGTCAAGCCTTCACAGGACCAAGTGCCTCCTCTCCCATTGATGCCAGATAAGCCCCTTCAGCTCCTTCAGTTCTTCCCCTAACTCCTCCATTGGGGTCCCCGGTGCTCAGTTCAATGGTTGGCTGCGAGCATCTACATCTATATTGGTTAGGCTCTGGCAGAACCTCTCAGGGGACAGCTGTATCAGGCTTCTGTCAGCAATCACTTCTTGGCATCTCCAATAGTGTCTGGGTTTGGTGTCTGCATGTGGGATGAATTCCCAAGTGGGGCAATCACTGGATGGCCTTTCCTTCAGTCTCTAATCTTTGTCCCTGTGTTTCCTTTAGACAGGAGAAATTCTGGGTTACAATTTTAGAGATGGGTATGTGCTGATCCCTCAACTGGGGGGCCATGCCTAACCTCTGAATATGGTCTCAGCATGTTCTCCCTCCCCTTTGTGGAGTATTTCAGCTAATGTCATCCCTGTGGGGTCCTGGGAAGCTCTTGATTTCCTGGCATCTGGGACTTTCTGGTTGCTACCCCCAGCTCCCCAGCTCCCATTGCTACACACCTCTGTTCAATTTACTGACCCTCTGTACATCTCCTCTGTCTCCTCCCATACGTGATTCTTCCCCCTCTTTCTCCCCTCCCCCTCTTCTCTTCCTCCAAAGTCCCTCCTACCTTCTACTTCCTGTAATTATTTTGTTTTCCTTTCGAAGTAAGACTGAAGTATCCACTCTTTGGTTTTCCTTCCTCTTGAGCTTCTGTGGTCCATGAGTTGTATCATGGGTATTGCACACTTTTTGCCTAATATCCACTTATCAGTGAATACATACTGTGTGTGTTCTTTTGTGATTAAGTTATCTCACTCAGGATGATATTTTCTAGATCCATTTGCCTTTGAATTTTATTAAGTCACTGTTCTTAATAGCTGAGTAGTATTCCATTGTGTAAAATCACATAGCAAGATGTGTCCTTTAAAAGTGGTTATATTTGCTAGTGAGTAACATCCTTTTCTGAACTGTGATAAAGTAAATAAGCCTAAAACATGACACCACCCACCAAAGGCTCCAAAATAAGAAAATGTGAACTTAATTGAAAGAAGAAAGTATCATGTGAGAATATAACTGGAAAAGTTCACTGCTTCCGAAATAAATAAATGAGCATAGAAGCTCATTTAGCTTAAAAATTTAAGATTTATGGAGTCTTGCACCTGATTTTCTGACAGGAAATGAATCTTAGCAAAGGAGAGAAGACTTGGAGTCCTTTCAGGAAACATCTGATAAGCCATTGCTAAAATCTGTGATGGTAAAGCCTTCATTGCAATGAAGATACTAGAGTGCAGAGATTTCTGGTCATGTGACATCAGCAGAGCAAATTCCTAAGCTGGTGGTAGAGAGGGTTCATAATGGTCTATGCCTCTGTGGTGGTCAGTAGATTTGGAATAGTTGAGCTATGGAATCCCTACTGATCTCAATCCTTCTTCAGTGCAAGTCAAGATGACAGACACATGGATCAGCAGGATTAATAAATACTTCTACTGAGTTTTATTATTGCTTTTGTTCTATGATTTTCTTCCCTATGCCCCCAGTGCTCCCTTTTGGGATAGGATCATATGTCTTGTGCCACTCTGTCTTCCTGACAAAACATAGCCACTGTGTTAGTGAACATATAGTGCATTTGGATACCTGCAGAAGACTAACAGAGGATTCTGCCTTTCAACCACATGTCATTGATAGAGGATGAACTCATGAGTACTCTTCCTCACTCCTCACTAAGAAGCTACTGATGGTCAAAGGTTCCTAAAAAGGAAGGATCATTTTCTTCAATTATTTAGCCATATGGAAAGTACATATGCCTTGATAATCCTCTACTCATGTTTCTACAAGCAATCCTAAAGTCATTGGGTCAAAACAAAAGACAAGAATATAGAAAGATTATTTGGAAATACGTAGTCATCAGCGTGAGAAGGAGGATATAATGATACAGCATGCATATGTGAGAAATTGTCAAAATATGAAAATGAAGGCAAACATTCTAGAGGAAATAAAGACACTTCTATTACTGCATACTTTCACTGGTAATGTTTTCCCTGAAAACTTCCTATTATTCTTAAAGATATACTGGTAGACTCTTTATAACAAAACTCATCTGTTACATTGGTAAAGTGTACAGCAGTCCTGCTTAAGTCTGCATAGTGACACAGTATCCCATCCATCATGCAACTGTCAGTTCCCGACATGATTTATAAAATCATCATCAATAGAGCCCCCCAATGTACATTTTAAAGCAGACTTTGAATGTAATACACATGTGAACACTCTAGCTATTGAAAAAGTATAAAAATATTGTATCTCAGCAACTCAGGGGCAAGAAATTGTTGAAACCATGAGGGAGTTTAGCATTAGTCTCAGAGGTAGATCCTCTCTCAGGAAAACCACATTAAATTCCACTAGCAATTAAGGAGAGATTTTGGCCCCGTTATTTTTTTTAGTATTATTCTTAAAATGTGATTAAGACTGTATGAGAGGAACATTGGGAACATTCTCTACCTTCACTGGTGTATCTGCTAGATTGGAAGGAATAATTTGGTACAAAAATTGCATTTTGCTCACCACTGAATAGACTATTCTTCACAGAGAATAAGAACTGGCCATCTCTAGATATTTCAGTAAAATACTATATGGTAAGACTCATAAGCCTATATTTACATTTTCAGTGATGTTTTAAATTATACAAATATATTTTAAATATTTTTTGGCCAGGACATCCTATATTTAATGAAAGTATTAAGATTTTTATTTCATAAGTGGGTTCTTGGAGGCATTTTATACATATACCTTATGTGTATTTCAGATTTTATGACCCAAATCAAGACATTCAGAAGCTATTAAAATGATACAGAAAAACAGAAAATAGCACTTAATAGAAGTAACTGCCTAAGTGCCCAATAAGCAGTAGTTAAAAAGTAAGGGCCTTTGTTATTTCTCTCCATCTCTCATTTCCCTTCTTTCTCTCCTTTCTTTGCTCCGTCCTTCCCTCCCTCCCTCCTTCCTTCCATCTTTTCTTCCTTCTCTCCCTTCCTTCCTTTTTTCATTCCTCCTCTTTTCTTCCTCCATTCTTCTAATAATGCTACTTGCTTGCTTTCTTGTTCAATAATTCTTCATCTTCCTTCTCTTTGCTGTTATTTTCTTCATGTTTTATGTAATCAAACATATTTCACTTTCATCTTCATGCAGAAATCAAGTAGCATAGAAAGCATCAGCATTTGAGCTTTATATTATCTTTGCAATAATACTTTGCTTGTTTTCTAAGTACATATTCAACTATTGTGAATAAAGTCATCTTTCCTATGTTTGGATAAAAATGTGGTATTTCCTGAGACTGTATAAAAGATATTTATAGAGGATAATGGTACATTGACATGCTGTAAAACTCTATGCAATATTGCAAACAAATATAAAATATTCATTTTAAACTGTTATATGGCAACCCATAATTAAGAAAAGGAAAGTATGATCAAAATAAGGTCACCACTGAATGCTGTGAATTAAGTACACTTAATGTCCTCTAACAATTTCATTTCTGCCACAGGAAAATCCTATATGAAGATAGGATCTCCTTTAGTGTTTCTTATCATGGCATCAGTGCTTAAACATGTCCAAAATCACCAAGACATCAAAAGAGAAACTTTGTAATCTATTATGAAGACAGTGATGTTAAGCAGGGAAAAATCCTTTCCCATACATTTCAGAAACAGCAAGACAAAGAATGTTGAGACATTTAGAGAAACCAACAGAGCAAACTAGAAAAAAGAAAAGCTATTAGTTCCCTAAAAAAAAAAAAAATCATTCTTGGAGAACAGCTGAAGGGAATTTCTCTAGGAACACATAAAAGCAAGCAATATTTCATTAGTACCTAACCATCTAAAATAAAAATATGATTGGCCTTTGAAATTTATCATAAAATTAATTTATTATCATTGCTGATAAAAAATATTTTTTGAAATATATTTGAGTCAACTACTTAGAGTATAATTTCTGCCCATCCCTCAAATAGGTTTGAATGTTATTAACATTTTACATTAACAAAGAAATCTTGTTATTTATATATTAATTGGATGTTATCCAGTGGTGCAATCACTTAGTACATGGTGCTTATATACACAGATTGGCATGACAATTAGTTTTGTTGCTATCATAAATGAGTAGGAAAGAGTGGGACAATGTGCATGGCTGAACACAGGGAAGAACACTCCCCAGTGTTTCTCCTCATGGAGATGGCACAGAGACCACTGTTCCTTTTGCTAATGTCACGGGAACAATGAGGAACAGCCTTTGGATATTTAACTACATTACTTTTAGGAGTTAGAAGGGCTAAGGATGTTTCAGGAGAAATGTTGGCAGAGTTAGTTGGTCCTTACATTAAAAAAGTAGATGTGAATACAAGGACAAAGAGTGGAGCGAGCAGAGACTGAAGGAAAGACCCTCCAGAGACTGCCCCAGCTGGGAATTTATTCCATGTGCAGCTACCAAACCCAGTCACTATTGTTGATGCCAAGAAGTGCTTGCTGACAGGAGCCTGATATAGCTACTTTCTAAAAGGTACCTTCAGATCTGAAAGGTACTTTCAGATCCTTAATGATACAGATGCAGATGCTTGCAGCCAACCATCTGATTGAAGACAGAGACCCCAATGGAGAAGTTAGGGGAAGGACTGAGGGAGCTGAAGGGGTTTGAAACCCCATAGGAAGAGCAGCAATATCAACCAACCAACCCCCTTGCCCAGAGCTCCCAGGTACTAAACCACCAACCAAGGAGTACACATGGAGAGAACCATGGCTCCAGCTGCATATGTAGCAGAGGATAGCCTCATCTGGCATCAGTGCTAGGGGAGGCCCTTGGTCCTCTGAAGACTTGATGTACTAGTGTGGGGGAATGCTAGGGCAGTGAGTTGGGAGTGGGTGAGAGGATAGGGGAGCACCTTCATAGAAGCAGGGGGAGGGAGTGGGAGAGGGATTTTGTGGAGGAGAAACCGCGGGAAGGGGGATAACATTTAATATGCAAATAAATAAAATAACCTATAAAAATTGAAAAACAAAAAACTAAAAACTAGATGTGAAATCCAAGAGTATATGAAGGTAGGGGAGGGTTGTCTCATCATCATGGCCATTTAAGGTAACATTTAACATATAAGGTAATATCAGAATAATAATGTTCAATATTATTCTGTCAGACTATGAGCTAGGTACTATGGTGAATGACCAGCAAACTTCACAACCTTTTCAGAACTTCAAAGAAATTAATTTTGTGTGTTTTAATTTTGATAATTAATTTTAAACATCTTTATATTAGTAACAAAGGATATATTACAAAGTGTATAACATTTCATAACTCACATCTAGGTTACAAAATGTAGTAACAATATCCCTTAAGAACCTTGTAATTTTCCTTGGATTTCCGAGTTAACTCACTATGATCAGCAGGGGAGTTTTGGTTGTTCCATTTCTATGCTGGGCTGATTCACCTCTTTAGGCAAAATGGTAGTTAATCCTCTCCTGGGAGGTCATCATATTCACGCCATAAGTTACTCTGAAATTCTTCACTGTTGTGGTCTTCATGTTACTTGTGTTTTGTTAATAGTGTGATGCAATGATGATTTGTAATTTTATTATTTACAAATCAACCTGTTATGAATGTTTTATGAATTTCTGTGTTCCAAACTGATGATGTATCATCATTTCACTTCATTTGTGACTGAGTTTACAGACACAAAGAATATAAATAGTAGTTTGGAGATATTTCCTGATATGTTTTCTGAAGGCATTATTTAAATGAACCAATTTTATTATACTTGACTAAACTTTGAAAATACACCTGAGGATTTTTTATATGACCATGTATTGCTGATATTTAAAATAATGCTGAAACCAATACTCATGTTTCTTGTAATTTACAGATTCCATGATCTCTGGATACAACATTATGGATTTGTCTGCATGTAATGACACAATGTTTTAATTCTAGAATTTGAATATGGAGGAGAGAGTATAAAAAATTTAAGATTGCCCTAAGTTTATGGTGAGTTTGAGCCCAGCCTTGTCTACATTAGACCTTCACAATTTTCCACCAAAGTAAAGAACTATCAATTTGTCTTTCATTGAGCCAAAACTTGCAGTTTGTCATTTTTTTCTATAACTAGTTCATATTACACTGAAACTGTTTTTTTTGCCTATTTGAAAATGGAATAATTAAATTTTTCTCTCTACTTACCATAATATTTGGCTTAGTTTTAATATACTTCCAGTTTTTCTGTATATTTAAAATGTTGACACATGTCTACAATTAAGCATGATGCTATCTACCCTCATTCCCCTCTTTGAATCCCCCTAAGTCAAATGCAACACACTTCTCATAACTATATGATTCTCTTATTTTTTGGTAACTCACTGTACCCAGTTGGTATTTCCTAGATGTGAGATTCCCGGTTTTACACACTGGAACATGGGGAACCTACCACCGACCACATCCTCAGTAAAGAATAGTTACCCGTTCCTAGCAAATATTAAGTGAGAATACCTCCTCATAATTATAAGGGGTAGAAATTATCTTCCCCAACAATGCTAGGATTTTTGGTTTCCTCGATCTTTTGCAGATATTTGCAGCTACTTTGAGTTCTTGAAGTTAATAGCTAAATCAAGTTCAGAGGGTATTTTAGAGCACTCCTTTCCATTTCTCAGCTATTAAATTTCCCTCATTCTCTTCCATATTGTTCTCTGAGCAGTGGCATTGCAGTAAAGGTAAATATAATTGCTCAGTGTAGTAATGATCTTATTCACTTATCCTCAGTTCTGGCTTTTATCTAAATTTGTATTAATACAATAAGATCAAACAAGAAAATTCATCATATCCCTCACATGGATTCACAAGATTCTACTACAGAGCTTTATACTATGTGCAATATTCAAAATTATGAACAAAACATAGATATACTTGCCTAATCTAAATAACAAGTTTTGTTTAAATGTAGCCTAATTTCCAATCAATATTCTCTTAGTGTTAAGGATTCAATTCAGAATAAAGCTTGTTATAGGTAAATTATTTTCTAAATGATTAATAACCTATAACCCTTTGATAGTAATATATGGCCCTGTATATACTGTAATAGACATTTTAAGACTAATTTTAGAAACTTATGTTTTTGAAATATGATGGCACTGTTTTGTTTGTTACTAGTGATTATATTAAATAGGACATAAAAGAAGCTAAGAATTATTAATTCTGTTTCCGTGGTAATAAAAAGTCTGTGAAGCTAATTCTACCAAAGGAAGGACCTTTTTGTTGATGTGGTATTACACATTATATGAAATAACACAGTTTTTTCATTGCAGATTTACATGAACACATTTTACTTCTACTCCTTTCTTATGAATCATGCAAAACCAGACCGTTGTCACTGAATTCATACTCCTGGGACTTTCACAAAACCCAAAAGTTGAGAAGATCTTATTTGTTATATTTTTATTGCTCTATCTTGCAACAATTGGGGGCAACATGACAATTGTGGTGACCATTGTTTGGAGCCCTGCATTGCTGGGTTCTCCCATGTACTTCTTCCTGGCATTCTTGTCCTTACTGGATGCATGTGTCTCCTCTATTGTCACACCCAAGATGATTATAGATTTATTCTATAAGAGGAAGACCATCTCCTTTGAATGTTGCATGACACAAGTGTTTTCTGTCCACTTCTTCAGTGCTGTGGAGGTGATCATTTTGGCAGCTATGGCTTATGACCGCTATGTGGCCATTTGTAAGCCATTGCACTACTCTTCCATTATGAATAGGAGGGTCTGTGGCATCCTGGTGGGGGTAGCCTGGGCAGGGGGATTTTTGCATTCAATCATACAAATTATATTCACTTTGCATTTGCCTTTCTGTGGCCCTAATTTTATTGATCATTTTATATGTGACTTGTTCCCATTGCTGAAGCTTGCTTGCATCGACACACATATATTTGTAATTTTGGTGTTTGCTAACAGTGGGTCTATCTGCATCATTATCTTTTCCTTTTTGCTTGTTTCCTATGGTGTAATATTGTTCTCTCTGAGAACCCATAGTTCTGAAGGGAGACGTAAAGCTCTCTCTACCTGTGGGTCCCACATTACTGTCGTAGTTTTGTTCTTTGTACCATGCATATTAATATATGCACGACCTACATCTCCATTCTCTTTGGAGAAAAATGTATTTATATTTGCGGATGTCTTGACACCATTACTCAATCCTATGGTTTACACTTTCAGGAACAAGGAAATGAAGAATGCCATTAAGAAAATGTGGAGAACTTTATTAGTGGTTCCTGACACATATCAAAATAATTAATGCCTTAGGCTAGGAAGATAGTTCTGTGGATGAAACAAAGCCAGTACTGTGTAACTATAAGAATTTTATCTGCATCCCCTTTGCCTATGTCTATAGTCAAGTATGGCAGTGTGATTTTAACCTAGTGCTGGTATTTCTGAGACAGGTGAGATGCAGCTGAACTTTGGAAAGTTAATCTATCAGAGAGCTAGCAAGTTCCGGGTCCATACACAGACCTTGTCTCTAAGAAACAAGACAAAGTGAAACAAATGAAGATTCTCAATTCCGTCGTTTTAGTCTGCATGAAAATTAATGGACACTGGTAGTGCATTCATTGTGTGCACGCATGTGCACACACAAAAACAGAGAAAGAGAGAGACAGAGACAGAGAAATGAGACAAAGAGACTGACAGAGACAGGAAGGAGAGGGACAGAGAACATATATGCATAAGCACATAAGGAAACAATTCAAAAATATATTTTTGACTTTTAAAATATGACTGGTAGGTACAACCATGTAAGATCAGCCATAGGGTTGGCTAAAAGACCTTAAATAATGATAACACCAGCTGATTTATATCAATGTGGAAGGGGCAACTTCACAAGGTTTCACCTCTAGATAAAATGAGACAGTCAGACAGTCAATCAATGTCTGCTGAGAGTACAAAAACATTTTTTTCCAGGACGAAACTGTCCTGTAGGCTATCCAAACCCAAGTGTTCAGTTTTAATACATGCATTTATGGATAACACTTAATGAACTTATTAAGTGCCTATATACATACATACATACATATATATGCATGTGTGTATAATATATATATATATATATATATATATATATTGAAATAAAAGAAGAATGAACTTGAGATGCAGAGGAAGGAGGGAGAATTTGACTGAGAGAAATGACATAAATGCAGTACCCATATGAAAAAAATTTCAAAACAAAATTTAAACATGAGTAAAAACAATATTTACTTAGATATGCACTTCAGAATTTACTCATATATAAAGAGTTTATTTTATTTTAAGAGACTGAGTTAATATTAGGATTAAAAACTTTGCTTTGAGCTCACACTTCTTGTGAATTGACTGTTCATTATTGCTATATGAAAAATAAAACATTTAAACTTTATACTCATAACTATAATGAAATATTAGAAGATGTTAGAATGTATTCTATTCACACTATTCATTAAAATGTTGAAAAATTATATGTTCAAAATCATGGAAAAAAGATACTGAATCAAAACCAAGTAATGGGCTCCTAAGTATTATTGAGAAGTTTCAGAACATAGAAATACAAAGAGAGTTAAAAATACAACCTGGAATGTAGCTGTTTTGGTGTCATTTGTCTTTGTCTTAAAAGGAGATCTATTTATTTAATGTACAAATTGCATCACATTTTGAAATTTTTGATAGATAAAATATGATTCACCTTTTAGTTTATCAGGTAAAGAGCCTATGGTTAAACAGGTCAGAGGACCTACAAAAGAACCTAATACTAAATACTGTTAAAGTGACACAATATGAAACTGACTTCCAACGACTTACTTTTATCCCTATAGGCTAAGGTACCACTCAACTGTAATCAGAGTAGCTTTTATGCACAGTAGATGGTGATCAACATATAGATCCACTACTAGAAAAGTATATAGAATAAAAAACTGAAAAAATAATCAGTTCTAAAAGAAATGTGTACCACAACTCTCCCTCCAAAGGCTCAGTAATCATTGTGGAAGAGGGAACCAGGAAGATTATAAAAACCAGAGATGCTGGATATAGTGTGATAACCGTATTATTAAATGAGCATGTCTATATCAATATGTATAAGACCTGTGCAAGCCAGACTAAACACCATTGTGGACAAAGAAGTTTGAAATGGAGTTCTGTTCATATCCAAGGATCTATTAGCAACCTTTAACTGCTAGAAAAGAAAGTGTTGGTTATATCTAAAAGTTGAGCATAATATAAGCTGACCATATTCTAGTAGATAGTCACATATCCAAAAATATGTGTGCAGCATAAATTGTTCCAGATGGAGTGGTGTGAAACACGAATTTGGGTGGGAAGGGAATGAAGCCTGGAAGTGGGAAGTGTAGGGAAAATGAAGATAGATATTTGCAAAACTCACTGCATAAGATTCTTAAAAGAATAATTGAAAAATCAACTTTAAGGAACATCATAAATGTAAAGATGGGAATTGCTCTGTGTCTAGGTATCTTATAGGAGGCAATATTGACTTCTATTTAAAGAATGAAAAGGCTCACTATATATGTTCTTTCAAGACTTGCATTGTACGTACTACAAGCTAAATATGTTCATTTTATCCCATTGGCCCTGCTTTATAAGATCTACATTTTCTGAATATCAATAGGCTCTGTTCTTATTTTCCCATATGTAACACATTTCCCTTGAAGTTTCACTTCTCTAATCATCTGTGTAAACATAACAACATAACTCATAGGCCTCTTCAGCTATGGTACATCCAAGTACTGCTAGAATTCCCTCTCTCTAGGCATCAAACTAGGTGTATCCTTGCTTTTTTAAAAAATTGGATATTATACTTATTTACATTTCAGATGTTATCACCATCCTCCCCTAGAAACTCCCTATCCTGTCCCCCTCCTGGTGCTTCTATGAAGGTATGCCCCCACCCACCCAATCCCCACTCCTTGCCCTCCATAAACCCAAAAGAAGATAGCCACACAAACATAATTCCACCTCTAATAAAAAATAACAGGAAGTAACAATAACTTTTCCTTAATATCTCTCAACATGAATGGACTCAATTTCTCTATAAAAAAAAACACATAGACTAACTGTGTATTCTTTCTAAATGCATGTGCCACCTGCTTCTCTAGAAACACACTTCCTACTGCCCTGAATTGAAACCTGACTGCAGAATCCATAAGCATTCCTAAACCTATACTGTTTCTCAAGAACTCTGGAACCCAATGACCTATCAAATACAGCTTACTCAAGATAGAGAAACCAGATTTGGGGAGCTAAACCAGCAACACAGAATTTTTATAAGCCATATATTCTTTCTTAGATAGTGTCTGTTCACACTGACAGAAGGAAATTTTTAAAGAAGACTACTTTTATTTGTCCATTGTTGGTGGGATTGTAAGCTTGTACAACCACTCTGAAAATCAGTCTTGTGGTTCCTCAAAAAATTGGACATAGTATTAACTGTGGATTCAGCAATACTACTCCCGGGCATATACCCAAAAAATGCTCCAACACATAACAAGGACACATGCTCCACTATGTTCATAGCAGCCTTATTTATAATAGCCAGAGGTGGGAAAGAACCCAGATGTTCTTCAATGGAGGAATGGATACAGAGAATGTGGTACATTTACACAATGGAGTATTACTCAGCTATTAACAACAAGGAATTCATAAAATTCTTAGGCAAATGGTTGGAACAAGAAAATATCATTCTGAGTGAGGTAACCCAATCACAAAAGAACACACATGGTATGCACTCACTGATAAGTGGATATTAGCCCAAAATTTCACAATACCCAAAACATAACTCACAGACCACATGAAGCCCAAGAAAAAGACAGACCAAAGTATGGGTGCTTAAGTCCTTCTTAGAAGGAGTAACAAAATACTCACAGGAGCAAATACTCACAGGAGCAAATACTCACAGGAGAAACTGGAGGAGAAACCATCCAGAGACTGCCCTACCTGGAGATCCCTCTCAGGTGCAATCACCATATACAAAATTAAAGACACTCTCTTATACAAGAGGATTAAAAGTTGTAAGAGATAAAATTCATATTGGTAACAAACTCCCCGACTTATCAGAATAACACTTGACAATTCAACAGAAACCTACAAATTAGCAGGATGTGAAGGATTCATTTGAAGTTCTAAAAGATCACAGCTGTCAATTTGGAGCACCCTATTTAGAAAAACTATCCACTAAAATTGAAGTAGAAATTAAGACTTTTCATGGTAAAATAGATAAAAAGTTATGATCTCTAAGTACAGAATTTTGAAATAAATACCTTAATAAGAAGAGTAGGATAGCCATATTAAATATGTTACAAGAAATACATAGTATCAAAAACAAACAAGTAAAATCAAATAAAGCAAAATAGGAAGGCATATTATAAGAGATAATTAACATTTTAAACTTTTTAAGAAAATAGAGAAACCCAACCCTGTAGAAGATTCCTAAAACACACATATAAAAGAATTTAAATGGAGTTACCCTATACTGAATATTTGTGGTGAGAGTATGTAAAAGACATAATAGAGCTGTTACACACATAAACTCAATGCTAGGATTACATGCATAACATCAGCTCAAGATGAAGCCAGTTGCTATCCCAGCATGTTGAAAGAGATGATTATGAGTTTCCATCTTTAACTGGGTACTACTGACAATAAATGCATAGTGTGGGAGGGAGTTGTCTTTGTTTAGGGATGTGGCCTCTGAAAGGCTACATATGCTTCCAGAAGATGGTTGTACACACTTACACATCCACAACACAAAATATACTCAGTGCGTTGATAAAAAAGATCACATGAAGGTGGAAGGAAAATGCAGATGGTGGGAGATAAAGTATAAATTAAGGGGACGGATTTTATCAAACAAATATACATGTATAAAATTATTAAATAGTATAAAATCAAGCTTATACTTCAACAAAACAACAACAAAAGGAATGAAATGATTCAAAAAATGTACATCTACATCAGATTAAAGTACTCACTTGCTTAAAATCATTTTGTCATTTTCTTTTTCATACACAGAATTTGTTCTTCAAAAATTTCACACACATACATAATGAAAACTCTCCACTCTTGTCTCTACTTTACACTCTTCTATCTCCCAGTTCTTATCTCTACCATGGGTGGGATCTTAACTCATCCTTAGAGTCTACATTTTATTCTCTTAGATCTCCTGAGTATTTCTTCCTTTCTGGCTATTTGTTTAAGGTATTATTATTTTTCACTTACTCTTTATCCTTTGACTCTGCATATGTAATATGTGTGCCATCTTATTTCATAGTAACTCACATTTGAGAGCTCCTGAGAGAAGTCCTTTCTGCTGTCTAGAAATCCTGGCAGAAGGTGCTATGTAGGCTTTTAGAGAAGAGACATCAAATGTCATCCTTAGCTGTGGAGTTTGTGTTCTAGAGCATGAAGTGAAATTTCAGGAAAGCTATACCTATTAGTTCAATAATGCCAAATCTTCTTGGAGGGTAATCATTCACGGCCAGATTGTATTTGAATCATGTACAGGAGGTAATAAGTACTTGGTAATATAAAGTTGGTCAGATGCCTATAGCTTGTGAGGTCATAGGCCTTTATGAAAAACCTACTACTATTCTTCTAAGTGAATATTGCCTTTTAAATATCCATATTTATATTTCTCAACTCTTTTCAGGATTTGGCAGATAAGGTTTTTTTTTCCCAGTGTCTAGATGTTAATGCAAAGATTTTTTAAATTAAGTTCTGGGAATGAGTAAATATTCAATGCTCATACCTAAATGGGATAGCTATATCAGTCTTTCATAAACTGAGAAATAGCTTCAAATAGAGAACAATAGAGAATATAAGTCCTAGGGTTTTGGTAGGTGTGCTACGATACAGTGTCTACTAGATGTGATATGGCTGTTTTAATCATGAACAAGCAGCCTCAGGTTATTGATACCCACACAACACTGGCATAAGATTTATTCTTCAATATTCTGTTATGATTAGGTACAGAACTCTGAGTTTCTACCCATCATGAATTTAATGGAAGTTCGTAAAGATATCTACAAGAGTGTAACTACCAGAAAGGTTTTCAATGGTTCAGTCATAACATTCTAGCCATTCTCATATGAGCAAACATAATTAAACTCATTGATCAATAAAAAAGATATAGGAAGAGGAACTTGAAAAAAAATTTGCAGGATAACAAGAAGAGACAGTTATGTGGCCAATATGATCACAATAAATTGTGTACATATATGAAATAGTCAAAGTTTGAAAAAAAAGCAAAAATTCTTACATGAAATAAAAATATTTTTATTAGTATTATTTTATATACATGATTTTTCCTTAAGAAAAAACTTTGATAGTATTTTCTAAAATGATGAATATGTTCCTGACAGATTGATTTTAAAAATTCCTTGTCACTGAAAGAAATTTTTATCAAATACTGCACAGAGATATTTAACTCCGTCCATCATAGAATTGTGTTTGTTATCTGAAAGATACAGAACACAAGAGTACTAGCAAACATAACCTCAATATAATTTTTTAAACTCATAACATAAATTTAGATTGCCAAAAGCATTATGAATACTGTTATATGTATAAATATGCAGAAAAGTTTATTTTAGACTCTCATGAGGACAAGCATTTGTTAAAAACCCAAGGGGTTTGAGAGTCACTCTCACATTCATGATGTCTGGTTACAGTGAAGGAGGAATTTTGGATTCTTCATTTATGATTTGCTATAATAACCACATAAATACAGCACTTAAAAAGCAGAGGTTACATCATTCATCCTCACTGCCAGAGCTGCTCTCCTGCTGCCTCTTAGATGCGGAAGAAAGTGCTGGAATCAAGTGGAGAATCTTGGCCACGACTGATGGTCACTATATCATAAAGACTAGGACACATATATCTTCATAGCCTTTATAGAACTGACATATGGTGAGACTCTTAGGGAACACCTTCATATTTTCAGAAATAAGTCTAAATTGTGGTATTGATTTACCATTTAAAATTAAAATATGACTTTTGGGGGCTTTAGTTGCTTAAGTAATTTGATAATAACAAGGTATTTGTTATCAATAAAGTGTATAATATTTACTGTTTTTTATGGACTATATAATTTTAACTATTAAGAATGGACATTTAATTTCTTCTGATTTTATCACTTAACAAATTATAATGCTTCATCTTTCATATTTTAGTGTTTTATTTATACTAGCATAAGGTAGTGATTTGTTAGATTCTTATTTTCACATATGCCATTTGTTAGAGGCACATTTTCATATAAAGTTTTCCATATTTCTTACTTTTCAATACTTTAGCCAGTATAGTATTTTATCATAAAATTTTCTCATCTTATTTTGTTTTATTTTGTTAAGTTTTAACATTGGTCTTTGTTTCCCTTAGAATCTTCCACTCAGTTTGGTTGCTTTGTTTTTTGTTTTGTTTTGTTGTAGAAGATGGCAATTAAAACCTGAATATCTGTGAGAACAAAAGGCTCACCATTCCACCACTGACTAAGAACATTAGAGCATGCTATGCACTGAAATTATCACATTTCACTACAACCCATAAAAATTATTTTACCTATATAAAAATATATAGAAAAACACAGCTTTGACTATAGAAAGGCAAGAATTTAATGTACAATAGTCTTTTTTGCTTTGAATTATTGTCTGAGATTCCCTTTTCCTTAACACTCAGTATCTCCTCCAATATTTCTGCTTCCATTATTATTTTGATGAGATTTGAAGAAACAAACTTTGAATGTCCCCTGGCTTTTTAAATTTTAAGAACATCTTGTTCCACACATATTCTATTAAAAAAGGTAAAGGTCTAGATCTGAGAAATACTTTTCAAGACTCTGAAGCAGTTTCTCTTTTGTTCCATATTTTGTCATTGTAAGAAATGTTAATTTTCATTAAAATATTTCATGCCATATGAGCTCCTAACTCATTGCAATTTTTTGTCCATCCTGACTTAGCACAGAATGACAACTTTTAAATTATGTGCTGAGCACTTAATCTATCTTAAATGATTACTGCCAGATCTAGTGGCCTAGATCATCATCTAGGATGTTATTGTTTTATATGTTTGTTTGTTTATTTTTTGCTGTAGAATATCATTTGAAATAGTGATTATATTATAGATACTATTGAAAAACTATCCTAGAAACATCATAGAAGTGGTTGTTTCAAATTATTCATCTCTTCCTCCTCCTTCTTCCTCCTCTTCTTTCTCTTTCTCCACTCCCTCTGCCCTTAACAACTAGAATTGTATATGTTCTATGTAAGAGTGAGTCATTAAAATCTTTACTTTTTTCTTCTGTGCATAAATACATTAGTCCTTTACTCACAGATATATAATAACATATATAAATATATATACACAAATGCATATATATTCATTAATACAGATATGCACATCAAAAATATGTTTAATAAAACATTTCAGATATACCCCGAATATAGAAATACATTTTAAACTATGATTTAACTCACGAGTTGTAATATTTGACTAGGTGATCATGAAGCTGCTGGGTTTACGAGTGAGTATACGGGCAATACCATAAGTAGTATTTTAACACTGTTAAATTTAATCCTCCTCAGAGTCGTTAAAGATGAGCCAATAATCTGTTTAAAAACCTGCTTTTATATTAAATATTTAAAACCATAGTTTTGTAACATTGTATTTTTATAAACAAGATCTTATGGTATAAATATCTGGCAAATAATTAAATTTCAGAACTCTTAACGGTATTTATTGATTAGTTTTCCTTCTTCAGCCATGTAAATTTTATCAATTTTCATATGGGTGACTGGTTCATCATCTCTTGATTTTTCATTCTTTCTTTACCTTGTTATTTTTATGAAAATACCTGATTCACACATGAACAATGGAAAAAGATCTAGTTCTTTTATAGAAAGATAGAGCCTGCAGAAAGGCCATCTCTACTCTGATATTCTCAGGTATTTTTTAAAATGTCAATCTGTCTTTGATGCTGAGGAGAGGTCATGGATGGTGGAGCTAGAGGATCATGACATCTAAGTTTAACCATCTTGTTTCTTTGAACTTAAAATTTTCATTAACAGTTTTCCCCTTGTCATATATTGTTGACAAGGAAGCTGAATACTATATAGTTGCATTTTTCCACTCCATTCAGTTATCCTGACAACAGCATCATTTTATAGAACTCTTATCACACTATACATTGATGACTTAAAGTGAATTTTCAGTATTTTTCTTCATTAACATCATGTTAATAATAGATATTGTAAAAAAAACTTTATATGTTATGAAGAACAAATTACTTGATTTGAATTCTAGGGCACTTCATTCTTTGAAAGAAAATTTTAAATGTCAAGGCTTTCAAAGTCTATTTTATCTCTTTTTTTATTTTGGTAGATGAAACTTCAGACCATTACTCTAGACAATTCAGTCCTGCCTAGTTCCATGAAGATGGTAGACATGTTTAATAAAGTGTAATCTTTGGCTTATTATTCAGGTATGGTTTCTAACTGCATTTCAATATTTTATTTACTATGGAAGACATTAAGAAAATGAAGAAATCTGAAATTTCAAATGTAATTATTTTCCTGACACAGATGGTTTTATGCCAAATATTAAAAATCGTGGCTATTTTAAATTATTTAATAATTTCTACATCAACTCTGTGATATTTAATTACATTTTCCAAGAATACTCCTTTTTGAAATGTAATAAAATCAATCATGGTAATTTTTGCATAAAGATGCACCATATCATTAATGCTAATATTATAGATTTGTATGATACAAGTTTTTCTTATAATTGCAGAGTTTTATAAATACCCTTTGAACTTCTTTCAAAGTCCTATAGAGAAGGAAACATGCATAACCAGAGCTTTGTCAATGAGTTCATACTCCTGGGGCTTTCAGAAAACCCCCAAATTGAGAAAATATCATTTGTTATATTTTTATTGATCTATCTTGCAACTCTTGTGGGCAACATGATGATTGTGCTGACCATTGTCTACAGTCCTGCACTACTGGGCTCCCCCATGTACTTCTTCTTGGCATTTCTGTCCTTCCTGGATGCTTGTGTCTCCTCTGTTGTCACACCAAAGATGATCATGGATATGGTTTATGAGAAGAAAAGCATCTCTTTTGAATGTTGTATGACACAGGTCTTTGCTGTGCACTTTCTTACTGCTGTAGAGGTCATTGTTCTGGCAGCCATGGCCTATGACCGCTATGTGGCCATTTGCAAGCCCTTGCACTACTCTTTCATCATGAATCGGAGGCTCTGTGGCACTCTGGTGGGGGTAGCCTGGGCTGGAGGCTTCTTACATTCTATCATACAAATTGCCTTTACTTTGCAATTGCCCTTTTGTGGACCCAATGTCATCGATCATTTCATATGTGACTTGTTTCCATTGCTGAAGCTTGCCTGCACTGACATACACATTTTTATCATTTTGGTGTTTGCCAACAGTGGGTCTATCTGCATAATTATATTCTCCTTTTTGCTGATTTCCTATGGTGTTATATTGTTCTCTCTGAGAAACCACAGCTCTGAAGGGCGTCGTAAGGCTCTTTCTACATGTGGATCCCATATTACCGTGGTTGTATTTTTCTTTGTTCCTTGTATATTAATATATGCACGACCTACTTCTGCATTTTCTTTTGAGAAAAATGTTTTTGTGTTTACAGATGTCATGACACCACTGCTCAATCCTATAGTTTACACATTCAGGAATAAGGAAATAATAAATGCTATCAGGAAAATGTGGAAGAGACTGATAATGGTTCCTGATAAATATTAAACCATTGTATGCTTACAAAACTGAAACGGCTTAGTAGCCACAAGTACTTGTTGTTTAAGTATGAGGACTACCTGGATCCTGACCATTCATGTCCAAAGCCAAGTATAGCAGATCGGTTTTTTTTTTTAATTTGTACATTTTTTATTGAATATATTATTTACATCTCAGATGCCAACCCCTTTCCCCATTTCTCCTCCCTAGAAAACCCCTATCCCATCTTTCCTTCTCTTTTTGCTTTTATATATTTTTTAATGTTAATCAAAGGCTTTATAAGTTTGGTAATGCTCAATTACAAGATGCCCATACAATTAGAAGTGTAACCCAATACCCAACCTAGATATATTAACTATCTTTGACTGTCGGAGACACATGAACATCTGCCTCCATGTTCCCATCCCCATCTTGTCACCTTGCTACTCCTCTCCTTATTCCTCCTCTTCCTCTCCTTACTCCTCCCACCTTAGCTTTTCCTACGTATCACCCTTCCTGTTAAAATAAAACATTTCTCTTAAAATACAATTAGAGCATAACTATACCAATTTGTGTCAGTAATGTACAAGATAGACCTAAGTCCATCATTTTGTTGACTAACCAGAACATCTGTTATCCCTCCTAATTAAAAGACTTAGTTCTGAACCTGGCTTTTTTCTTGGCTTTAGAATGAATGTCAGCTGAAAACCATCCTCTCAAATCTTTTCTCTCAAAGTAAATAGCCAGGATTAGCTATGAGACTATAAGTCTTCAACCCCATCAGAAATCCAGAATGACTGAGTTAACTGAAATTATGGGAAGCACAAAGCATAGCTTCTAAAACTTAGCCAATTTACAGAGACCGCTGAACACCTGGACAGTCCCTATACTACAAAATGTTGGAGCATCCGATCTTCAGCCTTCAGGCCCAGGATCATCTGACAGACCTAGTGATGCAGAAATATTAAGGGATGATTACTTTGTCTTGGCAGATATAATCAGGCGACTATTCCACAAGTGTGTCCAGATAGTTTTTAATGATCTGGGTGAATCAGAACCAGACAGGCTAAGATTTGAATTGGACAACTAACGAATCCCTGAATAACACAGATAACTCAAGACTAAGTCAGTCACAGAACTTCTCTCAAAAAAAAATAAGGTAGAGAAGGATGGACAAAGATATTCAATGTTCCCTCATGCTCTGTTGGCATGTGCATGAGTTCTAGCATTTAATTCATGTTCACATACATTAACACACACATACACACACATACACACACACACACAAATCAAATAATACTATTGCATACTTAATGTACACAACTTAATGTTAACAACAAAGTAAAACCATAATTACTTTGTAAAAGGCCTCCATGATTACTCCTGATAGAGAAGTATATGAACATATTCTGTAGATAATGCATTAACACTGTATGTGAGAAATCTATCTGTGAGATTACACTTTCACAATATGAATTCAATAGTCAGGTTGTGATATAAAAGTTAAAGTCCATTTCAATGAACATATATACAGTTCAAATTGGCATTCGGAAAGGATGCTGCGAAGCATCACATTAAATTTTATAGTTTCAGTATTAAATGCATTTTATGCACTTATACATCAATAAAATTAAAAACTCCATAACAAAATTAGGAGTAAAAATGTACAGCATTATATGTTTTTCTATAAATCACAAGTTGCATAGATTTAGGAGTTTGATTAATTTGGGGGTGGAATATTTTTATTTATTTACAAATATTTTTAAACAATAAGGTTTTAAAGAAAATAAAAATGTAAAGTCAACTGAACTATATACTCTCATAAATATAAGGAAATATTGAAAGAAATTTAGCTATTAGAATTTCTATTAAAATTAGTTGATGAAATAAATGTGTCTTGAAATTGGGATAAAAAGTATGCTGAAAATATGTCACCATATTTTCCAATATTTCCCATATTTCACAGCAATATAGGTTTCTTAGTGACCCTGAGACTATGTACAGTGGAAATTCAGAGAAGGAAAAGTAATTACAAGCTTTATATTAGTTTTTTAATGTAATATGTGAAGATGGGATTACTTTTTCACACAGGGTCTCACTCTATATCTCTGGCTGGCTATGTAGACCCAACCAGATTCACTTCATCAATTTTAAAACTGTTTAAAACTACAACTTATACTCTTTCCTAATGCATTTTCAAACATTGTTGTAAAATTGTTATTCAAAATTATTCCTACTAGAAACGTACAATAGATAACTTAGTAAGGAGGATATGAAAATGCCAAAACTGTTTAAAATGACAGTCATGGATACAGAAATGTTAGTGTCTGATTACTGACCTAGTAAATATTACATAATACTAAATATAATCATGTAATGTGATTATGTTGTATTAGGACACAAGAATAAAATTTAGATTTACAGAAAATAATCACTGTATCTTGAACACATTCATTCTAAAGAGCTAGTATTCGTGAGATTTTCTGTTGATATTGCTGTTGTTGTGTTTACAGATCATTTAAATGATTCGTGTCGTGTGTTAATAAATGTACCAAGCTGTGGAAGTGCAAGATTTCCCTTAAGCTGTCAACTCAATGTTCTGTTCCCTCAGATTAAATATTCCTTAATATCATCTGCCCAGTACATGGAAAGAGAAAATTTCTTTCACTCTTTAGATTCTTTATTTTTCATTTTAAATTTTGACTCAAGCTTGGTGCACTGACATGTGCTTTTATTTCAGTACTTAGACTGTTAAATGGTTGAAATTGATTCAAGTACCAGGCAGGCATGGTTCAAAGAGTGGGAAATTTCTCAAAAATCAAGAGAGCTCTGTATTCTTGAGAATAAGATCTATAAAGGGGAAAAAGTTCTCAGTATTCCAACTAAATTCAGGAATAAGACAAGTATTTCTATTCTATCTACTCCTATTTAATATAGTAAGGTAACTCAAGGAAATACTTTAATGGTTAGTGTGGATATTTAGTGACAGGACATGGAACCATCAAGTTGAGAAACATACATATATACACATAAGGGAAATTTTTATTAGACTAGCCTCTCAGCATATGTTTGAGCATTTATCTCTATTAGATTTATGTAGTTACAAGTTTTGGGAATTTATGTCTGATGCCAAAAAGGACTTCCTGACAGGAGACTGGTATAGCTGTTCCCTGAGAGATTCTGCCAGCACCTGACTAATACAGATGCAAATACAACCAACCATTAGACTGAGCCCAGGGATCCCAGTGGAAGAGCTAGGGGAAAGACTGAAGGAGCTGAACACAGGAACATCATAGAAAAAACTGTATCAACTAATTGGACCACCCAGAGCTCCCAAGGACTAAACCACCAACCAAAGAATATCTGTGGCTCCAGCTGCACATGTAGCAGAGGATGGCCTCATTTGGCATCAATAGGTGGGGAGGTCCTTGGGTCTGTGGAGGCTTTATGCCCCAGGAGAGTGGGATGCTATGGTGGTGAGGCTGGAGTGGATGAGTGGGTAGAGGAGCACTGTCATAGAGGCAAGGGGAATGGGTAAATGGGATAGGGGTTTGTGGAGGGGAAACTGGGAAGGGGGATGTCATTTGAAATGTAAATGAATGAAATGGTTAATAAAAAACACACGCACACATTATAAGAATGTGCTTTTGTTTTAAACACAGATGTGGGGATGTGGGCTTGCTTCTAGACTATCCTCAGTAGTTGAGTATGATTTGCCTTGTGCTCTAGCAGAGGTGTGGTTTTATTAGTTGTAGATGGTTCTGTGATCATGTAACACTTAAAATTCTGGAAAATTTGCAGATAGTGTATAAATGATAGGGTCCCAAAAGTTAGTGTTGGTGGTTATTGACTTTTCAAAAGAGTTGTGTGCAGTTTGTTAGTAGTCTTGGTCAAAAAAAAAAAAAAAAAAAGGATTAAAATTAGTAGATTCAAATTTCTCTCTCTCCCTCCCCTCCCCCCCTCTTTCTCTCTCTGCTATCCTTATTTTTCTCCTATCTAGTGATTGTGGGTGAAACTGGGAGTGGAAAAAAGTACAGCCCACCAAGTAGCAAAAAAAAAAAAAAAAAAAAAAAAAACCACCTACAGTTTTATCTTAATTTTTGACATGGAAGAATCACTTGAAAAGTGGGCAATACTGAGCTTGAGTATCAAATAAATATGTATATTAGTCATTTGCTTCTGGATTGTGGAATCAATATTATCTGCTATCTCTAGCTCCTATTATCTTAACTGCCAACTATGAAGAACTTTATCATTGAACTATGAACCACATGAAGCATTTCTTTAATTATGTTACAGTTATCATGAACTTTCATAGGTTTAGAAAGATTCTATCAAGAGCTATATAATAGGAATCATTTGAATGCTGTATTTTTCCAGCATTGGGTTTTATATTTACCATTGCGTTAGCCATTTGGTGTGATCCAGAGTTGAGGTGAGTCTTTCCATCTCAAATGATTTAATTAAAGAAAATCACTCACAAGTGTACCCAGCTTGTTGAGCTTTACTTAATTCCAGATATAGTCAAGTTGACAACTAAGAATAGCTTTCATAATTACATTCTGAGGACAATAATAAATTAGTATTTAAACATAGTAGAATAATTCACTGAATGGAGAAACTTTCAGGATTGGAGATCAGTCAGTGACATGGATGCATTAAAAAAATTGCATTTTGTTATATTATGTATATGAATGTTTTTCCTGCTTGTATGCATGTATACTATGTGTTTACTGCACACTGTGGTCAGTCCCATTAAGGACTTTGAAACTGGAGTCCCAGATGGTTATGTGGCAGTTATTCTTGGTTGTCAACTTGACTGCATCTGGATGGAGTTAACTAAACCCCAAGTAACTGAGTGCACCTGTAGGGATGCTTTTTCCTTAATTAAATCATTTTATATGTGAAGGCCCACCTTAATCCTGTTCTTCTAAGGTGGGAAGGTCGGACTTTAGTCTACACTTTCTGGTAGAAGCTTATATAAAAGACATGAAAGAAGGAAATGCTTGTTCTTTGCATGCTTACCTTTGGTCTTCTGACAAGTGAGTTTCTTCATTGGCATTAGAATCTACTTTTTTTAGGGGACACCAACTTATACTGAAGACCAGCTGAGGCATTCAGACTCTTGGACTGAAGAATGAACTACTGGATTCTTGGACTTTCAGTTGACAGCTATTGTTGGACTTGCTTGAGCACAAACTCTCAGCCATATATATAATTTGTCTGGAGTCCCCTGAATAATAAATACACTTATGAGCCACACACTAGATGCTGAGAAGACCCTTGTCTTCTGCAAATACAGTGAATGCTGTTCATCATTGAGCCATTTCTTCAGCACAATGGTTATGTTTTATATAATTTATCTATGTATACATTAAAATGATAATTGGGCCAAAATGATATAAAAAGGTAATACGATTTTAGAGGACAGAGCTCTGGAAACTTAAAATTTGCATCAAGTAGTGTGTTAGTAAAAGACTCTTGAACTGTTAGAAAAAAATATCCAGGTCTAAACTGGAATAATATAATATCTGACCCAAGTGCAAGATCTCACACAGAAATTGACATAGTTGTAGTCCTTAGGATGACAGGCCCCATCTCCAGCTTCAGGAAACCTAGGTCATATGTGTAAACGATAATGGTTTTCTAAGCATGAAATTTATAAGACATCATGGGTTGTGTAGTGTTGTTTCATGTTTTTTATTAAGGTTTATTTATTTATTTTTCTGTATATGTGTACACTGTTACTCTCTTCAGACACACCAGAGAGGGCATCAGATCCCATTACAGAGAGTTGTGAGCTACCATGTGGTTGCTGGGAGGTGAACTCCAGACCACTGGAAGAGAAGTCAGTGTTCTTATCAGCTGAGCCATTTCTCTAGCTTCTGTTTCATAGTTTTCAAGAGAAGCTGAGGCCACACAATATATACAAATGCCAGAGTCACTGAATTCTGTAGGGCCATTTGCTTGAATCTGTGAAAGTGAAGCCCAAGTTTTAGTGGAGACCCCAGGGTGCTTGACAATGACAACATCATACACACATTGAGGAAGCTAACAGGCAAGGAGTATAGCTCAGTGAAGAGAAAAAGAGTCTCCTTGTTCTGTTGGCAGCAGAGATGGATGGTCCTGGACACTATTACTGTTTTAGATCTCTGATGAATCATCACATGCCAGAAAACAGGAAGCTGCAAGATTTGCTATTGTTGTGGTTCAGGAATAGCCACGCGCTGACCACCAATCTCAGATATGATGAAAGTTTATTGATCAGTTGATCAGCTTAATACAGGCTGATTGATCATGACCACAGAGAAGACTTTAGAGCCAAACTCTAGTCCTCCTCTGTTCTTAGGGCAGGCTTTTTTATGGAAAAATCCAGAGTCAAAATTGAAAAGGCAAGAATGGAAGCAATATTACATTTTGGATAACTATACGAAGTGTTATCAGCTGACTTTCAAGCTGATTGGTCCTAAGTAAGATAAATGGAATTGTAGACAGTGAATTTCCAGAGGATTGAAAGCATGAGTAATACAACCTTTGAATTTTGGCCTACTAGTAGAAGTTTTTAGTGACATCTACAATGGTTAATTCCGGGAAGTAGATGGACTTCATTTCACTTTATGAGCACAATGGAGGCTTAGTACAAAATGGCTACAATTATATTAAAAGAAGCAAACAATATCACTATTTGCCTTGTTCAATTTGGGACTTGTTTCATTCTTCTTATTCCTGTGATTCCTATCACATCATTCCTCCATTTTGAAGTGGTAATGTAATTTGGTGCCTTGTATTTGCAAAATATATAACATCTTTTTTTTTTTTTTATTTTATGAGAGCTCATTATGAGTTCCTTCAGAAAATTCTTCTCTGAAGACTAGTGTTTATATCCTCAACGTTGTTGGTTAGATATCAGATTTGCATTCTAGAATACTGAAACAAATTATACAATTTACCCACTGGTGTATTAATGGCATGGGTGATTGAATAAGGGGTAACAATCTGCTTTTAGATTGGAACTGAGGCATGTTGCATAAGAGGGATTATATATTGGTGATATAAACCTGCTGAAAGCCTATGGTTTGTGAAGTCTCAGGCCCTTGGTAGGAATATGCTGCAACTGTTTTGCTAAATAGACAAGACATCAAACTGCCACCTGAACATTTCTATTTATTCATATTAACTACTGCATCTCTCAATCATGAATAGAGAAGCTTCTTTCTGCAGTAGGGGGGTATTATTGCAAATGCATAAAACTGTTGAAAAGATTGAGAAGATAAACTGTTTGATGTTTAGTCTTAAGTGGAGCTTTATATCACCACCTCCAAGACCAATGAATATATTAGACAGGAAAAAAAATTGTAGAACCTGAAGGGTAGGCAGGAGTGCTATGGTGTATTTTCTTCTGAATATGAGTTAGCCATTGACATAATGAAGACATAATCTTTGTATACCTATACAAGTCTGGGTCGTTCAAAATTCCATCTTGGATAGTGGAGGCACTTGTGAAGCCCTGCCTGTCACTGGGATGATATAGACAGTTGTTGCTGGTAAAAGGGTGTCATTTTTTACTAGTAAGTTTCCCTTGCTTCAGTAACTCCCTATTCATCTTCATTCAAGTATTTCTAATTAAAAATTGTCTTTTTTTTAGAGGCCTGGTTCTTTATAGTTGAAAAAGAGGGTCAGCACTAATGGGAGGGGTATAAGAGAGAGATATTAGTGGTCAGTAGTGTAATAATTCTATGGTAAGTATATAAAAAACAAAGCATTCTTATAGGAAATATATAATATTTCTATCAATATATACCTCTGTATATATTTAAACAGAAAGTGATTTTTAATGTAGAGTTCTTTCTAGGTTTTCTCAAAATAATGCATGTTTAACTTGTAGCTTTATTGAAAAATTCTTTGTGACATTTTCTTAAAATTAGCACATAAATACAATATTCCACAAGTTATTAAACAGGGTTTGTTCCTGAACCATGATGAGAACATTATTAAATAGAACTCACAGAAAAAAATTTAAAAGTACAACCTATCTTTAGAGATGCTTATAAATATTATTAACCAGTAGAGGAAGTAAAAAGGTGCACAGAATTGTATCTTGTAATCTCATGGGGGCAGAAACTTTCCAAACCCTCGGGGTATTCATAATCAATCACATAGATTCATGATGTCTCAGGGAAATATCTTTAAATTCCAGTAGCAGTGAAAGAGGAACTTTGATTTATTCATTTTTCTATTACTTGGAGATCATCATGAATACAGTTCTTGTGAAGCAGAGATAATATTACCCATTCTCATTGCTAGCCCTGTCCTTTCTCTTAGAAGTAGATTGCCAGCAGAGTATGTTTGGTTACAACTGAAAAGGCATTCTGAAATAGAGATTAGAAGATGGATCTCATCAAATTTTTCACACAACTGATCCAGGGAAAAGCACATAAGGTATAATTTTCACTTTCACAAATGATTTTAAATTGTGATAAAGTGACAATATTTGGATGTGGTGATCAGTAAACTAAATCTTTTGCTTCATAAATGTGTTCTTTTTTAATTTTGTATTGGTTATCTTATTTATTTACATTTCAAATGATGTCCCCCTTCCCTGTTTTCCTTCCACAACCCCCCATCCCATCTCTCCTCCTGTTTGCCTCTATGAGGTTACTCCTCCACCCACCCACCCACCCACCCACTCCCAACTCAAGAGAGTTGTGAAAATTCTTTTGTTCGACTTTCTTACCTCAGTAGAGTTATATGATTAAAGTCAATGGAAACAAATACAGATAAAATGATTCATGAGAAGCCTAGAATGAGCACTTTACACATAATAATGGTACAAGTGCCCAGAGTGCTCAACAGGAGTTCTTAAATTACAAATCCCTTCCCTTCCCTTCCCTTCCCTTCCCTTCCCTTCCCTTCCCTTCCCTTCCCTTCCCTTCCCTTCCCTTTTTCTTCTCTTCCTTCCAAGACAGTCCCTTCCCTTAATTCATTTTGATCATATTTCTTCAACTTAATAAAATTTAATACTTTTCAGTGTTTAATCAAGTTGAAACCACGTAACTCAGAAATGTAACATGAGATTGTTTTTGTACTTCTTCTCCAATAACAGTTTTCTACATGTGTGCAATCTATTTCAGAATGCCTTTATGGTGCTTGATCTGGAAGTTGATAACCCTCGTTTTTGTATGAAGAGCATTGATATAGGCACATGATAAAATGAAGTGCAGATGTGCTTACAGAGTTACTGAGAGAGAATATAAAGTGTTCTATTTTCAAAAATGCAGAGTAACCTATGTTACTTGGAAAGAGAAGAAAGAAAATCATGACTCAAGTCACAGAGTCAAATATGATTTATCCATGGCTATTTAATTTCACCTAAGCATTAGGATTCTGCCTCAGAATGTTGAGGAAAATTGAAAGTGGCCTGTAGAGAACTCTATGGCTTATGTCCAAGGCTCAGGGAGTGGCTCAATGATGACAGTTCCTGCTTTGAGGGACCCTAGAGTAAGAGCAGGAACCGAAACAGCTTTAGAGTATCCAATAGAATGACTAGTAGAGAAAAGGCCATGGACTGTTTTAGGAAAAATACAAAGAGAATGGAATAATAACTAGAGGAGTATGTAGATTTGAAGCTGAAGATTGCACGGAGTTAAAAAATTGGTTAGGGTCCATAGTATACACTTTTACAGAAAGATTGTCAGAGCTTAAGTGTTGATGTAAGACGCTGTGTTACTAAGTCTACAATATCTGAAAACTCTATAACTGCTGGAAGTTCACCAACTTCTAAAGAACTTGAAAGAAAATATGATATGAATTTTAATCTGATGTCTAATTTTGAATATTTTGACCTCAATTACAACATATTTGTTACAAAAATATATTTTCTTATTTGGTTTATTTTGGGTTTATTTTTACTTTATTTGTATGAGTGAGTAGGAAACATGTAGGTACAGGGTGTGTGTCTGGTACTCAAGGAGGTCATGAGAGAACTCCAGGTACTAGAGTTAAAGATCATCCTGAGATACTATAAAGATCCTAGGAGACAAACCCAAGACGTGTATAAGAGAAAAAAAGTGCTCTTAACCCCTAAGAAAAATATTCAAGCTAGTTTTCAATGTTTTTGACATATTCTAAGGTAAACTTTCTTAATATGATTTTATTTCACAATTAAAATTCTAAAATTTATTTGAATTAATTCAAGATTTATGACTGGAGTTACATGTTTATTTTTCTATAATTTTTTAATATTTTTAAGATATTGACTGAAGAATTTGAAAATTAAAGAAAAATACTTTTATGCATGTATTAAATGTATTGAATCAACTATTTTATTAAATTGATAAAGTTTATTTAAATGTCCTTTAAAGATATATTTTAATATATGACTAAGATTTTTCATTTAAAAAGAAAATTTTTTTAATGATTCAAATTTTCATCTTAGTTTCTGTATGCAAGCACTGTATGTTTAAAATACACTGACATTAATATTCTTATGTTCTTTTTATTTAGAAGTTGTATATGTTTACAAAAATATGCATTTGGCTGGTTGTGGTACCATAAGTTTGGAATCCCAGCACTTGGAGGTGAAGAGAGGAGGATTGGGAGTGCATAGTCATTCTAGGTTACATGATGAGTTTGAGTCCAGTTTGGGCTATATCAGCTATTGCCAATCCCTCACCAAAATAGTGAATGAACATCTTGTCTTAAATGAACCAACATGCTTCATGTATGACATTTTGCTCCTATGTCTATTATACAAAAAGCTACTTTGCTAACTTTTATTAAGTATATATCAGTTATTCTTTCAGAATTTCATGCATATATACAATATATTCTGGATATATCTGTCTCTTGTTCTCAACCCTCACACTAGACCCAGACTCACTAAAAAGCAGAAAGTGAGTAATGTTTTAAAATTTTTATTTCATAACTTATCAATCTACTTTTAAATTCATGCACTTAAGACATTGTAGACGTTATATGGTTTTACACATGTAGTTTCTTAATATTGCCTACTGCTTTACTATGCATGCATTAATAAGGAGTATTAATTAACTATATATATGTGAATTTTAGTTACATAACAAATTTTATTCAATTTAGCTGAGCTTTCAACTGTTCAGAAGATAATACCTCCTAGTAGATGTCCTGTACCTCTGGCTCTTACACATTGTCTGCCCTACTGTCTGCAGTCCTCACTGAGTCTTGGGTCTATGAGTTATATTCTATCATATTGCAACTTAATATGTTGTATATATTATCAGACTGAGTTGAGCACTTGACAGTGAGTTGTTTTTTTGCATTGTGACTAGTTGTGGACCTTTTAAATTTCATCCACATGCTGCACAATTGTGATTCTGTTTATACTACAGTTTGTATTATATCAATTAACATCTAATCTAAAATCATAACTATGAGATCATAAACTGTAACTACATTGTACCCTTTTCACTATGGATGTCTCACTGCAAATTCGGAAATAGCTTTATTGGGAAAATAATACTGACATTTTGTTTAGCATTAATGGCCATGCTAAGAAGAAGACAATGAAGATAAGAGTTACTTACTTTTTAAAATTAAGATAAGGTCTGTTTTCATTGGAACATCCTGTTCAGATTGGTTTTTGTTGTACAATTTTGTTATAAATCTGATTTATAAGTACCTATGAATGTATATGAGAGACTTTATACTACACTATTAATTATTATTTTAATATGGGAAACTTGATATTTATTATTCTTATATATTACAAATATTAAAAATTATTGTACATAGAAATCACCTTATCTTTTAAAAATTTATTCTCTCTTACAATACATATTGATAACAGTTTCCCCTCTCTCCACTCCTTTCAGTCCTACAACCAACGACTCTATTTTATAAAATCCTATCCAACTATAAGTCATTGTGAAAAATGCTTAGTTTCATTTTGACAGTTTACGCATGGATGATGTTATCTACTTACTTATGGACGTTCTTGATGTATCTTGCTTTAGCTTTGAATAACAACTGGTGAATTATATTATATAGATCTATATACTTATATACTGATCTTCTTAGTTATTCTAAGTGATGATTGTTTAGTGGTTTATTTTATACTGCTCTTTGTTTAGGATGCTATTCATTATAGATGGCTTTCATTTGTGAATCTCTAAGGAGTTCACATGCTGGTAAAAAAAGTGGCATCAGGATAAATTCTGTTTTAAAAAAATTAAAAACCCAAAAAACAAAAACGCACTGAACTTCTGAGTTTCTGATGTGTCAGGGGCCATGTGAGAGGAACAGCAAGCAGCTTTGGGTCCCATGGAGAACAGCTCATCGTGGGGTGGGCGTGGGGGGAGATAATGCTGTTTTACAATAAACTTGTGCACATTCTTGTGATAAAATTTAATATGTAGAACTCTGTCTGTTTGTTTTATTTTGAAAACAATAAACCTTCCCTGTACTTAGTTCTTTGTACATATTCTTAAGTCTTTTACTCACAGATTTTAACAATAGATGTAAAAATTCACTTATATGCCTATACATGTATATATGTATGTATTCATATACAAAATTATATTTTACTGATACATTTTGATTGAGTATACAGAAGATGCTTGTGACAATTCAAGACTGTAATATTTATCTAAATGACTCATGAAAATTTCTGTTTTTAATGCAGCTGGACTTTCAAATGACATAATTATATCTACCATTGTTATGAAATGCCACCATGAGGAACTTTTTGACATTTTCAAATTTGACCTTTGTCATCATTAAATATTATCAGGTAAGTTTTTAGTAGATTTGTATAATTTCAAACCATATATTTTATCAATTTATATGTATTCAAATGAGGTGGGATTATATAAATATCTAATAAATAAGTCTCAAGGCTATAAATTATAATCAGTGAATTATTTCTTTTCTTCAGTTATTTGGTTTTCTACAATTGTGTGTTGGTGGTGACTTCAGTCTCTTCTGATTTGCCATCATTTACTCAGTTGCTTTAAGGAAGATGTGATATTTGTACATGGACAAAGTAATATAATGTGGTACCTTAATAGAGAAAGGGACCCTGTTTCAAGGCTACCCCTACTCATATGCTTCAGTTGTTTCTTTAAACCTATGACCTGTAGTTTAACTTTTGTATCAATAAGAAAGCAACATTAACTTCTGTTACTATTCACTAAGGGATTGAGTTCTGAGTAGTGACTTTTTATGTGTTCTTTCAATTAGTTGTCATAACAACAGCATAATTTTTCTGAAGTTCTTGTCACATTTAAAAATGATGTCCTAAAAGGGAAATTTCAACTCCTTCAACTGACATGTGGAGTGTTACAGTCTTTTCTATTTTATGAAGAATAGATTCACTCTTCTGAAGTTCTAAACCACTTCATACTTTGAAACACAGTTTCAATGTAGTCAGGATTTCCAAATAGGCCCTAAAACACATTTTATCTTTCCTTCTGTTGGTAAAAAGGCAGTGCTATGATCAGTCAGTCACTCTAAACTTTGCATCTGATCCTCATTCCATACAGAATGAGGGAAAGAAGAATAAACTATGATGTTTGGTTTATAATTAGTGTATGGACCAAAATGTCTTTCAATATTTTAAGAATTCATTATAGTTTGACAATTTGATGATGAATTATTTTTATTCTATAATCCAATTTGGTGTATTACTGCCCCAATATTAAAAATGTGGTTTTCTGAGGTATACAAAAAATTTTTCTACCTCAATCTTATGTAATCAACAATACCCTTAAAATATTTCTACTATTCTGTGTTAATTGTAAAAAAAATAAATGAAGAGAATTTTATATAAGGAATCACAAGCTGGTTAGTGGTAATAGTATAATCTTGTTTATAGTATAATTATTTTTCACAATTACAGATATAGATGAACAGATTTTCCTTTGACTGTATTTTTGAGAATCATGCAAAACCAGAGCTTTGTCACTGAGTTCTTACTCCTGGGACTTTCACAGAATCCAAAGGTTCAGAAAATAGTATTTGTTGTATTTTTGTTTGTCTACATTGCAACAGTTGGGGGCAACATGATAATTGTGGTGACCATAATATGTAATCGTTCACTTCTAGACTCGCCCATGTATTTCTTCTTGGCATCCCTGTCCTTTTTGGATGCATGCATTTCCTCTGTTATCACACCAAAAATAACTGTGGACTTGCTTTATAAGAGGAGGACCATTTCTTTTGAAGGTTGCATGGCACAAGTCTTTGCTGTCCACTTCTTTACTGGGGTAGAGGTGATTGTATTGATATCCATGGCCTATGACCGCTATGTGGCCATTTGTAAGCCCTTGTACTATTCTTCCATCATGAACAGGAGGCTCTGTGGAATTCTGGTGGGGATGGCCTGGACAGGGGGCTTCTTGCATTCTACCATACAAATTATCTTCATTTTGTGTCTGCCCTTTTGTGGTCCCAATGTCATTGATCACTTCTTGTGTGACTTGTTCCCATTACTGAAGCTTGCTTGCACTGACACACATATTTTTATCATTTTGGTGTTTGCTAACAGTGGGTCTTTCTGCATCATCATTTTTTCCTTGTTGCTTGTTTCCTATGGTGTCATCTTGTTCTCTCTGAGAACCCACAGTTCTGAAGGGAGACATAAAGCTCTCTCTACATGTGGGTCCCACATTACTGTTGTAGTTTTGTTCTTTGTGCCATGCATAATAATATATGCACGACCTACATCTGCCTTCTTCTCTGAAAAAAACATGTTTTTATTTGCTACCATCCTGACACCATTGCTAAATCCTATGATTTACACCTTTAGGAATAAGGAGATGAAGAATGCTATAAGGAAAATGTGGAAGAGATTGATATTGGATTATATCTTAAAATAATAAATCAGTACACTTGGTAGATATTTCACTGGGTAAGGGTACTTCCTGTTAAGCAAGAGAAACTTATTTTAGATTCTTAGCATCATGAAAAGCCAGGCATGTTATCACAAGTGAAACCCAGTACTGGTGAAATGAACAGTGAGTTTCCAGGGGGCTCACTGGACTTTATTTTTTTTTTTAAATCTAAAAGTTCAGATAGAAATTTATCTCAAGAAAATAATATATTAGAGATTATTTGTAGATATTTCTTTCTCTCCTTTGGAATCTACACATATGCTCAGGGATATGAACAATCTCATCTACCACTGTACACACACACAGGCACACACACACACAGGCACACACACAGGCACACATACACACACACATACACACACATATACACACATGCACACACACAGAAACAGGCACACACGCACACATACACACATGAACACACAGGTACACATGCACACATACACGCACACACACATGAACATACACAGGAGAAATTACATAATTACATTTGGGTAAGTTAATATATATAAAAAAGGACTCAATATTTACTATGCTAAGTACTTTAAAATCTATTCATTCTTTTGAAGGAGATAGTACAATTCGATAGAAAATGTATTTACGATGAGGGTTGATTGATCATATTTTCATTATGAATTGACTTCTCAGTATTGTCAATGAAAAATAAATCTGGATCAACTGTAATAATCCATAAATCTAAAAACAAACAAATAAAAAGAAAGAAATTTAGCTATGAGTATGCTTGCCATTCAATTTCTGTTTTAACAAAATAATCTGTTGAAAATATGTGTGTTTAAAAATAGAAATGAAGAAAATCTGAAAATACTGAAAATATCTGGCCACAAGTCGCTATGATCATCAGAACCTAGAAGTTCAAAGAGAAATAAACAAGATTCTGGAATCTAGGTGTTCTGTATCATTTGAATTTACTAATTAAGTTCTTCCATTAACATTTATATGCAATTTGAGTTACTTTATCAATTTCTTGACATATAAAATATGATTTGACAATCATGATTATGGTGAATATCTGAGTCCAGTGGCTTCTGTAACCTATTCCATAGAGAAATACCTAATGCCTTCTACTATTGAAGCAAAGTATTGAATATTACTTTTCTGTAAGCAATGTGCCTAAGATGATGACAAAGTGAGCACATATTCCTCATCTCTTACACAGAAAATAGAAATCAGAGAAACCATACTTAACAGTACTTTTCAAAAGAGTAAAACATTTTAATATTTTTGGTAATTTTAATTTTCATAGTTTTGTGTTTAAGTGAAAAATATATCCAGATAATTATAAAAGAATATTGAAGAGGAAAAGTATAAAACCAGAAACTAGAGATGCTGTAAAATGGCATCTTCTGGGAATGACATGCCTATTGCATATATGAATTCATGGTAGCTGTGGTCATTTATACAAGACTTGCACAAGATCAAACCAAGGAGATACTCTATAGGGTTTTAGGAGGATAGGCTCCTGAAACTTCATATTTATCTGAGGAGCTAATGGCTTTTGATAATATGCCGGCAAGGAGAGCTACTTTTCTTTACTTTTTTCCCAGTTGCAACATTTTAATATCTGTGATGTGTTTTTCTTAAAGCAGGAAAATACATTTTTTTCTTATTATTTATTTATTTATTTATTTATCATTTTATTTGTTTATATTTCAAATGTTATCTCCCTTCTTGGTCTCCCTTCCATGAACTCTCCACCCCAACCCCTCTACTTTGCCTCTAAGAGGGTACTTCCTCACCCACCCACCAACTCCCACCTCACCTCTCTATCATCTCCTTTCTCTGGGGCATCAACCCTCCACAGTACCAAAGGTTTCCTCTCTGATTGATGCCATGGGCCAGTCCTTTGCTACATATGTTGCAGGAGCCGTGGACCTGCCTATGTATACTCTTTGGTTACTGGTTTGGTCCCTGAGAACTCTGAGGTATCTGGTTAATTGATACTGTTGTTATCCTATAGGGTTCCAATCTCCTTCAGCTCCTTAAGTCCTTCCCCTAGCCCTTCCATTAGGGTTCCTGAGCTCAGTCCATTCAATGGTTAGCTGTGAATATCTGCATCTGTCTTAGTCAGGTGCTGGTAAAACCTCTCAGAGACAGCTATACCAGGCTCCTTTCTGCAAGCACAGCCTGGCATCAGCAAGTGTCAGGGTTTGGTGTCTGTGGATAAAATTGATCCCCAGGTGGCGCAGTCTCTGGGTGGCCTTTACTTCAGTGTCTGCTCCATTTTTGTCCCTGCATTTCCTTCGGACAGGGACAATTCTGGGTTAAAAATTTTTGGATGTGTGGGTGGCTGTGTCTCTCCACTGGAGGCCATGACTATCTACTGGAGGTGGTCTCTTCAGGGTCTATTGCCCTATTGTTGGACATTTTGGCTAGTGTCATCCCTATTGGCTCCTGGAAGCCTCTCACATTCCTGGAATCCCTGGAGTTTGAGACTTTCTAGTGGTTCCCCAAGTTCCCCTCCATACACTGCTACTTACTTTCATTTGTTCTCCTGGCCCTCTGGACTTCTCTCCTGTCTCTTCCCATACCTGGTCCTGCCCTCTTTTTTTTCCTCCTCCTCTCCTCTCCCACTCAGGTCTCTCTTTTCTTCTGCCTCCCATGATTATTTTCCTCCCCCTTCTAAGTAGGTATGAGGCATCCACAATTTGGCCTTCCTTCTTGTTAATCTTCATATGGTCTTTGAGTTGTCTCCTAAGTATTCAGAGCTTTTGAGCTAACAGTCACTTATCAGTGAGTACATACCATGTATATCCTTTTAGGTCTGGTTTACCTCACTCAGGATCATATTTTCTGGTTCCACCGAGTTATACTACTCCTATACCAAAAGATGCTCCAACACATAACAAGGACAAATACTCCACTATGTTCATAGCAGCCTTATTTACAATAGCCAAAGGCTGGTAATAACCCAGATGCCCCTCAACAGAAGAATAGACAGAGAAAATGTGGTACATTTACACAATGGAATACTACTCAGCTATTTAAAATCATGACTTCATGAACTTTGTAGGCACATGGATGGAGTTTCTTTTCTTTAGAATGTTGTAACTGATATTTTTTCCTATTCCCAGTTGATGGCCACATGGTCATGCATTTATTGGTAGCACTAATTACAATGATTTGGAAAAACAAATAAACTGCTATAAAAAGAAGGCATAAAGTTTGGAGGAAGATATAAGAGAGTTCAAAGGGCCAGTTAGAGGTGAATATGATAAATGAACATTTTATACCTGTATGTAATTTAATAATAATAAATAAAATTACATGTTTAAAAGTTCTTTATTTCATATTCCAGAGCCAAAAGATATATACATATCTTCAATTGGAAAGTTTGAGAAAGATTACAGTATGGGAGTAAAACTTTATCTGAACTGAGTATACAGATCACATCAGACTGGATATGTAACAAAAGATTTCAGACATGCTAGTTTGATACAGCCCTTATATAATTTCCTTGCTTACCATCTGTCTGTTTCACAGCCCTGATTACTTTTGATTTCATTTTTTTCCTCTCTTCTTCAAGTTCTCCTATGTTCCTCCACTTCCTTTCAAATTTATGAAAGGAATTTGCAATTGTGATGTTTTTAAACACACAGTGTATATATTATATATAAAACCTGCAGAGTCCATTAGTGATGTGTGTTTGTGAGTGTGTGTGTGTGTGTGTGTGTGTGTGTGTGTGTTTAAGGTTGACCCCTTGGGGTTAGATAACAAATCAGCTAGTTCAATACCTGGAGAATACTGTTTAACTGTCACAGCAGTCACTGCTTGTCTGTCGCTCTTTATCTAGAGGTGTGGCCTTAAGAGATTTTCCCCATCTACACTGACATATCAACTGGTTTTGGTATTATACTGTCATTGTTTAGGGAACCATGTTGTGTTTCCATGAATGCACCTTCCCTGTCAACCTAAAAGATAATTGCACAGCGTATTTCCTGGTCCTTTGGATCTTTTAATGTGTCCACCCCTCTTTCATGACACATAAGTGTAGGGCAGTGTTGAAAATGATGTATCAACTGGAAATGGACACTCCACAGGCATTGGTTATCTTCACTTTGAGCTGTTATAGAGCTCTCTGATGGTCTTTCTCTGCTGAAATAGGAAGATTCATCACTGAATGATGAGAGCTATACTTATTTATAGATATAAAGATCACTTTTCAAACATAGTTAATAATCTAAGTTGATTTAGACAAATGGCAAGTGTAGGTTCTTTTCTAGGGACAAGGACCTCTGCAGACACAGGTAGTTTGCTAGGTTTAAAGTACCATGCATGAATTTCCTCATATTGAAGAAGCATTAAATATAATAGACAGCCATTAGTTACCTTCAAGATTCAAGTGCCATTATTGTACCATAGGGGACATGCTGATGTGGTCCTTATGGTTTAAAGGCTTTACAACTGGCCAAAACTATATATTATTTTACTTCCTTGATAGCTTGGATATCATCTTCGGATACTGTGAAAACTAATTCTCAAGAAGGATATTTCTGGGTTAGTTCTAGCTTGAATACTCTAAGTTATATATATGAAGTAAGTGGGGTCTTCAGCAGCTGTGTTTGTCACAAGTTATGGAAAGCAAACAAAAGCACTGGCAACAGATTATATTGTTTTATTTTATTATATGTTTGACCTCTTGTATTTACTTATGTTCAATAAATTTATGATTTCAATGTTTGAAAACAAAGTATAATACAAATATTATTGTGTCTGCAATGTTGCAACCAATACAACCTTTTCTTTTTCACTTTTTATAAAAATCAAGCAAAATGTGCATTTATTTTTAAAGATGATATAAACAGTTTGTTATAATTATTTCTGAAAATTTTATACATGTTTTATAACACACCAAGTACAATTAGTTCTCCCATATTCATGGTATAGGGCCATCTACTGGTATACTGAAAACTTATCAATAGACACACTCCTGTTTTGTTAATTTTTTTGTTGCTGTGATAAAAACAAAACATCATGATCACATCACTTATGGATAAAAATAGTTTAAAATTCTACAGGGTGAACGTTCATCTTGGGAGAGAGGCATGGCAGCTAATGCATCCATAGTGACAGGAGAAAGATACTAAGAGATAATTTATCAATCACAAGCACAAATCAGTGAAGTAGCATGAGGCTATAAACTTTCAAATCATACCCCTGGCAATATACTTTCTTGAATAAGGCTTCATAACCTTTGTAAACAGAACTATCAACAAGGGACAAATTGTTTAAATGCCTGAGACTATAGGGGACATTTCTTATTAAAACTGTCAATAAATATTTTTCTTGTTTTTTTGGGGGAAAAAGAACATGAAAGTGGATGGGGCATGGTATCTGGAAGAAGCTGGATAAAGGGAAATAGTATCATTTACATTTACTGTATAAAACTATCACCAACCCCAACAAAAGTGACTTTTCTTCCTTAATAGCCATGAACTATCTTTATATCACTCTTCCCAGATAATGGAGTTTGGGAGCCCCTTCCATCCTCCATGCTGAAAAATTTAACACTCTTGCTTATGTGCAGTCATGTTAGGTAATCAATGCTGAAATTTGGATTCCTGTGTGTAACATCCATGCCACGTATGGAGTACTCTTCTCACGGCACTCCCTAACCTTGAGATGCTACATTTTTTTCTATTATTTTTCTTTGAAGCTCCTTGAGCCTTGTTTGGGGAAGCTGTTATATGTGTTCCATCTGGTTTTGAATACTCATGGTCACTTGTCTCAGCATATTAAGTAGTTACAGGTCCTTCAATGAGCATTCACATTTTGCAATAAAAAAAACTTCGATTGACAATACAAATCTATGGATACAGATATGAAGATTTAGAAAAGAGTTTGACATAAAATGACAAAAACAAACAAACAAAAAAGAACCTTTTCTTTTCCACCGTCCTGACACTATTGTTAAGTCCTATGAATTACACTTTTGAGAATTAAGGAAGTGAAATGTTCTAATAGGAAAGTGTGAAGGTTTAGAAAATGTGGAAGATAGAAAATGTGGCTTAGGGACATGTCAGACAAGTAGCCATCTTAAGCCATAGCCCATTTGGGTCCACACTGTAGAAGCCCAGAGTTGAGAGTATCAGAGGGCAAAGCATGGTTCCAGCTAAGGGGACAGAGTTAGCTGCCATAGACATATATTGGTCTGAGAAGCCTACAGTTATAAGGAACCTCTTTCCAAAGCTACAATGAGACCTAAAAGCCCAAAATTTCTAAACTGGGGATAAAATTTCATCATATGTAAACCACTGAGCCATCTCGCCAGCCCTCTAGCAGATTCTTTTACATTTCAATTTTTGTATTTTAATATTCTTAACTTTATACATACAATTTTATTTCACTTCTTTAATTTTTAATGTTTGACAGTTTCATATAATGAGTTATAGTCAAATTTTATACACTATTCTTCTCTTTCTTCTCACTTTCTCTCCTGATGAAACCCTTCTTTCTATAATCCATCACTTTTTCTCAAATAGTTTGTATGTGACTCAATGAATATAAAGAGTTTCTTGCCAGATTGTCAGTAGGACGCTATCTACAAGAGCAAGAACAATTCCTCAGTGACCACAACCATGAAGAAAGTGACACAGCTCTCCAGCAACTATTAACTATCAATAGTTCCTTAGAGAAGAATAGGTTCCCCAAATAGACTATTCATAGGCTCAGTCTTATGCAGATCTTCTGATTATTTAGAAAGCAGTTTGAAAAGGACACCACTTAGCAAAAATAATAGTAGCAAGTTTCCCTGCTTATGGTCCTCAAACTCACTATACCTTGGATTTAATATTTCTCATGATTAATGCCCTTATACTTTACATTTTCTTCTTAAACTTTATTTACAGTTATATTGTGAATATATCAGTGTACAAAGTATTTGGATATGGATCACATGCACATTTTCACTTAGCATGATTTTAGTACATTTATTTTCCTAATTTGAAAACATTTTTGAGTTTCCCTATCAACTTTTTAAAAGATTTATTTATTTATTTATTTATTTATTATGCAGTGTTATGCTTGCATTTATGCCTACAAGCCAGGCGAGGGTACCATACCTCATTACAGATGGTTGTGAGCCACCATGTAGTTTCTTGGAATTGAACTTGGGACCTCTGGAAGAGTAGACAGTGCTCTTAACCTCTGAGCCATCTCTCCAGCCCCTCAACTTTTTTAAATTCTTCAATCATTATTTTACAGTCCAGACTTTATCCAACTTCTGGTCCACCCTCTGACTGTTCCACATCCCATACATCCTCCCCCTCTTCATCTCCAAGAGGATGTTCTCACTCCTCTCCACCACACTCCACCTCTCCACTCCCTGGGGACCTGAGTTATATTTTAAATTCACAAAATTTAGAAAAAGAATATTGCTCTATGCACATTGAGTTACAAGAGTATAAAATTAATAATATAGACTTTTGTTTGACAATATCAGTTACTTTATATTGCTGTGATAAAACAAGACAAAAGCAACTTATAGAAGAAAGAGGTTTGGGGGGGGGCATATGTTACCAGAGAGTTAATGTTAATGATGAAGGAACAAAGTTAGTAAGCAGCAGGTAGCTGCTGCAGCTATGAAAACATATCTTAAACCACAAACATGAAGCAGAGAGAGCAAACTTAAAATTAAAAATATTTTCTGAAATCTCAAAAATCATACCAGTGACATCCTCCAGCGAGTCTACATCTCCTAATTCTCTGCAAACATTCACTAGTGAAGACCAAGTTTTCAAACTCCAAACACTTACAAGTCTCATTCAAACTATTACAACTAAGTTGTCAAATCATAGAGCCATTGTTAATCTCAAGTGAAAGACAGTTTTTCAGCCTACAATATTGGTGCTTTGTCTATAAAATGGTGTCTCCTTTTCCTGTGTAACGAACAAAGTCCTTGCTGAAGTAAATATTGACTTCTTTATTCTGTACTTTAAAGTCTAGGAGTGTAAAATTTTAAAATTTGTCAGAGACCATCCTAAATCTGTTCCATGTTTTTCTAATGGCATTTTTCATTTCTTTATTTCTGAACGTGTAAATCATAGGATTGAGCAATGGAGTCATGATGCCATCGAACACAGCCACCTTTTTCTCAAAAGATGATGCAGATGTAGACCGTGCATATATAAATATGCATGGGACAAAGAATGAAACCACAACTGCAATATGGGATCCACAAGTGGAGAGAGCTTTCCACCGTCCTTCAGAACTGTGACTTCTTAGAGAAAACAGGATGACACCATAGGAGATTAGTAACATAGAAAAGATTATGATGCAGATAGACCCACTGTTGGCAAACACTAAAAGGCCATAAACATAAGTGTTAGTACATGCCAACTCCAGTAATGGGAACAAGTCACACATGAAGTGATCAATGACATTGGGTCCACAAAAAGGTAGCTGCAAAGTGAAGATAATTTGTATGATAGAATGTAAGAAGCCCCCTGTCCATGCTACAGCCACCAAAGTGCCACAGAGCCTCCAGTTCATTATGGAAGAGTAGTGTAAGGGCTTGCAAATAGCTACATATCGATCATAGGCCATGGATATTAGGACAATCACTTCCACTGCTGCAAAGAAATGTTCAGCAAAGATCTGGGTCATACACCCGTCAAAGGAAATGGTTTTGCTGTCATTGACAGAGTCAACAATCATCTTTGGTGTGATGACTGAAGTAATGCATGCATCCAGAAAGGACAGAAAGGCCAAGAAGAAGTACATGGGTGATTCAAGCAGTGCAGGGGTGCAGAGGATGGTCACTGCAATTATTATGTTGCCTCCAATTGTTGCCATGTAGACAAAAGAAAACACAACAAATACTATTTTCTGAACTTTTGGGTTCTCTGAAAGTCCAAGGAGGATGAACTCAGTTACAATAGTTTGGTTTGACATGATACTCAAGACAAGTTTAACAGTTTTTTATTTGTATATGCATTTATTCATTTATGTATGTATGTGTGTTCTTTTTGTTCTTTGTGATGCCTGTGTTTGTGCATGTGCAGGTGCTATAGCCTCTGTGTAGAGGTCACAGAACAATTAGCAGGAATAACTTTTTTTTTCTACTCTGTGAGTTCTTAGATTTGAACATAGGTGGCCAGTCTTGACAGCAAGTGCCTTTACCACTGAGACTTCCCTCTTGCTAAAACTCTCATCATTTAAATCTGTAATTATTAGAAAAAAATGCTTCATATAAGTTTACAGTACATTCAACAGGCATGTGCACTGATATACAAACTCACATTACTTAATTCCATTGATATTTAGAATAAAAATTAGAAAAATCATTGACAGGAACAGTTGATAATCAGGTAGAATTGAAGAGATAAATTAAAAAGATTAAAAATAGTTTAATTTGTGTTATAAAAGATGAAATTCACTTACTTGATGAAAGGAAAGAAACAGTTTATCTTTTAAATGTGAGCTTTCCTCTTCTCCAGTAGCTTCCTGGTATGAAGTGTTAAAAGGCATCCTAAAACTGTATTCTATGTATGGACAGAAAGACCACAATTGGTTTATTGTGTCTGCCAGTACTCATCCAAACACTCTGTCATAGCAATTGATGAAGTGGCAGAATGTAAATTAGAATGCACATGAAAGTCCTGGACATATTTCAGATTTTCTTCAGTGTCTTGAATGAATTAAAGTCTAAACTGGATTAATTCAAATAACATTATACAGAAATAAACATAGTACAGAAATCTATTTAGGAAGTATTTAGTTGTATACACGATGAATAAAAATGCATTGATATCAACTTTAACTCAGCATTTTAAAAATGTGACCATAATTCAATTAAAATAATGCCTGTTGTCATGATAGCTCAAATAATTCACAAAAAGCTATTGCTAAATAAATAACTAATTTAAAATCATAAAAGAATGTTATAAACTTGGAAGGATATTGGTGCCTATGTGGGAGTCTGAAGACGTGGAGATGATCAAAATGCATTCTGTACATGTGTAAAATTAATCATAAAGTCTTAGAAGATATTGGCACATCTGTATAACTTGGCTACATGCAATTAAACATATGATGGAAAGAAAGAACAGTTATATTATAATATGTAGTCTTCTTAGTCATCTGTAATACACTATGATACCTTGTTTAAGGAAGTATAATTCTTTGAATTAAATGGTTTGAAATCTGTGTGAATTTAGTATACGAGAGGTATTTGTAAACAGCTAACCTGTTAAGTTTAATAGGTTAGCTTATGGAGTGGGGTCCAATTTGGAAATGTTAAAACACTGCTTCTGATGACATTTTTTTTTACAATTCTAATTACAATCCACAATTATAATTACAATTCATTCTTTTGAAAGTCCACTTTCCTTGTATACTGAAATTCTTTTACAAATGATTCAAATAAATAGCTTAGGTTTTGAGCTCATTTTTCTCAAGAATGCATAGCTTGCAAAATGTCTATACCTTCTTCTGTATATACAATGCATGTATTATAAAATATAAATTTGGTATAGGAATAGTATATGTACATAGATATACTTTCAAAAATTGTTCATAAAGCACTAAAGTATTTGTAGAAAGAGAAAAAACAAGGTGATTTTAATGACTTCCACTTAGAGTGTATACAAACAGTTTTACATGTTTATGAAGTACCAAAAAATCAAAACACACAAAACAAATAAAAAACACTTTTGTGCAATACTTCAAAACAACAGTTAACCATTTCCATGTGTTTTAGATCTGTTTCTCACCTCTATCTACAATATAAACTCAGTATCTATGCATATACTATAGATAACAAAAATAACAGAATAGAAACCACAAAATGCATTGTAATCATTCTAAGATAAACACAGATATACTGCTCTCAGCTAACTGTAGTGTGACCATGTCAGTGAAGCCAAATGACTAACATACTGGAACTTCTTTCCCAGTACTTCTGTTAATCTTAGATCAAACAAATAAAATATTAAGTAGAAAACACAAGATGGTTAAGTTGGCTACTAAAGTTGAACAAGCTACCTCATATCAGTGGGCCATAATAGAAACATTTAATACTTCATTTTCATGAACAGTTTTCTTAAAATCAGAAATAAATAATTTGCTACTATTATTAAAATACCACAGAAGTTAAGCTTGTACCAACTCAGGGGTCTCAGGGGTCTTGTACAGCAAGCACTGTGGTCACTGAGTCAGCTCCTGAAGCAGTAACTTTGGCATGTGTGCCTCCCCTTGCCTTGCTATGCATATATTTCACCATTTCCTTCTGGTTCATTTCAGTGACATGGCTAATTGTTGCACCAGTCATTCTGTAAATAACAAAATTACTTTTTGAAGTGTAAAGCTTACATGACATTAAAATCTGTCTAAGGTACACAGTGTGTCTTTGGTAGTAGGCTTTAGGGAGTGGGGATCTAACTCTTTTGAAAAAGTGCTTGCCTACCATCAGTGATTCACTGGGTTTGGTTCACAGCATTACATATACCTCACACACTTGTAATCCAGGCACTTTGGGGATGAGAAAGGAAGACCCAGAGCCTCAGTCATGCTTGAATTTATAAGCAGTTCAAGAGTAAGCTAGTACATACGAGACCCTGTTTTAAAAAGAAAGAAATAATTTAGACAAGCCAATATTAAGAACAATCAATAAATTATCAGGCATTTAAAACATTAAATATTTTCATTACATATGAAAATAATAAATTAAATATTTCTTTGAAATTAATCTTGTGTCATACCACATTTTAATATAGGATTTTGTCTACCACAAATATTGACTTCTTTTGTGTGTAGCTAAGCAAATCTCTTCCCTTGATACTCTGGGAATTTCCTGATATCTCAACTTTACTCTAGTTATGAAATGTAAGAAAATGCACTTTTCTATTTCCTTTTGTTTCATTAGATGCCTGAATTCATTCTCTCTCTCTCTCTCTCTCTCTCTCTCTCTCTCTCTCTCTCTCTCTCTCTCTCCCTCTCTCTCTTTCTCTCTCTCTCTCTCTCTCTGTGTGTGTGTGTGTGTGTGTGTGTGTGTGTGTGTGTGTGTGTAGTTGCTATGCTAATAACTCAGGTGCTATTACAGCAGTCACTAAAGCAATGTAGAGCTTCAAGCACCTTAATTTTCCTGAAGAATCCTGAGGTGGGAAGTTAATAGTAACTATAACACGCTGCTCTCACTGTTTCAAAATGATGCTATGTGTTCTCTGTGCTATGTGTACATGTGTAGTGGTGGAAAAAATTACATTTTACTTTTGCTATCCATCATTTCTAGCAGTGTGTCTCTACCTTCCTAATGCTACACCACTTTAGTACAGTTCCTCATGTTGTGGTGACCCTCAACCACAAAACCATTCTCATTGCTGCTTCATAACAGTGATTTTGTTAGTTGTGAATTATACTGTAAATATCTGATATTTTCTGATGGTCTTAGGCAACCCTGTGAAAGGAGCATTTGATCCCACAAAGGAGTCAGAACTTATAGGTTCAGAAAAGCTGATATATAGTAAAGCAGCACTTTAGTTTACCACGCCCCTAACAACATTTAATATAAAAACTAATTCAATAAAAAAGTCAGAGTGGTCTATAGATCAGTACACAAATATAAATTATTTAGAAAGAACAAATCAAGTACTATTGGAAAGACAATAAGCAAAGATGCATGTGCAGTTATAAGTAACTTGGTTTCAATGTGAAGAAGGACTATTTAAATTATTCATAGATCAGGACATAGAGACTCAGGGTGGAGGAAGGAAGAGAGAAAGAGGAATGAAAAAATAAGGAAGAAAGGGAGGAAAAGATGAGAGGAGGAATTGCATGACAAGGAGAAGAAGGGAGGGAGAATCAGGAGCTTTGCACACTGCCAATAACATTATCTCAGGATCTGGGCAGTCATTACTTTTCAAGTACTGTGTTTTGGGCTCCACATGCACCATTTTCTTTGCTTCTATAGCCAGATATTTTTCTCATCCTATCCCCAATGAAGATGACAAATCTGAGCTCCAGAGTTTATACAGTTATCTTAAAAAATGAAGCTCTGAAGTCAAAAGTCAGAGAGAGAATTAATCACAGTACTGTGACCACAACATCCAGAATTTAAACCACTTTATCACAATGTAAAAATTCTGTCTCAAAAGGCAAAATTGTGGCTTACAAGTCTCACCATATATTAATATATGAAAAATCTGCATGGACACCTGTTTTCTATGCCAGAAGCTGTGTTCACTGAAGACAAAAAAGCAGTTAATATCCAACTCTTCTTTCTACATCTAAGAGTAGAGGAAAACACTGGCTAGCAATGGAAGTGGAGAGTATTTCAACTGATTTTCCAGTCCTGTCCTCAATTGTGGGTTCAGATTATAATAAAAATAGGAGCCAAAGTTTCCTGCTTGTATACAAGTGGATTTAAAGAGACTTCCCCAGAGCTCATGAGCCAGTTAGATTGATTCTCAGTCCTCTAGGACTAAGGGAATGGCTTCTCACATGGTTATTTATTTATTTATTTATTTATTTATTTATTTATAAGCATTCCATTCATTTCCATCTCAAATATTATCCCACTTCCCAGATACCCTTCCACCAACTCCCCATTCCAAATTCACCCTTTCCCACCTTTGCCTGTATAAGGGTGCTCACCCACCCACCCACCCTCTCAGAAGTGATCATAAAACTTTGATACACTAACCAAATTACTGTTTGCTTTTAAATTCATCACATTTCTGTTTAATAATGTACACACACACACACACACACACACACACACACACAAACACATATAATGGATGTGTCTTATAATGGATGAAATATGATGTTTCATTGAAGTGTCCAAGCAAAAGGTTTGCACACTTAGAAAATAGTTTTGTTGTAAGGAAACTGTCAACCTATTAGGAACATATGTTTTGTTATGGGAAACAGTAGAAAAGATTTTATGTAAAATATACTAAGATCTTCCTTTACAATTTGTTTACCCTTGATCTTCTTTTGTTGTCTTATTGCTCTAGCTAGAACATAGAGTACTATATTGGACAGGGAGATAGTAGTCAGCCTTGTCTTGTCCCTGATTTTAGTGTTAATGCTTCAAGATTCTCTTCATTTAATTTGATGATGGCTATTGGTTGCATATTGTTTATGTTATGTTTAGGTATGTGCCTTGAATTTCTGATATCTCCAAGACATTTAACATGAACGGCTGTTGTATTTTGTCAATGATTTTTTCAGCATGTAATGATCATGTGATTTTTTTCTTATTTTGTTTATATGGTAGGTTATGTTGATGGATTTTCCTATATTGAACCATCCCTTAATGAAAAATGGTTATCAAAAGAAACATCATCTACATAGTCTATAAATTTGACACATGGATTAGTTTCTTTTAATTTAAATATTAAGTATGTATCCCAATATAGCTGAGTCATCTGATTCAGATTTCATATTCCACTCTCTGTTCCCACTTCTCATTTTCATTATTCTTAGCATCTTCTACTTTACAAGATTGATCCTTTATCTGCTGCTCAGAGGGGTCAGAAACAATTTTATATTCTATTAAATCTTTGCCAGCTATACATTATACAAAGGCTAGTAGCTGTAGAGAGAATATTTTGTGTATTGTATGGATGCATCACTTGCCAATTAAAAACCCTATGGTTAAGGCAAGAAATAGAGGTGGTACATCCAGAAACAGAAAGAATTCTGGGATAGAGCCATTCACCAGGAAGATATAACTAGACATGTTCATGGTACCTGAACATAAATAACCATGTGGCATGTGGCAGAATGTAGTTTGAAATAAATGAGTTATCTTTACTTATGATATCTAATCAAAGAAAAGCCTAGCTATATACCAAGGCATTTATAAATATATTTTGAATCTGAATCTTGTTCTGGAAGTATGGAACTGAGAAGAACTGGAGCCTAACTTCAACAAAATGGTACCCAATATGCAATAAGCAGTACCCAAGCTTACAACCTAAAAAGGGGGGTGAGGGTTGGCAGTGGTCAGGCTAGCAGGACAAGAGGTCTGGTCTCTTAACAAAAACAAACAAATTAATAATGAAAACAAACCAAATCAACAAGTAACAACAAATCTTCCAAATAATAAATAGTCCAATGAATTAATAAAATAGTTCCCCCTCCAAAAATACATATGGCCAAAACATGCATGACAGTATTCTGCATCCTTATCCTTTAAAGCTGTTTAATAATTCTACTTCATAGGGCACAGGAGATGACTAAGTAAATAAGCCCACTTGCTGCTTTTGCTAAGAAGACCAGTGTTCAATACCCAGTACCTTCATGCTGGTTCACAAACATTTGTCATTATCATTCCAGTTCAAGTGGACCTAACAACATTTTCTGGTCTCCAATGGCACTGCACACATGTAGTAGGCACATATAATCCAGTCAAAATGCTCATACACACAAAACATTTATTAAAATTTCTTCTTCACATCAGTCAGAATGAGAATCAAAAGGACAAATGATAACAAAATCTGATGAGCATTTCAGGAACAGCTGGCAGACACATAGATGGTATATCAGCTACGGATTTCAATGTAGAGATTTTTTTCAGAAAATAAAAAAAAAAAACGGAACTATTAACTGACTCAGCTGACTCTGATTTCTAACTTCTACCACAGTGATGCTTTTTCAACTCTATTAACTGCAGTTTTCAAAGTAGCTCAGAAACAGACTTAGGAATTCCTTACCAACAGTGCTGTGTAGAGCAGAGCTAGTGAGACGGCTCAGCTGGCAAACGCGCTTTCCATCAAATCTGACACTGTGAGTTCTATCCCGAGACCCACCAGAGATTACGTGGTAGAATCAGAGAACTTTCTCACGTAAGCTGTCCTCTGACCTCTGCATGTGCATTGTGTCATGCACTACATGCTTTCCTTCAGAAAACAAAGAAACAAACCAATAGACAAATAAATGCATAAATGTAAAAAAAAAAAACAGAAATATAACTGCAAAAATGCAATTATGATATTTTGCAAGAAAATAGCTGAAACTAAAAATCACCTTAAGTGATATGTGCCAGTCCCAGAAATACAAACACTACATTTTCATTTGTATGTAGTTTCTAGATTTTTATTGGTTATTTTATTTATTTACATTAAAAATGTTGTCCCCCTTCCCAGTCTTCTCTCCATAAACTCCCATTCCCTCCCCAAACTTCTGCCTCTATGAAGGGTGCTTCCCCACCTGCCCACTCACTCCTGCCTCAGCATTCTAACATTCCCCTACTCTGGGTCATGGAGCCTCCACAGGACCAAGAGGCTCTCCTCCCATTGATGCCAGATAAGGCCATCCTCTTCTATATAACCAGCTGGAGCCTGAGAGGTTCTAGACTATTTAAACAATAGGTTTATGTAGATATGTGTTTATGGGGGTGTGAGTCATGAAACTAAAAAGGGAACCATGATAGTGGTGCAGAATGGAGGGTTGCAAAGGGAAAATCAGTGTAACATGCTTGCAATGTAGAAGAGGAAGCCAGCTAGTGAAGGAAGAAAACAGCAGGATGGGGGCTGGTATAGGGGGCTTTATAGACTACAGTGTGACTCTTATGAGATAATAATAAAAGAAGAGTGTATGAGGATCCTATGTTTAGACTTAGTATCATGTTTACAAACTTCCTCTTGAACGGAGCTATTTAAGCTTTTTAAAAACACATGTTACAGTGCCACATACTTTCAGTAAACATGAAAACATAAAATGAATAAAAAGCATATGATATATAGATGTTGGGGCTCAGTGTGAGAAGAAAATTATAAACAAAAAAAGATCTTCATGTGGGGTGGTGGGTTGTGAGAGGTGGCTGGGTGCTTGGTTGAGTGAAGGCTTTGAACCCGAGACCTTAATGGGATGGTAGAAGTTAGGCCTTGCTCCTGGGCCCTGGTTCCTTTCACTTTTCCACAGCCCTTCCCAAAGAAAGGTTTGTGGCCTTCAGTCATGTGGCACAGGTAGAGGGCATGACTACAGGCCACAGACCCTCAAGAGATCTCCATATTAATGAGATACCTAAAGGCCAGAGGGCTTAGCCAACTAAGGATTCCTTCCCAGACCCTCCTACTCGCAAAAGATATTTAACCTCAGGCCTGCCCTTGACAGGGGCTACAGTTTCATCCACTGTTAAAACCATGAACTTCCTCCTGTCTTTTGGACCTGCCATGGAGAACTGTAGAGGGGGCCTTCAACCAATGAGCCGCTGCCTAGTCTCCCTCTGTGTTTCAGCCACAGAGGCCTGCCAACTCAAGCGAGCTAGTCAAGCTAGCCAAGCCAGTCATGACCCAGGCAAGTGAGACTAAGAGTCTCATCCACCCTGAGGATCTTCTCTTTCAGCTGCAGGCCGGTCCAGCCTGTACTCCCCCGCCCCCAGACTCCACTAGGAGTCGTGGCTCCTAGTGGCACCTGGGAGCCCAGGAATCTGAGACCAGTTGATCCCCACACTCCTTCTTGCCCAGGGTCCCCACCCAAGAGCTCCGCCTCCACAGCTCTCAGATTGGGATCTCCACATCTGGAGAGAAGTCCTACAACTTCTCACAGCCCACCAAAGACCACCCGGAGCTCCGTGGAATGAACTCAGTCAAATTCCTACGCTTCTGTTCCCTGAGCTGCAGTTTGAGCCACCAGGGGGACAGACACAGCAACTTCAGTTGGGATATTAATTAATTAATTAAAATAAATTAAAATAAAAAAATGAGATCTATATCTTACCTCATTTTAAAAACTATCAGCTCATGAAGATGAAAACTTATCTAAAATTTCATAAATGTAATTATCAAAGGTTTATACTAGAATCATTTAATAGATCCCTAACAGGCCTTTATTGGAATTCCTTTTGAGTATCTACATAAGAAAATTGGATAGAAAATTAGATATTTTTTATTAGTTTTTTTTTTTTTTTTTTTTAAATTCAGTGCTGCTTTCAGCTATATAAAACAGTGGTGACTATGGATCCAACTGCAATGACTGAGATACACACCAAGATGTTCACAGTTCCCTACCTTCACAGTGCCACCTTTTGACACCCACTGTCTCTCTCCTATAGCTTTTATTTGACCATTCTCCAGCCAAGCCTAATAATTACTGTTTTTTATAAACCAGGAGAGTTCTACTCTCACACTGGTCATAGCACAATGGCTAGTGACCTTTCATCTACTCTAGCCTTTATTTACATATCTATTATAGAAATTAAAGCCAGTTTTAGTCCATCTTCTCCAAAGGCCTTCCCAGCTTACCATATCCAGATCATTTTCTTGTCAATGCCTTTCTATAATTAAGTGAGTTGCTATTAAACCATGTTTTCTCTGAATAATACAAACTTTCTCTTGTGTGTTTCTTCTTTATCTTTCAGTTAATTTTACAATATCTTCATTAGAAAAATGAGAATATAGCCTTCTATCTTTAAAAATGTTTTATTAATTTGAAAATTTCATAATGATGAGATTTCATTTTATTTTTATAGCTATTCCTATTTTAATTAATTAATTAATTAATTCGCATCCCAAATGCTGCTCCCCTCCCAGTCACAGAGACCTTCCCATCCCCTTATCTTCTCCTCTGAGAGAGTGTCTGCCCTAATAACCGGCCCTCTGGTACATCAAGTCTCTGCCAGATTAGCTGTATGCTCTCTCACTGAGGCTAGACAAGGCAGCTCTGTTGGGGAACAGATATGACAGTCATGTTACAGCCTCTGCTCCAGTTGTTAGTGGCCCCAAATGGAGACTGAGCTGCATGTCTGCTACACATGTGTTGCGGGCCTCATTCCAGTCCAAGTGTGTTCTTTCATTGGTGGTTCAGAGGTACAGGTTAATTGACTGTTGGTCTCCTGTGGGGTTCCCATCTCATTAAGGGCCTTTAATCCTTCCCCCAAGTCTTTTATAAGAATCCTTGACCTCCATCAAATGTTTGACTATGGTTAACTGTGTGTGTTTCAGTCAGATGCTGGATAAATCCTGTCAGAGGAAAGTTATGTTATGCTCCTGACTACAAGCATAACAGAGTATCATTAGTAATGTCAGGGGTTGGTACTTGCCATTGGGATAGGTTTCAAGTTGGGCACGTTATTGGTTGGGCATTCCTTCAGTCTCTGCTCCATATTTGTCCCTTTAGACAGGTCAAATTTTGATTCAAAAGTTTTGTGGATACTTGCTGTCTTTTTCCCCTCATTAGGAGTCCTGCCTAGCTATAGGAGGTAGGCTCCCAGGTACCATGTCCCCACTGTTAGGCATCTAGGCTAATTGCACCTGCACTGACTCCTGGGAGCTTCTCCCATCTCAGGTCTCTGGGACTTCCTAAAGATTTCCCCCATACCCGAGCAGCTGCAGATTTCCTCTCAATCTCTTGGCCCTGTGTTCACTACCCACACTGTCTTCCCAGTCCCCTCCCCTTCCCTGTCTCACCCACCTCCCTCTCTCCTTCTTACCTCTTATGAGTATTTATTTATTTACATCCCAAATGTTGCTCTCTCCTGGCCCCACCCTCACAGAGATCCTCTCCCTTCCTTTCTTTGCTTCTCTTCGGAGAGGGTAGGCAACAGAAGTCCCCGCTTCTGTGTGATTCAAGCATACCTGGTTGGGCCTTCCTTCTTATTTAATTCTTTGGGGTCTGTGGGATATATCATGGGTTTTCAGTACTTTATGACTACTATCCACTTATTAGTGAGAACATACAGTTCATGTCCTTTTGGTCTGGTTTACCTCACTCAAAACGATAGTTTCTAGTTCCATCCATTTGTCTGTAAAATTCATTATGTCCTTGTTTTGAATAGCTGAGTAGTATTCCATAGTGTAAATGAACATTTTCTGTATCTATTCTTCCATCGAGGCACATCTGTGGGAATTTGTGGAATGCTGGAGTCCAGCCTCTACATGAGTTGGGGTCATCAAGGACTAGGGATACTTGGTAGGCAAATAAGAAAACACAGCAATTGAGGAAGTTGATAGGCTTGTTCATTTGTGAGAGCTTTCTGAACTCAGGAGTCAGAATGCCCATATAGACTTGACTCAGTCGCAGTCTTTTATTGAAATTATACAAGAAAGTTGGGATACAAAGTTCATGGGGGAGGGGGGTAAGTAAATGCTTCTCTATTTTCCTGTGCCTACATTTTCTTGTGATACAGAGTAATGCAGATTTAGAAGAGATTAAAGAGAACTATACAATCTCAAACATAAAAGTTTTGCAGCAAGCATGCAGTATTTTTATATCTCCCAACTACCAGTCTCCAGTGAGGCTGGGGGAAGCAGTATTGTTACAAAGTCAGTATCTTTCAGACATGTGTGAGACAGTATAATTTCATAAAAGGGCAAACATGACATCTGCTTACCTCGTTCTCCTTTGGTCTTTGGATGCCATTCCTTGTCAGAGTAGCCGTATTGCTGGATTAAAATTCCTCTACACGTGTGTGTGTGTGTGTGTGTGTGTGTGTGTGTGTGTGCATATATGTTTCATGCAGTGAGTGCACATTGTATGTGGATATGTGCCATGGTGTTTATAGAGATCAGAGGAAAGGTTCAAGGGTTAGTTCTTTCTTTCCATCCATCACGTCATTCTCAGAAACTGAACTCAGGTTGTCAGGTTGGCTACAAACTTCATGCACTAAGCCATCTTTTGTTGTTTGAGAAACGTCTTTTCTAGGTAGCCGTGTCTCATCTGGAACTTGTGATTTAATGCAGGCTGACATTTGCCTCTCAACAGTTGATGTTACTAACATATCTTACCACACAGACTCTCATTACCAGTTCCAATGCTGTGTGTTCTTATAATAAACAGGTCTTTCATATAATCTTTTAGATAAAAAGAAATGAGAAAAATTCTTCAATTTTTAGCAAATATTTTATTTCTTTTAAGCTATTTAACCTCCACTTTGATTTTATAGAGAAAAAGAAATATATTTCATTTGTATCTCTTCATATATTGTATATTTTAGTAGCAGTTCTAGCATCTACATTCCTCAATTCATTCATATTGCATATAAAATTTATTACAAAGTATTATATATTTTCTTATAGTGGTTGGGCAGTTTATCACAGATCTCAGCTCTCAGGCTTTGCAGATACACAGGACTTTATGTGGAATTCTTCTGAGATACTATATTCCACCGCTATGCAAAGTGTTTTATTCCTGAACTTTATGAGATTTTAAAGCATTAGCAAATAGAATCTCTAGAAAAAATTACAAGAAAATTAAAAACTAAATTCAAATTACATTTGATCAAGTAAAAGACAGACCAAAATATATTTGGAAACCAGTTCTGCCAGCTTTTTTACAAACCCAGGGGAACTAAGAATGAATCTCACAGGTTCATGACTTCTCAGACAAACTTCTTTAAAGTCCAGCTGGAGTCAAGGAGGAAAGTTTGGCTCCTTTGTTTTCTTTTATCTGAGGCCACGTGGAGACAGCACTAGAAAAAGGACGGAGATATTCCCACCTGCATCTCACAGCTGCCCTTCTCTCTCCTAGAAGGAAGAGGAAGAGGGGGATCCAAACATTATTTTGGTTACCACCAACCAGAAGTCTCCACAGAGAAGAAGAGAATATCTTCAGATTTTACACAGAGTTGTTACATAGGACCTACCCCCTTTTCATTTCCAGAGATGATTTTAAACTATGACAAACTGATTTAAACTTTTCATGCTGTAGACAGGCTATTGTTTAATGTAGTCACAGGCCTTTCACTTTGTAACTGTTTGTGTGCAAGTTACGTAAATTCTGGTGCTTAAATTCTTCATCTTCACTATGGATTGTATGACCAATCACAGTGGATACATACAGGAATGAGATGCACACCTGGAGCCCAGAGGACAGCATTTTGTAAGTGTCAAATGTAGCAACTCTCAGAGTAAAAAAACTACTTCTTTAATTTTTTCCTTTCTCTCTTTCTTCCTTCTTCCCTTTGTCCCTTCTTCCTTTCTTTTTCTTTCTTCTTCCTTCCTTTCCCCATTCTTCCATTTTTTATTTCCTCACCTTTTTATGTTTTTTTCTGAGTATGTCTCTCAAAAACTCTTTATTTATTACAAAATAAAAATATTTCTTTCAGCTAGAAACCAGACAAAGTAGAAATTCACTAAATGGTATTTTCTATTGTATCTAAGTAGGACTTTAGGTGTTCCAAACACAATCTCATTGCTTTAGTATACTAATGTTCTCATCATTCTATTTTCAAAAATAAATTTAGTATGTTTTGAGACTGTATAAAGTATATTGTCAGAATCATAGAGATGGAAGGGATGCTCTATCCTATGTAGTTATTACTAGAGAAGATAAAATGTGCTCCCTCCACAACCACATACTGACATACAGCACAGAGAAGAACAATACACATCAGAGTGACTCAAGCTATTGATCTAGTCATGTCCTGTTAATTTTCCCATACTGTGTATCATAAACATCACCAGGTCTTCAGGTCCTCATCCCAGAACTGTTCAGGAATGTGAAGTTTTCAGTGTTCTGGACTAGATTACTGCTTTAGGCATCATGCTATCTCCTGAAAGGTATATAAATTATTAATAGAAGAAAAATAGGAAGTTCAGATACCCTTAGGAAAGAGATAAAAGCAGACAGAGAGCAGTACATTTCATAAATAATGAAGCACCAAAGCTGCACATTTAGGGAAATCTAAAGTGCAACAGTGAAAAGAGAGAATAACAATCCATAATCCAAAGGGAGCACATGTCCCAGACAGACATGGGAAAATGCTTGTTTTTTTGACATTCATAGGAAATAGATTTTTCAGTTGCATCAAATAGAATAGTGTTAGATAAAAATAGAATGGGTTTAAGGAATTTAACCTAAAAGCCACTTCAAACAAGATGTTCAGTTATTTTTTCTTAGTAAAAGCAGTATTTATATGTTTAAAAAATATATTTTAGTGCTAGTACTTATACTGGCAAACTGGTACTCAGAAAGTCTGATAAACCTGAAAAAAAATATATATATACTACATATATGTATGATATATATATGATATATATATGATATATATATATATATATATATATATATATATATATATATATATATATAATTTCTCATTAATGAAGAAATTCTGTTATTGGAAGAATAACAAATATTGCTATGAATAGATTTGTTGTTGAAGTGAATGGGAAGGAAAGATTGTGAACCTGGATTCTGCTGTGTTCGTGCTTGCACTTTACTGAGCATCTGTGACTGTTTGCCAGGGCTTCTCAAGCTTACTAATGTTGTGACAATTTAAGGGCATTCCTCATGTTATGGTGACCACAAAGCATAAAAAAACCTACTTTTGTTGCTACTTCACAGCTGCAATTTTGCTACTGTTATGATTCTTACTATAAATATCTGTGTTTTGCAATGGTCTTAGTGATGATTAGAAAAGATCGTTTGGCCACTAAATGGGTCACAACCTACAGCTTGAGAATCATTGCTGTAGGCCACACCTAATTAATAGTTGCATTAAATTTTTGTTGTTCTTTGGAAAGAATAGCAATTATTAAATAATACTATTTACATTATTCCAGATTAATATCAGGATTTAATTTTCTTTTAGCCTTCTACACAACTTGTTTTTCCTTTGAGAAATAAGGCTATGTTAACCAATAATAGATGTGTTAGGTCTGTGGGCTAGAGTACTGAACCTGATAATTATTAACTGCATTAAAATGCATTTGTATTTAAATAAAATGCTATTTCTTACTGTAATTATAACAAAATATTTTACGTTTGTTAATGAGTATGAAGAAAAGCACTCATCAAGCTTTCCCATACAAATACAAGAATTAAAACTAATATGTGTATTCTATGTTGTGTCTATGCAACAGTTGTGTCTCGAAATTTGCTATCTGCTTCTACTGGATTCCAGACTCCATAGGTATCTATATATTATTCTCACATGAAAACTAGTCTCTGTTCTAATGATTAAACCCATTAGCAGAACTGAAATATGAGTATTATAAAATTTGAAGGACTTGAAGTAATATGATACATAATGGATAGTTTAGTTTAGAGTGTTGCACAATAATTGTAATATTAAATGAATCCTGCTTTGTGATCTTTTTACTTATCATAAGTTTTCTTTCATATTTCTTTTTCTTCTTTTTTTTCTGTTCCTTCTTCTGAGGATAAACTGGCCAATGTTAAATTATATCATGATATTTTTTTACATTATTATAATGGTTATTTTCTGATCTAATAATGTTATAGGGATTGTATTATCCTGTTCTTTCAGGTATAAAGGTGAATGGATACGGGGCTTTGGTTACAGGCAGTAGTGAGATCTACATTTGAGAAAACATGGGAATGGCTGCTTTAAGGCAAACGCTCATTGCTGTTCTATAATCATGCAATAATGTGTTAGCTGACTGTCATTCCTTGAGATCTCTCTCTCCCTCTCTCTGTATCTATACATACATACATATATATATATATATATATATATATATATATATATATATATATATATAAATATATATGCATATATACTCTTTTATTCAGACATCTTAACAAATTCATATGTAAACATTTATATATAAGTATATAAATATATGTAAATAAAACTATATGTAATATATAGTAAATGTGTGTGTGTGTGTATGTATGTAGGCACAAACATGGTTTCATTAATGTATTTCAGTTTTCTACACAAGAGAGGACTCGGACACAGTTGAAGCCTGTGGAAAATGAATTCAAGATTGAAATATTTATCTGGTGGTCTTAAAACTATCTGCAACTAAGGAAGCTAATTTTAAAGAGATGAATTATACCTAAAATCTGTAAGGACATTTTATTGTGAGTTGGGCTTTTATATTTTTACATTTGATGCTTTTTATAAACCTTGTAGTTGACAGGTAAGCTACTTACAAACATTATTGCTATAGGAAAGTCTCATAAAGTTCAAATAATATATCTTGAATAATTTTGTTTGCATTAACAAGAGCACATTGAATAAATAATTGGTAATTATGTTTCAAGACTCTTAAACATTCAACCTACAGTTTCTCTTTTATACTTATGTGACTGTTGTCAATTTTTTTATGAGGCAGATGGGAATAATGACTTTTAATTTTTGCCATTTCTTCTGTTGGTCAAGATGTGTCTATCACATATCAACAAAATAATAAGGTGCTTTACTTTTTGTATCTGAAAGTATATTTTAGAAACACCCCTCTTACTCTATAACTCTTGTCTGAAAAGATGAATTACCTTTCTTCTATGCTTATCCCAAAGGAGGAACCTTGTACTTTAGAACCAGAAAATCTATGTTAAAATACCAGGTTAAGCACCTTTTGTTAGTTTGAGCATAACACTTTTTATTAAAATGTTTACCAAGAAATAACAATATAATAATAATAGTAATAGCAATAATAATAATAATAATAATAATAATAATAATAATAATAATAATAATAACACATAATAATAAACCCATTACTCCTTGTAACTTAAGTTGCTAGCAGTTGCTTAACTTGCATCATCTCTTACCATGACAAAAGGTATTATATCATATTCTGGTTACAGTTTAGAATGATTAATTAAAAGGAAAATCTCAACAATTTCAGCAACCACATTACAAATAAAAACAAACATTTCCTGTAGGTCTGTGTAACTTTTAAGAATAAATTAACTCATTTGACATTTCAGTTATCCTCAGATGTTCAAGACAATTTGAAATATGGTCAAGATTGTCAATATATTTTGCTATTCTGATAGAAGGTGAATGTTCTGATAAGACATGGAAGACTGTTCATCTGTGTTTCATTCCAAGCAGATTGAAGACATGATTAATATAGTATTTTCTCTATGTGTATAACATGTAAATGGTTTGTTTCACAATGCTTTCAATCTATTTCAAGAATTACTAGGTCAAAACATGTTTCTGTGTTTTACAGATTAACAATAGCCAGTACTTTAATTCTATACAATTTTCAAAAAATGTCTTCAGGAAATGACTTTTCTTCTTTTCTTAAAACCAAGTTTAAACAAGGACACCTGCTGGGCAGTGGTGGCACACACCTTTAATCCCAGCACTTGGGAGGCAGAGGCCAGTGGATTTCTGAGTTTGAAGCCAGCCTGGTCTACAGAGTGAGTTCCAGGACAGCCAGAGCTACACAGAGAAACCCTGTCTTGAAAAACAAAATAAAACAAACAAACAAACAAACAAAACACAAAAAACAAAAACAAAAAAACCATGGACATCTTATGTATATTATTCCCACACTTATCTCCCTTTCTCCTGCTAATACAGTATGTAATCCTCCTTTGTAACTCATGGTCTATTCTTTAATTACTATTATTTTATTTATATGTATGCATATCATAACTCTATCTACCTATTATTCTTGCTATATAAATGCATATATATTCTATTCAATTCACTTAGTGTTGTGTGTATGTACATGTGTTGGTCAAAGCACTGATGTTTTTCTGTTCTCACTCAAGAAAAATTTGTTTACTACTACCCCAACTTGTTGATGATAACATAATCTTACTCAAAACACTGTTTCCTAATAATTACAGGTTCATATGAACACAGTTTTACTTCACAATCTTCTTGAAATTATGCAAAACCAGAGTTTTGTAACAGAATTCATATTCCTTGGACTATCACAGAACCCTGAAGTCCAGAAAATAGTTTTTATTGTATTTTTATTTGTCTACATTGCAACTGTTGGGGGCAACATGATAATTGTGGTGACCATTGTCTGTAGCCCAGCACTGATAGACTGCCCCATGTACTTCTTTTTGGCATTCTTGTCCTTATTGGATGCATGCTTCTCTTCTGTCATCACACCAAAGATGGTTGTGGACTCCCTGTATGAGAAGAAAACTATCTCCTTTGAAGGATGTATGATGCAGCTCTTTGCTGAACACTTTCTTGCAGCTGTGGAAGTTATTGTCTTGACAGCCATGGCCTATGACCGCTATGTAGCAATTTGCAAGCCCTTGCACTACTCTTCCATCATGAATTGGAGGCTCTGTGGCACTCTGATGGGGATAGCATGGACAGGGGGTTTCTTGCACTCTATCATACAAATTATCTTCACATTGCAATTGCCCTTTTGTGGACCCAATGTCATTGATCATTTCATGTGTGACTTGTTCCCATTACTTGAACTTGCCTGCACTGATACGCATATCTTTGGCCTTTTAGTGGTTGCCAACAGTGGGTCTATCTGCATCATAATCTTCTCTATTTTGCTTGTCTCCTATGGTGTCATCCTGTCCTCTCTGAAAGCCCATAGTTCTGAAGGGCGATGGAAAGCTCTCTCTACCTGTGGATCCCACATTGCAGTTGTGGTATTGTTTTTTGTTCCATGCATATTTATATATGCACGGCCTCCATCTGCTTTCTCCTTTGACAAAATGGTGGCAATATTTTATACCATCCTAACTCCCTTGCTCAATCCTGTGATTTACACTTTTAGGAATAAGGACATGAAAAATGCTATGAAGAAAGTGTGGAAGAGATTGATGGTAGTTTCTGATGGAAAGTGAGAGAGAAAGATATCCATAAAGAAGCCAAAATGATTTTGATAAAAACATTCAGAGATTTCATTTGTATAGAATAGGTCATGTTTATCACTTTTGAAAACTATCTTTTAAAGAGTCAAAAATGATGTGTTCACGTTATTTTGAGTATCAATTCTTAGCCTGCTACTTGTTATTTTCAAGTGTATATTAATGAGCTTTGAAAATTGTACTTGCTTATACTGTCATAATTTAAGAAAAAAAGGAAAAAATGTATATATCTGGTTTATTTGACATTCATTCCACACTGTGCAATATGCCAAAACATTTTACAGATTTCGCTGACTTCTGGAAATAACCAGGATTCAGAACAGGTGGACAGCAGAGCACTCGAGAACCTCAACTGGAGGTGTTTTTGTGCCATATGATGCCAGCATTTCGTGTGGGCTTATCAGCAGCAGCTACATAGTGTGAGTACCATATTGAGTGGCTCTTTCATAGTGATTTATATCGAAATGGATTGGGGCAGATTCCCCCCAAAAATTAATTACTTCTTAATCAAATAACAGAAAGTGAACAATTGAGCAAACTCTACACTAGGAACATGGAAACTGGATGACCTGATTCCCCTATTACCATAATAACAAGGTATCCAGAGCACCAAAATGCAAAAAGTTAATTTTAGGAGTAGAGGTCATTTCATTTTTCTTGATAGCTTTATTTTTCTTATCTTTGACTATGGGGATGAAAATAATTATAAATGTAATAGTCTTCAGTAAGCTGACCTTCCAATTCAGCCACATTTTACATATCAACTATTAGAGATAGTTTAGTTTTATGGGTCTCAGTTATATATTTTGTTTCTGAAATAAATGTATTTTCAAGAAAAAAAAACTAAATTTTCTTGTTATATCAACACTGATAAAATACCAATTTTTCATGTAATGTGAAAACAACACTGAAAAACCCATTGCATTTTTCCTTAACATTTTATGCCAGTTTGAATTAAAATAGTGCATTTTGTTTTACACTTTCTTAAAATAAATGTTGAAGAAAATTCATCTCTATTTGGAAGAGTTCGTGAGATATTATGAATAGTGTCCCAGCAATCATCTGAGGCATTGTTGTATATTATAAATAAACATAAGTGTAACAAAAGCCCAGGGTCTCTAATGGGACTCACCTCTTCATTTATGTGCTCCACCAACTTTCTTTCTCATAACAGATTGAGTTCTTGATATCTTTTCCCTTCAAGAATTATTTTTGGTCTTGATTAGTTCATTTATGAAAAAGGATCTAAGTATGGTTTAATTGCTTTATGATTCTTTGGATGCACATTTTGAAATATAAAACAAAACAAAACCTTATTCAGGCCAGACTATAGTGATGAATACAGATTTATCTACATGTGTTTAAAATCAAGCAGTGGCTCATAAATTTATTCTCTCACCCCTCTGTATAAACTCTGTCAATGATATACAGAGATAGGAATTCATAATACTTTCATTGGAATTAACAAATACTGAGGGAAATTTGCTCAGTACTGTCCATTGCTACCCGTTTAGTTAATGGATTCACAAAATTTTTCTATAAAAATTACTGATCTAGGTTTTCATTTTATTTTAACCTGAATTTTCAGTAAACATGGTAAAACTGACTGCCATAGTTTTAGCTCGTGGACACTATATTTGTTGAACTTGCACTAAATTAGTTCATTATAATTACTGTAAGTATTTAAATGATTGATATACAATTTAATTTAAAGTATAAATAAAAAATGTATGGAGACATATAATCTCTAGAATATAAAATATGTGTGTATTATTCAATATGTAATAAAGATGCATATATGTATACATATATTAACACATTCATGCACTCTCCAGATGCACATACACACACACACACACACACACATTCACAAAGAGAGCAAGAGAGAGAGAGATTATGTATCAAATAACTCAGGTTCTTTTTGAGCATTTTAGTTTAGTCTGTCCTCGATTTTGATATCTTTCATCCATCTACAAAGTTATGAGATTCAGACATTGAGCATTGTGCCTTGTTCTTGGAGTGCCCTTAAACAACCAGGGCCTTATATATGATAAGTAAGAATTTAACCATCTGAACCACATTAGTAAGTCAAATTTATGAAAGAAATCTATTAAAGAAATCCAAGAGGGGTGTGTGTGTGTGTGTGTGTGTGTGTGTACATAAGAGCAAGCATATACATTTGTACGTATTTACTTGTGTGCTGCTGTGCATTAGAACAGAGGTCAGCATCAACTGTTGTATCTCCTTTTTGTTTTCGAGTCAGTTTCTCACTAATTAGGAACTCTCCAATTATGTTATACTGGTTGGCCAGTCAGCCCTAAGGATTTTTCTGTGTCTTCTTTCATAGCTCTGTGATTATAAATGTGCCATTATTCTTAGGTTCTTTATATAGTTTCTGGGCTTAAACTTAAGACCTCACTCTTGTAGAGTGATTTGTCTCTCATAGAATGGTTTGTTGGGAAAGGAGGAAACATGAGTGTGCTGGGTAGGTTTTTTTTTGTTTTTCAACTTGTGACAAGCTAGAGTCTAAGAAAAGAAAACCTTAGTTGAGAAAATGCTTCCAGAACATTGGACTACAGGTATGTTTGTAGGGCATTATCTTAATTAAAAGTTGATAAAAGAGGGCCTAGTCCATTGTAGTTCATGCCATCTCTGAGCTAATGGTCCTGGGTTCTATAAGAAAGCAGGCTGATCAAGTCTTGAGGAGCAAACCAATAAGCAGCACTCTTCCATGGCTTCTGCATAACCTCCTGACTCCAGGTTCTTGCCCTGTCTGAGTTCCTGTCATGACTTTCTTTAATGATGAACAGTGATACAGAAGTGTAAGATTTATTTAAACACTTTCCTTTTCAACTAGCTTTTTGGTCATGGTGTTTCATCACAGCAATAGAAATCTTAATTAAGACCCTTATGAATCTATTACTCTGTCACATAAAGGTCATATGACTCATGAATCTTTGTCTTGTAATGCACATGTGTTTCCCTTGCATCTCTCCCAATTACAACTACTGATGACATTTTTGTGATGCAGTACCCTGATGAAAAATGGTGAGGCCATCCAATATCAACCCCAAATAAGTACACAGCTATTATATATTTGATTGCAGAAGCTTGGTTGTCATTTACTTAATGGCTAATATCCATTTGTAAACAAATACACACCATATTTATCTTTCTAGATCTGGTTTACCACACTCACAATATTTTTTCTAGTTCCATTCATTTGCATGCACATTTCATGATGGCATTTCTTTTCAACAGCTGAGTAATACTCCATTGTATAAATGTAACACATTTCCCTTATGCATTATTTTGAAGGGGGACATTTAAGTTTTTTTCCACTTTCTAGCTATTATGAATAAAGGCACAATGAACATAGTTGAGCAAATATTCTTTCTGTAGGATAGAATGTCTTTAGTGCATATATGCCCAAGAATTATATAGTTGAACCTGGGGGTAGACTGATTTCAAACCGTCTTAAGAAGCACCACACTGATTTTCATAGTGGCTGTACAAGCTTGCACTCCAACAATCTTACACTGGTCGGAATGGCTAAGTTCAATAAAACACATGACAGCTTATACTAGCAAGGATGTGGAGTAAGAGTATAAGCTGTCACGTGTTTTACTTATTTTTTATATTTTAACAATATATTTTATTTTACTTTTTAAATAATTAGTATAATTACAGATTTCCCTTCCCCTTTCTCTTTTCTTTTTTTTTTTTGCACTTTTTATTGAATATTCTATTTACATTTCAGATGCCATCCCATTTCCCCATTTTCCCTCCCTAGAAAACCCCTATCCCATGCCCCCTTCTCCTTTTTGCTTTTATACAATTTTTTTAATGTTAACCAAAGGCTTAAGTTTGGTAATGCTCAATATCAATAAAAAATGTAACCTAATACCCAAACTAGATATATCAACTATCTTTGACTGGCAGAGACATGTGAACATCTGCCTCCATGTCTGGCCCCCATCTCTCTTTCTCTCTCTCATCACCTAGCTCCTCTTCTCCTTCTCCTTCTCCTATCCTTACTTCTCCTCTTCTCCTTACTCCTCCTCTTCCTCTTCGTACACCTCCCACCTTAGCTCCTCCTACATTTCACCCTTCCTGTTAAAAAAAATTTCTCTCAAAATACTGTTAGAGCATAACTATACCAATTTATGTCAGTAAGGTGCAAGATAGACCTAATACCCAATCCATCATTTTGTTGACTAAGCAGAACCTCTGTCATCTCTCCTACTAAAAGACTTAGTTCTGCTTTTTTTTTCTTGGCTTTAGAATGAATGTCAGCTGAAAACCATTCTCTCAAATCTTTTCTCTCAAAGTAAATAGCAAGGATTGGCTATGAGACTATAAGTTTTCAATCCCATCAGAAATCCAGAATGACTGAGTTAACTGAAATTATGAGAAGCACAAAGCACAGCTTCTAAAACTTAGCCAATTTATAGAGACCGCTGAACACGTGGACAGTCCCTATGCTACAGAATGTTGGAGCATCTGTTCTTCAGCCTTCTGGCCCAGAGTCATCTGACAGACCTAGTGATGCAGAATTATTGAGGGATGATTACTCTGTCTAGGCAAGTATAATCAGTTGACTATTCTGCAAATGTGTCCTTTTCTGGACAGTGATTTGTCTGTAGAAGGAAAGAGGCAATTCTTGCCTAGTGGCTGACTCACTACAATTGGAAAAACACCAAAGATGCTCAATTTCTTCTTAGAATCCAAGACACGAAGCTGTCAGGAGCAGACAGGTCTCTAATCAAAATGAACATTATTACAGAAATGTTTGTCACGTCAATTCTGTGGACTTCCAACATTTTGAAAACCAACTATCCGTGTAAGGCAATCTGGACTGTTGTCTGTTAACTCCTCTCAGCTATTTCTAAATAAAATATAGAAAACATCCTAACAATAAACTCAGAACCCTGAGTTTGCTATAGTCCCTTAACTCACAGGCTAACCATCTCAAATCAGTTAGAAAAGTTAAAGAGGGACTGGGTCTAAGCCTTGTATTCCTAAATGTGTTACGTAGGCACAATGCCTATGAAAGTAACAATATTAATCTCACTTTTATATTAATAAGAAGCTCATACCAATGAAAACTTTAAATTTGAAATCAAAGTAAATTTTGTAATATTTAAGAAATTATAACTTCATCTTAATAACAATTATACATATTTCTACCAATGGGTTATGGCCAAGCAATAAATCCTAGATAATCCTCCCTGTTCCAACAAAACTACTACTTTTCCCTAGAAAGACAGCCCAGTATTAATCACCTCAGTCCCCAAGCCCAGGGAATAGGGGCGCTGACTCTTCATTAACTTCTTCAAGCTGATTATGGGCATTGAGATATTAAAAGAGGGGCAGGGGGAAGAGTAAATTGATAAGCCTCTGATGGTGTGTCTTCACTGCATCCAGCTGGAATTCCAGGACATCAGAGGTTCGAGCAGGTCTGCTCAGCTTGCTTGATGAGTAGATACACCAAGGCTATGTATTCTACAATATACAATTCTCAAAACAAATTTTAGTATCAAGGTAATTTTTTGTTTAAATTCTGGAATCTAGTGTTCTGGCAGCCTGCCTCTGTCATGTCTAATCCATATAATTGTTGAAGTTTCTATGAGGGTGTGCCCCCACCATCCTCCCATTTTCACATTCCTGCTCTCAAATTTTTCAACATTAGGGAATCCAAACTTTCTGGCATCAAGGCCCTCCACTTTCACTGATGTCTAACCTCTTACTCCATCCCCCCTCCTCCAATTACTATGAGGGTGTGCTCCCAACATCCTCTCATTCCTGCCTCCCTGCTCTTGCAATTCCCCAACATTAGGGAATCCAAAGTTTCAGGTACCAAGGCTGTCTACTTTCACTGATGCCTGGCAAGGCCACCATCAACTACCTATACAGGTGGATCCATGAGTCCCTCCCATTGTGTTCTTGGGCTGGAGATTTTATTTTATTTTATTGGGTATTATATTTACATTTCAGATTTTATCTCCTTACCTCACTTCCCCCCACCACCCAGAAACCTCTTATCTCATCCCCCCTCCTCATGCTTCTATGAAGCTGTGCCCTCACCTATCCCCCGCCCCCACTCTCCCCTCCCCATCCTCACATTCCCCCCCCATTCTGTGTTTGTCCTTCACGGGACCAAGATTGACCTTAGCCATTCTGACCAGTGGAAGATTGATGTTTAAAATAGTTTTTAACTCATATTTTCCTGATAGCTATAAATACGGATCATTTTTAAAAATGATTCTTAGCCTTTTGAGCGTTCTCTATTGAAATTTCTCTATTTAGATTTAATTCACTTTTTAATTAGATCATGCTTTTTTATATCTGGTTTCTTGAGTTCCTTATATATTTTCACTACTCTTCCTCTATTAGCAGTGGAGTTGGTAAAAAAAAAACATTTTCCCATTTGTAGGCTGCCATTTTGTCTGAATAACACTTTTTTGCCTTACAGAAGCTTTTTAGTTTCATGAGGTCCTACTTATTAATTTCTGCTCTTAGTATATTCCCTATAACTGCCATGCTCTCAAAGCTGTCTCCTCTACAGACGTATTCAAGGCCTTCTCTACTTTTTCTTCTATCAGTTTCAGTGTGTTTGGTTTTATGTTGAGAACTTTGATCCAGTTGGGCTTGAGTTTTAAGCCAAGTGTTATAGCTCTATTTGTATGCATGATCCAGCTTGACCTAGCACCATTTGTTGTAGATGCCGCCTCTCCTTTCCCAGTGTGTATTTCTGGCTTCTTTATTCAGAATCAGTTGTCCATAGGTATATTTGCATCTTCAATTAGATTCCATTGATCAATATGTCTGTTTTATGTCAATTAATTTTGTACTACAACTTGAAATTAGGAATGTTGATACCGCTAACATTTGTTTAAAATTGTTCTGAATTATTTAACTATCTTGATGTGTTTGTTTGTTTTACAAATCAATTTGAGACTTGTTTTTTTAAGGTCAGTGGAGAAATGTGTTGGAATTTTGATGGAGATTACAGTGAGTCTGTACATTTTTTTTGGTAGAATTGCCATTTTTAAAAAATTTGTTATTTTATTTATTTACATTTAAAATGTCTTTTCCCATCTTGGTTTCCCCTCTGCAACCCCCCTCCCCCACACTCCCTTTCTCCTCCTTCTATGAAGGTGCTCCCCCACCTACCCACTCCTGTCTCATCATTCTAGGATTCCCCTATACTGGGGTATCAAGCCACCACAGGATCAAGAGGCTCCTGTTCCATTGATGCTAGATAAGGCAATCCTCTGCTACATGTGCAGCTGGAGCCATAAGTTCTTTCATATGTACCATTTGGTTGGTGGTTTAGTCCCTAGGAGCTCTGGGGATTTTGGTTGGTTGATATTATTATTCTTCCTCTGGAGTTGCAAACCCCTTCAGCTCCTTCAGTCCTTCCCCTAACTCCTCTACTGCAGTCCCCGTGCTTAGTCTGATGGTTGGCTGCAAGCATCTGAATCTGTATTGGTCAGAGTCTCTCTGGGTACAGCCATACCAGGCTTCTGTCAGCAAGTGCTTCTTGCTATCAGCAATAGTGTCTCCGTTTGGTGTCAGCAGATGGGATGGCACTCTAGGTGGGGCAGTCTCTTGATGGCTTTTCCTTCAGTCTCTGTTCTCCTCTTAGTCTCTGCATTTCTTTTCTTTAGACAGGAGCAATTCTGGGTTAACATTTTTGAGATGGGTGGGTGACCCCTCCCTCAACTGGACGCCATGTCTAATCTATGGATGTGGTTTCTACAGGTTCTCTCTCCCCTTTGTTGGGTATTTCAGCTAATAACATTTTTGCTATGTTAATTTTACCAGGTCATGAGTATGGGAGATATTTATATCTACTGAAATATTTTTCGATTTCTTTCTTAAATGATTTAAAGTTTCTGTTATCAAACAAGTCTTTCACTTGCTTGTTTAGAATTACCTCAAGATATGATATATTATTTAAAGTTATTGTAAAAGGTTTTGTTTCCCTGATGTATTGTTCAGTCCGTTTGCCACATTTATGTTATAAGACTAGTGATTTTATATGTGTTAATTTTGCATTAAGCTAAATTGCTGAAAAATTTTATCATCTATGGAAATTCCCAGTGAAAAGTTTAAGGTGATTTATGTATACTCTCATATCACCTGTAAGTAGTGATACTTTGACCTCCTTCTTCCCCATATGTGTCCTTTTCTCTTTTTTTCCAATTTTTTTTATTGGATATTTTATTTACACTTCAGATGCCATCCCCTTTCCCCATTCTCCCCCTTAGAAAATCCCTAACCCATGCCCCCTTTTCCTTTTTGCATTTATACATTTTTTAAAAAAATGTTAATCAAAGGCTTTATAAGTTTGGTATTGCTCAATCAGAGGTGTAACCCACTACCCAACATAGATATATCAACTATCTTTGACTGGTGGAGATACATGAACATATGCCTCCCTGTCTCCCCCCTCTTTCTCAATCTCATCACCTAGCTTCTTTTCTCCTTCTCCTCCTCTTCTTACTCCTTCTCTTCCTCTCAGTACTCCTCCCACCTTAGCTCCTCCTACATATCACCCTTCCTGTTAAAATAAAACTTTTTTCTCAAAATACAATTAGAGCTTAATTATGCCAATTTGTACCAGTGAGGTACAAGATAGTCCTAATACCCAGTCCATCATTTTGTTGACTAACCAGAACCTCTGTCATCTATCCTAACTAAAACACTTAGTTCTGAACCTGGCTTTTTCCTTGGCTTTAGGATGAATGTCAGCTGACGACCATCCACTCAAATCTTTTCTCTCAAGGTAAATAGCCAGGATTGGCTATGAGGCTATAAGTTTTCAACCCTGTCAGAAATCCAGAATGACTGAGTTAACTATAATTGTGGGAAGCACAAATCATAGTTTCTAAAACTTAGCCAATTTATAGAGACCTCTGAACACCTGGACACTTTCTCTACTTCAAAACGCTGGAGCATCTGTTCTTCTGCCTTCTGGCCCAGGATCATCTGACAGACCTTAGTGCTGCAGAATTATTAAGGGCTGATTATTCTGTCTAGGCAGATATAATCAATCAACTATTCTGCAAGTGTGTCCTTTTCAGGATAGTAATTTGTCTGTAGATGAAAGGAGGCAATTCAGGTCTAGTGGCTGTCTCACCACAACTGGAGTAACTCCAAAGATGCTCAATTTCTTCTTAGAATTCAATATAGGAAGTTGTCAGGAGCAGATGGGTCTCTAATCAAAATGAACATTAATACAGAAATGTTTGTCACGTCAATTCTGTGGATTTCTGATGTTTTGAAAACCAACTATCCATGTAAGGTAATCTGGACTGTTGTCTGTTAACTCCACTCAGATATTTCTAAATAAAACATAGAAAACACCCTAACAATAAACTCCAAGCCATGAATTTGCTTTAGTCCCTTAACTCACAGGCTGACCATCTCAAATCAGTTAAAAAAGTTAAAGAAGGACTGGGTCTAAGCCTTGTATTCCTAAATGTGTTATACTGGTACAATGCCTATGAGAGTAACAATATTCATCTCTATTTATATCAATAAGAAGCTCGTACCAATGAAAAACCTTAAAATTTGTAATCAAAGTAAATTGGTGCCATTTAAGAATTTATATCTTCATCTTGATAATAATTGTATAGATTTCTACTAATAGGTTATGGCTATGCAATAAATCCTAGCTAATTCTCTCTATTCCCACAAAACCACTATTTTTCCCTAGAAAGACAGCCCAACATTTACCACCTTAATTCCCAAGCCCAGGGAATAGGGGCGCTGACTCTTCATTAGCTTCTTCAAGCTGATTATGGGCATTGAGATATTAGAAGAGGAGTGGGGGGGAAGAACAAATTGTTAAGCCTCTGATGTTGTGTCTTCACTGCATCCAGATGGAATTCCAGGACCTCAGTGGTTTGAGCAGGTCTGCCCAGCTTGCTTGATGAGTAGATACAACAAGGCTGATCATTCTGCAATATACCATTCTCAAAACAAATTTTAGTATCAAGATAGTTTTTTTTTTTTTAAAGAGGGCTGACATTTTATTAAGAATGTTGGTTCTAACCACTTTTCTTTTTTTCCCCTCTTTTATTGGATATAATATTTACATTTCAAAGTTTATCCCCTTACTGCATCCCCCCCAGGAACCCCTTATCCCATCCCCCCCCTCCTGCTTCTATGATGGTGTTTACCCACCTACCCTCCACTCCCTCTCCCCACCTCAGATTCACACACACACACTCAGTGTTCAGCCTTCAAGGTACCAAAGATCTAGTCTCCCACCTATGCCCAAAAGGCCATCCTCCCCTACATATAGAGCTGGCATCATGGGTCCTTCACTATGTGTTCCTAGGCTGGTGGTTTAGACCCTGGGGAGCTCTGGCTGGTTGGTATTGTTGTTCTCCTCATGGGGCTACCAACCCTTTTGGCTCCTTCAGTTTACTCTCTAACTTCTCCATTGGGAAACTTTGATCAGATTAATGGCCTCTGGGTATGTCAGACTCTGGGAGACCTCTAAGGAGACAGCCTTATCAGGCTGCTGTCAATTTTCGCTTCCTGTCATCTGTATCACAGTCTATTTTTGGTGACTGCACATGGAATGAATATTCAGGTGGAATGGTCTCCATACAACCTTTCCTTCAGATTCTGTCCCACACTTTGTCTCCATATTTGCTACCTTGGATATTTAGTTACTCCTTCTAAGAAAGACCTAGGCATCCTCACTTGTTCTTTCTTTTCTGTTTTTATTCCAAATGAATTTGTAAATTGCTCTTTCTATCTCTATGAAAAATTGATTTGGAATTTTGATGGGGATTGCATTGAATCTGTAGATTGCTTTTGGCAAGAAGGCCATTTTTACTAAATTAATGCTGCCAATCCAGAAGCATGGGAGATCTTTCCATCTTCTGAGATCTTCTTCGATTTTTTTCTTCAGAGACTTGAATTTCTTGTCATACAGTTCTTTCACTTGCTTGGTTAGATTTACTCCAAGTTATTTTATATTATTTGTGACTATTGTGAAGGGTGTCATTTCCCTAATATCCTTTTCAGCTTGTTTATCCTTTGAGTAGAGGAAGGCTACTGATTTGTTTCAGTTGGTTTTATATCCAGCCAATTTGGTGAAGTTGTTTATCAGGTTTAGGAGTTCTCTGGTGGAAGTTTTAGGGTCACTTAAGTATATTATCATATCATGTGCAAATAGTGAAATTTTGACTTCTTTCTTTCCTATCTGTATCCCTTTGACTTCCTTTTGTTTTCTAATAGCTCTGGCTAGGACTTCCAGTACTATATTGATTAGGTAGGGTGAGAGTGGACAACCTTGTCTAGTCCCTGATCTTAGTGGGATTGCTTCAAATTTTTCTTCATTTAGTTTGATGTAGGCAACTGGCTTGCTTTATATTGCTTTTACTATGTTTAGGTATGGGCCTTGAATTCCTGATCTTTCCAAGACTTTTAACATGAGGGGATGTTGAATTTTGTCAAATGTTTTCTCAGCATCTAGTGAGTTGATCATGTGGTTTTTTTGTTTGTTTGTTTATGTAGTATTTTACAAGATGGATTTCTGAATATTGAACCATCCCTGCATTGCTGGGATAAAGCCTACATGTTCATGAATGATGATTGTTTTTATGTGTTCTTGGATTTGGTTTGCAAGAATTTATTGAGCATTTTTCATCAATATTCATAAGTGAGATTGGTCTGTAGTTCTCTTTCTTTTTGGGGTCTTTGTGAGGTTTAGGTATGAGCATAATTTTAGCTTCATAGAATGAATTGTGTAGTGTTTCTTTTGTTTCTATTCTGTGAAATAGTTTGAAGAGAATTGGTATTAGGTCTTCCTGGAAGGTCTTGTAGAATTCTGCACTAAAACCATCTGGTCCTGGACATTTTTTGGTGGGGAGACTTTTAATGAGTGCTTGTATTTCTTTAGGGGTTACTGGACTGTTTAGATGGTTAATCTGTTCCTTGTTTAACTTTGGTACCTGGTATCTGTCTAGAAAATTGTCCATTTCACCCAGATTATCCAATTTTGTAGAGTATAGGTCTTTGTAGTATGATCTGATGATTTTTTTAATTTCCTCTGTTTCTCTATTTATGTCTCCCTTTTCAGTTCTGATTTTATTAATTTGGATACTGTCTCTGTGCTCTTTGGTTAGTCTGGCTAAGGGTTTATCTATCTTGTTGATTTTCTCAAAGAACAAGCTCCTGGTTTTGTTGATATTTTGTATAGTTCTTTCTGTTTCTACTTGGTTGATTTCTTTATTGTTTCTACTTCCATTTTTAGATCCTGGATAGTTCTGTTTAATTCCTTCACCTGTTTGGTTGTGTTTTCTTGCAATTCTTTAAGGGCTTCTACCTGTTTACCTGTGTTCTCCTCAAATTCTTTGAGAGTGTTTTTTAGGTCCTTTTAAAAGTCCTCTATCATCATTATGAGAAGTGATTTTAATTCTGAATCCTGGTTTTCTGGTGTGATGTGTTGTTCAGGACTTGCTATGGTGGGAGAACTGGGTTCTGGTGATGCCAAATAACTTTGGTTTCTGTAGTTTACGTTCTTGCACTTGCCTTTAGCCATTTGGTTAGTCCTAGTGCTACCTGCACTCACTGGTTCTGACTGGAGCTTGCCTTTCCAGTTATCTTTCCTGTGTCAGAACTCCTCAGTGTCCAGATGTCTCTGTGATCCTGTGATCCTGAGCTCCAGCTGCTCTGGGTACAGTGGCTCCTCTAGGATATCTCAGGATATGTTGTCTCCATGGTAGCAGACCAGCTAGGTGTCCGCTGCTCTGAATGCAGCATCTCCTCTAGGATGTCTCAGGATAAGATGTTTCATGGTAGCAGACTGGCTAGGTGTTTACTGCTCTGAGTGTAATTGCTTCTCTAGGCTGTCTCAGGATATGGTGTCTGTTGCTCTGAGTTCAGTGACCACTTTGGGATGTCTCAGGATATAATTTCCACACGAGATCAGACCAACGGGTGTCTGCCACTCTGAGGTCAGTGGCCTCTCTAGGATATCTCGGGATACGGTTTCCAGAGGGGAGCAGACCAGATGGGTGTCTGCTCTAGCCACAGGGATTGGGCGAGGGGCAGAAGGGGAGTGGTATTCTGCAGGGGTGGGGTTTGGGTGCCTGGGTCCTGTGGGCTTTCTGCTCCCAGTTGTAGCTCTGGGGCATAGGTAGGTGAGTGACTGATCTTATCTGCCACAGTGAGGTCAGTGGCCTCTCTAGGATGTCTCAGGATATGGTTTTCAGACAGGAGCATACCAGCTGGGTGTCTGCTCCAGCCACAGGCATTGGGCAAGGGGCTGAAAGTTTATGTTTCTGAAGAGATTGTATGTTTGTGCAGTGCACATATATTGATAAGTGCATATGCTAATAAACTTTGCATTACATTGACAAAAATGTCCCAGACAAACAAATGGAAGAAAACCTTACATTGGTTCATAGTTTTACAGGTTTACCATCGTGTTTCCTTGGTTATATTGCTTTAGTTCTATAGCAGACCAGTAAATTACTTTGAAAAAATTATCATAGAGAGTTAAATAGGTTTATTTAATTCTTAAAACACTGAGATAGATAGATAGATAGATAGATAGATAGATAGATAGATAGAACCCAATAAAAACCAATATTCCCTTCAAGGTTATATATGCATGATTCAACTATCTTTGATAACATAAGATTTACCTTCTAAAAGTTTAGTTATTTTCATTAATGCTACAAGTTGATGATTAACCTTTTGTGCAGGCATTAGAGAGGACACTCCTGATCTAAATTTGGACACAGACTTGTATCATAATACTACCTTAGTCTCCCCAGGGTCGTTTATTAATTACTCTTTGTCAGGAACACAAAACAATATTCTGGCATTTCTCAACGTGGTATTGTTTTAAAACTGAAGAGAAGAAACATTGTACAATTTCACTTTTCTTGTTACTCTGTTAAGGTTTGAGCTTGATCTGATTTTCTATCAGAAGCAACTATATTTGTCTTGATTATGCTTCAATGTTGGAAAATAAGTTAATACTGTTATTATAAGAATATTGATCTGGTTAATGTTTGGTGTATGACCACATTGAAGAAATATTAAAAACATTCAAGTCACTGGGCAGTGGTGGCTCACGCTTTTAATCCCAGCTTTGGGAGGCAGAGGCAGGCAGATTTCTGAGTTCGAGGACAACCAGGACTACACAGAAAAACGCTGTCTAGAAAAAAAAAAAAAAAAAACAACTAAAAACAAAACAGAAAAAAATCAAAAATCAAAACAAAATAAAACATTTAAGTTACAAGTAGGGTGTTCATCAATATCACAGAATATATATTTCTAGAGTAACAACAAATCAAATCACTATGACTAGTATGAATAGTGTCATTTATTTTGAATAATGAAAATGATAGCAACATGTGCAGTTGTTTTGTTGAAGACAGTGGAATATGAATGACAGTATGTAGGCATTTCAATTTAAAACTATCAAATGTTGAAGTCAAGATTGATAATAGCCTGAGGCTTTTTCAGGATATCCTTATTGAAAAGACTTCAATAACAACTTAAGTTTGAGAAAAAAATGTGTATAAATTACAAGATGTTCTTTGTTGTCTTAAATATATACGAAAGCCCTAGGAATGTACAAGTTTTGAATGAGGGTGGAGATGCATTATGTTCTAGATGAGAGGAGAGCAAAAAAAGCCACCTCAGGAAGCAGTTATTGTAAAAACAGGGTTGGCATGGTTTCATGAATGGAGAGAAAGAGATAAGCTGCATTTTTGACAGAACTGACAAGACACAGAACTAGAGACATAACACCATACAAAGCTCCCAGCATAATGAGTGCAGAGAATCTTTAGTTATGTTTGGGGAATTGGCCCTGTTTGTAGGAGTCATTTTTAGTAGCCCAACTCTGACATATCTTGCCAAAAACTATTGGCTACAAGAAGCCATCACTGGGGAGTTGATAAACAACAGTGGCTGTTAGTAGAGAAATGTTTTTGGCAGCAAGCATTGCCAACAATTAAAATATTGCATCAGCTTTGGAGACTAAGAGACCATGTTGGAAGAAGATACTGACCACAGTGTGCTGTACATCTCTGGGGAATCTTCTGCCCTTCCCCTACAGAATATGCCAAAAGCTGAAACATGTATTTTAAGGTTTTTGTACATTGGATTGGTTTGAAAAATGTATCTTCATGAGCATCACCTGCATACAGTTTAGAGGTCCAGTAAATAATGCCACTGAGAAATAACTGGCATATGCCCACTCATTTTTGATCATCTGACAATTAGTAGATTTTAAATTATAATTTACTCTGAAAATAATTCTTTTATTAGGGAGCTCTTAAGTATGCAGTTTAAAATTCTTATACAGATTAAAGATTTTGCATGCAGAGTCTGACTTTAGAAGGCTTATTAAAGCACAGGTTTATTAAAGATAGGTTAGGGAGAGCCATCTGTTCATCTTTTTTAAGTTCCCAAGTGACATTGTAGGTAAGAAATAACTATGATGCTTCAAACAGAACTTTAAAAAGTTTCATTTTTATGCTTCTGTTTGCTTTGGCAATTCATCTGTAATTAATGTATATTTTAAAGACTGTAACAGAAGTTTCAAATAAATGTTTTCACTTATATAACTATAATTCATAAAATTATATTTAACTTTCTGGATCACATAGGTTTATTAATTTTGTGAATAATAGTAAGACTTTAAGCTTCAAAAAACTATTTTTTCAAGGACCTTGTTCTATTTTAGTGTTTAAGAAATATTCCAAATGTGTTGACCTGGACCAATTCACATTTAAAAATATACCTGAAAATGTGAGTTCAAGATTGTTATGTGTTTTTAATTCATCTGTTTATAGATTTAGAATAACAAAAATATAATATAGTATTCACAAAGTCACTCATTTCATCATAGTACATAAGTTACAAATATTCTGGCATTTTTTCTTTCTCACCCATAGACAAAATTTTCTTGTTGAATATATGACTATCACCTTAAGCAACTGAGTATGACCATGTACTGCAGTCTATGAATTGCATTCCTATGAGATATGTTTTAAAATGCTTATGATTATGCTATTCATAGCAATCAAATGTTTCCTGACAGGAAAATGGAATTATTTTGAAATAATCAAAATGCAATAAATAAATAAATAAATAAATAAATAAATAAATAAACCATCCTAAGTGATCTCAAATATCCAAAATGAAAAGAAAATGTTGTTAGATGTAAACAACCAGAATCCATTGAAACAGTTCTGTCAAAGCTTACTGTCATCATCATTAAACAAGTTATAGATAGAGATAGAGATAGAGATAGAGATAGAGATAGAGATAGAGATAGAGATATATCTGCAAAATATTTAAATACTATATAGAAAAACTACAAATTCCCTCAAAGATTGAACTAAGGACATTTTCTTTATGGATACTTCCATCCACACTACATCATTAGGACATTCCCATCTGTTATGAGGACATTCCAACATTTACATTATCCCATCACAAACTTTTAATCATGATTCTTCTTTTTAAACTTTATTTTTAATACATAATTCATTATCAGTTTATGTTCAATGGTGTTCTTCCAGCATGCATATTTGTGTGAGGAATTTAGAAGCCTGGGAACTGGAATTACAGACAGGTGTAAGCTGCCATGTGTGTGCTGAGAATTGAAGCATCATTCTCTACAAGAGCAGCCAGTGTTCTTAACCACTGAGCAATCTTTCCAACCTTTTGTCACAATCACAATTCTTTAACAGAACTCTTGTGTCAATTTGGGAATTCTTTAAATGTTGGTAAAAGCCAACATATCACTGTTGGTTCACTCTTTCTGTAACTGTTTTGCTTGAGAGACATCACCCAGTTTTATGATTTTTTAACCTCCAAATGAAGTTATTCAGCACTGACTGAAAAGTTATACTTTAGACATTTTTATACTTATTTATAGCCCCCCTCCCTCTGTCTGTGTGTGTGAGTCTGTGTGTTTGAGTGTGAGTCTGTGTGTGTGTACGTGTGAATGTGTGAGTCTGTGTGTGTATGTGTGTCTGTGTTTGACTGTTTGTGTGTGAGTCTGTGTATTTGTGTGTGTGTGTGTGTGTGTGTGCACATGCTTGAGAGATTATGGAAAGTGTGTCACAAATAATTTCATAATATGTAAGTCAAAGAATGACATTTCAGGAGACTATTCTTTGCTTCTACTGTTTGGGTCTCAGGGATCAAACAGATTGTCAAACTTGGTGGCATGCTGTTTTGATTGCTAAGCTATCTTACCAGCAGGAAAGTTAAAATTTTAAGTATATTTATCTGTCTACTGAAATTTTCATTTATGTGTACCATAGGGACAATAGGTCTCAGGGTTTTATTTCCTTATGATTATTTAACCTGAGATACCACTTCTTACTTACCAGAAAAAGTAGTTATTGAAACAAATAAAATGAAATAGAAAAGATACAAAATTAGATGCTTCTTTATTGTACATGTTGTTCTTCAGAATAATTTTAAGTATAAATCTTGAAGTCCTTAGAAGAACATGTCTGTAAACCAGGGAATTGATTCTACTTTCATAGTATCACTTTACTTTCCCTTCAAGTACAATAATGACCCACATGTTATTGGATTAGCCAACTACTATTTCAAATTTAAAAAATAGGTTTAAGGGACACTCCATATAATGGAATTTATATTTGACACTAGTAAAATGGCTAAGAACCTGAGGCTAGTAGGCCATAGGCCACGGGGAAAAACCCATCAATGTTATTCTGCTAAAGAAACATAGTAATCAAATGACTCCTGATAACATATTATGGTACTCATAGAAAGTGCTTTGCTCAACCTTCATTAGAGGAGCTACATTTTGCAGTAGATGCAAATTAATACAGAGGTCCACAACTTCAAAGAAATAAAAAAAATACAGAGTGTGAATATTTTGAACACTTACTCCTAAACATCTCCCCTCAAGTTCAAAGGTTTATAAGGAAAAGGAGAAACAATTGTAGGTGCCACAAATGGTATACTAATCCAAGGTAATGGTGTCTTTCAAAAACCGTAGGACTGATTCTAAACAAGAAGCTATATGTAACTGATGCTAATTGGCAAATAGATAATCCATTTATTCAAATAGAGTGTCACTGTATATATCAACCACACTCTAGGTCTCATTCCCAAAAATGTGGACCAATTCAAGAAGAACTCTAATAGATGAGAAAGTGGGAAAGATCCTCAAACTCATTGGCACAGGGGTTTTCCTGAACAGAACACCAAAGGCTCAGGCTCTAAAATCAAAAATTGATAAATGAAGCTGAAAAGCTTCTATAAAGCAAAAGGCACCATCAATAAATAGGCCAAGTTGGCAACCTACAGATAGGGAAAAAATCTTCACTAACCCTACATCTGAAAGAGGGCTAATATCCTAAATATATAAAGAACTCAAGAAGTTAACCTCTCAAAACGCAAACAACCCAATTAAAAAATAGGGGAAAAAGCTGAACAGAGAATTCACAACAGAAGATTCACTAATGGCTGAGAAGCACTTAAAGAAATTTTCTAAGTTCTTAGTTATTAGCGAAATGCAAATCAAAACAACCCTGTGATTTCACTTCACACCAATCAGAATGGCTAAGATAAAAAACCCATGTATTATTTAACTTTTGTTTGGTTATATTTAATTTCTGTTGTTGAGAGAGTAAGAACATGAAGCTGAGTAGGGAGTTTGGGAGGATCAGAAGGGTTTTCTGGAGGGAAAACATGATCAAATATATATTGTATAAAACTTAAGTAAACAATAAAATAAATTTAAAAAGATACCATGACTCATTGTATTATAGGAGCTCAAAGGTTTATCTACTAACACCTTGAGTGTAGCTTAAGAAACTTGTGGAAACAGTAATATTCTTTCACTACCTATTTTTTTCACTAACTGTATTATTTCCTATTTTCTACTGACTTCATCATCTACTTGTATTTGTGTGTGTGTGTGTGTGTGTGTGTTTATATTTGAAGCTTTTAACCACAGACCTTGCTTTCCATTTTGTTCCTGAGTGAGATAAGGGTTACTTTGATGTTCTTGTGGGCTAAATAGAATTCAAAATTGAACTTATATCATTCAAGTGTCTCATTTAAAAATAATGATAACTTTGGGGACTAATTTCTTTTAGAATATTGATATGTTATGTGTTAAAAATTCCCTCTGGGATGCAAATATATATCATTTGCCCAGTACTCTAAGGGAAAAATGCCTTCAAAAGGAGATGGACAGACAATGGTGTTAACTTGCTGAGCCCTCCAGCTGGTAAGTGACAGATTTTTGCTTTTTGAGCTCAAATTCCAATCACAGGTTAATTCAGTGTATTTTAAACACATTTGTAGTCTTAAATAAAATTACTTTTACATCCTGTGAGCAAGGTATAGAAAACATAACCCAACACTTTGAAACTTTACTGTTATAATGAAAATCAAGTGAAATAAAAACATTTAGGCAAAAATCCTTCGTTGGTGTTGGCAAAAGCTTTATGCAAGAACTACTTGTGTAAAAGCCACCATAGTGAGAAGACCAGGATGTGCTACAGAAGTTAAACTTGACCATAGTTTATTGACACAGGGGTGTGCAGGATAATACCCCAGTACTTTATTTTTGATGTGGTGGTACATGATGTGATATTACCATGAGCTATAGATACCAGAAATTGAGGGGAGATTTTGTGTCTTATCAACAGAGGATGGTTAACAAAGACTAGTGACAGTCTTCTGGAGGATGGTATTTCCATCTCTAACTGACAAACCCGAATAGAATACTCTACTTTTACAGTTCTTCTTCAATATCATGAGACTATAATTTGTAATTTATTCACATCTGAGATTTATCTGGAAAATAAACCACTAAATTTCAGAGAATGTTCAGAATTAATATAAACAAAAGACTAACATAATATGTTCAATATGTAATCTATTTCATAATAGCATGAATGAATGACACAAACATAAATATATGCTAAAGGTGAGAGAAAAGTGCTATGAGAATAGGAAGGAAAATTCTAAAAATATTTTTGGCTAAGAATCTTTTTTTTTTCCTCCTCAGAATTTGTCCCCAGTCAAACTTTGTTTATTTTATTTGTTTTTTACTTTATTGTTTTATTTTTTACTTAATTTTTTAAGTATTACATCAGGTTCTTCTCCCCCCTGATTCGCAGCCCCTGATTCCCCATACACTTGTTCTCTGTTTCCTTTCAGAAGGGAGATATCAGCCAAATATAGCAAGTCAAATTGAAATTAAGTAGGCACCTTCATGCATATTACAACTGGATGAGGCAATCTAGTAGGAGAAATGGGGTCCTTAAAGCAAACAAAATTGTCAGAGACAGTTTCTGCACCCACTGTTCCACAAGAAATCCAAGATACACAACTATAACGTACATATATGCAAAGGGCCTGGGTCAGAGACCCATGCAGTCTCCTTGATTGCTGGTTTAGTCTCTGTGAGCCCAGGTTAGTTGATTTTATCAGTTTTCTTACGGTATTCTTGACTTCTTTTTGCATGTTTGTTTGTTCGCTTTTGTTTTCTACTGAAATTTCCTATGATTTACTCTTGCCCATATAAAATGATTATGTCCTTTGCTTAGGAATATTTGAAAGGAAGAATAACTGCATGTAAATTTCACGCTATTTAAGGAACCTGGTGTGCAATGACTAGGTTAGATCTCTGGAGTACATAATGAGTCCTCAGGCAAGCTGATTTCCACATATCATTTCACCAGGAGAGAAGAATAATACTGTTTTTTACTGTGGGAAAGATTAAAACTCCTAGAGAAATAATCTGTCATTCTATGAATAAATTAAAAAAAACTATTTTTCTTTTCAGTAAGAATGGTAAGCTCATCATGAAAACAAAGAGTGTGGGGATTCCCTTAAAGATAGGAAAGCAGTATAGCTGAATTAGAAAAGATAGGGGCATGGAAAAGTGGTGATGCTTCTAATGGCAAGAGTCACCACACATTCTAGTCTACTTTCTCGGTTCTCCCCATCTTCTGGGTTGTTTTTCATTCAGCTCTTCCCTACCATTTACAATGTCATCAGCTCTTCATCTGTTAACTCCTGCATGGATCTCTTAAAGCCAACATAGAGTCTCTCCAGCACTGCTGTTTTCAGGGCCAGTTCAACAGAGTTTTCACATTAGGTGCCTTTCAGAACCTGCTGAAAAATTTGTAAGGATTCTGGAGGGGAAATGGACATAGGGTTATGTGTACAGACATCCAGAATAGATTTTTATCAAGGGTATGTAAAAATGTCAAGGTTATCCACATAAAACACCACAGCAGATTCTGAAAATCTTCATTTTGTGGATGCCAGAACTGTTTAAACAGAACATATTGTTTTACAGTCCTTGGTGCTGATTCTCCAGTTATTTAAGTCTTGGAGCTTTCTAAAAAATAAAATAGGATCTTATTTTCTTCGTTTTATACACATTAGGTAAAATTTTAAGCAAAGTCAGAATTAGAATATGATCTAACATTAGAAAAATCACTAAAATAATTAGATATATACTGCATTTTAGGTGTTGGTGTACATGGTGATGTGGTGATGTGGTGATGTGTTTGCCCATATGTGGAGACCAGAAGTTGTCTTCTTCAATTGCTTCCAATCTTATAAAGTTCTATGGTAAACCATTTCTAACCATATTTGGGACTCATAACAGTACAAATATATGGTCACTAAACTTCAGAAAGAAGTGTTGAATTACTTATAAATTTACAGGTAAAAATTATCATTAATATGGTTACTTTTGCTTAGCATAACATCACATATAAACTTCAAACTGAATGTCTTTTTTTTTTCAGATATAGTATTTCACATTAACCATTTCTGACCACTAATGCGAAACAATGTGGCTGAGTAACAATGTGACTGAATTCATTCTACTTGGTTTGACACAGGATCCTTTTAGGAAGAAAATCCTATTTGTTGTGTTTTTACTTTTTTACATGGGGACATTACTGGGCAACTTGCTTATCATTGCTACCATCAAGACAAGCCAGGCTCTTGGGAGTCCCATGTACTTCTTCCTGTTCTACTTATCCTTGTCTGACACCTGTTTCTCTACAACCATAGCCCCAAGAACAATTGTGGATTCCCTGCTGAAGGAGGCCTCTATTTCTTTCACTGAGTGCATAATCCAAGTCTTCACATTTCATTTCTTTGGCTGTCTGGAGATCTTTATCCTCATCCTCATGGCTGTTGACCGCTATGTGGCCATCTGTAAGCCCTTGCACTATATGACCATCATGAGCCGCCGAGTCTGTGGGGTGCTGGTGGCCATAGCCTGGGTGGGATCTTGTGTGCATTCATTAGTTCAGATATTTCTGGCCTTGAGTTTACCCTTCTGTGGTCCCAATGAGATTGATCACTATTTCTGTGACTTGCAGCCACTATTGAAACTTGCCTGTTCAGACACGTACATGATCAACCTGCTTCTGGTATCCAACAGTGGGGCCATTTGTACAGTGAGTTTCCTCATGCTGATGGTCTCCTATGTCATTATTCTTCGTTCCCTAAGAAACCACAGTGCTGAAGGGAGGAGGAAAGCCCTATCCACCTGCATATCCCACATTATTGTGGTCATCCTGTTCTTTGGACCTTGCATCTTTATATACACACGCCCTGCAACAACATTTCCTATGGACAAGATGATAGCTATATTTTATTCAATTGGGACACCTTTGCTCAATCCTCTGATTTACACACTGAGAAATGCAGAGGTGAAAAATGCCATGAAGAAGTTGTGGAGAAAGAAAGTGGTTTCAGATAATCAAAAGTAAATGAGGTCTCCAGTCTATTTTCATAGTTTGCATTAAATTAGAAGTCAATAAAATATTGTTTTTATTAATGTTTAATATACTAGCTTCTTAGGGCATGAGGATTATAAGTTGATGTAGCAAAGAGGCAATGTAAAACACAATTTTGTTGAGTTGATTTTATGTAGCAGGATAAAACATGAAATACAATTAGGCACAAAGACTTGTCCTTGATTTTTGTTCATGTTTGATGCTGTTTCTCATTCGCCACACTTTCTGTCCTAACACCAATTGTGGTTCTGATTGTATTTTCTGCCCTTCTCAATGTTGACTTCTGAGTTTCCTCCTGATAATGGTCTTTCTATATCATCACGTCTTCTGTTCACAGGCTGATAAAGTTTACCTATCCTAGTTACTTGTGTTTTTTATTTTGATGATGTTTATATATGTACAACATTCTTCATTCCCTTTCTTCTCTCAAAATATCTTATTTACACCTTCCTTTTACCTTTCCAATTCAGTATTTTAACTGTTACTGCATTTATGCATTTATGTACATACATATATATTTCAATTATATATTATTTTATAAAGTCCTTTTAATTATACTTATTTTAGTCTCTAGACTCAACAGACTGTGGTAGATTCAAATAACTGTAGCAAGTGCAAGTATAGGAAAAAATGCATACACTTAAAGAAATCTCTTCTATTTGAGAATTGATTCTGAGTGTTACCAAATGTTTAGCTTGATAAAATACTAGAACACTAACTGGGTACAGAGAAAAAAGTTCAATTTTGAGAATCTCTGATATTCTGCTCTCAATATTGGGTTTGTAGTCACAATTTTTCTTTTTTAACACTTATACTTTTCTTCTGATTGATCTCTTCTAACTTAATTATTAAACTTACTCTTAGTCCTACTAATTATAGTGTTTTCTTTATAAAAATATTCAATTAAGTGCAGTATATGTAGGTTAAAGCTAGAGATGTTTGTATTGATTAGAATCAATAGAACAATCTCTTCAAAAAGTTATCTGTATATATTGACAGATTAAGCAAAAGCAGGATGACTCAAAGGATTTTTTCACAGTTTGAAACAAAAATACTATATTTCAGATATAAATTACTTTAGTAAATTTTGAATCCAATTTTGAGGCAAATATTAGTAAAGGAGAAATGGAAATTTTTATATTAAAATAGAATATTAATTTTTCATTATTCATTAATATTTCAATACTAAAAAATATTAATGTTAAGAATATTTCTAATTTCAATGTCTTTATGTATTTTTATTCATAGAAGAAATTAAACATGACTATTTTTTACCTTGACACTTTTATAATGTTCATAAACTAGTAAATTGGAAAACAAAATTTATATCAATTTTGTTATAGCAGAACTCATAAATTTTTTCATTTCCTCTTTTCTATCTCATTAACTCCTGTTTTTCTCTAGGGTCTGGGATTGAAATTAGATCCTCACTCATGCCAGTCATGAGACGTAATTCAAACTTAGAATTTCTTTAACCCAAATTACTAACCAGAATTACTGTGTGTGTGTGTGTGTGTGTGTGTGTGTGTGTGTGCGCACGCGCTAATAGAAATCTGTACACTCTACAACAGTGCACATTGATATGTGTAGTGTATATATCTTCATTTTACATTCTTTGAGTTCCAGTCTCAGTCTTGACCATCTTGACCTCTTGCAATACCTATAAATCTTGACCATGTTGTTGCAGGATTTTCAGTTTTAAATTCTCATTGACAGAATTATACTTGGTCCCTTATCTTTTTTATGAAAAAGAAAATAATGAACTTTGAATGTATATTTATCCTTTTTATTTATTTTACTTTATCATTTGAATGTTAATATTTCATGCATATCTGTGCTATGTGCCTGGTATCCACACAGATATGTAATGGGAAAATTGGATTTCTGGAATTGGTGTTATGGATAGTATTGAACCTCAGTGTGGATGTTGGGAATTATATCTGGGTCTTCTGCAAAAGCAACATGTGCTGTTAACAACTGAGTCATCTCTTCAGCCCTGTATGTACCTTCTGAGTCTCATATTACTTTCAAATATATAAAGAACATAGCATCTGCAGTTTTGCTGTCACACATCTCTGGTAGACTATGTCCCATACAGAACAATTTCCAGTGTTTTGCAATAAAGATGTAAATAACACTGAATGTGCAACTTCTGTAGGTATATTGGTCAAAGTAAACACTGCAATGGAGGAAAGGATGGAAATTCAAGTAGTAAAATGGATATAATGGAAGTGATGGCTTTGACCTGATTATCTATTTCATATCCACTGACTTGTTACTAACAGCTTTCTCTTCTTTGAAAGAGAAATATGTTTTTCACATCTAGACAATGTGGTTACCCCTGAAAAAAAAAACACCATTCACTCATGTTTGCTTTCTACGTGAGTGTATTCCTTATTGCTTCCAACAGCAAGTCAGTGTAACATCTAAGGAAAATCTGTAAGCCTATGTAGGATGGTAAAGACCTACATTATAAAGATATAAGCCATGCTATGAAATAATAAGGGATGGCTAGTAAGTGCAGGAAGAAACCTGATAGAACTTCAGTACCAGAGTGAGTTATGAAGATTTTCACAGAGGTTGTCAGAATACAATTCTAAGGAGTAGAAATTTACACAAGAAGACACCTCATCATACTTTTACAGTAGAAATTACTGTATTTCTCTTGCTTACCCCTAGAAAACAATGACATGAGTCTTGATTCCTTCTACCTAAGCCTGTAACTTTACTAAGAAACAGAGATAATAATGCAAAAATAGTTTATAATGTGACCCCTTTATAAAGAGAAATTAAGGAATAGAAAAAGGTACACACAGAGGAATGCTATATGCAAATGATGATAGATTGAATTGATGCTTTTAGAAACAACAACAAAAAAAACCTTCCACATAGGCCAATAAATTCTCAGAATCTAGGTGGTGCATGGTACAGATTTTTTTCAGAGTCCTGAGTAGTAAATTATCCCATTCCTAGTGTGATCTCAATCTTTCGCCTTTGAAAACATGGGAAAATGAATTCTTTTTTTAAATTTTATTTTATATTTTATTTACATTTCAGATGCCATCCCCTTTCCCCATTTCCTCTCCCTAGAAAGCCCCTGTCCCATACCCCGCCTTTCCTTTTTGCTTTTATACAATTTTTTTAATGTGAATCAAAGGCTTTATAAGTTTGGTAATGCTCAATCAGAAGCATAGCCCAATACCCAACCTAGATATGAAAATTATCTTTGACTGGTGGAGACATGTGAACATCTGCCTCCATGCCCCTTCTCTCTTTCTCTCTCATCACCTAGTTTCTCCTCTCCTTCATCTTCTCCCCTTACTCCATCTCTTCCTCTCAGTACTCCTTCCCACTTAGCTCCTCCTACATATCACTCTTCCTGTTAAAGTAAAACTTTTCTCTCAAAATACAATTAGAGCATACTTATTCCTAATTGTACCAGTGAGGTACAAGATAGTCCTAATATCCAGTCCATCATTTTGTTGACTAACCAGAACCTCTGAATCTCTCCTAACTAAAACACTTAGTTTTGAACCTGTTTTTTTTTTGGCTTTAGAATGAATGTCAGCTGAAAATATTTTCTCTCAAAGTAAATGGCCAGGGTTGGCTATGAGACTACAGGTCTTCAACCCCGTCAGAAATCCAGAATGACTGAGTTAACTGAAGTTATAGGAAGCACTAAACATAGCTTCTAAAACTTAGCCAATTTATAGAGACCTCTGAACTCCTGAAAAGCCCCTATACTACCGAATGTTGGAGCATCAAATCTTCAGCCTTCTGGCCCAGAGTCATCTGACTGACCTTAGTGATGCAGGATTATTAAGGGCTGATTACTCTGTCTAGGCAGATATAATCAGTCGACTATTCTGCATGTGTGTTCTTTTCTGGAAAGTAATTTGTCTGTAGATGGAAAGAGGCAATTCTTGCCTAGTAGCTGTCACCACACAACTGGAGTAACTCCAAGGATGCTCAATTTCTTCTTTGAATCCATGACAGGAAGCTGTCAGGAGCAGACAGTTCTCTAATCATAATGGACATTATATATAAATATTTGTAACGTCAATTCTATGGACTTCTGATATTTTGAAAACCAACTATCCATGTAAGGTAACCTGGACTGTTGTCTGTTAACTCCTCTCAGCTATTTCTAAATAAAATATGGGAAACCTCCTAACAATAAACTCAAAGCCATGAATTTGTTATAGTCCCTTAACTCATAGTCTAACCGTCCCAAATCAGTTAAAAAAAATTAAAGAAGGACTGGGTCTAGGCCTTGTATTCCTAAATGTGTTATACAGGCACAATACACATGAGAGTATCAATATTCATCTCACTTTTATATTAATAAGAAGCTCATACCAATGAAAACCTTAAATTTGAAATCAAAGTAAATTTTGTACCATTTAAGAAATTATAACTTCATCTTGATATTCATTATACAGATTTCTACCAATAGGTTATGGCTTTGCAATAAATCCTAGCTAATCCTCCCTGTTCCAACAAAACCACTACTTCTCCCTAGAAAGACAGACCATTATTAACCACATTAGTCCCCAAGCCCAGGGAATAGGGGCGCTGACTCTTCTTTAACTTCTTTAAGCTGATTATGGGCCTTGAGATATTAGAAGAGGGGTGGGGGGAAGAATAAGTTGATAAGCCTCTGAAGCTGTGTCTTCACTGAATCCAGATGGAATTCCAGGACGTTGGAGGTTTGGGCAGGTCTGCTCAGTATGCTTGATGAGTAGATACACCAAGGCTGTGTATTCTGCAATATACAATTCTCAGAACAAGTTTTAGTATCAAGAAAAAAAATTTTTTCCCTAGGGGGCTGACATTTTCTTAAAGATGTTGGTTATAACAACTTTTTTTTCTCCTTTTTAAAATTGGTTGTAATATTTACATTTCAGATTTTATCCCTTAGCCCACTTCCTCCCACCACCCAGAAACCTCCTATCCTATCCCCCTCCTCATGCTTCTATGAGGCAGTTACCCCACCACTATCCCCTCCCCACACTCACATTCTCCCCCACTTTGTGTTTATTTTTTATGGGACCAAGAAACTCCTCTCCCACCTATGCCCGACAAGGCCATCCTCTCCTACATATACCGCTGGAGTCTTGGGTCCCTCCCTATGTGTCCCCAGGCTTGTGGTTTAGACCCTGGGGGGCTCTGGTTGTTTGGTATTGTTGCTTTCCTCCTGGGTCACAAACCCTTTCTTCTCCTTCAGTTCTCTCTCTAAGTTCTCCATTGGGAAACCCCTGATCATATCAGTGGTTAACTGAACATCATCCTCTGAGTGTGTTAGTCTTTGGCAGATCTCTAAGGAGACATCTGTATCATGTTCCTGACAGTATGCACTTCCAGCCATCCACAACAGTGTTTAGCTTAGGTGGCTGTACATGGGATGAATACCCAGGTGGAATGGTCTCCTGATGGCCCCTCCTTTAGTTTCTGTCCCATGTTTTGTTTCCATATTTGCTCCCTTGAGCATTTTTGTTACTCGTTCTAAGTAGAACTGAAGCATCCCCTCTTGGTCTTCCTTCTTCATGAGCTTCATGTGGTCTGCGGGTTGAGTCTTCGCTAATCCAAGCTTTTGGGCTAACATCTGCTTAACAGTGAGTAAATACCCTGTGTGTTCTTTTGGGATTGGGTTAACGCACTCAAGATGATAATTTCTAGACCTATCCATTTACCTAAAAATTTCTCGAATTCATTATTTTTAATAGCTGAGTAATACTCCATTGTGTAAATGTAACACATTTTTTGTATCCATTCCTCTGTTAAGGGGCATCTTGGTTCTTTCCAGCTTCTGGCTATTATAAATAAGGCTGCTATGAATATAGTGGAGCATATGTCTTTATTATATGTTGGAGCATCTTCTGGGTATATGCCCAGGAGTGCTATAGCTGGATCCTCAGGTAATGCTATGTCCAGTTTTCTGAGGAACCGCCAGACTGATTTCCAGAGTGGTTGTACCAGCTTGCAATCCCACCAACAATAGAGGAGTTCCTCTTTCTCCACATCCTCACCAGCATCTACTATCACCTGAGTTTTTGATCTTAGCCATTATGATTGGTGTGAGGTGGTATCTCAGGGTTGTTTTGATTTGCATTTCCCTGATGACTAAGGATGTGGAGCATTTCTTAAGGTGCTTCTCAGCCATTTGGGTTTCCTCTGTTGAGAATTCTTTGTTTAGCTCTGTACCCATTTTAATAGGGTTATATGGTTGTCTGGAGTATAATTTTTTTGAGTTCTTTATATATCTTGGCTATTAGCCCTCTATCAGTTATAGGATTGGTTAGGATCTTTTCCCAATCTGTTGGTTACCAATTTGTCTTATTGACAATGTCCTTTGCCTTACAGAAGCTTTGCAATTTGATGGAGCCCCATTTATCAATTCTTGATCTTAGAGCATAAGCCATTGGTGTTCTGTTCAGGAAATTTTCCCCGTGCCTAGGTATTCGAGGGTCTTTTCCACCTTCTCTTCTATTAGTTTCAGTGTATCTGGATTTAAGTTAAGGTCTTTTAACCACTTGGATTTGAGATTTATACAAGGAAATATGAATGGATTGACTTACAACCTTCTACATGTTGACCTCCAGTTGAATCAACATCATTTGCTGAAAATGCTGTCCATTTTCCACTGGATGGTTTTAGCTCCTTTGTCAAAGATCAAGTAACCATAGGTATTTGGGCTCATTTCTGGATCTTCAATTCTATTCCATTGATCTTCATGCCTGTCTCTGTACCAATACCATTCAGTTTTTATTACTATTGCCCTGTAGTATAGGTTGAGGTCAGGGATGGTGATACCCCGAGAAGTTCTTTTGTTGTTAAGAATAGTTCTCGCTATCCTGGGTTTTTTGTTGTTCCAAATAAATTTGCAAATTGCTCTTTCTATCTCTATGAAGAATTGATTTAGAATTTTGATAGGGATTGCATTGAATCTATAGATTGCTTTTGGCAAGAAGGCCATTTTTACTATATCAATCCTGCCAATCCAGGAGCATGGGAGATCTTTCCATCTTCTTCAATTTCTTTCTTCAGAGACTGGAAGTTCTTGTCATACAAATCTTTCACTTGCTTAGTTAGATTCACTCCAAGATATTTTCTATTATTTGTAACTATTGTGAAGGGTGTCATTTCCATAATTTCTTTCTCAGCCAGTTTATCTTTTGAGTATAGGAAGGCTACTGATTTGTTTGAGTTGATTTTATATCCAGCCACTTTACTGAAGTTGTTTATCAGGTTTAGGAGTTCTCTAGTGGAAGTTTTAGGGTCACTTAAGTATACTATCATATCATCCGCAAATAGTGAAATTTTGACTTCTTCCTTTCCTATTTGTATCCCTTTGACTTCCTTTTGCTGTCTAATTGCTCTAGCTAGGAATTCCAGTACTATATTGAATAGATAGGGTGAGAGTGGTCAGCCTTGTCTAGTCCCTGATCTTAGTGGGATTGCTTCAAGTTTCTCTCCATTTAGTTTGATGTTGGCTACTGGCTTGCTGTATATTGTGTTTACTATGTTTAGGTATGGGCCTTGAATTCCTAATCTTTCCAGGACTTTTAACATGAAAGGATGTTATATTTTGTCAAATGCTTTCTCAGCATCTAGTGAGATGATCATGTGGTTTTTTTCTTTGAGTTTATTTGTGTAGTGGATTACATTGATGGATTTCTGAATATTGAACCTTCTCTGCATTCCTGGGATAAAGCCTACTTGATCATGATGGATGATTGCTTTGATGTGTTGTTGGATTCGGTTCACGAGAATTTTATTGAGTATTTTTGCATCAATATTCATAAGAGAGATTGGTCTGTAGTTCTCCTTCTTTGTTGGGTCTTTGTGAGGTTTAGGTATGAGCGTAATTGTAGCTTCATAGAACGAATTGGGTATTGTTCCTGCTGTTTCTATTCTGTGGAATAGTTTGAAGAGAATTGGTATTAGGTCTTCCTGAAAGGTTTGATAGAATTCTGCACTATAACCATCTGACTTTTTTTGGTGGGGAGGTTTTTAATGACTGCTTCTATTTCTTTAGGAGTTATGTGACTGTTTAGATAGTTTATCTGCTCCTCATTTAACTTTGGTACCTGGTATCTATCTAGAAAATTGTTCATTTCCTCCAGATTTTCCAATTTTGTTGGGTATAGGCCTTTGTAGTAGGATCTGATAAGTTTTTTAATTTCCTCTCTTTCTGTTGTTATGTCTCCCTTTTCAGTTCTGATTTTATTAATTTGAGTACTGTCTCTGCGCCCTTTGGTTAGTCTGGGTAAGGGTTTGTCTATCTTGTTGATTTTCTCAAAGAACCAGCTCCTGGTTTTGTTGATATTTTATATAGTTCTTTCTGTTTCAGCTTGGTTGATTTCAGCCCTGAGTTTGATTATTTCCTGCCGTCTACTCCTCTTGGGTATATTAGCTTCTTTTTGTTCTAACTCTTTCAGGTGTGCTGTCAATTTATTAATGTACATTCTTTCCATTTACTTTTTGTGGGCATTTAGAGCTATGATTTTTCCTCTTAGTACTGCTTTCATAGAGTCCTACAAATTTTGATATGATGTGTCCTTATTTTCATTTAAATCTAAAAAGTCTTTAATTTCTTTCTTTATTTCTTACTTGACCAAGTTATCATTGAGTAGAGCATTGTTCAATTTCCACGTGTATGTGGGCTTTCCCTTGTTTTAATCCATGGTGATCTGATAGGGTACAAGGGATTATTTCAATCTTTTTGTATCTGTTGAGGCCTGTTTTGTGACCAATTATATGGTCTATTTTCGAGAAGGTACCATGAGGTGCTGAGAAGAAGGTATATTGTTTTAGGATGAAATGTTCTATAGATGTCAGTTAAGTCCAATTGGTTCATAACTTCTGTTAGTTTCATTGTGTCTGGGTTTAGTTTCTGTTTCCACGATCTGTCCACAGCTAAGAGTGGAGTGTTGAAATCTCCCACTATTATTGTGTAGGGTGCAATGTATGCTTTAAGCTTTAGTAAAGTTTCTTTTATGTATGTGGGTGCCCTTGCATTTGGAGCATATATGTTCAGAATTGCGAGTTTCTCTTGGTAAATTTTTCCTTTGATGAATATGAAGTGTCCTTTTTTATCTTTTTTGATTACTTTTGGTTGAAAAACGATTTTATTTGATACTAGAATTGCTACTCCAGCTGGTTTCTTGGGGCCATTTGCTTGGAAGATTGTTTTCCAACCTTTTACTCTGAGGTAGTGTCTGTCTTTTTCTCAAAAGTGCGTTTCCTATATGCAGCAAAATGTTGGGTCCTGTTTATATATCCAATCTGATAGTCTATGTCTTTTTATTGGAGAATTGAGTCCATTGATATTAAAAGATATTAAGGAAAAATGAATGTTGTTTCCTGTTATTTTTGTTATTGGTGGTGGTGTTATGTTTTTATAGCTACCTTCTTTTAGGGTTGTTGGAAGATTACTTTCTTGCTTTTTCTAGGTTGTAGTTTCCCTCCTTGTGTTGGAGTTTTCCACCAATTATCCTTTGAAGTGCTGGGTTTGTGCTAAGATATTGTGTAAATTTGGATTTGCCATAGAATATTTTGGTTTCTCCATCAATATTGATTGAGAGTTTTGCTAGGTATAGTAGTCTGGGCTGGCATTTGTGTTCTCTTAGGGCCTGTACGATATCAGTCCAGGATCTTCTGGCTTTGATAGTCTCTGGTGAGAAATCTGGTGTAATTCTTATAGGTCTGCCTTTATATGTTACTTTGCCTTTTGTTCTTACTGCTTTTAGTATCTTCTCTTTGTTCTGTATATTTGATGTTTTGATTATTATGTGACGGGAGTTGTTTCTTTTTTGGTCTAGTCTATTTGGTGTTCTGTAGACTTCTTGTATATTTAAGGACATCTCTTTCTTTAGGTTAGGGAAGTTTTCCTCTATAATTTTGTTGAAGATATTTACTGGCCCTTTAAGTTGGGGGTCTTCACCTTCATCTATAGCTATTATCCTTAGGTTTGGTCTTCTCATTGTGTCCTGGATTTCCTGGATGTTTTGTGTTAGGAGCTTTTTACATTTCACATTTTCTTTGACCGTGGTGTCTATGTTTTCCATGGTATCTTCTGTGCATGAAACTCTCTCTTCTATCTCTAGTATTCTGTTGGTGATGCTTGTGTCTTTGACTCCTGATCTTTTTCCTAGGTTTTCTATCTACAGTGTAGTCTCCCTTTGCAATTTCTTTATTGTTTCTACTTCAATTTTTAGATCCTGGATGGTTCTCTGTAATTCCTTCACCTGTTTGGTTGTGTATTTTTGCATTTCTTTAAGGGCTTCTATCTGTTTACCTGCGTTCTCCTCAAATTCTTTGAGAGTGTTGTTTATGTCCTTTTTAAAGTCCTCTATCATCATCATGAGAAGTGATTTAATTCTGAGTCCTGCCTTTGTGGTGTGATGTGGTGTTCAGACTTGTTATGGTGGGGGAACTGGGTTCTGGTGATGCCAAGTAACTTTGATTTCTGTTGTTTACATTCCTGCGCTTGCCTTTTGGCATTTGGTTAGCTGTAGTTCTACTCGCACTCACTGGTTCTGACTGGAGTCTGCCTTTCCAGTTATCTTGGTTGTATCAGAACTCCTCGGGGTACGGATGACTCTATGATCCTGAGCTCCAGCTGTTCTGGGTTTAGTGGCTCCTCTAGGATATTTTAGGATATGGAGTCTCCACAGTGGTTGACCAGCTAGGTGTTTGCTGTTATGAATGTAGTTGCTCCTCTAGGATGCTTCAGGATATGGTGTCCCCTGCTCTGCTGCTCTTTAGGCTGTGTCCTCTCTAGGATGCCTACAGCTCTAAGGTCCTTGACCTCTCTTGGGTGCCTCTGCAGCTCTGCGGTCTGTGCCCTCCCTAGGGTGCCTCCGGACTCAGTTTCCAGAGGGGAGCAGATCGGCTGGGAGACTGCTTGAGCCACTGGTATCTGGGCCAGAGCGGGAAAATGAATTCTTATCGTTTAAGTCATTCACCTTGTGGTACTTAAGTCACTCATTGGTACCTAGGAAACACAATTTAAAGATTCTTTTGAGATTCTTAGGAAATGGCCATTACTGTCAAATATTGGAGAATGCCATCCTATTTACTTATTTTGGCTACAAGAAAGTAATACAAATTTGGTAAAGTATGACAACATGAATGTATCATATGTCAGCTTCATATAATCCTAATGGTGAAAGATTTTAGTAGAGACTCAGTTTTGGTTTTATGAGTTGTTCTTTTTCATCCCTGGCCAAATTACTTCCTGTTACCTCATTTGAAATATAATACCAAACAAGTGAAGATCTGTAGGAAAAGAACTTCAAATCTCTGCAAAAAGAAATCAAAGGAGACCTCAAAAGATGGAAAGATCTCTCATGTTCATGGATTAGTTAGGATTAACATAGTGAAAATGGTCATTTTGCCAAAAGCAATCTACAGATTTAATGCAATCCTATTAAGATTCTAACACAATTCTTCAAAAGCATGGAAAGAACAATTGTCAATTACATATGGAAAAAACAACCAGGATAGCCAAAATAATTCTCAACAATAAAAGAACTTCAAGTGGAATTACCATCCCTGACCTCAAGCTGTACTATAAAGCAATTTGATTTAAAAAAAACCATATTATTAGTATATATACAGACAGTCTGAACAATGAAATATAATTGAAGACCCAGAAATAAACTCATACACCTAAGAACACTTGATCTTTTACAAAGAAGCCAAAAACATACAATGCTAAACAGAAAACATCTTCTATAAATGGTGTTGTTCAAACTGGTGGTCTCTATATGTAGGAGAATGAAAATAGATCCATACATATCACTTTGCATAAAGCTCAACTCCAATTGGATCAAGGACTTCAACATAAAACTAGATTCATTGGCACAGAAGAAATTTTCCTGAATAGAACACCAATGGCTCAAGATCTAGGATTAATAATTGGTAAATGGGACCTCATGAAACTGAAAAGCTTCTGTAAGGCAAAAGACAACCATCAATAGGACAAATCTGAAGGCTACAGACTGGGAGAAAATCTTCACTAATTCTACATCTGACAAAGGGCTAATATCCAAAATATATAAAAAGGCTCAAGATGTTAACATCACAAAACCTAAATAACCCAATTAAAAAAATGAGTAACAGAGCTAAATAGAGAATTTACAACAGAAGAATCTCAAATGGCTGAGAAGTACTTAAAGCACTTAGTCATCAAATGAAATCAAAATTACCCTCAGATTCCACTTCACACCAATCAGAGTGACTAAGATCAAAAACTTAAGAGACAGAACATGCTGGTAAGGAAGTGAGAAAGGGGAACACTCTTCCATCGCTGATAAGATTGCAAACTGGTACAACCACTCTGGAAACAGATCTGGTAGGTTCCTTAGAAATTCAAAATAGTTCTACCTGAAGACCCAGCTATACCACTCTTGGGCATATACAAAAAGATGCCCCATCATCACACAAGAACATGTGCTTCACCATGTTCATAGAAGCCTCATTGTAATAGCCAGAAGCTAGGAACAACCCAGATGTCCATTAATTGAAGAATGAATACAGAAAATGTGGTTCATTTATACAATGTAATATTATTCAGCTATTAAAAATTAGGTTATCATAAGTTTTTCAGGCAAGTGGATGACTAGAAAATATCATCCTCAGTCAGGTAACTCAGACCCAAAATGACAAACATGGTATATACTTACTGATTAGTGAATGTTAATCAAAAAGTATAGAATATATAGAATATAACCTACAGACCTTAAGAGGTGTAACAAGAAGAAATGGCCAAGTGAGGAGGCTTCAATCTCACTTAGAAGGGTGTCTTAAAGTTTTACTGCTGTGAACAGACACTATGACCAAGGCAAGTCTTATAAAGGCCAAAATTTAATTAGGGCTAGTCTACAATTTCAAAGGTTTAGTCCATTATCTTCAAGGTGGAAGCATGGCGGTATCCAGGCAGGCATGTTACAGGCAAAGCTGAGAGTTCTACATCTTCATATGAATGTTGCTAGTGGAAGGCTGACTTCCAGACTAGGATGAAGGCCTTAAGCTCATGCCTACAATGACACATCCACTCCAACAAGGCCATACCTCCTAATAGTGCCACTCCCTGAGCCAAGCATATTCAAACCATCACAAAGGGGGAAGGAAATGATCATGGGAGGCAGAGGAAGGGATCTGGGTGGAAAAATGGGTGGGGAAAAGGGTTAGTGGAGAGGAGAGAAGCCCAGAAGGCTAAAAGAATGAATGGAAGTAAGCAGCCCTGTTCCCTCTAGAAAGTACCAGAGACCTGGGAGGCAAGACACTCTTAGGACTCATTGGGTGTGACTTTAGTCAAAATGCCCAACATTGGGGAAAGAGATTGTGAGGAGTCCACCTCCAGTATACAGACAGGGCATAAATTAGAGAGACAAGGTTACAAAACCACAGTCAAAATTCCTGACTCAGAATTGTTCTTGTCTAAAAAAACTGCAGGGACAAAACTGGAGAAGAGACTGAAGGAAAAAAGGTCCAATGATTGGTGAACTTGTGATCCACCTCATGGGGGGTGGGCTCCAAGCCTTACATTACCATTTGATGTGCTTACAGATGAGAACCTCACATAGCTGTCCTCTGTGAAGCCCTTACAGCAGCTGACTGAGACAGAAGCAGATTCTTAAGCCCAACCATTGGACTGAAGTGGGGGACCCCTGTGGTTGAATTATGAGAAGGATTGAAGAAAGTGAAAGGGGCAGCAACTGCATAGGAAGACCAGCAGTCTCAACTAAACCAGGCCCCAGGGAGCACCCAGAGACTGAGACACCAACAAGGAACATTGACAGGCTCATCTGAGGCCCCTGACACATATGTAGCAGAGGTCTACCTAGTCTGTTCTAACTGGGAGAAGATGAGCTTAATCTTTGAGAGACTTCAGGCTCCAGGGAAGAGAAAGCCCTGGTGGGGTGGGGGTGGGAGAGCACCCCTTTGGAGGCAAGGGAGAGGAGGAATGGGATGAGGAACTTGGGAGGAGGAGCCAGAATGTAAATAAATAAAGTAATTAAAAAAAAAAAAAACAAATTATCTAGTTTTAACAAATCCATATGCGTGTGTTCTTTTAAAAGAGCCTGGATGTAAATAACAACAACAACAACAACAACAAAATACCATTCGTTAAATCAAAATATATGCATTTAGTAAAAAAATTCTTGTAAAATGCAACTACAAATTTGTATTGCAATGGGTCTTTAAAATTATAACTTTTATTTTTGCCATGTATCCTTTAAATAATTTTCTAAAAAGAATGGGAAAATCAATATGATGTCTGTTAAAAATCCTGGAAACTAAGGAGTATTGGGAGATGGGAAAAATAGTCTACTCCAAGGAAGATTATTATCAACTAGTGATCCCATACCAAATAGTTGCCTAGATACAGAAATACAACTAACTATATACAGACTGAGCAGGTTATATTTATATATTTAGAAATATGTATGTATATACACACACACATGCACACACATAATTAATTTAACAACATTAATGAAAAAAGTAGTAAAGAATTAAAATGATTGGGTATAAGGGAGGGTTTGGATAGTGAAAGTGAAAGGGGGAATGCTGTAATTATAATCTTAAGCAATAAGATAAGTAATTAAACATAAAAATTTCAAGAAAACCATAGTATTAAGCAAAATGAAATAGAAAATGCCACATGAAAGAAACTCACATAATCTGAAAAAAATTGGATAGTGTAAACCTTGGGGCATAGAATGACATTGTAAGAGGTGCATCTTATGAGGAATTTCAATTGAGTGCATCTAAGTTTGACCCTAATTATATTAAGAAATTAACAAATATGTTTATTATTAATAGACTTTAAGCCTTTATAGTCAGGAAGACTATCAAGGTTTAATGAATGTGCAAAGATTTAATTTCTGTGTACACAGTTGAAAATATTTTAGAATACATCTTTCCCATAACATAAATCTTGTGGTATGGTGTGTCATACAGTTAAGCCACTTAAACTGTTTTAAAAGTACACGTGAAAAGCTAAACATGGATAGTTAAAATAAACATAAGTTTATTTTTGACATATTACTCCCAGAATGTCCTTGGGGAGTGTCAGGTGGGATTTCATCCAAGTCTCTCCAGTGCCTTTAAATTCTCTTCTACCGGACTGCAGCTTCTCCAGAAACATTGAGCCCAGCAGGACTGGGCTTGAAGCTTCATCACCACAGAGAAAGAAGGCAAGGGAAACGAGTCGGGATGCATCTCCCATTTTTCACATGTATCTGATGTGTCTCTTATTCACATTTATAGTATTCATGGAGTAAGTGCTAAAGACACCATTTAACTATAATTCAACAAGTACACAGAGCATACTGCTTATTTGATTTCATTTTTATATCTTGAAATATCTACTTGTTATTTTGTGTTAGATTATATTTTTTAAGTTATTGTTATGAATTGATAGTATTTCAAATTCTGATTGGAATTGACCAAAATCAAAAGTGTAAGCTTTTCTTATTTTATTTTATGTCATCCTGTTTTTTCTTTGCTTTAAAAAATATCTTGACTGTAAATAAAAGTCACAGAATAATCAATTCTTATTTTCCTGTTTTCCAGTAGAATAGTAATTCTCATGATCCATGTATTCTGAAAATATAGCTGCCTGATAACTGATTTGCTAACCTTAAATCCATTCCATTTGTATCCCAACTTCATATTTTAATAGTTTGTGAGAAAATTCTAGAGGATGCTTTCCAATAGAAAAATCTGTCATAGGAATATGTTGTTGAAGTCTTAATTTTAAATTTTGGAATGAGAAATGCTGGATTAGAATGTAAAGGGAAGTGAGGATATGGTTTTAACTACTTGAAATAGAAAAGTGATGATAAAATCAAACATTTGAAAATAATATAAACAAGTAAATCAAGAAACAATATGCAAATGTACACAGTAAATCCCACAAATATGTAAATAATCTAATATATATCCCAGGAGAGAGAGGAAAATGTTACCTTCTGCAAGTTTTTGGTCTGATTTTTTGGCATAGAGGGGCTCCTCTTTTGTAGCTGTTAGATTAAACTTTCTTGAGTAAATTTGTCACCTAATTTCCGTTCCTTCATCCATGACTTCGGGATTGTCCTCTCTGTGTTCATATTAATGCAAGCCTTTTACTCAGAATTAGTCTTCAAAATAGCCTATACCTTCTATACAAATCTATATTTAGGGTCACATTAAAATTGCTGAAGAAAAATATCCTTTCCTTGTTTTAAAAATGCCTCAGAAATGTTTAAAATTTTTTCCTTTTAAAAATAAGCCAATTTAAAAAAATGAAGTTTCACCTCTTCACACACAAAAATAGCTCATTTTAGTTAGTTCTTACAACATATTAGAGATACATGACTACACTAGGCTGTTTGAATATTTTTGAGATGATTCCTTTGTGGTAGAAAATATTATCGAATATAACTCTACATAAGAATAATCAAAGCTTATTGCTGTATATGATATGAGAAAATCAAAGCCGATTCTATGCAAAGGATAAGCATAAGCATAATGCTGCATTTTTTTCTTGTAGATACTGCTAAAGATTGTGTCTTAGAAGTTAATTGACAAAGATTTCTTCCTGAAGAGAATAATTCATGTGAGTAGAAAAAAAATTAAAAACATGAAAGTCTAAAGCTGAGTGTCTTCCTTTTCTCAACCTGTTTTGAATCCTCAGTGTCAACTTCATATCTAAGAAATCGTGTATTTAATTCAAATCCTATTAACAATTTAAAAGAAGAGGGGACTGCTAGGATGGTGAGGCAAGACGGGGTGAGTGGGCGCTCCCTCCTAGAAGCAGGAAAGAGTGGGGATGGGATAGGGGGTCTGTGGAGGGTAAAGTGTGAAGGGAGCTAACATTTGAATGTAAATAAATAAAATAACCAATAAAAAAAAAGTACATGGGGATTGAATCTTCTTCATCCTGAAAGAAAATGCAGAACTAGAGATAATTGTTTAAATGTGGGTGGTGATTATGTGTGCTTCTTGTTTCTTTTTGAGGAATATTTCTTTGGAGATACATATGTGAAACAGGAGTGTATCTGCTTATATTTACATCAGATGTGACAATTTGCAGATTATAATGCATAGGATGTTCCTTCCACTACTAGCTTTACCTCAGTAAAGGAAGAAATAATATGTTAAATAACAAAAAACAATGCCTTCAAGAGTTTGCAAAATTTCGATGAAAGATTATTATTTCTTCTTTATTGACCTAAATTATACCTGATATATAATGTATTTTTTCTGAAGCCATATTAAAATAATGGGTTTAAGTTTTTCATTGAAGGAGTAAGGAAAATCTCATTAGTTAGAAAATCAACATTCAGTTTGATTATAATATCCTTTGGTCATCACCTACTTTATTCTTTTGATGTAACTGTGAGTTACATAGTTACTCATATTTTAAAATTCATTTATAATCACTCAGGTACTTATAGAAATTAGTTGGGTATGTTTTTGTCACATACTCATTATTAGATTTGGGTCATCTTTGAAACTCATTATGTTTCAAAGTATATGGTTTACATCATATGTGACAATTTGCAGATTATAATTCACAGTGTCCTTCTGCTATTACATTTACCTTAGTAAAGAATGAGATAATGTGTTAAATCGTAACATATTTGTTCTTACAGTATTTAATTCTCCTTACTGTCATACAGATCCATTTAATATGCTGAAGTGTCTACTATTTATTCCATAGTAATACAACATACTCTATTTCTGCTTTGTTACTTGTATGTATTTAGACCTTTTCCTGTTTCAAACAACAAGGTTGTAATGAATGCTCTTTTGCCCTTTTTTTGTGAAGTCCTTTTTACAGGATGAATATTTATTACCTAATCTATGATTAAATTGTCTTTAAAAACACTTTTAGTTACATGTGGAAGATGCCAACAACTCAGAGCAATATGACATTATTATTCAATTTTCATTTTCCTGATTTTAGATTTGTAACTATACTTTTTCTCATGTGACAATTTCAGAAATTTAAGGAATAATTAAATAAGAGTGTATTTACTTGAGTTAATTGGGTGGAACATGAATCAATCCATAAGATTATATCCAAAAATTCTTTTTGTGTCAAACGTACTTGTCCTGATGATTTGCCTGTACTACCATGCAGGGCAAAGGGCATTGATCACTCACCATTCTAATTCTTTGTAGCATGGTCATATTTTCATTCATGAATAAGGTTGAATAACTGATTTACTTTTTTAAAGCTTCTTGTACTGAGCATTTGTGTGACACATTTTAGACTAGCTATTACAGTTACAGAAAATAAGAAGGAAAATATTTTCTATTTTTTTCTTTCCACTGACAATTTTAAGAATTTTCATCATGCACATGCAGAGAATCTCGTGAAGTAAAAACTTGTGGTTCAATTTAAAAATGCATATTGTTTAAACAGGTGACCTGAAGGCAGTCCTCTGGATATATACTGTGACCCAGCAGGAGCTAACATCCAAGACAGTGCTAGAATATGAGCAATTGATGATAGTATCCAGGCCTCCAGATGTGACTGGAAAATGAACTGGGAAATAAAGTGAAATCTAGAAAGTTATGGTCTCTCTAAAACCCAGACAAGAATCCGCCATCTTCTCTAAAACTTTTCTAGTTGCTCTTTATCACATTTATTATTTATTTTTGTAGTAGGCTTCAACATCAGCTTTGAGATTGCTATGAAGAGTATAATGTGACATATTGAGTCCACTTGTATTTCAGTTTTGAACTTAGAGTATGTGTTTAAGTTTTAAAGTATCTGCCTTGTTCTTACGAAGTGTCAAGTTTAGCAATTTCTCCAGCAACTAAAATTAATTTATTATTTGGACTACAGTTACTCGATTAGTGTCGCTCTGTGTATCTGTTCTTATGAATGAATTTACAATACTTTCAAGTATTTAAGGCATCTTAGACGTTGGTCTACCTGTAGTAAGAGATTTATAATTGAATTATCTTAAACAGTCAATGCATACACTTACAGGTTATAAAAGACTTTGAAAATAAATCAAAGAGATCAATGTTTTGGGCACAGCATCCACTCCCTCTAAATAATCAAACACACAGAAGCAATGGGATATGGAAACCTCACAGAATTTATACTGCTGGGACTGTTCCATAGTGAGGATGTCAAGGCAATATGTGCTGTATTATTCTTGCTTTGCTATCTTGCAATTCTCTGTGGAAACTTGATTGTTCTTCTCACTATCAAGGGCAGTCAGCTTAGTGAGCAGCCAATGTATTTTTTTCTCAGCTATTTGTCCTTCATGGATGTCTGCTTTACTTCCACAGTGGCCCCAAAATTTATTATAGACCTATTGGTACAGTGTAACACAATCTCCTACAATGGCTGCATCACCCAGATGTTTTATGCCCACTTCTTTGGTGCCACTGAGATTTTTATCTTGGTGGCCATGGCCTATGATCGTTATGTAGCCATTTGCAGACCCCTTTACTACATGATCACCATGAGCAGACAGGTATGCTACATCCTTGTGATAGCCTCAGTTTTTGGTGCTTTTATACACTCACTTGTTCATGTATTGGTTATTATTAGACTTCCCTTTTGTGGTACCAATGAAATAGACCACTACTTCTGTGACATATTCCCACTGCTGAAGCTGGTCTGCACTGACACAAGACTCCTGGTTATTGTAATCATTACCACAACAGGAGTTCTGTCCATTCTGACCTTCGTTGCCTTGATCATTTCTTACATCATCATTTTGTCCATCTTGAGGACCAGGTCATCAGAGGGTCGCCGCAAAGCTCTTTCTACCTGTGGCTCACATATCACCGTTGTATTCATGTTCTTCTTGCCACTCATCTTTACCTATGTCCCAATGGGTGATTCTGTTGGGGATGACAAAGTGTTTGCTCTGTTTTACACCATGATTGCCCCATTGTTCAACCCTCTCATCTACACACTGAGGAATACAGACATGAAGAATGCCATGAGGAAGGTGTGGTGCCAAGACAAACTGTTTGAAGGAAAGTGAATCCTCTGCTGGTGGAGCTTTTTTTCTCAATTTTGTCCTATCTACAGAATAAATGTGAGCAAAGTAGTAAGATACCAAATGGTGCATAGCCAACAAAAGTTTCAAGCCCTCCAAATAAGACCCAAATAAATGGAGAGTATGTATATAGTTGAATCGATTAATTATTTTCCATGTTAAATAAATGGAAATTCTTTCCTTCATCATCCCAGATACAATGACTATTATTTTATTATTATTATTGGTGCAGAGTAGAAAAACTGTATAATTTGACGATTTTACTTTATTTTAGGTAATCCATATTTGTTAGAGATAGCTTTCATAGACAGAGGAGTCTCAATCACATCCTTTCTGCTGCTCTTGCTATAGATAACATAAGAAACATCGAAAAATAACCAACACTGTATCTGAGTTGTCCATTGGTGTTTTTCTTATCACCTCATGTTTCACTATTATGTTAGAGAGACTTTATGAATATAGCTTCTTATGTTAATAAAACATACCAGCTTGCAGCTCACTTCTTGATCTTCTGGCTCTCACAGTCTTTTCTCCCTTTTTCTTGCAATATTGCCGGAATCTCAGTTGTGGAAAGTTTTGTAGATATATTCCTAGAAATTGGGCCCCACAATTTTGCATTTTCATTGTTGTTTTCTCTGTCTGTTACAAAGAGAAAATTATTTGTTGAGGGATGGGGACTACACTTCTCTGTTGTTATAAGGAAAATGAATATATTGTTTTCAGGGATTGTGAGTGTTTAGTAGGTTAGTGTTTGTAGATTCTTTTCTAATAACCATGACTACACTAGGACTTAGTAGTTAGCTATGCTTCCAGTAATCATCATGATTTCCCTCCTGTTAAATGGATCTTAAGTCCAATGAGAGAGCTGTTAATTACTACCAATGAATTTGTGCCACTATTGTACCCCTTTGGATTATCAGGCCTGGGTGGTTGTCAGTGTGGTTGGTTCATAGGTGTGATAGGTGAGTAAGACTTTATTGCCTTTCTCCTGTGGGAGTGGGCAAAGTGATATTCCCCACCAAAGAACATATTTATTTGTTGCCCAGAGCCAAATAATGAACTCTAAATCATATGTACTAGTAACATTATATGACTGAATAAAAGATATAGACATGCATATACATATATACGCAATATATACATACACATTTATACATACATATATACGAATACACATATATACACATACACAAGTACACAAATACATGCATACACGTACACATCTACAAATCTCTATATATTAATTAATAAAAATAATAATTATGTTCTTATGCTTGCCATCTGGTTATCTCGAGTGCTACCTGTGCTAGCTGTTTCTGACAGTAGCCTGTCCCTCCTGTGATCCTGGTTGTGTCAGAAGTCCTCAGAGTCTAGCTGTGTCTGGGATCTTGTGATTCTGGGATCCTATGATGCTGAGATCCTAGATGTGTCAGAGCTTCTACGAGTCAAACCACCTCCAGGATCCTCTAATCCTGGTGTGACCAAGCTCCTGAGATTCTATGAGGACCTGTGAGTCAAGCTTCCTTTGGGTGTTGTGGGAATGGGTGCAGAGAAAGCGCCCAAGATCTGCTCACAGCACTGGCTCCGATGTGAAAGAACTCGTGCCACTGGGCACTGGCCAGGTGGGGGTTCCTATGTCCCTGGATCCCACTGGTCCCAATTACTCTCACAGTTGGAATGGTAGGGCAGACTTTGTAGCCTTCTCACCTATGGTCCTGGGGATGTTAAAGCGCCTGGGAGTCGAGCTTCCTCTGGGTGTTGTGGGACTGGGTGCTGAGGTAGTGCCCAAGGTCTGCTCAGGGAATAATCCTGCATCCAATAGAGGGCTAATATCCAATATATATTATATAATATATATATATTACATAATATATATAATATTATATATATAATGTATAATACATATTATATATATATATATATTCAAGAAGTTTGACTCCAGAGAATTAAATAACCCTGTTAAAAATGGGGTACAAAGCTAAACAGAGAATTTTCAACTAAGGAGTATCGAATGGCAGAGAAGCATCTACAAAAATGCTTCCTTAGTCATCAGGGAAATGCAAATCAAAACTACTCTGAGATTCCTCCTTACACCAGTCAGAACGGCTAAGATCAAAAACTCAAGTGATAGCAGATGCTGTTGAGGATGTGGAGAAAGAGGAACACTCCTCCATTGTTGGGATTGCAAGCTGGTATAACCACTCTGGAAATCAGTCTGGCATTTCCTCAGAAAATTGGACAAAGTATTACCTGAGGACCTAGCTATACCACTCCTGGGCATATACAGAAAAGACTCTCCAACATATAACAAGGACACATGCTCCACTATGTTCATAGCAGCCTTATTTATAATAGCCAGACGCTGGGAAGAACCCAGATGTCCTTCAACAGAGGAATGGATACAAAAAATATGATACATTTACATAATGGAGTACTACTCAGCTATTAAAAGCAATGAATTCATGAAATTCTTATGCAAATGGATGGAAGTAAAAAATATCCTGAGTAAGGTAACCAAATCACAAAAGAATACACATAGTATGCACTCACTGATAAGTAGATATTAGCCCAAAAGTTCAGAATACCCAAGATAGAATTCACAGACCACATGAAGCTCCAGAAGGAAGACCAAAGTTTGGGTGCTTTGGTCCTTCTTAGAACCAGGAACAAAATACTCACGGGAGCAAATACAGAGATAAAATGTAGTGCAGAGACTGAATGAAAGGCCATTTAAAGACTTCCCCGCCTGGGGATCCATCCCATATATAGTCACCAAATGCAAACACTATTGTGGATGTAAAGAAGTGCATGCTGACAGGAGCCTGATATAGCTGTCTTCTGAGAGGCTCTGCCAGAGTCTGACAAATACAGAGATGAATGCTTCCATCCAACCATTAGACTGAGCATGGGTTCCCAATGGAGGAATTAGAGAAAAGACTGCAGGAGATGAAGGGGGTTGCAATCCCATAGGAAGAACAACAATATCAACCAACCAGACCCCCAGAGCTCCCAGGGATTAAACCAGTAACCAAGGAGTACACATGGAGGGACCCATGGCCCCAGTTGCCTATGTAGCAGAGGATGGCCTTGTTGGGCATCAATAGGAGGAAAGGCCCTTGGCCCTGTGAAGGCTGGATACCCCAATGTAGGGGAATGTGAGGACAGGGAGATAGGAGTGGGTGAATGGGTGAGGGAGCATCCTCAAAGAAGCAGGGGAAGGGGGGGAGGGGAGATGGAATAGGGTTTGGGGGGGAAGGGTGAAACTGGGAAAGAAGATAACATTTGAAATGTAAATAAAGAAAAAAAAAAAGCTGGAAAAGCTGAGGAGGAGGTTGATCCTCATAGAAGACCAGCAGTCTCAACTAATCTGGACAACTAAGATCTTGAAGACACTGAGCCACCAGGCAGCATACACCAGCTGATATAAGGCACCTGACACATATACAGTAGAGGACTGCCTGGTCTGGCCTCAGTGAGAGAAGATGAACCTAAGGCTTGAGAGACTTGAGGCCCCAGGGAGTAGGGAAGTCTGGTAGGGTGAGGGTCTGGGGTAGTGATATCCTCTTGGAGATAAGGAGGAGGTACTGAATGAGGAAAAATCAGAGGGCTGACTGGTAGGGTAGTGGGATAAAAACAGGACTGTAAAAAAAAAAAAAAAAAAAAAAAGATTAAAGAAAAAAAAGAAAAGTATCTGTTCAGGATGCCAAGATGAAATTCTCATACCAAGTTCTTAGCACAAAGGAGATTTAAATGACCCAGAAGAACAGAGGGGAGGGATAAAGGACAAAGACAGGGGATAGAGGACAAGGGAGAAGAAGGAGGGAACAAAGGAGAAGGGGGAAAAAGGGGACAAAGAAGGGGGATAAGTGATATTTGCCCTGGAGGTTGGGGGGGGGGCATGATGGCAGCCTCTGATGAGAGATGAGACAGACACTACACATAGGAAAATGGTGGTTTACAAATGTAACATGGGAAACAAAACACCCTGTTAGCATGAGGTGTTTAAAGTAAATTGGGTGTTTAATGTTAATTAGGTGGAAAAGGGGCTTTTGATTGTTGGACTTCAATACTTTGACAGCTGGAACTTCACAATCAGCTTCAAGAGGAGGGATTGGCCATGAAAGGCAATAAACCTTGAGGGCTGGCTTTACAAATGTAATACAGTGGGTTTTTGTTTGTTTGTTTGGTTAGTTTGTTTGTTTTGTTTCTTAGGAAGGCAAAGGGAATTGGGGCAAAGGTCAAGGCATTCCAGAGTCATGCTGTCCACACTCAAGCAGTGCTGACTCCCTTCAATGTTTGCTTACATAACTATCTTTAAGTTAAACGTTTTTCAGGTCTACTGGGATTCTTTAACAACTTTCTTTTATCTCTCCATATTCAGGTAGCTTGAAGCCATTGTCTTTGTTGCTTCGTTTTCATAATTTGTATTTATTCTTGGAGAGTTTTGTGTGATATATTTTGATTACATTCATTCCTCTTTATCCTGCTTCCTCCAAGATCCAATCTGCCTCCCTACCAAACAAATTTGCTTTCTTACAAACAATCAAACAAAAACCAGACCAACCAGTTAAATAAACAAAACCCATCAAGTCCATTTTTTTGCTACCCAAATACTCTTATGTGTGAGATCTATTGTGGAATACTTTAACTTAACAAGTATCACATCACTGAAGAAAACTTGCTTCTGTGGGCAATTGTCTATTAGTTGTCAAAACCTCCTCTGCTGGGAATGACATTTTGTACCTAAGTATGCTGGAATGTTGTCTCATTCAGGCTTACAGAAGTCTTGTGCACACAGTTAAACTGCCATGAGCTTATATGTACAACTACCCTGTTGTATCAAAACAAGAGCAACAACAACAACAACAAATAATCAATTAATAAAAAATACCCTAAAAACTAACAACAATAACTCTTAAAATCTTTGTACCCTTAGTGACGGCCCTGGAGCATTTGTAGGGAATATCATATGAATGCTTCATGGATGGGATTCTATTGTGGCAAGGCCCATGGAAATCCCTTCTCGCTTGGCAAGGACCTGTGGTAATTTTGGTGGCCTCTATGCATATTACCCAGATCCCATGTGTTACAAGTTCTCCTTGCTTTTGCTGTGTTGTCTATACTCACAGCAACATGTGTTCACTTTTCAGTCATTGGCAAGGCTGGAATCAGGCAGGCTGAAAGCCCTGTGGATTATTCTACATTTTTCCCAACTCTCTTTTGAGGGGTAAACCCTCTTCTTCTCTTTTTGCCTCTCTGTATCCTCTAGATGTGACCAATCATCCTTGGTATTTTGGGACATGTAATCATGTCTCTACAGTCACATTGAGTAAGCCTGTGGCAGTTGTGAAGTGTGGTGGGTCCAGCTTGCAAAACTGTTCTAAAGAAGGTATATCTGATTGACAGAGACCTGAAATAAGGAAGCTATGTCTGATTAACAGAGACTTAGAAAATAGGAAAGTTATGTCTGATTAATAGAGAATTAAAAATGATTTTTAAAAAGATATCAGAAATTGATAGGTACATATCAAGAAAAGTTGCTTGGTACAATGAACACATCTCTGTCTGCAATTAAAAGCATATTATGACTGAGGGTTCTATCTGATGGCTGGACTTAAATGCACAAATATTTAATTCTGTCTCTTACCTTACATAACTATGTAACTGCATTTGTTATCAGCTGGGTATGTGCTCATGTCTACAGCTCATGCCTGGCTAGACATTTATTTTTGGCTTGCTGAAATTGTTCCTTGTAATACAAAATAAGGTTAGGAGATTATTGACTCAACAGCAGAGGGGAAGGAGGAAGGGGAATTATTGGGGCCTTTTTATAATTTAATGCTGATGTTATGATTTCTTTCAATGAAATAATATGTGATATCATTTATGGGACAAGCAGGATTGTAATTGTATAAATAAAGACATCTCTTGCTATTCAAGGTCATTTGTTTGGAAGTCAACATGTGGTCAGTGTCTTCACTTTTGTGGACTCTCCTTCCCTGATTCAAGACCTAAACCATACAGTTCCACACAGTTCTCTGTGCTTTCAACACACACACACACACACACACACACACACACTTTTTTCTATGGACTATATTGGCCATTATCACTTATATAGTCACATTTTAGGCTAATGCCTAAAGTCCAGTTGGAAAGTCTCCCACAGCATTAACATTGTGCTAGTATTGATATTGTACTAGTATTGTATCAGGGTCATGCCTTAACAGTATTGTAGAGGGTCGTGTGTGTGTGTGTGTGTGTGTGTGTGTGTGTGTGACTTTAGACTTCTTAGTATCTTCACTTTGACCAGTTGTGGGTCACTGTGTTAATTTTGCTGCAAGAAGTTTATGCACAAATGAGAGAGAGCTGTACTGAGATAATGTACTGATCTATTGGTTTGGCAGTAAGTCATTAAGTCTTCGTTTAATACTATGAATATCCAGAAAACTAATAGTAGCCTTGTCTATCATATTTTAGGTTTGTCTTAATTAGGGATTTACTGCTGTGAACAGACACCATGACCAAGGCAAGTCTTATAAATGTCAACATTTAATTTGGGCTGGCTTACAGGTTCAAAGGTTCAGTCTATTATCATCAAGGCAGGATCATGGCAGCATCCTGGCAGGCATGGTGCAGAGCTAAGACTTCTACATCTTCATCTGAAGGCTGCTAGTGGACGATTGACTTCTAAGTAGCTAGGGTAAGGGTCTTAAGCCCATGCCCACTGTAACACACCTACTCTAACAAGGCCACACCTCCTAATATGACCAGTTCCTGGGCCAAGCATATACAAACCATCACAAGGCTCATGTTTAATACCTAATTGTAAAATGTTTGTTTTTTCCTATGATATTGTATGAGTATCATACCAGGGGTATATCTTATTTGTAGCTTACCCAGGTTACTACTGGTAAGACTGATGATCATTTTACATTTCTCCTCCAGTAGAATTCACAGTGCTTTCTAGAACTAATTGGCATGATGCTTCTGTGTAGTCACCTAGTTAATGTCTCCAGTATGTGATATATTCAGCAATAGGGTTTTATTTTCAAATTCTGAGAGGTAACAAAGAATATTGGCAATAGACTCTAATGCTTGTAGTCTATGGTACCCGAATAGCTAACAATTCCAAAGAGGTAACACATTCCCAATACCAGGTTTTTTGAACATGTTAGCAGTGTTTAATAGAGGCTTTGCCCCTAATTACAGGATATGGCCATTTAAACTCTTTTCATATTAGCATATAATTTAGGAAGCATTTTAAAATTGTAGGTTTCCATGTTTTCTTTTCAAATGGGGTTCACTATTAGTTATCCCACTTATGACTGTTTTAAAATTCATTCTCTATAACACCTAGAACCTACATGGATACATCTGCCCTACATGTTCATCTCAGATGGACTTTTCTCTATTCTTCCTATGGTGTGCTGTTTACAGTAAGTGATAAAGTCTTTATAAAGCCTGAATTATGTTTCTCTAAGATTCTATTCTTTTTATTTTTAAATACTCCAGTGTATTTAAAATATTTTAGGTTTTATATTTAGGAAGGGTAGTATGCAGGGCCTGGTGTGGCCTTGGTGTGGACAAAGTGATATGATTCCTGCCCCAGTGTGAACTGCTATGATATTGATGACTGCTGTGGATTTAGAACTTGTTTGTGTAATAATGTACATATTTTCTGGAACCAGTACTAGCAGTGGAAGACTCCTTTGGAGAAGTATCCTACCTGTTAATACTAATGACTTCATGATAATTAGAAACAGCAGGAGTTGAGGAGTAGAGGAAGTAGCTGTGTCTCATCAAAATGATCCACATTGCTAATTTTAAATACAATATTTTACTTTATTTTTTCAGTTTTAAATTAACAACTAATAATTTGGAAGTTCAGCAGACTTTGTGATTTCCCTACACCCCTTTCCCCCCCCCCCCCCCCCCCCACCACAGACAAATTCTTCAGGACAACATGTAAGGCTATTGAAAAGAGCTCTAAATATATGAGTTTGCAAATATATAATTTCTCAACTATACAAAAAACAAGGATGCAATATGAATTATGAAAGGGGCTTCATGAAGCTAAAGGAAAAAAGCAGCTATACTGTGTACCAACTTGTTAGAAAATCAAAATCACTAGGAAGAAGATAAAAGATTTAAGAAGTGGTAATCGCAGGAGATCCCATCCAGCTAAGATTTACTTTGTTTACACTTACAAAGGCAGATAGAATCCCGAGTTCAGGATCAGCCTAGAACAGAGCAAGACTAAGGTCAGGCATGGTGGAAATGGTAATTTCAGCGCAGGGTCCCACCCAGCTAGCTTATTGCCTGTGATAACAGGAGCAAGCAGATCTCTGATTTTTTTTTTTTTTCACTGTTCAAAGAAAATGTGAATGCTGGGTCTTATGAGATATTTAGGGATGCTGTATAATAAAAGTTTACTTTTCTATGCTAGAAAAGTTTACTTACTATGCTACTGTAGCTGACCTGCTGATCTGTGATTCTGTGGCCAGAAACTGCAGTTTCTGGCACTTAGCACCTCAGCCCCAAAACAGCAAAGGATTAAGTAAATAGCCTTTGTACTCTTTCAGCAGGAACTGCTGGGCCTAACTTATACCTGCTAGCTTGAGGTCCCAGGAAGAAAAAACACTTACAGAAAGTATTATAGAGTTTATTACTAAGAGTATAACATTTCCTATGAAAGCTATCTAAGGGGAAAATTGGAAAGGTCCTAAGTGGGGAAAAGGAAAAAATTCTAATAAGGGAAAAGTTTTAAGGGAAAGAATTCTGGCAGGGGAAAAGGAAAGGAAGGGAGGAATGGCTTCTAATGAACCTCTCTGTCTTTGTCTTCAGTACTTATATATCTTTCAGAATACATGGTCACATGTTACAAAGTTCATCACAAGTTCACATCAAAAATCAAATCATAAATTAAAATAGAAGTTTATAACAGAGAATGTTTACATGCATATCCATTAGGAGTAATTATTTGGCTAAACATCCATCATCCATCATGTCTAGCTCTACAGGTTCACTGAATGTTTAAAACTATAAATAAGAAATTAGTGAAGTTTTGTATAGATAAACCCAGACAACATTTTATCTTCTGTCCTAGCACCTATAATAAATTGTTAGTTCCCTTTTAGTGACCTTTGGTTAATTGTTTTACAACCTCTTGGAATGTGCTCTGAGTAGGAGAAAGTTGTCACTATCTAAGAGCAATTAACTGATGACACTTGGGAGACTGGCAGAGTTCTCATTGCAGTTTTGATTGTCAGAAAGGGACCTAATATCAGTCCCATTATAAAAGAGCTTAATAATTATTGATATAATTTTAGGAATTCTTATAAGGTCATCATCAAGACTTAAGAACTCATCTATTTGTCTATAAAGCATCACTACAAGACATTATATCTTCGTGGATCTTCAGAGATCTGCTCCAAAGTGGTGTGCTAATGCTTAGTGATTGTTACATATGTTTAATAATAATAATAATAATAATAATAATAATAATAATAATAGTAAAAGCATATTAATAGCAGGAATCTTTCCTAAAATAAGTCCCTTACAGCCTTGCTGAATAAGGGCTCACTTGTTGCAGATTATATAATAATCCAAGGCAAGCCATTTCAGGATGATCAAGTGCTAATTATTAGCTTGTCCCATTATGGCTCTTGACATGTGTAGTTGCTGTTTCCTTAGAATTAAGGGTATGGGTTTTTGGAATGCTGATACATAGGACAATCAAGTGGAAACCTCAAGTAAATGACTGAATTGATATGTAAATAAAACCTGAGCTTTTGTTCTGTTTGAGCTGAGCTAGCAGAACAAGATACCAGTTCTTCAGAATTTTCTGTAGAGAGAGCTGTGCTGTCTGGAGATGTCTGGAGAGGGAAAACTGTTCTTCAATAATTTTTTCTAGCAGCATTTCTGACTCGATTGGAGGATTCAATGAATTTTTCCTACAGCAGCTTTTCTGACTTTGGTCAGAAAACCCATGAGCTATCCAAATAGCTTTTACATAATTTTTACTAGAAAAGCAAGAAAAAAGCTGTTTGGAGTAGAGCAGAATACACAGAAAGATTTACCATCTCAGCAGAACCTAGGCTGTCAGCTTAGATCCAATGTTTTACTTCAAATAGTTTCTTTTCACAGCTCCCAAACACCCCTTCTTTCAGGAACACCTCACCAAGCCAAAGCTGGCCCTTGGCAGTAGTGGGCTTGGGTAATGAAAGCAAGGTTAAATAATAGTCCAACAACTACTTATAAGTTCTTGTGTTCCATAACACATTAAGATGATAGTCATTCATGATATTAATTATATATTTCATGAAGGCTTCTGAATTAAGGTCCCATGAAGACTCTGAAATAAAAGATAAGGTTATAAAAATGCTAATTATCATGACTTTGACCATTGATGCAGCATGTGTGTATTAAAATATCTCGCTGAACTCTCTGACAATGCACAATTATTAGTTACCAAGTAAGAAAACAATCAAGAATACATTTATCCTCATTATTTACTTAGATAATTAATTTCTGATGTAATTCACTAGACTGTTATAAAAAGTTGTTATAGTTAGAGATTACATTGAGATCTGTATCAGATAGTTACATGTGTCTAAGCTCCAACCGTTCTCTATGCTTAGACCTTATCAGCTATGATTGTGTGAAAACAATGAGAGCCACACTTTTTTACAGTTATAAGATGATGTAATTATAAAAAGTCTCTGAAAACTAATAAATAATTTATAGAAACAGGGAAGAGTAATATTTTCAGTTAAATATTCTTTCTATGAGTGAGATATTCTTTGAGTTTCAAAAAATTATCCTATCAATATATACTAACAGGAATTATTAATGAAAACTATAAAGTTTATTTGATCCTATTTTGAAAGTTCTATTTTATGATGAAAATGTCACTTACTAAGTTTCCATTTTAAAATTCTTATCATATTCAATCTACTTCTCACAACAAACCAATGTAACAGTATTTTCACTTTTTATTCACTTGTGAGAATGAGAAACTAGGCTTAATTTTTCATATGTTCGTCTAAAAGAAGAGTTAGAGTGATTAAACCACTATTAGGATTGCTATTTCATGATTACAAAGCTAAGAAAATAATGTTGTGTGTAGTTTTGAGGAGTAAAGCCGGCACCCCAGTCTTCACAGAAAAGTGCTTTATCACAGAACCAGAGTCTCATCCTAGATCAATAGACTGGTTCTATTACACACCCACCTTAAAGTTAAAATAAGAGCAATTGACAATCATTTCTTCAACTTTTCAAGTTTCTTTTTTTTTTCTTAAACTCATTGGGAAAATATTTTAAATGAAATAGCTTCTGATTTAAAAACATAAACTATTTCAAAACTTCATTCTTGGGCTGTACTAAGGGTAGATTCTTTGAAAGTGGTGCTGGGTTCAATCTCTGTTTTTAGATTTTTTTCATTTGAAAAAAATTAATATAGCTAATTAATTCATTTTGAGTGAATCACAGATATGTCATTGGACAGAATGGACTACAAATTTCTAAAATACAAAGGTAATTATAGGTCATGGATTTTTCTGTTAATCATTGATGAAGTTGCACAGTCACCCTGAAATTACTCTTCAGGTGGATATATTATCAAAGAGTTTTAAAAATAACATTTTACTTTATTTTTCCCAGTTTTAAATTAGCAATGAATAATTTTGAAGTTTGGTAGACTTTTTGATTCCCCTACACCTTCCCCATCCCCCAACACAGACAGAGTCTCGCTCTATTTTCAAATACTGATTTCTCTACTGTCTTTTTTTTTCCTGATCTTTCATTGTAAAGATCTTATTTTCAATTACCTTTCCCATGGCCTGAGTATCTGTTTGTATATGTCTAGATGTGTACAGATGTTTTTTAACACATCGAACAAAGTTGCACTTATGTCTCTATTGCTTGTTTCCATTATTTGCTTCCATTCCCTTATGACAGGTATATCAAGTTTTAGAAACCATTTCAAATCCTGAACATTTTATGTCTCTGGAACATGAAGATATAAATGTAAAAATATCTTACATTGATTTATTTAATTTTCTATGTCATCTTTTATGGAAAACATGGTTGGAATTAGAAACACTTTTCTATTGGTTAATGAGGAAGAAGAGACAGATAAAAAATCTGGTTCTATTCAATTTAACATGTAATTTAATACAATAAATAAACAATATTAAAAGTTCACTAATCACACAACTGTGGTATACAAAGTACTTTTTCTGTAAGTTTTGGTTGTGTAGATTTTATTAGCAATTCTAACCCAAATTATTTACTGAAACAGAAGAGGAAATGTGGATCATTTCTAGAGTAGTGGGATCTCTTCAACTTGTTAAGGAAAAAAAAAATGTAGTTTATAAAGCCTGTGATGACTTTACTTCTTTTTCATCGAGTTTAGACTATCGTAAGAATAGCATCTTGTTTGAAGGAGTTCTTCAATCAGGAACAAGAGAAAGAATAGGGAGTTCCCCTTTGATGCTTTTGTCAGTAATTACCCCTGGTAAGTGATGAGGAGAAACCTGAAGACTTCACCAGAAATGGACATTAAGAGAAGAAAAAAAATGGATACCTGTTGAACAGGAGTTTTACCAGTTTTGATAAATATCGCTTTTCTTATCCAAGATGTATGTTTGTATATGGTTGTGGTATAACTTACAGTAAACCTTGTCAAATTTAAATATTAAGGTGAAAAAGATGACCCAGCATAAGATTTGAGATAAGGTACCAGGATATTACTAGAAAACCAGAATCACCACCACCACCACCACCACCACCACCAACAACAACAACAACAACAACAACAACAAAACAGAGAAAAATGTAATAGCCAAATTTTTGTACAAAGGTGTGGCAACTTTTAAAAGTTGGGGACTACAAACTAAGAAGGAAGAATTTTGATGCACAAGTAGAAAGAATATTGATGCACAAGTTCTATGAATTAACCTACACTGTATTTAATAATGACATAAAAAACTATGCCTAGGAATTTTTATAGACATTGATCAGAAGCATTTTTAGCATATTTAATTATATATTTTAATTGAATAGATACTTAATGAGTTATATGCTATAGAATACTTTTCCTAGGTAGTTAAATAAACCATGGATGCAATGACAAATTGAATTAGAATACTTCCTCTATTTTTCTAGTAACAGTTAACCAATGCCTCCAAGTCCATTTTTTGTGGGTTTTTTTGGCTATCAAATACTAATCTTTCCAAATTTTTCCTTTCTTATATAGTGACAGTAGTAGAATGTCTGTCAGACTGTATTTAATTAAGTTCAGATTCTTTGTTTATTCTCTACATAATTATTTCAACCAATATTTCTTAATTTATATTCAGAAGATGAGAGAGGAGTATAATTTTTGTCAATTGTTTCTTTTTTTAATCAATAAGAAATATTAAGAACTCAGAAATCTGTATGTTATAGCATATAGAGCTACAATATTCAGGTATGATAATATTTGTGTCTGGATTTATTCAGTCATAATTTTAACATGCCATAACTTTTTCATGGCATTTTTAACTTCTGCATTCCTTAATGTATAGATAATTGGGTTGAGAAATGGTGTTCCAATGGTATAAAATACTGCTACCATCTTGTCCATAGGAAAAGTAGTTGGTGGTCGTGCATATATAAATATGCAGGGCCCAAAGAATAAAATAACTACTATTATATGAGATGTGCAGGTAGAAAGTGCCTTTTTTCTCCCTTCTGCACTGTGGTTTCGCAAAGAGTGTAAGATGACAAAATATGAGATAATCAAAATTATAAAACTGCTTGAGCAAATTGCACCACTGTTAGACACTAACAGCAGATTTATCATATATGTGTCCATGCAGGCAAGTTTCAACAAGGGCTGTAAATCACAGCAATAATGGTCAATCAGATTGGGCCCACAGAAGGGCAGTCTCAATGCCAAAACAATCTGAGCAGTAGAATGTATAAAAGACCCTATCCAGGCCATAATAATCAAGATGACACAGACCTGCCGGCTCATGATGACTGGGTAACGCAAGGGTTTACAGATGGCCACATAGCGGTCAACAGCCATGAGAATGAGGACAAAGATCTCCATGCAGCCAAATAAATGGAGAGCAAAGACTTGTGTCATGCATTCATTGTAGGAAATGATGTTCTTTTTAGAGATGGCATCCACAATGAGTCTTGGGGCTGTGGATGTTGAAAAGCAGGAATCAGCAAAGGACAAATAAAACAGGAAGAAGTACATGGGACTGCCAAGTGTCTTGCTGAACTTGATTGTCACAATAATGAGTGTATTCCCCACTACAGTCCCCATATAGAAAATTAAGAATATTATAAACACCATTTTCTGCTTCAGGGAATCCTGTGTCAATCCTAGTAGTATAAACTCAGTGACAGTGCTATTTTGCTGCATTGTGCTAGTTCATGAGAGAAGCCCACATGCCAGAAAGAATCTGAAAAAGAAAAAAATAGTATGAAATGCATGCTAAATTTGGAAGTTCAATAAGATCTTATCTTTCCAGTGAGTTATCACTTACCATTCTCTTGGCTTAATTTATTCAGAAAGTATCAGTTTAATGCTTACTAAATAGACTTCACATTCAAATAATTAAAAAGCCAATGATGTTGTGAAGTAAGAATTACTTTTAGTAATGAAATTTGAGTAGGTAACTTTCTGAACAAAATGTGTTAGTATAATGCACTATCTGTTTATGTTTAATATGTTGAAACTTTCAAAAGTGTTTTTCATGTTTACATGCTCTCATTTTATTTGAACCACATATTTGCACAAGAAGACACATGCTATGTGTCTTGAACATTCATGTAATGATTTTCAAATATATGAGACTGCCAAATGAGAAATAATAAACATAAAATTCTATTTTTGAAGAGCACCCCTGTCTGGTTAATATACACAGTAAAAATGACTAAATTATCTTCCTCAATCTAGCCTATTCTGCTTAAATAGAACTCAACATTTTATAGCTGTTAGTATTTCCAGATTTTTTTTATCAGAAACACAGGTGTCAACGCTCAGGAAAAAAAGAGACAATGTCTGAAATAAATCATAATCTTACTTATTTTTCAGACGTAAAGAGACATTGGTATTTCATTCTGTTGCTGAACTTTTGGTGAAATTATTAAGTGCTTATAAATAATATTATGAGTATTTCATACACTGACACACAAAGAGACACAAGGACACACACACACACATGTATATGTTTATTTGGATAAAATATAATTGTTCTAATTGACTCATAACATGTGTATTCTAGTGGTAGCACAGTCAAAACTAAATTTATCAAAATAGTAAATGTATTTATTAATTAAGTATATATAATCTTATTTTAAAAGGCATTTTTATTGTGAAAACATATATAATGTATGTAATTAATTCTATTCATATGTTCTAATTCTGGCTAAGGGTGCTTAATATAATAATGCTATCTTTTATCCACTATTGGTTATAAATATGTGAGAACAGTAAGGTCACATTTGCTTGTGATGTGCGAACAAATGTCATGTCTGTGATGTGTAAACAAGGCTAAAACATCACTGTGACACAGACAGCAAATAATCACTTACCCTATGCATAGCAACTCACAGGAACAGACAATCTGTGCAACCTTTCAGCAACAGAGGTAAGAAAAATCTTGAAAGTCAAAAGGTAGTACTGCACTAAAATAAACCTATGAAGACTTACCTTAGGAGATTGTTGGTCACATTGGCTTGTCACTGGGGCATCATGGATATTGGATTGTACATAGGAAGTATTGTGACATTTTTAAGGTGAAATGAATTTCTGGAAATATAGTCAAATGACTCAGCTATAAAGATAGTTCTGAAACTGAGTATGCTTTAAATACTTGTACACAGTTACCCCGTGGACATTAACTAAAGACTCACTTACTTTGTTGGATGTATTCCAACAGTACTCTTTATGAAGTCTCTTAGCAAACAAAAATCACTTTAAGGTTGAAGTAAGTAAAACAAATATTATCACTATGTTTTTCTACTTTGAAAACAATCACAAGTACAAATAATGGCTTACATGCTGACATGAAGAAACTTCATAGGATTAACCAATACCATATAAACACAAATTAATTGTGTATGGTATTTTATACTGAGATGCCATTGAGAAAAAATGCATATTTCTATCATGCTACATTCATGTCAAAATCATAACCTTTCATAAGGAATTTTCTGGAAGACACAAAATAGATGTTATTTTTAATATCTCTAATTTTCTGATATCATCAACTTAAACTTACTTAACAGTGCCAATTTCCAGTGGTTTCTATCATACTTAACAGTGCCTTTCTAGTGTTTGATTTTTATTTCATCATTTTAGATTGTAAAGCCCTCCTTCAATAATGTTTGTAAATGTTTTGTCCTTCAAAGTACATATTTGACACCAGACATGACATTAGTATGACTAATAATGTTTTGGTATAAAATATGATTATTTTATTACAAATCTTACTGGTTTGGTAATAGATTATGTAAGATTAAATATAATAAGAAAAATACTACAACATTGAGATGCAATCTAAGTGTATAGCATATTTATCAGATTCCTCATAGTCACAGATAATTGAATAAATAACTGAATAAAATAGGGATACAGAGAAAGCTCCACAGGACACGATTTTGGAATAATTTATGAATGTGCTCACCAAGAATTATAGCATAATTATCTACCTTAGCTCATGTGATCTGACCAAAGAGAGTTCTCTTTAAAGTTATAGAAGGAAAGGGATGATGGGGGTCATTACACAGGAGGAATAGGATAAATGCTAATTTTCTCAAATGGTAAGCATTAACAAAATTCAAATGTCTAGGTCTGACACCTAGACACTTTTTAGGTGGTGGTTGAGTTTCTGTGAGCCCCCATGGATCCAAGTTAGTTGACTCTGAAAGTCTTCATGTGATGCCCTTCCAGATCTATCAATCCTACTTCCCACCTTTCCACAGGACTCTTGAACTCTACCTGATGTTTGGTTGTGTGTCTCGGCCTACCTCTGTTTCCATCCAGTGCTAAATGAAGCCTCATGGGATTCAGTTAGGCTTGATTCTTATCTGCACGCAGGCAGAGTATCATTAATGTGTCAGATGTGAAGCTTGGTCTTCAGGTGGATCTCCTAACAGTTGGATCAGGGGCTGTCTCTGATTCTGTATCCTGCCATTGGACCTCTTACCCTATCTGGGCTGACTGCACTGGCCTCAGAAGGAGAGGATGCACTTAGTCCTGCTGTGACTAGATATCCCAGGGCCTGGCTAGTGCACAAGGGGGAAGGAGGGAGGGATCTGGGAGGGAAAGTGGACTGGGCAAAGAAGGGGTAGAGAATAGGGACACCTGATTTGCTATTGGATGAGGGAAAAGGACTGAAGCCGGGAAGGCTAGCAGAAAGAATGGAAATAGGCAACTTCAAGAGGTAGGAGGTTGGGGGTGGGGGAGGGACCCTCCAGAATGTACTAGAGACTTGAGAGGTGAAAGATTTTCAGGACTCAAAAGGAGGGACCCTAGATGAAATGCCATACAGTTGAGAGAGGGAACATATAGAACCCGACTCCAGCAGAAAGACAGGGCATTATAGGAGGGATGGGGTTGCCATCCCACAGTCAAAACTCTGACCCATAATTGCTTCTGTCTGAAAGAACTGCACAGATGGAAATAGAGAGGAGCCTGAGGAAAAGAAGGTCCAGCTACAGGCCCAAATTGGGATCCAGCTCAAGGGGAGTTCCCAAGGCCTGACACTAATACTGAGGATATGGTGTGCTCATGAAAAAAAGGTCCTATCATGACTACTCTCTAAACAACCCAACAAGCAGCTGAAAAAGCCAGATGCAGATATTTGCACCCAACCAATGGACAGAAGCTGCTGACCCTTTGGTAGAATTAGGGAAACACTGGAAGAAGCTGAAAAGGAGGGCAACTCTGTAGGAAGACCAGCAGTCTCAATTAACCTGGACCCCTGAGATCTCTCAAACACTGGACCACCAACTAGGCAACATACACCAGCTAATATGAGGCCTCCAACACATATATAGCAGAGAACTAGTATCTGGGCTGGGTTAAGTCAGAGATGATGCACCTAACCCTCAAGAGACTGGAGGCCCCAGGAAGTTTAGATGTCTGGTGGGGTTAGTGGGGACATCCTCGTGGATACAGGGAGCAAGGATGAGTTATGGGTTGTGGAATAGTCGGAGGGTGGACCAGAAGGGGAATAAAATCTAGAGTATAAATAAATAAATAAAAAATAAATAAAAAAATAAATAAATGATTAAATAAAAAAATAAAAGCCATGTACCCATTGATCAGACATGATGAAAACAGTACTGTGATTCTTTTTTATTTCAACCCAAATCAATAATTCTAAATTGATCTTGAGAAAAATACCTAATAAGATCACTTGAAGATGTCAAGCTTGCAATCTTAAAAATACAACCCTGCAGAGAATTTATATGCCAGGGTGGGGAGATACCAGGGTAGGGGGTGGACACCCTTTCAGAAGAGAAGTGGAAGAATTCATATGGGGAGGAACTGTGAGTGGGGGTGAACAGGAGGGAGACAGTGACCAGTACGTAAAATGGAAAAAAATAGCAAAAAGAATATTATTAGAAAAAAAACAAGGAAAATATGTCACTGTTAAGACATGCTGAAGTAATGTGATGACTAAGTCTATGGTTATATAGAATCAGAATTTCACATCAGTGGAGAATCAGAACTATAGTCAAAACTTAAGAAATTTGAATGTAGTAATGTTGAGAGGCCACATACAAATCGATGAAAATGCTTTGTATTTGTTTTACATCTTTACTATAGGGCAGGTGAGACAGAAAGCAGAGTTTCAAGAAATCTTCCACATACTGAACCTTCAAGTATAGGCTGTACCATGTTTTTTCTCTGTAAGAATGCGGAGCCAGGGTAAATAGAAATATCATTAATTTATTTCCTCACAGAGATCCTGAGAAACATTCACCTGCTGAGGATACAAGACCCAGGTAACAAAAAACTAAATAATTTAATAATGAAAAAGATAACTTAAAAGTCACACTTATTCCCATTTATCAAATGAGTACTTAAAGAAAATGGAAGTAATGTAAATCTCAAATAGAAACATGAAAACATTCCCAACATCACCCAAAATAAGAAGAATGTGAATTAAAAATTATAAGGAGACACCACTTTATCACAATTATAATGGTTTCCATCAATAATGCTAAAGATAATAAACTCTGATAAAAAAATAAAGACATGTCAATCCTTGTACATTTACATTGACAGAATGTAAATTAATTTAGACATTAAGGAGAACATTTTGGGGTTTCATCAAAAACAACAACATCACAACAACAAAAAACAAAACAAACAAACAAAAAACAAACAAACAAAAAAACAAATATAGAAATGCCCATGATCCTGCTGGAAACATGTGCTTAACAAAAATATATCAGTATGCCATAATAGCAACATTACCATGATCATTCTATCTTTATTAACAACACCCAATATATGGAACCAACCATCCTTTCCATCAGTAGTATTATAATTTGTGTGCCATTGTTGTCAAAAACTCTATGACTCTATGTCAAAACAAACCTGGGGAAGAAAGAGTTTATTTGGCTTAGAGATTAAATTTACGTCATTGAGAGAAGCCAAGACATGAATTGGAGACAAGAGCTGAGAAGAAAAAGAAAAGAAAACAAACAACAACAAATGCTGGTGGTTGCGGGAGATGCTTTCTGGCTTGGGCTTTCATTGATTACAAATCCAATAAAGTTGACAGCCAACATTTGTGTCACTGATGGAAAATTACATACAGAAAGTCTGGCTTAGATAGGCAATGGAATGACATTCAAACATAAATCAGAAGGAAAATTTATCATTTACAACAACATGGAGAAAGCTGGGGAACATTGTTCTAAGTAGGATGAGCTGGACACAGACTTAGAAATGGTGCAATTTCAGCCATACTTACACCTAAGATGAATTCACAGCAGTGTTGGTTTTTAAAATATAAGTGGTACAGAGCAGACAGGTATTGGTCAAAAGACAAAATTAGATATGAGTAATAACTTGAGATTTATTATACTAATGTTTTCTATAGAAAATAACAGTAATATTTCAAAATTTTCAAAGATTACCTAAAATATGTGAGATGATGAGTTAGGTAGCCATTTTAATTTAATCATGATTGTTTCTTATCTTTCTATTTATCTATTATCTATCTTTTTGTATATCTAAGATATATTTAGATGAGATATATTTATTATAATGTTTTTTATGCCTCTGTCACAAAATCATCTTTTTAGCTTATATGTATATATAATTTTAATTAATTAGAAAATAAAATATCTTTATCAGAATAAAGAAAAATAAGATTAATATTTCATATGTATTCTATTTTATATGTTGATAAAGACAGGAGCTTAAGTAGTTGTAAGATGAATTAAGAATTCAAAAATTTTCAATAGAGATTCAATAAAGTCACTTCTATTTGATTCTCACTGGAATATTGAGAAATCCCTTATATTGGTACTGAGTCATCATATGTGTTCTGAAATCCATTTTCACAAAATATTTTGAGAGACTAATATTTCCCTCTGCATTATCAGATGGAATATATAACACTGATAATGTTATATGCAGGAGTCTGGAGAGAGTCATATTGTAATGCTGCCCTATTCTCTCAATTGGGGGTCCTATCCTCTCAGAGAAGGGGAAGGGGGTTAGGGAAGAGACTCTGTAAGGGAGAGAGGCAGCGTTTGGTATAGAAACACATTTTTAAAAATAAATCTAAGGTAGCTACATAAGAAAATTTCTTCAATTTATCTTCTTATATTGTGGTAAAGATGGTGGTATCTACTTATAATTAAAAGTATTAATAAAGGAAATGCGACTAACATAAAACCTAAAAGACATCTAGTATCCATATTTGTTATTATTCTACCATTCTCAGTAAAGTGACTAAGGACATGCTATAAAAATGAATGAACATGAAAATATTTCCACTTATGAAAGTGTCAACATCTTTTCAACAAAGTGTCAATGTCATTTCAACATAATTATTTTAATCTTCTTGAATATAAGCATAATTGATTGAAGTTCCCAGATAAGATGGCAGTTCTGTTTCTAGATTTTAGAAGAAGGTATGGGGTGTTTACTATGAAGATTGTACTGGCTACATCCTAGATTTTAAAATGGTTTATACATTTTCAACTATCATCTGTCATCTTCTATGTGCCTATTCATCATGTATATGCCTATTTATCATCTTTCTTATCTTTATCATAATTTTATATTTTAACTCATAACCATGTACAATTTTAATTGTTCATAAAAAGAAAGAAATGTTTTTGAGTAAATCGAGATATGACAGGAAATTTACATAAACTTTATTTCACATATTGACAAAATAGAAGGTTACAAATAGATTCATAGCCCAATGATAATTCAGATATTTTCCATTAGACATGATCTAAAATGAGCATTACAAATTACGTTAACTTTTTACAGATTCATCACAGATATTCTGAAACCCAACTCCACACAGGAAGTTTACAAATGTTTCTTTTGCTTTCCCAGGAGGAGTATTCAGCACTAATGATGTAAAATACAGGAGTCTGGGGAAAGTGATTTTTCTAATGTGTCCCCTTAATTTCAATTAAGAAACATTAGCCAGATAGTATGAAATAATTAGTTTTTTATTTGTCTCTTTAGATTTGGTAGAAAACTGATGGTACAAAATTACAAGTTATACTAATTTAGTACACAGATTAAATTTTTTTATAATTATCAAAATGGGTTTTCAATTGTTTTACCTTTAGTTTTTATGTGTATAACTCTTTTGCCATCATATATGTCTATATATGACATGTTTGCCGTAACCATAGAGGCCACAGGATGCATTAAAACCTCTGGATCTGGAGTTACTGATTGTAGCCACCTGGTAGATGCCAGGGAGCAAGAATTTAAACATGAAATTTGGAGGATGTTTCCAATTCAAACTATAATAATACATTCCTGATAACCATAGGTTATGAACTTCTTGGGATACAAAGAAAAAAAATGTGCTTAGTTGAACTTTAAGAGTCCACAATATATATATAATGCACAAAAATACACCTTTCTTTTATGAAAAGAAGGAACAGGATGATAGAGACAAGGAACTTGTTCTACAGAGAAAATTAGAAAAAGAAAAACACAGAGTTCTGGCTTATATCACTCAATAAGTTGAAAAATAATACAACAGGAAACAATGAGTATTTGTAGGCATTGGTATGTTTCCATGTGTAACACAACACCTTCCATTGTAACTGGTGGTCTCAGCTCAGAAGGATTTATCCTACATTTTCTGAGGAAACTATAATGGCATTCTGTCAGGGCATGCTAATGCTAGACAATGCTAATTCTCCTTAGGGATTACTCCCACCACTATGATCAGTTTCTAGACCTAGAAGTGGACTTACATCTATTTTAAAGTTTGACCTGTAAGCAGGTTTACCTCTTTACAAAGGGCTGCGTGATTAGTCTAACTTAACCCGAAACATGTGTAATAATGATGAAACAACTACAGAATGTATCAGATCAACTGTGTTGATGCACACTTAATGGGATAATATGTAACACAGAGTGCTACAGCTCAGGCATTGATAGATGACTGTTAAAATGGGTGACAGCAACATGATCAAATGTATGTCCAGAGTGAGTGAGAAATACATAAGCAATTTAACACATATGAATAAATGTATAAACCAATGAAAGCAATAGAATGCATGTGAGTGGAGAGCATGGGAAAAGTTAGAGAACGAAGAGGAATAAAGGGAGGAAATGATGTACTCATAATTTTTTTTAAATTTTAAAACATAATTATAGGTGGGCAAGATGTCTCAGGGTGTAATGGTGCTTCCTAGCTATACTGGCAATTGGTTTTTGATCTCTGCAACTACACAAAAGAAAGAGACGTAGAAAGAGAGAGTTGACACCACAGAGTTGTCCTCTAGCTTCTACAAAAGTAGCAAAGTATGTATGAACAATGATGTCTTGCCTTCACACTAGTAAGAACAATAATAATATAAACAATAAATTTATCCAAAAAATTGAAAATAAAAATTAAGAAAGAAAGGATTTATGGTTATGGAAATTGGAATCATGGCATGATTTATCATTTAAATCCTACACCTAAACATGGGAGAGACTAGGGCATAATTTTATTCAAAACTATAAACAAATTCTTAAATGAGAAGATCAATGCCTTGAATAGTTATTTTATCATTACTCTCTTCAGTCTGCTTCTACAGTGGAAAAGTCACGTCATCAGTAAAAAAAATACCTATGTTAAGTTAGCAATGAGATTATGAGATTGCAAAGGGTCAATGGTGAGGACTTAACTTCCAAAGGTATTATTTGTGTAGTTACATAATAAAGAACATGAAAGAAGAATCCAGAATTTTCTGACCTGGAAAACCTTAAATTTAGCTCATGGAATCATAACTTTTCTAGAAGAGGTCAAATAGAATCAATGTATTCTTGGCATAAGTCAGAGGCAGTCTCTCTCCCTCTCCCTCTCCCTCTCCCTCTCCCTCTCCCTCTCCCTCTCCCTCTCCCTCTCCCTCTCCCTCTCCCTCTCCCTCTCCCTCTCCCTCTCCCTCTCCCTCTCCCTCTCCCTCTCCCTCTCCCTCTCCCTCTCCCTCTCCCTCTCCCTCTCCCTCTCCCTCTCCCTCTCCCTCTCCCTCCACCCCTCTGTGTGTGTGTGTGTGTGTGTGTGTGTGTGCGCGTGCACATGCGCACACAATGTGTATGTTTTGACCATAAAGCAGCCTAAGTTAGATTTTATTCCTGTGTTGGGGTTTCATTTCTGCTTTCTTTAGTTAAGACATGAGCAGCAGTTATTTGTTTCTTTGTTGAGTAAGTAATATTTAATATTGATTTCACCCAAACTGTCCATCCCATTCTTTCTCCAGTCCATCTGAAGACACATTACTGTTGCTTTATTTGTCATCTGACTGAATTTTTATACTAAACAATTTCCAAATGGCATTTTTCATCTGAGCATTTCTTAAGGTATAGATTAATGGATTCAGCATGGGAGTTACCATAGTATAAAACAAAGCAACTGCTTTATCAATGGGTAATGCACCTGCAGGTCTCATGTAAACAAATATGCAGGGCACAAAAAATAAAACCACTACTGTAATGTGAGAAACACAGGTAGAGAGGGCTTTGCGCCTTCCTTCAGCACTGTGGGTCCTTAGGGAGCGAAGGATGACCATGTAGGAGACAAGCAGTAGGAGGAAATTTAACAGACAGATGAAGCCACTGTTGGCAGCAACAAAAAGCCCAAGAATGTGGGTGTCAATACAGGCTAGATCAAGCAAAGGGTTCAGATCACACATAAAGTGGTCTATGACATTAGGGCCACAGAAAGGTAATCCAATAATGAAAAGAATTTGTATACCTCCATGAAGAAAGCCTCCAACCCATGATACTCCCAAAAGGATGTTACAAAGTCGTCTGTTCATGATGGTCGCATAATGTAGGGGTTTACAAATGGCTACATAGCGGTCATAAGCCATCACAGTAAGCAAGATGACTTCAGCTCCTCCAAAGAAATGTTCTGCAAAAACTTGGGTCATGCATCCATTGAATTTAATAGATTTCCTTTCATGGAGTGAATCAGCAATCAGTTTAGGTGTATTGACAGAGGAGTAGCAGGCATCAATAAAAGAGAGATAGGCCAGGAAGTAATACATTGGGGACCCCAACAGTTGGCTGTTTGTAATGGTGATTAGAATGAGCAAATTTCCCACCACAGAGAAGACATAGATAACTAAAAACACAACAAATATGATTTTCTGCATGTGTGGATTCTGTGTGAGCCCCAGGAGAACAAACTCGGTCACGTTGTTCCTAATTTCCATCTAGCTTATGAGACAGTCCATCATATTTCCTGGAAAAAAAAACTGATACAAATTCATGTTTATATAATTTCTGTATTCAGTTAATTAATGATGTATAATAACCCAGAAAGAGTTATAGAGTTGTCCTCTCAGTGTAGATAGCTGAACAGATTATCAACATAAGCAATGTTTGTTTATAAAAACACTAGGCAATCTCAAGTCTGCTTAGCAATTGAGATAACTGAGAGCCTAAAAGAAGTTCACATTATATGCATAGAGGCAGTTATATGCACAAGTGTAGTAAGGTGTGTAGTAGTTTAGTGCAGTAGCCATCAGTGTGAACTACTCTGCTTTTATTCATATTAAATGGACAACCAGAAATTTTAAATCATGATCTGAGTAGAAGAATAGAGCAGATTTGTGTAATAAAATTTCTTATATACTAGCATCATAAACCGAGCCTTGGCTTTGTTTGAAATAACCTGGCAACCATTGAGCAGTAGATGGTAGATATTTAGTCCCAATATTAGAATATTAATAGTAGCATCTTAAAATTACTTATAAAACTACCAATATTTTAAACTAAGTCAAAGTTTCATGTGCTAGACAATAATATAGATAATTTTAAAAAAGCAATAAGTTGCAACATAAACTGATGTGAAGTATTCAGCAGAAATAATGCTGTGGTTACAATAAGCGAACACATGTAAAAGAATCCATAATAATTAATAAGCCCATGTAAAAAGTCTTAAACAGTCTGTGACAAGTCTGTGTTTCTGCATTGGTTGTTACTAAGTGCTTTAAACCCAATGCTGACTTTTGTACTTTGTGTAACCTGTGTTGTTATTATTATTTATCAATTCAGAGAAAGGGAATATTATCTACTTATTTAAACAAAACATTAAGTAAAACCACTAAATAGTTTCTATTCCTAAGAACTTTTACAAAAAGTGTACTTGTTCAATTTTTCATATACACAAAACAAGTGGTTGTCATAATTACTCTACAAATTGTTATAAGTCCTACTATGTATTAAGATAACAGAGAAATTATTTTTCCTACCTCGGGTAAGCAGAAAAATTGTCAGTATTATAGTACTTTGCTTCTTTTAGTTATTTTTACTTCCCACATTTTAAAGTATTGTGCAATTTAAATTATTCAGTTGTATAACTAATACTACCATGTAACAGAGGTGTTGGTTCACAAGCTACTTTAGATAGGATTTAACGATTTACTTACTTGAATACCATTTATGTAATAACTTCTTTTGAGGCAAATTCATAGGCAAACAGGATCATAGTCCATCTTTTCTCTTTCTCATATATGATTATATAGTAGAGGTTGCAAAACACTAGCAGACACTGTGGAAATGTGCTTCAACAATTCTCAAATATATCAGTTCAAGAATTGTAAACACCAAATGAGAATTCTTGATCTTTTTCTTGTCTCTGACCTTGGGTTCATTTTCTGGAATTTCACATGCCTGCTTCATCATCTGTGTATAAAATGAGAACAAGAATAGTATTGGATAATTTAGTATGAGAACTGGTTAAGATGAACAAGGATGTTTGGGAGCAAATACAAGACTATAATTTTTAAAAATATTTTTAAAGATTTATTTATTTATTTTATGTATATGAGAACACTGTAGCTGTCTTCAGAAACACCAGAAGAAGGTATTGGATCCAATTACAGATGGTTGTGAGCCACCATGTGGGTGCTGAGAATTGAACTCAGGACCTCTGGAAGAACAGTCAGTACTCTTAACCACTGAGCCATCTCTCCAGTCCCTATAATTTTTTTAAACACGAATATAACTACAAGATAAGCATAATTGATAACTTGGTAGCAATATGGAGAAACATTTAACTTTCCAATAAGCTTAAGAGAAATTCTTTAATACTTTGAAAGATGCCACAGAAATTCAACTTCTTGGTTTTTTTTTTTTGTTTGTTTGTTTTGTTTTATTTTGTTTTGTTTTTTTATTGAATCTATGTAGTTCTGGCTCTCCTGGAACTCACTTTGTATACCAGGCTGGCTGTAAACTCAGAAATCTGCATGTCTCTGCCTCCCAAGTGCTGGGATTAGAAGCATGTGTTATCACCGTATGGCCAGAAGCCACAGAGATTTTTAAAATCCACTAAAACATATCATCAGATGAATTATCTGTGTTTATGCTTAGAATATAAAAGCTCAATATTTACTCACTTAATATTCATATTTAGAATTTGATTGTGTGTTCAAGCTAAACAGTATGTTCAATCTTATGAATAGTCTTAGTTTTTAAAAGATGTATCTCTGTGTGAAGCAGAGATAGGTACATCTAATTCACCTATTCTTCTATAATAATTCATTAATAAGTACAATAAGTAAATGCAAATTGCTTACCAAATGTCTTGAAGAGTTGGGGTGAAGATGACTTTATTGACAAATCCTGAAAATGAAATCAAACTCTTATGTACAAACATTACAGTATTTACCATGTATCAACACTAATGAAAGATATAACTCAGCAGTTCCAGTGAGTACTGCAAGTGTTTAGAGTAAACTTCCCCAGGAAAGAAAGTCATTCAGTATGAAATACTCAACATATCTGTATCTATCAAATCAACATGTATTCCATAATGTCTCCATAGAAACATCTTTTCTTCCCTCCAAAAGCCTAAAGATATTTCACAGGCAGTATGGTGTTTGAATCTGGAATGCATTCTTTTAATAGAGTTGATCTTTGATTTCTGATTATGGTCATTAATCCTGGAAGGCAGGGGCTGGCAGAGTTGCAGAAAAGTCTCCAAAGAATCCACTCTACTCACAATGAATCTTGCTGAGGATATGTGACATGCAGAGACAACATTTGTATACTGCAGTGAAAGGGTATTTAAGGAAGTTTCCATGAATGTCAAGGATCTTGTTTTTGTGCTTTCTCTCCCAGGAATTAATTAACTCCTTTGATGGGAAGGCTATGTCATAGAATCTAGTTTCTTAAAAGATATGTGTGATTCACTTACTCTTCAATGGGGGGTAGTATTCTGGAAGCATAGAAAGAAAGCATATAGTAGATCCCCTTCTCTAACAGTTTGGTTAAGATTACTGAATGCCATGTAAGCAACAGTGTCTTCAGTCTAGCCTGAATACCATGAATGAAGCTTCCCTTGTGATACATATGACAGGGGCACTGATTATATTCCTACCAATGTGAGCCTATTTCTGCAAAATTGCTTAATACCTAAACCAAGGAAGTTTCAAAACGGACAGCCATTTTAAAGTAATAACTCCAAAACCTTTTTCTCCCATATTTCTGAGTGTCTTGGATTTTTGTGTTATTGTTACAGTTCTGTGTGTTATACTTATCTCCATATTATGCTTCTACTTATCACCATATCTTAGTTATCATCAGGATTACCTCATGGGCGCTGTCTCAAAAACCAAACAACACAACCATAAAGAGAAATACTTATTATTCCTTTGGTTTACTATTGGTTATTAGAAACTATTTAGTCATTAGGATGGTTAGTATTAAATTATTTGTGCTTATTAAATTGTAAGACTTGGTTTCATGTAGCTTGGGCTGGTCTTGCACTCACAATGAAGCAGAGCATTATCTGAACTGCTGATCCTTCTACCTCTTCTTCCCAAGTCCTCCCTACTCCCTCGTTTCTTCATTGGTTCCAAAAAACATGTGACAATTTAATAAATATATATAACACATTCTTATTTCTCTGGTGCCTTTTAGTTGTGCGCATAGGCTTTACAGGTGGAGACTTCTCTCTAACTTCATTATGATTACCTCTACCCACTCCTACCCTTATCTGTTCCCTAACCCATGCTTAAACTAACCTTCCAATTAGTCTCTTTCACATTCTTTCTTCCTCTTCCTCCTCCCCTTTTCCTGTGACTGAGTTTGACTATGACCATCCAAGTGACTAGAAATATGGGGTTAATAATATGCACTGTAGTCTGGTAAGTTAACTAGTCAATATTCATATGAAGACAATAAATAACTCTCTCTCAGCATTCATTAATAATTTACAGATCAGCATGCATGTTGGAGATCAATGAATGTCTCTCTACTCCATGAATGATGTCACATGGGCTGTCTTGTGTAAACCTAGTGCTGCTAGCCACAGACATTCTAAAATTATGATGTCATTAGTATGCTTCCCCCACATAGCACTTTATAGCCTTTCTCCCAATTCTATGGGTCTTGGGATTTTTAGGCTTCCTCAGCAGCAATTTTACCTGTGTCTAAGTTGTGGTAGTGGTGAATTGTATAGGGCCAATCATTCAACCATCACTTATTTCAAGCACCTTCATTAGCCATTGGACTAAGTTCACCACTATTCATTGAACAGAGAGCCGTCTTTTATCATATCACTGCTGCGAATGCATTTATTTATGCATATAAACATGGATATTTAAAATTCCTTGTTTCTACATGAACCTAGCAACAATTTTTTTCTGAGGGCCCATGACATAACTATCATTGGCCTTTTGACCAAATTTACAGGATTAGGCATAAATTTGTCCATTGACGTAGGCTTCAAACCTCATTAGAGTGCAGCTGTGTTGAGGCCCAAGCTCGAGTCCCTGTTCGGGCGCCAAAATAATGTTGGGGTCCATACTAGCCCCACGGTGGGGCGGCCAAAATAAATGTTGCAGCCCAGGCAAAATGTTGAGGCCCGGGCCGACCCACATTTGGACGGCCACTGTATCCCGGCCCAAGCTGCTGCTCCGGTCTGCGGGTTGGGGTTCTGTTGGGCCTTGGACGAGGTAACTCCATTTAACCTGTTACCTTCAGTCACGTAGGACAGGTAGAGTGTGTGACTAACAAGTCTCCACCTCCAGAGATTTAAATATTAATGAATTATCAAAAGGCCAGGGGCATAGCTAATTAAGTTATTCCCTCCCCTTTCTCCCTTCCCTATAAGACTAGTCTCCCCTGACTTTTGGAGGGGGGGGGGCGCGTATCAGTTGCGCCCATTCACCATTCCATGAACAATAAAAGCTTTGGAAAACCGGACTCCACGTGTCCATGGTCTCTCTGCCTGATTCCCAGCTTTTGGAACCCTGGAACCTTACCGATGCAGCCGCAGGCCCGCCCACCGACAGCTGCGTGAATGTGGGATCCTCTGCTGGTGGCACGGGAAGCCCTGGTGCTGGACCGCCCTGAGACTCTGTCGCCGGACTCCCTTCCCCTCGCCTGCGAAATTTCTGCCCCACAGGGTTCAGCAAGAGCGAGGGTGAGAGCAGACTCAAAGAATGGAGACCAGACAAGGTGTGATTCAATCCCGTTTATTCTTCAGTCTCTCTTCCTCTAAGTGTCTCCTGTGTGATTCTCCCTCTATAGTCTCATTCTCTCTGTCTGCCTCTGCCTTTTATGTCTTACTTCTAAGCCACGCCTTTTGGTCACACCTTTAATCATGCCCTTAGGTCTTGTCTCTAACTCTGATCTCTATACTTCTAAGTCATACTCTTAAATCACACACCTTTAATCTCACACACCTTTAATCTCACACACCTTTAATCTCACACACCTTTAATCTCACACACCTTTAATCTCATGCACCTAAAATCTCACACACCTTTAATCTCACGCACCTTTAATCTCAAGGTATCTAAACCAAGATTATCGGAGTGTGCTCAGCTGTTGCAGGCCACTGTAATCCAAGTCTCATGTCAGGGTATATGGCTCAAGATGGCTGCAAAGCTGATAGCCGCTTTCTGCTAAAAGTCGGCGCCCAACACAGCTGTTTATTCCCATAGAAGTTATGCCACTATTTTAGAAGCAGTCATACACTACAAGGTGAAAATATGTTTCTCTGAGCTACTAGCCTGAATAACACTTTCCAGGCCATTAAAAATTAGTCAGGAAGGAGGAAACTTCCAGTTCTGTTCCAGCTTGATTTCTCTATGCCTTATAACCAAGGAGTTTGGTATCTTTAGCAATAAGGCCCTACCATATTTTTTTTTTGGTAGACCTCCAATAACAATGGCAATAAGATACTTTGTTTGAGGTCTTCTCCCTAGATAAACAATTAATAGGAAAATATTTCACAAGCGGCACCGTAATTTTTATTCAACAACTCATGACTGGTGTAAATATCATTATCCTCCCTTATAATATACTTCTATTCAAACTTATTTTTTAAAAAAATATTTTAATAAGCTTACAAAGAAGTTGGTTTTTATGTATCTTCTTTCAACGCAATTTAACACCCACTCCACCTCTTTCTATCACCTATTTCTTGGACACATTCACTATTCAAGTCTTATTACTGAAGGATTTCTCTAACTCTACTTTTATTTTGTATCAGCTCTATGATCTTTCCTTGTTCAAGTCTCTTCCCCTACCCTATGGCTGTTGTTTTGTTTTGTTTTTTAGCTTCTTGGCATTTCTCTGTATTCCAAATTAAACAAATTAATTCAAAGCTATAATCTTTATTTTGAGAAACAATATGTGATATTTTATGTATGACATATTTTTCCAGACATAGAATGAATACATATGTGTGTATGTATCATGTATTTTACTGCAAATTTCATAACTTCATTTATCTTTAGTAATTGACAGAATTATCTTGTTTATATCTACTTCATTTTCATCATTAGTCATCAGCTGATAGGCATCCGAGCTAATTCTCTCTATCTACTGAAGAAATGATCAGTTAACATGAATATGTATAAATCTCTACTCTAGAGATGTATCTCTAACACAGAATATAAAGTCCTTTGAGTATATGTCCAGGAGTGGTGTGTCTGACACATTTGGAACATCTGTTTTTAGCTTTCTGAGGAACATTCACACCAATTTTCATAATGGCTGCATATATTTACATATCGCCTTTAGGGGGACAAAGTGCATAAAGCTTATATTCGTGATAAAGGCCATTCTTACTAGGGTGAGATGAAATTTCAAAATAGAATTAATTTGGCATTTCTCTGATGGCTATGAGCTATTCTAATTTCTTGTAATGTATACTGGTTATTTGTAGTTATTCTTTTGAGAGCTTTCCATTAATGTTTTTAGATTATTTTTGGAGAATTTTAAGTTTTGAGATTATTCTTTTTTCTTTTTTTTTCTTTATTGGATATTATATTTACATTTCAGATTTTATCCCCTTACCCCATTCCCCCCACCACCCAGGAACCTCCTATCCCAATCCCCCTCCTCCTGCTTCTATGAAGATGTGTCCCCACCTACCCCCCCAACTTCCCCACCCTCGAAATACCCCCCCCCATTCGGTGTTCAGCCTTCATGGGACCAAGGATCTCCTTTCCCACCTATGCCCAACAAGGCCATCCTCCCTTACATATACAGATGGAGTCATGGGTCCCTCCCTATGTGCTCCCAGGCTGGTGGTTTAGACCCTGAGGAGCTCTGAGGTTGGTATTGTTGCTCTCCTCATGGGGCCACAAACACTTTTAGTTCCTTCAGTCTTCTCTCTAACTTCTTCATTGGGAACCCCTTGATCAGCTAAGTGGTTAGCTGTGAGCATCTGCCTTTGCATATTTCAGAATCTGGCAGACCTCTAAGGAGACAACTATATCAGGCTCCTGTCAGTATGCACTTCCTGACATCCACATCAGAATCTACATTTGGTGACTGCACATAGGATGGATACCCAGGTGGAATGGTCTCCAGATGGCCCCTCCTTCAGTTTCTGTCCCACACTTTGTCTCCATATTTGCTCCCTTGAGTATTTTGTTACTCCTTCTAAGTAGGAACGAGGCATTCACACTTGGTCTTCCTTCTTCATGAGCTTCATGTGGTCTGTGAGTTGAATCTTGGCTATTTCAAGCTTTTGGGCTAATATCCACTTAACAGTGAGTAAATACCATGTGTGTTCTTTTGTGATTGGGTTACCTCACTCAGGATGATATTTTCTCGTTCTATCAATTTACCTAAGAATTTCTTGAATTTATTATTTTTAATAGCTGAGTAATACTCCATTGTGTAAATGTACCATGCTTTTTGTATCCATTTCTCTGTTGAAGGACATCTGGGTTCTTTCCAGCTTCTGACTATTATAAATAAGGCTGCTATGAACATAGTGGAGATTATTTAATTATTTTATTTCTCTCTGATTTTTCCCCCTTCAAGGCTTCCATATCCCCATCCACACTTTCCTTCAAAATTGTGGCTTTTTTACTTATTCTTATTTCATGCATTCCTAAACATAGCCTAGTCAATCTATTTTCAGTCAGTTAACATAACCTAATGTAATGTTAGTTTGTATGTTCCAAGGCTGATCATTTGGTGTAACTTAGTATATATATGTAATATATACATATTTTATATATATTATATATATTATATATTATATATATTATATATAATATGTATATATTACATATATATACTAAGTTACTATACTATACTAATATATATTATATATATAATATATATATATATTATATATATATTAGGTTAGTTCTTATATTCTTTTTTCTTTGTAGTATGCTTGATGACTAATGATTTTTAAGTCAGCTTATTATCAATATTCTCTTGAACTTTAGACAAAAATATTCCATGAAGATATTTTGAGACAAAGCAACTAGGTCCTATTCCTTTATATATTTGTATCTGATGTCTGTGTTGGTTTCTGTTTTCTCTTCCTCTCAAGTTATTTATGATTTTATTGTCTCTGGATCTCAGTATTTCTTATTGAGACACACAATTCACATCTAATTGTAAATAATAATCTGAACTCTTTTAATTGTTATTGCATCTATGATTAATTAGTTCTAGTTACAAATCAAAGTTGTATGTTGAGGTCCATAGATCATGTCCTAAAATATTTAAGTATTTTGTTATTTCCATGGATAAAATGACCTGCTGATAACATCTCAAGGGGGTCTTTTTTGTGAGCATTCATGGTTAAGTAGGAGAAATGGGTGCACCTTACCTAACTTATGCTACAGTCACTGAAATATGTGGTTAGGTTTCCATTTCTCATACTGCAACTAATTTTCTTAGTATTTTGTTATTAGTCAAGATTAACAGGTCTTAGTAGGCTCTAATGCTAGTGAGGGAATAGACTTGCTACTGAGTGTGAGAATAAGCAAGCAACAATAATGTAAGTTAGTTCTTTCTTAATCCTTCTATAGGCTGCTACAGAGGTATAGCCAAGATTAAGGGTAGATATTCTCACCTAAAAGATCCAAATTGGTTGTGGTTTAAAAGATTCAGTTAAGGAAAATAGAAATCCCTTACGAGTATGCACACTTGAGTTTTCATTAATTCTAGGTGTGCTCAAGTTGAAAACTGAGATAGCCATCACACTTGGATTCTTCCGTTATGGGCAAAATTTAACCATCACCATAAAGGGCACTAATTTTTCTTTATTTGTTCTTGTACAAGCTCATATTTTTCAATTATGTTTTTATCTCCAGTTTGAGGTAGGTAATATCAGTTTGTTTATCCCTTTATTAATAACAACCATGAACAACACCAAAAGATCTGAAACACATTAAAGTACCACATGTTTAAACAATATTAGCCATTTTTGTAGTCTTCATTAATTGATAAAATACTGTCTAGAGTCTGTAATAAATTGTAACAATAAAGGTATTTAACAATCAAATTACATGAGGATGAATATATTAAGCCAAATAAACACCAGTTTCTTGCTTAGGAACAGAATGTTTTTATTGTCTTGTAAGTGGTAATAAATAAATAGATATAAAGAGTACATTTAAGAAGATATAAAGTGAAGATATGAGGAGTAATTTTGACATTTCAAAATATTAGACAAAATGATATAAATTGGAGTAATCAAGGCATATAAAAAGAAGAAATGGAAAGAAGAATAATTTTAAAACTACTACTATGATGAACTATACATAAACATGTGGATAATGACTGCATGAAAATATGTGAAAATGGCATATAAGGAACAAATATTTCCCAGATTTTAGTAAATAGTATCATATGTACCACTGTGAGACAGAACCTTACTTTGTAGTTTTGACTGGAGTAGAACTCAGGAGGTAGACCAAGTTGTCTTTAAACTCACAGCAGTCCTCCTGTCTCAGCCTCCTCACAGATAGATGATTACAGACAGGTGTCATTACAGATGTCTATTTCCAGTTCTTTTCCATTAATTTTTTTTTATTCACTTTGCATCCCAGTCATAGTCACCCTCTTTCCTCTCCCTTTTTTCCCATCCTTAAAAATTATTCCCCTTATTACCCCTTCCTCTTCTTCTCAGAGAATGGGAAGTCTCTTCTTGAGTACCACACTGCTCTGGGAAATCAAGTTACAGCAGGAGTAAGCATATACTTTCTCACTGAGGCCTGACTAGGCAGTACAGTTTGGGGATGAGGGTCTAGTGGCAGGAGACAGAGTCATGTACAGTCCTGCTCCAGTTGTTAAGGAACCAGCATAAAGACCAAATTTCACAACTGTGACAAATGTCTAACAGGCCTATGCCCAGACCCTGTATGCTCATTGGTTGGTGATTCAGTCTCTGTGAGCCCACATAGGCCAAAGTTAGTTGGTTCTGTTCATATTCTTGTGGTATCCTGACTCCTTTAGCTCACTCAATCCTATTCCCTATTCTTGCTAAAGACTGAGTACTCTGCCTAATATTTGGCTATGGATCTCTGCATCTCTTTCTATCAGCTGCTGTATAAAGCCTCTCAGGAGACAGTGGTGTAAGGCTCCTGTCTGCAAGCATAGCACAGTATCATTAATAGTGTCAGGGGTTGGCTCTCTCCTATGGGGTATATGTCTCAAGTTTGGCCGGCCATTTGTTTTTTGTTATAGAACTCTCAGCTAGGGTCTTTCCCATAGATTCCCAGAAGCCTCTCCCATCCTCAATCTCTAGCTAATCCCAAAGATGCCCCACAATGATTTCCTTGCTCGCAGACCTCTCCCACTGCACTGTCCTTACACCAGATACTCATATGGGTTCTCTTCCTCACTCCCTTTCCCAACCAATTCTCTCCCTTCACTCACCTCCAATGACTATTTTATTTCCCCTTCTCAGTGAGATTACAACTTACTCCCTTGGACCCTCCTTATTACTTAGGTTCTTTGGGTCAGTGGATTGTAGTATGGTTTTCAAATACTTTATGGTTAATATCTACTTTTAAGTGAGTGCGTCCCATGAATGTCTTTCTGAGTCTGGGTTACCTCATTCAGAATGACATGAGCTGCCTCTGATATGGAGAAAAGTAATTCCAATATTAAAGCAAAGAACAATACTTTAAATGCTGTGGAACTTTGTATTTTAAGTATTACACTAATGCTAGTGAGTATCTATTAACTCAAAGTATTATGCATGTCTTCTAAGTTTCCAGTGGTCAGAATGAAATATTTTCAAATCCACAATAATAATATTTTAGGGTAATATTTATAAAGATAATAGTAATAGTCTTAGGTTATTCTCAACACAGCATTATAGTGAGATGAGAAGTAATCCAGCATTTATTATATATGTCATATAAACTTCAGCAACTTAAGTCTTTAAAGAAAATTTCTGGAAAAAAAAATCCCTGGATTTTATCAACACCAACAGAAACAATAGAGCATTTATGCCATAGTTCTTATAAGTGAATAAAAGAAAGTCTTACTATGTAACCACTGGATAGTGTTGGCTTGGCAGTCACACCCATAACTACAGCCTAGACTTCTTTCAAAAAGTGCCCTTGAGACTCTTCCCCTTGGCTAGCCTTGCTTGCTTACAGTATTTCAGGGAGTGAGCCTTTAAAAACTGCACTGAGTTAAAGATTCAAGGGAGAGATTGGTGCTTCCCACATCTACTGTTATTTCATCTAATGGTCACAGAAAATAAAGAGAACACATATTAAAGGACACATGGCAGTTTGGAAAAATTTGGATCCTAACAGAAGTAAGTATTATGAATAGTACACACACACACACACACACGTATGTACATAATATATAATAACAACAATAATAATAATAAAAAATTATGTCAAAGCTATGAATATAATAAACTCTTTAGATACTAATAGAATATTTCATAGAATTTGATATTTGTAAACCCCACATATAAATACAATTTCTAATCTATCTTTCTTACAGATATTTTAAATAATAAAACATTTTAAAATTTTACAGCAATCATATGAAAAATTAGGTTGGTAGCCAAGGTTTTATGTCTCTTTTATTTAACCATGATCTTTAGAACTATACAGCACTGTTGAGATACAAATCCTATGTTCACTCAGTGTGCAATCCTACACTGTTGTATGTCTATTTAAAAAAACAAGCAGAAATAAAATGACATAGGGCCTGTGAAGTTTTGATGAAGATAAAATAGAGAAAAATTATGAAAGCTAGTTAATACCATATTCATAGCATTATTACTGATAAATGTAAAGCATGCAAAATTTTCTTTTCCCCTATTTGAATTACTAAAATCATGGAGATTAGGCTTTGCTATTTTACAATTTTTCTCTAAGATAGGCTTAATTAAAGTAGCAGAAAATCATAGAAATTCCTTCTTGACCATTAACACCAGCCACACATTCTCCTGGTCTTAGCCTATTATTTAAGTCTCAAGAGTTAAACTTCAGTGCTTCCCTTTCTTTTTGTTTCTTTACATCAAGATGCAATTGGGGTAGCATTGAAAACAACATACATCGGAGGACTTTCCATTAAAAACAAAAATTGCAGACCTTCAAAAATATGGTTTAAATATAGGATATGTTGGTAACTAAAGTAAAATGTGTTTACTCTCTTTCTCTCTTTCTCTTTCTTTCTGTGTGTGTATGTATGTGCATGTGTGACAGAAAGAGAAAGAGAAAAAGAAAAAGAGGGTATCAGGGGAGAAAGAGAGAAAAAGAGAGATTAAGAGGAAGAGAGAGAGAAAGGTAGAGGGGCACAGGCACAAAAGGGACAAGTGGAAACAGAAAAGGGGGCACAGAGAAGGGAGAAGTAGGAGAGAGGGAGAAAATGGGGAGAAAGGGAGAGGAAGAATTGATTTCAGTATTATAGGAATATAATGATAAAAAACAAGAATAGCATATATGTGGCATGACAGCCATCAATATACTCTTGTATGTAGCAGAAGGATATAGCAGTATTGGGACATGGTGGTAGCAGGATGGAGGAAGGAACAGAAGAGGATAGAAAAGACCTATATATGAAAAGGTTGCTTATAGGATGCCACCATTGTCATCCACTTCATGTTTGTGACTCCATGGTTAGAGCTTCATTTGCTACTATAACTTTTCTGACATGATGGATTTTATTCTCAAAACCCCTTCCATCTTTTTCCTCCTTTATTCCTTCTTTGGTCATTCCTCTCATCTTCCCTCAATTATTCCTTTCCATACTCATGCTCTTCTTTTTTCATGTGTTATTTTCAGATGAACTAAGTTTCGGCTCTGCATTTGGTTCACCTAGAATTCATGGAAAATCATAAAAATGTCACAGAGTTCGTTTTTATGGGTCTTTGGGAGAATAGACAGATAGAGCTGCTGTTCTTTCTCTTGTTCCTGCTTTGCTACCTGGCTGTCTTAATGGGAAACTCTGTCATCCTACTCACCATCACCTGCAGCCACTTAATCGAACAACCAATGTATTACTTTCTCTGCCATCTTTCCCTCATGGATCTCTGCTACACCTCCACTGTGATTCCCAGACTCATCAGGGACTTGGTCGCAACAAGAAAAATCATTTCCTATAATGAGTGTATGACCCAGCTTTTCACTGCCCACTTGCTGGCAGGTGTGGAAATCTTCATCCTGGTGTCCATGGCCTTGGACCGCTATGTTGCCATTGTCAAGCCCCTGCACTACATGGTTATCTTGAGCAGGAAGAGGTGTGATATGTTGATTGTCATGGCCTGGGTACTGGGATTCTGGCACTCCATTGCTTTACTACTCATGGTGCTCAGTCTGCCATTCTGTGGTCCCAACCACATCAATCACTACTTCTGTGATGTCAAGCCTCTCTTGAAGTTGGTCTGTAAAGATGTTCATGTTGTTAGTATCTTAGCAATTGCTAACTCAGGGATGGTACTTGTTGCCATTTTTACTGTACTACTTGCTTCTTACATACTCATTTTGTATTCTTTGAGGACAAGGTCATCTGCGGGGCTACTCAAAGCACTCTCAACCTGTAGCTCACACATAATGGTGGTAGTTTTGTTTTTTGGGCCCTGTATTTATACCTATGTTTTACCTGCTGGAAGGGAGAACAAGGATAAGGAAATTTCTGTGTTTTACACTGTGATTGCACCCATGCTGAATCCCCTCATCTACACTCTGAGAAACAGTGAGATGAAAAGCGCCATGCACAAGTTGTGGTATCGGCTGTCACACTCAGAGTTGAAATAAGTGACACAATCTTGTGATTCTGCTCAGATATTTCCAGGTCAGCTACTATTCAACAGGTCACAGAGAGTACAATTTGTGAGAAAGTTATGAGTCAAAGGACCAACTTAATGATCTGTGTAATCTACATAGCACAAGTTTGTCCAGAGTTGATCAGGTGGATATATAGGCTGCAAGAAATGCCTTGTTTGGTAGAGTACAAACTTAGGATGAGAAAATCTAGGTTCCTTTCCAACCACTGCAACACAGATACAGACACACAGACACAGATACATATACACACACAGATACACACACACAGGCCCACAGATGCACTCAATCACTCTAAAAATGAAGTACATCTTTAACCACATCAGTCCTCTGTCTCAAAAAAATTATAGGAAACCCTGTTACTAGTAGGAATTTAATCCAATGTTCTCATTTGTTGGTTTTATATTTATTATTATTCGATGTTTCCTTCTGTAGTTTATTTATTAACATGATACTGGATTATGTAAAGTCATCTTCATATGTATATGTTATATATTTAGAACACAATAAACTCCCATATTTCACTCTCTTCCCCTTGGCAGCCCTCACAGAGCAGATGTAGATCAGTATCCTTAGAACTCACTATTCCTGAACCAGGTATGGTGTTATGATTATAGGCTTTTGAGTGTGGTAAATTCAGAGGGACATAATTGCCTTTGTAAATCTTTCTGTCTATGCTTTAGTAATTTGCAACTGTCATATCCATATATTTTTGGAACATGAAAAGTGATATAATATTTCACAATTAGAAGATCACTCTGTTAACACATGAAAGTCTTAATTGGGTATGTTTAAAAAGACACTTTTATGATATATGCTTGTTTCTTTTATTTCCTGTCTTCCCATGATACTTTTGTATGGATGTAAAACAAAGTCTCTCCCAGACCCAGTGCATTTTTCCTTCATCTCATTTGCTTAGCTTGCTCTATTTACTACAGTTGAGAGTCCATGCCTTATATATACCACCATCCTTCTTGCTCTTACTTTCTCAAGGAAGATTCTGGAGACCTGTTAACAAGCCAAAACAAACAAACAAACAAACAAACAAACAAAGTGACAGACAATCAAAGAAACAAAACCCCCAAATTTCTTGAATTTCCAATACTGCTATGCCTCAAGATATTTACTATTTTCTAATAATCCTTCATTTGAGAACAATTCTTCTTAAAATCTGGGTTTCTCTATTGACTTGCTTTACCCAGTGTTGATATGAGGGATTTTGTTTATTCTTAGTGTACCTTTTATGTGAGGTTCTATGTATAATCCTGTACTCAGCTATTTTCTGGAGGACAATGGAGGAATGGAAGAGAAGAGCAGTAGAAGGAGGGGAAACAGAAGTTGGGATGTACTGAAAATACAAAATAAATAATAAAAAATATTAAGAGCTAAATAAACTCACCAAATAATATTAAAATGCATTTTGGTTTTACATGTTTATATTCATTAATATTTACTTAGGATTTTTTGTATATTCAACATGCAGTATATCACTAAGTTATAGCCTCAACTTTTTACTTATCTTTTATATGATGATATTTACTGTCTTTAAAATTATAGATTACATCTCTTGTGAAGTAAAGATACATTATGAGAAATAATATTTAATAAAGTGAAAAGAATCATCAAATATCTCCAGTTACCTCAAAGAGGGAATGGAAGCCAGCCTTTGCACATTTATCTGTTAACCTTACTTGTTTATTTTCTGCACTAGAGAGATATTGATGGTATACTTAACAATTTTCTCATGTGTCATATAGCATTGTCACTATGTCTTCTCTATCTCAGCTCAGTGTTTTAATTCCTTTTATTTATATATTTACTTCTACTTCAGTCAGAACTCCTAAATTTATTCTGCAGTGAGGTACTCCTCTCTTAGAATCATGTAGAAAGTGGAAAGGAGAGAATCCTAAAGTCAACTCAGTTTCTCATTCATCTCTGTCATTGCTTCAAGCATGCAAGTTTTTAAAAGTGTAGAATAGTAAGGGAAAATATTTTGCCCCTTCCAAAACAAAATGAGCTCTAACATTATTTATGCATATACTTTTTGCTTGACACAGTGTAGCTGGTGACTTTCTTTGGAATAGTGGAATTTTAAATGGTAAAGCACAGTATGTAGGTGTTTGCTTGTGTATATATGTGTTAGTTGATAAATCTACACATAATTTGCTACTTGGGATATTTGATGATTTATAGGATGAGTCACAAGAATTGTCTACATGATCAGAATGCTGTTATTCAGGTAAACAAGCCTCAAGAAGAAACATTAAGCTATTATTCATTTCTTTTCTCTGATATGCAATTTGAGGAGGAAATATAATGTCATAATATTAGATTGAAAATAATATTGAACTGGAATTAATTTTCACCTTTTCTGTGTTTTTTATAAAATTTAATTTCTGATACTTTTATATTTTAATGTTGGTTTATTTTTTTATGATAGTGATAGTTCCAACAATCCCTGGCATTATTGTTTTGTCTCTTTTCTTGCCATGAATATGGGCCAATCATTCTTTATGTTGGCACAGTAACATCCATTTATAATAGCCTATGCTTATTTCCTGACCCAAATCCTACTGGCTAGTACTCTGATTTTTTTTTTCTAGCTTTTAAATTTTACCTTCACCTTTTCCAAGAGGTTCCTTGAGTCTCATAAAGGTTTATATGTGTATGAATATTTTCTGAATACTTGGCTTCCAGGCCATTACAAGATTTGTCTACTTCATACTTTCAATTAGATTTGATTCCCTGTTGTAACTGCTACCTATTAAGGATATTTTTCTTCATGTACAAGGCTGATGACAACAGTAGTTAATTAATGTAAACACAAAAGTTTAGAAAATACTTGACATACTTATCACATATTTATCACAAAACAATAAAAGTTGGCTCTTATCCAAGACATATGACAACTCCACACAAGTTTATTATGTATATATTTTGTCCTGACTCACAGTACTACACTCATAGTCCCTGCTGTGGAGTAGGTCTAAACTCCAATTAAAATATAGTATGTTTCACCCATAAAAGTTATGACATTATTGAACCAAGGTGGAAATGTTGCATTTCATGTGGTGATGTGTAAAAATATATGAAGTCTCCAGACAAAAATATCTAGCATACAACCGATAGCCTCTGTTGTCATATTTATTCCATTCTTAACCAACAAGTGTTGTTGTTTTAAGAAGAAGTCCGACCGCAGCTCAGAACAGACCACTCCAGACCATGTGGTTCCAAGGGGGAGAAAGTTTATTCAGGGGAAAGGGCAAAGGTGGGGAGAGAAGAGAAGTAGAGGCCGGGCATGACCACGTGGAGAGACAGAAAGGTGAGGGAGGGGACAGAGAGGCAAGAGGCAAGAGGGTAAGAGAGAGGAAGAGGGCAAGAGCAAGAGAGAGCAAGAGAAGAAGAGAGAGAGGAGGGGGCAAGCAGCCCCTTTTATAGTGGATCAGACTACCTGGTGGTTGCCAGGTAACTGTAGGGAGCATACCTGGCTGTTGCCAGGTAACTGTAGGGAGGAGCATACCTGGCTGTTGCCAGGTGACTGGGGAGGTGGAGTTTAGAAGGAATACTAACATTCCACCGTTTTGGTTTAATTAAAAAAGAAAAAATTAGAAAGAGGTGACTGTGAAGCAGGAATAGGGACGTCGTCGTGATATCTGGCTACTTCCTGCTGGCATTGGGGGCGACGTGTTAAACCTACTTGTAAACATGATTAACTAAGAAGTATATCCTTAAGCATGTACAGTCTATACCCATGGTTTAAACAAAAATCATAGTAGACACATGGCATGGTGGCCTTGCTTAGGTCAAAGTTGGGGAGCACATTTATAAAATATTCAAGTAATGTACAGAAATATTCAAGAAATGTCCCTGAAATATTCAGCTTATACATAAAAAATTAGCTTAAAATTAAAGAAAGAGTTTTTTAAATGTACACTATTAACACTGAAGTACACCCTTGAAGATGACTGCCTTGCTTAGTCACCAAAACTTACTATAGACAAGCTTAAAGAAAGCCTGGTTATATGCTGTGACTCTCATAAAGCTCATAATCATGGCTGTGATGTGCTCAGAAAAGTACATGATTACATCTAGGAGAGGAGGAAGGCTCTCAGGGAACTCAAGGAATAGAAGGTTAATAGATGTTCCATCCTTAATTATGTCATTTTACTCTAAAGAATATTTATAAGATTGTTGTTCACATATCAACAATCTTCATCAAAAACTTTACTAGTTGTGCCGTAATTTTCAGTTTGAAGCTGTGAGATACTTTAAACAAACACCAGAGTGGAAAGTTCTTTTTATTCCTGTGCCTCCTTATATATCCCAATTTAGTATTATGTCTTAGCACTTATCCCTTCTATCATTTTGTCACTGACCCCCACACTCATATGTCCTAAAAGAGTTATCTTTGTGTGACCTAGATAATCCTCTTTTATACTTTTACCTATGTTATCTCTCCTTGAATGACTTAGCACATTACAAACATTAATTACATGCTGTTCTAACTACCTCAGACCCCTCACTTTCTTTTATGGTAATGATAGTACCCTGTCATGGAGATAAGCAAAATTAATAAGGGACCCTTTCTTCCATGCCAAATGCAATGTTTTCCTGAAATGAGAAAGCAAAGTATTTTATGTCCATATACATATAGATGTAATTTCATTATCATGCTATGTATAGTCTGTTAAAACAGCCTGCATCCTTCTTAGGCTTAAAAACCATCCTATAGTAAAGACAAACTAAATTTAATCATGGTTGTTATTGAGTCTGCTTCTCAAGGATTGGGCTATGCCCCAACTCTAATCTTAATTACAGATGTTTTAGTACTACCTGTTCCAGTAATAGGTAATCATGGCTTTGTTTTAAAAGCTTATTACAGTCACTTGTTGTTATGACCACCTACTGTTATGACTACCTTGTTATGACAATCTTGAATCCATGCCTTTGTTTTACAAGAGGTTATTACCAGGTTAAGTAATGCTTTAGTAAACCTATCTATTTGCCTGCCAAATTCCCCATTCGGAAAAAACCCTCTACCTCTGAGCTATAAAAAAATTATCTTCCCTACATCCAATGCCATTTTGAATACTTTCTTTAAGGGGATACAGTCCATGTAAAAGAAAAAATAAGTTTGTTGTAATTAATTTGGCCATGAACATTTGGTTTGGTGGTCTTTCTTCTCACACCTTTGGAATTAATATATTCTCCTTCTTTACTGTTTAGTTAGTTATATCTAACTCAGTGACCTAAAGGCATAAACCACCATCTTTTTATATCCATTTCTCTCATTATAATTTCTACCTAATTTTAGTCAGATAGTAGTCAACTAGCATGCAGAAACATGGGTAGCTTCTACCTTCCTTCTAATGTTAACCTTATTACTGTTGCCAAGAACTGAATATCATCATATATTATGGTTATTTTATTGTCATAGCTACAGGCCAAGCATACTTTAGGTTATTACAGTAACTTTTGTCTTAATAGCTTGTGATCTGTTGGTCACCTACACATGGCAATAGACTAGTTGTACCTGAGCAGAAAGCAGTATAACCTTTATAGTTTCAGTCTCTCTTACATAAAATGTCATTTTGTACTTCATGAACTAGCAATGTGGGCAAAAGGATAAGTGTATATAAATATAGTCAGTGGGAAATTGTCATATGAATGTTTTACAAATTTTTTGTTGTAGATGAATTTTAATCCACTAGCATGGCTGTTTTAGCAAAGGATCACATTCAAAGTCCTTCTAGGTATATGTGTTCTAGCTGGAATGGAGACATGCTCTGGGTTACAGTATGATCTGGTAAGACTACAGGCATACCTTTAGTACATACCTTTGATCCCTAATGATAAAAATAAGATTATTTTATAGTAGGAAGAAGCCATCTTTGAAAGCAATGCCGAAGGAGCTGACAAAGTGATACATCAGGAAAGACATAACAGACTGAGTCAGAGATAGGATACAACCTATTCTCACAAGAACAGCACAGGAAAAAAGGGGCTACTTAAGATTAGTGTAAGGAGAAAGATGGTATGGCTGTTTTACCAGAACCATTTGACAAAGAAAGCTAGCAGAGAGGAGATGCTAGGTACAAGTGAAGACAGAATGTGCCAGAGAATGAGGAGGAGCCATATTGCCAAAGTTAGTATATAGCCAAGCAGAAAAATTCAGTGAGAAGCTGAGATAAACCAGATTGAAGCAGTCAGCTTGATAGATTAGATTGTATAAAGGTTAGAAATTTTCAGTCTAATTCCTAGGAATAGTTACAACACAGAACTCTCTGAGTTCTTTCCCAGCCATGTATTTGAACAGCTTGTATATGACTCTCATCTCATCAACATGATGCATATGAAAACATTTTTTAAAATTGAAAAGAATGACTATCCTCTGAATGTGATAGGAATTTCTATAATTCAGAAGCCCCTCTGACTAATGAAGTTGCTTATAGACCCTCAATGCTAAGTTGGCCTCCTCTTGCCTTCTACCTTAGATGCATTTCTTTTTCTTAGCTGTTCCTTTTTCCAGATATTTTTTCCATTTTTATTGGATATTTTACTTACAATTCAGATGCCATCCCCTTTCCCAACTCCCCCTTAGAAAACCCCTATCCCATGCCCCTTTTTCCTTTTTGCACTTATACAGTTTTTAAAAAATGTTAATCAAAGGCTTTATAAGTTTGGTATTGCTCAATCAGAGGTGTAACCCACTACCCAACCTAGATATATCAACTATCTTTGACTGGTGGAGATACGTGAACATCTGCCTCCCTGTCTCCCCCCTCTTTCTCTCTCTCATCACCTAGCTTCTCCTCTCCTTCTTCTCCTTCTCTCCTTACTCCTTCTCTTCCTCTCAGTACTCCTCCCACCTTAGTTCCTCCTACATATCACCCTTCCTGTTAAAATGAAACTTTTCTCTCAAAATACAATTAGAGAATAATTATGCCAATTTGTACCAGTGAGGTACAAGATAGTCCTAATACCCAGTCCATCATTTTGTTGACTAACCAGAACCTTAAACTCTGTGTCTTGACACTTTAGCTATTCTCTCTGAAGACACTCCTTTGCCCATTTTTCTGTTTACAGAACTCATTACTGATTCTATTTACTTTCTTGGTTTATAATTTAGAAAAACTAACTTTCTTCACTTATTCATCCTACAAGAAGTTGGGGATATCTGTAGATAGCCTACTCAAATTTTTTTCTCTCCCAAGTTCTGACTCAATCCATTTGAAGTTTCTTATTATTTTTACTCTTTTATCTATAATACTAAATAATTTTGAAAAAGGAAGCAATTATCTTCCTTCCTTTGATATGAGTTATTAAAACAAATGGAAAAAAATTTCTCTACTTTCAAATTCAAAGCTCTGTATTCATATTAATCTGATGAGAAGTTAAATAATTTTGAGATCCTGAAAGGTAACTTCTATAGGCTGCAGAACAGATTTCTGGTTTTATCATCTAGCACTTCCCTCTTTAACAGTGTTTATAAATACCTTGCAAGATCACTGTAGGAGATACAAATTTTCCTCCCTCCTCTGCTCCATTGCACAGTTTTGGAAGGCCATTTCTTAATGGAATGAGAGATTTATGCTACAAATTCTTTTTTTTCTAATTATTTATTATCTCTTCTTTCTTGCTGGCTAGTGTCAGCTTCACTATATATTCCCATATTTCTGTTTTTTCTCTACTGGCAGCTTTTCTAAAAATAACAACACTTCTGTAATTTAGCTCAGTCTTGTTACTGAAATTAAGGATGATTCATTTAATATTCTAATATTTTTATAATTGTCTAATCAGACAGTGCAAATTAGATGCATTATAGCCCCTGAAATATTTTTGATTAGCTGAAGAAGGAAAACTTCTGGTAACAAAGCTGCCTACAATGTCAATGTCTTGTACCAATATGTGCCAGCACATTACCTCTAGAGGGTAGAAATATTTTTTTCTACAACCTATTAGAAAGCTGCTATCAAAAGGTATTGGGCTGATGAGACTTATATAGCTAGTCCTCTAACAGGTGAGAAATATTTATGCATTTGTGAGTTCAGAGATACGCTGTTACAGATTTGGTAAATATGTATATTTTATTATGTTTATATACATTGTATGAATATATGATTAGAATACTCTACTATCCACTGGAGCAGAAGCATTAAATTTAATATTCTAGTATGTTTTTAAAGATTTAATGTTATAATAAATATAAAATATTATCTTTGGAAAAAATGGTCTAGAATTAGTGAATTCCTTATAAGAAATTTGTATGTGGTGTCAGAACAAATTTGTACTGCTTTGGGTAAAATGTTTTTTACTTAATAACACTTGGTAAAACTGATGACAATATATAGAGGGACAATAAAACCTTATTGGCCTTTTTCTTTAAAGAGTTCATGATAGTATGTTGTGGAAGAAAATTCTATTGCAGAATTTGTTTTTATCAAAGAAGTTATCAATAAAATTATTAGCATATACAAAATATTCTATATTTTATATATATTTGTTATTTTATATATTATTTTACATATTATTTGTTATTATTTCATGAGGTGTTAAATTATGAAAACATTCTCCATATATTTTCATGTAAAGTGGCCAAATGAGATTAAGCTGAGCAAAATCTATCTATGTACACCCAAAACTTAAAAAATATGCCTAACAAAAATTTAGAGAAATGGATATTAGGTAATAATGACCTTGACAAAACTTATGGGAAGTATCTGCTTTATGATGAGCATGTGCAATACTTGTGGACTAGTGTATATTAGAGTATAGTATGATTATTTTCTACATATTTCTAAAATAAAGTTAGAAAATTTTTACGCTCAGTGGACATGCACCTAAAATGTACTTTAAGAACTTGACTAACTACTTTCCAGATAAAGTTCAGACCAACAATGTCACTGGTGATGCTTAAAATATATGTAATGAAGTTGAAGGAAAATTAAAATGTATAGGGGTGTTGCTAATATTCACTAATTCTCTACTTCCTTACAGAACTTATGTATTATCAACCTTATAACCTTAGAAAGAATGAGTACATAGGAATTTTTTCACAATTGAGGAAACTACTTAAGAAAATAGACCTTACAGGTACTGAATAGTATGGGTTTCTGTTTCTCTGGCTAGGTTATTTAATTCCCAGTGTTTCTTCTGTTGATATGGTATGAATCATGAAATTCAGTCATATAGTTTGAGAGGCTTGAAGAGGATTTATTATGTAATACTTTAATTTAAGCCTTTATAGGCTAAGGAATTGGAGGCCTTGTTCATGGTAAACTATGAATAGAAGTCAAGTTTAGTGTGTGAGTTTCTGAAAGACACAAATCTCTTATCATTAAGTTCAGCACTGATTATTCTTGAAGATAGCCTCCTAGAGAACTTTCTACCAGGGGATCTTTAAATCAATGTAGACCCATGGAAAAACACGCATTTTTCACCCTCCTCTAGTCTCTGCTTTTTCACGTTTGCTATTATTCAGATCTCCCCCATCACCTACAATGTCTATATAGCATGTGGTCACTATTATTTTCGACCAACATAACCAACTGGAGGTTTGTCCATCTTGTTTGAAAAGTTGAGATATGTATAGTTGATCTTTCAAGATATATTTCATTTTGGTGCTATTTGTCTTAAGGACATTGAGGTATATTGTAATTTCCAATGAAAACCTGATGTACTATATTTATTACTACTTTTGAACAGGTATAGAGACAGCAGTGGTTTACATACAAAGAAAAAAAGAAGTATTAAAAAATAAAAACCAAACTAAAACAATACAAACAACAAAAATCCCAAACCAAAACAAACAAAATCTCATTGAACAGTCAAAGATGAATATAGCTTATTTAATGTTCTCTTTACATGCCTCAAGAATCCAGGATTCAAATCTCAGTTTGTATTGTCAAGGTAGCCATTCTTGTGGATGTCAACATCTCATGTTATTATAGTGTTGTACAGAGCATGGAGGTCTTTCATTGTGAATCATTTAGGAGACTCATTAAGATATTTTGATACATGTCAATTTTATTTTTGCTTTAGTTTGGGATTTTGTGTTAGTTTTCTAAACTATGAATGTAAATTCCACTTACTATCCATGATATATAAAAATCTACAACAAATTAATTATGGCAAAATATCTTTATAATCTGAGTGACATTAACAGTAATAGATAAGAATCATTACATTTAAATGCAATACACTGCACTTGAAACAATCAGGAAATGTCTGTGTGTCAACAGACACTAAATTTATATTACAGAGCAATAAAGACTAGAGATGGTAGATTTTCAACTGTCTATATACAGAAATTTTCTTGACTGAAACTTGAAGATAAAAGTAGCATGAATATAAAAATGATTAAGAAGACAACATTAATGATTAAATGATTAAACCAGGCATTAAATAAATATTCTATAAGACAATTATTTTCAATTTAATTTTATGATTTGTAATTTATTTTAAATAAGTTGCATTCATTTTATGAATGCATAAAGAAAATAAACTCATTGTAAACATTAACAGTTTATAGATTTATGGTAAAAGTTACCAGGAGTTATATAGTCAATGAATTGGTTAAAAATATGTAGTATTTGATAAAAATTATCCTATATATGAAAATATTTAGCATACAGCTATACATAATATAAAATACCTTACTATTTGAATGTAATTTCAGAGATTATGAATTGCCTAAGGTATGATGTTCAGAAATAGAAGAAAACTAGACATTGAGATATTTAGTAGTTACTATCAAAGAACATTATTTTCTGTTTAGATAAAACATTTATAAAATACCATGAAGATTGTTTGAAAACACTACCATGTTTTGTAGCGGTTACTGGCATTTGTTGTTCTTTCAATACCAAAAATTTGTATAGTATCAATTGTAAATATAGGTAACAAATATGTAACATAAATGGAAAATAAATATTTTATAAATTGTTAAGGCTAGGTAACTTCACCTCATCACTGCCAAGGATTATCAGAAATAATCTCAATAGAGAAAAAATTACATATGTTATGCCACCAGAATTCTTTTAGTTTGGAACATGAGGTGAATAATAAAGGAAAGAATCATTTCATTTTACATTAAATAAACTGCAAAACTAATCAGAGCCATACTAAAGTCAGCATGTTTATGACTGAGAGTTCTGTGGAGAAGTTGTCAATTTCATCAGGTTTCTTGAAACTAAAAAAAGAGATTGAAATTGCAGACAGAGAGTGGGAACAACAGTTTAATAATCAATAAAGGAAATACTTTTGTGATAATGAAATATCTTTGCTTAAAATAATCCATCACACAACGTGGTAAAACTAGTTACAATATCTTTTGCAGATGACACATTTCATATGTTTTCCTTCTCATTCATGAATCATGCACCTCAATATCAATGTGACTGAGATCATTCTTCTTGGCTTGACACAGGATCCTAGTAGAAAGAACATAGTGTTTGCTATTTTTCTGTTCTTTTACATGGGGACATTACTGGGTAACTTGCTTATCATTGTTACCATCAAGACAAGCCAGGCCCTTGGGAGTCCCATGTACTTCTTCCTGTTCTACTTATCCTTGTCTGACACCTGCTTCTCAACAACTGTAGCCCCAAGAACAATTTTGGATTCTTTGCTGAAGAAGGCCTCTATTTCTTTCACTGAGTGCATAATCCAAGTCTTCACATTTCATTTCTTTGGCTGTTTGGAGATCTTTATCCTCATCCTCATGGCTGTTGACCGCTATGTGGCCATCTGTAAGCCCCTGCACTACATGACCATCATGAGCCGCCGAGTCTGTGGGCTGCTGGTGGCCATAGCATGGGTGGGATCCTGTGTGCATTCTTTAGTTCAGATATTTCTGGCCTTGAGTATATCCTTCTGTGGTCCCAATGTGATTGATCACTATTTCTGTGACTTGCAGCCACTATTGAAACTTGCCTGTTCAGACACGTACATGATCAACCTGCTTCTGGTATCCAACAGTGGAGCCATTTGTACAGTGAGTTTTCTTGTGCTGATGGTCTCCTATGTCATTATTCTTCATTCCCTAAGAAACCACAGTGCTGAAGGGAGGAGGAAAGCCCTATCCACCTGCATATCCCACATTATTGTGGTCATCTTGTTTTTTGGACCTTGCATCTTTATATACACACGCCCTGCGACAACATTTCCTATGGACAAGATGATATCTATATTTTATTCAATTGGGACACCTTTGCTCAATCCTCTGATTTACACACTGAGAAATGCAGAGGTGAAAAATGCCATGAAGAAGTTATGGAGAAAGAAAGTGGCATCAGATGATATAAAGTAAAGTAAATGAGGTCTCCAATATTTTTTCATATTTAGCATTAAATTAGATATCAATAGAATATTATTTTTTATAGTTTAGTATATCAATTTCTTAGGGAATGGGGATTATAAGTTTATATAATAAAGAGACCATGTAAACATACTTTTGTTGGGTTGATTTATGTAGTAGGATAAAGCATGAAATACAAATATTTATAATGTCCCTTGGACTTAATTCTTATCTGATACTGTGTGCCTCTGGCTCTCCAACCTTTCTGTCCCAACACCACTTGTGGTTATGATTGTATTTTCTGCACTTCCTCCTGTTGACTTCTTAAGTTTCCATCTGATAACTGTCTATTTATATAAGCACATCTTCTATTCAAAGCCTGATTAGGTTTACCTCTCCCAGTTAGCTATTCTTTATTTTAATTGTTATATTTTTGTGATTTTAATATAAGCTCAACAGTCTCCCTTTCTTTTCCTCTGTCAAAACCCTCCCATTTATACATTCCTGCTGTCTAATTAGACCTACAAGAGGTCTAATTCATGACCTCATTCTTTTACTAAATGTTATTCTATTAATGTATGTATATAGATATACATACATGTTTCGATTAGTCATTTTTAATAAAGATATTTTGATCATATCATCAATTTGTGTTAATTTCTGAACTCAGCAGATTGTGACAGATTATAATAATTGTAGCAAGTTCTAGCAAAGGGGAGATGCGTACACTTGAAGAAATCTCTCTTATATTTGGAGATTGACTCAGAACTTTTACCTTGTGTTTATTAAAATAAGATACTAGAACACTAGTCACTTGAGAATCTCTGATTCTCTGTTCTCAATATTGGGGCTATATTCACAATGGCCCTTAGTCTCTTCTAACTTGATCTCTTCTAATTTAATTATCAAGATTTATCTTAGAATCAACAGAACAATCATTTCAAAGTAGAATATTTGTATATATTGGGAGAATAAAAAAAGCAGAATGATGCAAGTCAGTATTTTAGGTTTTGAAACAGAAATGTTTTATTTCAGATATAAATTATTTTAGTGAGTTTTAAATTAAATTCTAAAGAAAATATTATTAGTAAAGAAGAAGCACACATTTTTATATTAGAGAACAGTATTAATTTCATCATTATCATTAATATTCCAATACTGAACAAACATGCTAATAAGATTTAAAAATTAAATAATTTTAATATTTTCTTGTATATTTTATTCATAGAAAATGTTAAATATAGACTTTTTAAACTTGAGACTTTTTAATTACTTTCATAAACTAGTAAATTAGATAACAAAATTTATATCAATTTTGCTGTATGGGAAACCACACAATTTCTTCATTTCCTTTTACCTATTACTTGAATTTTTGTTTTCCTTGAGTACCTGAGATTGAATGTGGGTTGTCACTTATGATGATCATGGGCTTTATCATTGAGACATAATTCAAACTTAGGTTTACTTTAGACCAAAACAATAATTATATTTGTGTGTGTGTGTTAGAAATATGTACAGTCTATAATGAGCTGTAAAGATAAATGTATTATAAATCTTTTCTTTTTTCATTCTTTGCGTCTCAGTCTCAATCAATCTTGACCATGTTGTCTTCATGCGATACCTACAGACTGACTCTGCTGTTGCATGATTTTCAGTTTTAAGATCTTGTTGACAGATTTATACTAGGTCCAGTCTCTTTTATAAAACAAGGAAAATAATGCACATTGAATGTAGATCCATCCTTGTTATTTATTTTACTTTATTATTTGAATGTTAAGACTATCTGTGCAATATGTATGTGCCTGTTATCCACACCGACATGAGATGAGAAAATCAGATACCTGAAATTGGATTTGTAGATGGTTTTGAACCCCGCTGTGGATGCTGAGCATCATATCTGATTCTTCTGCAAAAACAACATGCGCTTTTAACCACTAAGTCATCACTCCAGCCCAGTGTGCACCTTCTTTGTCTCATATTACTTTGGGACAAATGGCAAACATAGCTCTGCCATGTTTGCTGTCATATGTCTCCTGTAGACTGTGACCCTACACAAAATCATTTCCAGTAGTTTGCAAGAAAATTATAAATAAGACTGAATGTGCAACTTCAGTAAGTATATTGGTTGAAGTAAACACAAGGAAGAGTATGGAAACCTGAGTAGTGAAATAGAAACACTGGTGAGGGGAAATGATGGCTTTGACCTGATAAACTATTTTATATCCCTTGGACTGTTGAAAATAGAATTTTCTACTTTGAAAGAGAAATACATTTTTTTAACATCTATACAATGCATTTGCTTCTGAAAAGTGCCTGTCATTCACTAGTTTAGTAGCATTTGCATTCTACATGGGTATATTACTATCCCACATATTGCTCCCAACATCAGCACATTCCTGTGTAGGAAAGTACAGACTTACCTTAAATAGGCATAAGCCATAGCATGAAATAATAGGAGATAGCTAGTAGGTACAAGAAGGAATCTGATAGAACTTCAGTATCATAGTGAGTTATGAAGGTTTTCAAAGAGGTTTTCAGAATACAAGGCTAGAATACAAAAATTGTTACAACACACACAGACCTGACTTTAAACTGTATATGACTATGTTTCCCTTGCTTGCCCCTAGAAAAGTGGGATGAATCCTCATTCCTCTACTCCAACCTATGATTTTATTTATAAATAGAGATATTAATACTAAAGTAGTCTATAGTGTGAAATTAAGGAACAGAGTTAGGCACACTCAGAGGAATGCCATATGCAAATGATGACTGAAGCGATGTTTTTACAAATGAAAGAAAATTCATATAGGCCAATAAACTCTCAGAATCTAGAAAGGACATGCCACAGATTCTCTTCAGAGTCCTCAGCATGAACCTATCACACTGCAAGTGTGATTTTAGATTTTAGCCTTTGAAACTGTGAGAAAATAAATTGTATCCTCTAAGCCTTATGGTACTTAAGGACACCCTTAGAAACACATTGGGGTAATTTATAGGGGGACATTTTTGCCGACTTTTGTGAAAGCCTGACTGTCAGGCAATGTCAAGGCAGGTCAAGGTCTGCTAGCATATTTCCTTGCTGTCTGATGCACAGAACAATAAGAGGAGCTACACTTGAAGCTCAAGGCAAGGGATTGAACATTCTCTTAATCATGGTGGAAGGAACAGGGAGGCGTCTGGGTGGGTACAGATATCCTAAGTACTTCAGCTATCATCTCTGCTAACTGGAGACTTTCTTTTTTTTTTGTTGTTGGATATTTTATTTATTTACATTTCAGATATCATACTTCTTTCCCATTTCCCCTCCCTAAACACCCCCTATCCCATCCCCTCCTCCTTTATGTTTTTATACTATTTTGACTACATGCATGTATTAACGTCAGTTCTAGGTTGATGAACTAGCAATACAATAGATGCAAATAGTCAAGGAACAAGCAAGGCATTAAACCCAATTACGTGAACACTCCTGTGATCACTGTTTCTAAGGCCTTATCAGGGTGACCAAAGTAGCTGAGCCTACTTCCCTGTCCTAGCCCAAGGTCATTTTCACGTCTGAAGCCTACTTCTTTGTTCTAGTCTAAAATTTAGATTCATTTCTGAAGTTACTTCTTTGTTCTAGCCTAATATTTAGGTTCTTGCCTGAGATTATTTCTTTGTTCTAGCCTAAGATTTAGATTCCTACCTGAAATTACTTCTTTGTTCTAGGCTAAGATTTAGATTCCTACCTGAAGCCTACTTCCTTGTCCTTGCCCAATGTCATAATACCTGCCAAGCAACCCATTTCCTTGTCCTTGGCCCATGTCAGATTCTTGCCAACTAGCCCCAAAGGCTCTCTGAATCTCTCCCTTTTTTATTCCATTAACAAGACTGAGCCTGTCTTAGGTCATTCTGACAAGAATGCCTTAGTTAACTGTCATGTAATATGCATTATCAAAAGTAATGCACTTCTGTCTTAGGTTGGTAAGGCTCTGTGCAGAGACTTATCCATCTTGGCTTACCAGCCTGTTAATTTAATAACTCTGTCTGGGGATCCATTTTCAGGGTCAAGCCATGTACTTGGCTGCCAACATGTTGGGTCTTTGTTTCTAACAATACTGAAAAGTATATAAAGGCTTTGAGAAATTCATTAGTGGCTGGTGTGGCACAGACCTGCGGCTCTCCTGATTTCTAACTTTTATCTCTGAGTCTTCTTTTTGTCTTTCCTATAATCAATCTCATTCCCCACTCAGAGGACTGTTTGATTTTGGAGCAACAGGACCTTTGCAAAATTTTTTTTGAGATTCTTAGGAGATGGCACTTACTCTAACAAATAGGAGGATGTCATATTATTTTTCCCATTATGCCTACAAAAATGTAATAACAATAATGTAAAAAACAGCAACATAGATTTATTATATTCAGTTTCACATAATATTAATGATGAAACATATTAGCAGAGACTAAATTTTAGTTTTATGTGTTTCTCTTTGCACATTCTGATCAAATTTCTTGGTGGTACCTCTTTTGAAACAGTAAATGCCATGATATTCTCTCTCTCTCTCTCTCTCTCTCTCTCTCTCTCTCTATATATATATATATATATATATATATATATATATATATATTACTTGTAAAATCAAACCACAAATTCATAATACCATGGAGGTCTAAAATAATTAGTTTTATTTGTCCCAACAAACAATTTAAATAATTTCCTTAAAACCATAGAAAAATTCAATAAAATGTGTGTTAAAAATAAAAGAAACTAAGGAGTTCTAGAAGTGGGTGAAATAGTCTACTCCAAAAAAAAAAAAAAATATTATCAACTAGTTATCTCATACCAAATCATCAGCCTGGACACATTAATACATCTTACCATATACAGACTGAGAAGGTTATATTTATGTATTTAGGAATATATATACATACACACACATATATGTCATATAAATGTAAATTTACATCTATATTATGTACACATATGTATAAATGATATATCATACAACATAGAACATATAATATATACATATGCATAAGCATATGTATTCACATACAAATAAACAACTCATACATATATATATGCATATATATATGTGTATGTATATATATACATACACATATATATATATATGTATATATATATATATACATATACATATATATATATATATATATATATATATATATATATACATACATATGCAATGTATTTAACAAGAGTTAATGAAAACAGAAACCAAGAGTTGGAAAGAGAAAAAGAATGGGTTTATGGGAGTGTTTTGTGAGAAAAAGCAAAAGTGAGTAATGGGTCATTATGATTCAATATGTGCAAATTCATCAACTTAATCCACTATATATATAAAATCAAGGAAAAAGATCAAAGATCACATGATCACCTCATTAGGTGCTGAGAAAGCATTTGACAAAATTCAACATCCCTCCATGGTAAAAGTCTTGGAAAGATCAGTAATTCAAGGCCCATACAGAAACATAGTAAAAGCAATATACAGCAAACCAGTAGCCAACATCAAACTAAATGGAGAGAAACTTGAAGCAATCCCACTAAGATCAGGGACTGGACAAGGCTGCCTACTATCTCCCTATCTATTCAAAATAGAACTCAAAGTATTAGCCAGAGCAATTAGACAACAGAAGGAGATGAAAGGAATACAAATTGAAAAATAAGAAGTCAAAATATCACTATTTGCAGATGATAGGATAGTATACTTAGGTGACCACAAAAATTCTATTAGCTAACTCCTAAACCTGGAACACCTGGGCATAGGGAAAAAGTTCATGAAGAGAACACCAATGGCTTGTGCTCTAAGATCAACAATTGACAAATGGGACCTCATAAAATTGCAAAGCTTCTGTAAGGCAAAGGACACTGTCAATAGGAAAAAACGGCAACCAACAGATTGGGAAAAGATCTTTACCCATCCTACATCCAATAAATAGCTAATATCCAATATATACAAAGAACTCAAGAAAGTAGACACCATAGAATCAAATAACCCTATTAAAAATGGGGTACAGAGCTAAACAAAGAATTTTCAACTGAGGAAATTTTCAACATCCTTAGTCATCATGGAAACGCACACCAAAACAACCATGAGATTCTACCTCACACAAGTCAGAATGTCTAAGAATAAAAACTCAGGTGATAGCAGGTGCTAGCGAGGATGTGGAGAAAGAGGAACACTCCTCAATTGTTGGTGGGATTGCAAGCTGGTACAACCACTCTGGAAATCAGTCTGGCGGTTCTTCTGAAAATTGGACATAGCATTACCTGAGGACACAGCTATATCACTACTGGGTATATCATTTGGGCATATACCCAAATGATGCTCCAACATTTAACAAGGACACCTGCTCCACTATGTTCATAGCAGCCTTATTTATAATAGTCAGGAGCTGAAAAGAACCCAGATGTCCTTCAATAGAGGAATGGATACAAAAAATTGGTACATTTATACAATAGATTACTACTCTGTTACTAAAAGCAATGAATTCATGACATTCTTAGGAAAATGATGAAACTAGAAAATATCATCCTGAATGAGGTAACCCAACCACAAAAGATCATACAGGTTATGTAATCACTGATAAGTGGATATTAGCTCAAAAATTTGAAATACCCAAGATAAAATTCACAGACCACATGAAGCTCATGTAGAAAGAAGACCAAAGTGTGGATGCTTTGGTCCTTCTTAGGAGTAACAAAATACTCATGGGAACAAATACAGAGACAAAGTGTGGAGCAGATACTGAAGCAAAGGCCATCTAGAGATTGCCCTACCTGGGGATATATTCCATATACAGTCACCAAAAAGACACTATTGTGGATGTCAGTCAAGACTTTCATGCTGACAGGAGCCTAATATAGCTGTTTCTTGAGAGGCTCTGTCAGAGTCTGACAAATGCAAAGATGGATGCATCCAACCACTGGACTAAGCACGGGTTCTCCAATGGAGTAGTTAGAGAGAGGATTAAAGGATCTGAAGGGGTTTGTAACCCCATATGTAGAACAACAATACAACCAACCAGACCTCCACAGCTCCCAGGGACTAAACCACCAGCCAAGGTATACACATGGAGGGACCCATGGCTCCAGCAGCATATATAGCAGAGGATGGCCTTGTCAGACATCAGTGGGAGAAGAGGCCCTTGGTCCCGTGAAGGCTCGATGCCCTAATGTAGAGGAATGCAAGGGCGGGGAGGAGGGAGTGGGTGGATGGGTTGGGGAACACCATTATAGAAGCATTGGGAGGGGGGATTCGATAGGGGCTTTCCAAGGGGAAAAACTGAGAAAGAGGATAACTTTTGAAATGTAAATAATGAAAATATCCAATAAAAATATATGAAGAAAAAAGTAGAATCTCAAACAATAAGAAACGTTATTATAGAGAAGAAATCAAGAAGACAATAGTATTAAACAAAATGAAGTAAAAGAGATCACATGAAAGAAAGTCATATGATCTGAAAAAAACAGATGTTTTAAACCAGATAACATAATTTGGAAGGTGGAATGACATTGTAAGAAGTGCATCTTAAAGGAATTTGAAATGAATGCATTTAAGTTTGATCATAATTATATTATCAAAAAGAGAAATTTGTTTATTATTAGTAGATTAATTGATAATAGATTGATATTTAACAGTTAAGAAGACTATCAAGATATAATTGTGTAAAGATTCAATTTCTGTGAAGACATTGGCAAATATTTTAGAGTACTTTTCCCCTTAACATAAATCTTATAGTATGCTGTATCATATATCTAAATAATTTAAAATATTTTTAAATTACACATGGAAAGCTAAACATAAAATTTAGTTAAAATAATCATGAGTTTATTTTTGACATATTTCTCCCAGAATGTCCTTGGGGAGTGTCAGGTGGGATTTCATCCAAGTCTCTCCAGTGCCCTTAAATTCTCTTCTACCTGACTGCAGCTGCACCAGAAACACTGAGCCTGGCAGAACTGGGCTTGAAGCTTCATCATCACAGAGAAGGAAGGAAGAAAATGCAATATGTCAGGATGCATCTCCCACTTTTCACATGCATCTGATGAGTGTTAATTTTGATTTTCAGTATTCACAGAGTAAGTGCCAAAGACATTATTTATGTTAACTACAATCTGATAGCACTACACAGAGCATCTATTCTGCTTATTTGATTTCGTTTTCACCTCTTGAAACATCTACTTATTATTTTGTGTTAGGATAAATTTTTAATGTTTATTGTCACAAATAGGAATTGGTCAACATTGAAAGGTAAGCTTTGTTATTTTATTTTCCGTATGTCATCCTTTCTTATTTTTTTTTTTGCTTTAAAAATATTTGACACTAAATAAAAATCATAGAATAATATAATTTATTTTCTTGCTTTTCAGCTGAACCTTAATTCTTATGAACTATGTATCCTGAAAATATAGCAGCTTGATAACTATTTTTTGATAACCTTAAATTCATTACATTTGTATCCTAACTACTTATTTTTATAGTTTGGTACAAAGTTTAGGAGAAAATTTTAGAAGATGTTTTCTAACAAAATCTGTCACGGGAATACGTTATTAAAGTCTTAATTTTAAATTTTAGTCTGAGAAATGCTGGATTAAAATGCGAAGGGAAGTAAGGATACCATTTTAGTTACTTAAGATAGAAAAGTGATGATAAAATCAAATATTTATAAATAGTATAATGTAAATCAAAGACTAACAAGAAAATGTACATTATACATCTAACAAATCTCTAATTAACCAAAATTATCCTATTTGTACAGAAAGTAAAGTGTCAATTTCTGCAAGTGTTTGGTCTAATTATTCCACGTAATAAGCAGGATATTTGTTTGCAGGTATTAGATTAGTTTTTCCTTAGTAAACGTGTTCCCTGATTTCTGTCCCTCCATCCATGGTGTCAGGATGTACTATGTTCCCTGTGTTTTTATTAGTGCAAGCCTTTTACTGCAAAAAAGTTGCCAAAGTAGCTCATTACTTCTATAGAAAACCACATTGTGGAACACATTAAAACTACTGAAAAAAAAAGTCCTGAGGGGTTCCCTTGTTTTTGCCTCAGAAACGTTCACAGTTTTTGTTCTTCTAATAAAATAAGCCAATTAAAGGAGAAGTTACACACACATGCACACACACACACACACACACACACACACACACACAATTTTAGTTCTTACAACATATTTAGATATATACCTACATAGGACTTGCCTGTTTGGATACTTTTTAGATAAATCCCCTTTGGTAGAAAATATTATATAGTATTATTTCACATGAGAAAAATCAAAACTCAGCATTATATGATAGGCAGTGATTATGAAAAAGCCCATTCCATGCATAGGAGCAGCATAATTCTAGTGCTGGCCAACTTTCTTCTGGGCAGATTTAGTGATTGAGTCTGAGGACTTAACTGGCAAAGATTATTCATAAAGAGAATAATATATGTAAAAAACTAAACAAGACTGTGAAAGTGTGGTTGAGTATGCCTTCCTCCCTTTGCATTCTTTTTTGAAACCTCGACTTCAAATTTATATCTAAGAGATTATAGATTATATTCCAATCCTATTAAGAACTTAAAAGGACAAGAGGATTTAGTTTTCTTCATCCTGAGAGCAAATGAAGAATTAGGGATATTTCTGTAAATATGGGTGCTGATTAGATGTGTTTCTTGTTTTCTTTTGTGGAATATTTCTTTGTCCATCTGTATATGGAACAGGAGTGTATCTACTTATATTCAAACTATATGTGACAATTTGGGAACTAGAATGCATAAGCAATTTCTTCTGCAACTTCATTCACACCAGTAAAGGAGAAAATCATGTGTTAAATAATAAAGAATGAGGCCTTCAGGCTTTCACAGAATTGCAATAAAGATTACAATTTCTTCTTTATTGACCTAAATCCCACTTAGTATACAATGCATTGTTCTTCAATGAGTTTTTAATTAGAGAAGGGAGTAAAATCTTACTGATAGGGAAATTAAGATATAGTTTGATTATAATATCTTTTGATGATTACCTTCTTTATACCTCAAATGTAACCATGCCATTCTGAACCTTGTAAAATTCAAGAATTCATAGACATGACTTTTTCACATACTTTTATATTTGGGTCATTTATTTAACACCTTTTGTCTTATGCTTACATTATATGATTTCCTTACTGTCAAACATATCCAGTTAGGTTACTGAAGTATTTGGTTTGCACTGTATGAACATATGATACTCTATTTCTGCTTCGTTACTCCTGTGTATTTAGACCTTTTCTATTTTTTTTCAAATGTTCACAAGGTTGAATTGAATGCTCCTACTTATTAATTTGTCTTTAAAAATTAATTTATATGTGCACAATGCCATCAACTGAGAATAATGTGACATTGATTTTTAATTTGCATTCTCCTGATTTTAGATTTATAACTGGACCTTTTCTCATGTGAAACTTTCAGAGATTGGTGGAATAGTTAGAAGAGACTGTATTAACATGAGATCAGTGGGTAAAACATGAATCAATCCACAAGATTCTATCCACAATCTCTTTCTGTGTTAACTGTACTTTTCTTGGAGATTTATTTGTAGTACCATACAGTACAAAGAGCACTGATCTTTTACTGTTTTAATTCTTTGTATTATAGGGACATTTTTATTCATGAATAAGGTTGATTAATTGATTTACTTTTATAAAGCTGTCTTGAATTGAGCATCTATGTGTCACATTTTAGATCTATTACTAGATTTACAGAGAATAAAAAGGGAAAGAAGGAAATATTTTATATTTTTTCTTTTCACTGAAATATTTTTTTATCATGCACATGCAGGGAATCTGGTAAAGTGAAAATATATGCTTCAATTTTAAGACACATGCTGTTTAAACAGGTGGAGGGAAGGCAGTCCTCTGGATGTATTCTGTGTCTCTGAAGGAGCTAACCTCCAAAGTGATTCCAGAATATGAGCAATTGATGCTAACAACGGGGGCCTCCAGAAAAGACTGGAAAATGAACTGGGAAATAAGGTGAAATCAAGGAAATCATAGTCTCTTTGGATACTGGACAAGAAACTATCCTCTTCTCTAAAAAGTTGCTGGGTGCTCTTTATCACATATATTATTCTTTTTAACTATCGTAAGTTTTAAAGACACCTCTGAGATTGCTGTGAAGATGCCCAATAATGTGACATGTTTAGTCCACTGAACTAGAGTATCAGCGCACACTTTCAGAATTCAGGTATTTTAATCATTATGAAAGACTGAGAATTAGAATAGCCTTTACATCTACAAAAATAAATAAAAACAAAAACAAAAAAAACATAAAAACAAAACAAAAAACCTTTCATGATGTCAACTTGTGGACTCCTATCTCAATTTGGAACTTAGAGTGTGTGTGTTTAATTGAAGTATCTACCTTATTTCTAATAAATATCAAGATTTGGAATTTCCCCAATGACTAAAAGTAATTTATAATTTTCATTACAATCAATTTATTAGTTTTTCTCTGTGCATTTGTTCTCATGAATGAACTTACTCTACTTTCAATTATTGCATGAGTTTTACTTATATACTTATTGGATATAAATGATTTTGAAATAAGTAGAAAGACTTGAAACAGCAAGGTTTCAGACACAACCTGTTCTCCATCTAAATAATTAGGAATGCCAAAGTGATGGGATTTGGAAACCTCACAGAATTTATCTTTCTAGGACTTTTCCATAATGAGAATGTCAAAGCAATGTGTGCTGTGTTGTTCTTGCTTTGCTATCTTGCAATTCTCTGTGGAAATCTGGTTGTTCTTATAACTCTCAGGGGCAGTCAACTTATTGAGCAGCCAATGTATTATTTTCTCAGCTATCTGTCCTTCATGGATGTCTGCTTCACTTCCACAGTGGCCCCAACATTGATTATAGACTTATTTGTACAACGGAACACCATCTCCTACAGTGGCTGCATCACCCAGATGTTTTATGCCCACTTCTTTGGTGCCACTGAGATTTTTATCTTGGTGGCCATGGCCTATGATCGCTATGTAGCCATTTGCAGACCCCTTTACTACATGATCACTATGAACAGACAGGTATGTTACATCCTTGTGATAGCCTCAGCTATTGGTGCTTTTATACACTCACTTGTACATGTATTTATTATTATTAGACTTCCCTTTTGTGGCACCAATGAAATAGACCACTATTTCTGTGACATACTCCCCCTGATGAAGCTGGCCTGCACTGACACAAGACTCCTGGTTATTGTAGTCATTACCACAACAGGAGTTCTGTCCATTTTGACCTTTCTTGCCTTGGTCATTTCTTACATCATCATTTTATCCATCTTGAGGACCAGGTCATCAGAGGGTCGCCGCAAAGCTCTTTCTACCTGTGGCTCACATATCACTGTTGTATTCATGTTCTTCTTGCCACTCATCTTTACCTATGTCCCAATGGGTGATTCTGTTGGGGATGACAAAGTATTTGCTCTGTTTTACACCATGATTGCCCCATTGTTCAACCCTCTCATCTACACACTGAGGAATACAGACATGAAGAATGCCATGAGGAAGGTGTGGTGCCAAGACAAACTGTTTGAAGGAAAGTGAGTCCTCTGCTGATGGAGCATGTTTCTCAGTCTTATCCTATCTACAGAATAAATGTGAGCAATACAGCAAGATAACAAGACAGTGCATAGTCAACAAAAGTTGCAAGCCCCAAGAAGATAAGATCCCAAGCCATGAGGACTGTGTATATGGATGAATCAGTAAATTAATTCTTTTCCATTTTAGATAAATGGAAATTTTTTGTTATTTATCCTCACAGACATAATGGCTACTATTATACTGTTATGGAAAAATTAGAAAAACTGTGACTCCACAATTTTACTCTATTTTAGGAAATGGATATTTTGTCAGAGATAGCTGTAATAGATAAAGAAGTCCTAATCACATCATTTCTGGTACCTTTACTATAAATAACAAAATAAATGTTTAAAAAAACAATACTGTATTTGCCATGTCTATTTGTGTTCTTTCATACTCATCTCATGTTTCACAATCCTGATGTTGAGACTTTATGGATATAGCTTCTGTTGTTACCAGGCGACATAATCTCACAACAAAGTCCTCCATCCTTCATCCTCAGTCTTTCTTCCCTCTCTTCTGCAATATTCCCTGAGGCTTAGTTGCACAAGTAATTTGTAGATATATCTATTGTGACTGGGCTCCACAACTCTGCATTTTCATTGGTTGCTACTTTCTATAATGGTCTCTACCTGTATGGCACATGGTACCTTGCTATCCGAAAGGCATAAGAACTGCTAATAGTGAGCAAGATCAAACCTCGGGAATCTCAGAGATTTGAGAATAACAGGAGTCAAGCCACATCCTCTCTGTCTCTGTACCTGCTCTGGAACACATAATCACAACACTCCACTGAGAGGATCTAGACATTCAGCCATGTAGTTTATCACCTGGAGTTCACCTCCATACTAATGTGATATCTAGATAGCCCTGAGTCTTCAGCCAAGGACTTTTCCTTCCTGGGTATTCCCTCCCCCAAGAAGTATATAAGCCCTAGTTCACCCCAATAACATGTAAGCACTCAAATCTACCTTCAATAAAGCAATATGAATAAGCAAGGATTATCTCAGAGAACTGCTTTATTAATGAATGCTAAGGGAAAGGCCTGGCCTTAAAGAGCAGCGCATAACACTCCTGAAGGCTTTTTCTCTTCCAGCCTCTCTGGTATACTCAACCCTCACTCTGCCTTCTACTCACAGAAGTAATGATAGAAAACCCACATACCCTGTTACTGACTTTCCCTGTAGAGTGCTTGCAACACCTGGGTGCCACAGGCAGACAGAGGACTAGAAACCATTGTGGACTCCTAGTTCCAAACTTTGCTCTGTGGCATCCAGGTGCAAGGCATACACAATATATTTTATACCGACTACAAAGAAATGTATTCTTGTTGAGGGATAAGGACTACACTTTATGATTACATTGTTGTTAGAGATTGTGCTGGTTTAGTAATTAGTGATTGTAGATTCTCCTCCAATAAACTTGACTTCATTAGGATTGAGAAGTTAGCAAGATTTCTAGTACTAAGCATTACTTCCTTCTTAAGTAGGCTTAAGTTCAATGAAAGAGCTATTAGTTACTAAGGATACATTTGTGCCACTATTACACTTTTAAGGCTATCAGGCCAAGAGGATGGTTGTCAATGTGGTTTATAAGTGCCATAGCTGAATAAAACTTAGCTGCCTTCTTCCTTTGTAAGTGGAAGAAATGATATTCCCCAATGAAGAGCATAACAATTGTTTGTCCAGAGTCAAATGGTCAACTCTAAAAACATATATACAAGTAACATGAAATGAACTGAACAGTAAATATATACATACATATGTATGTATACACACATATGTTCATATATATATATACATATATATACATATATATACATATATACATATATATATGATCATATGTGTGGTGCCGAGTTCTGTTTCTCCAATACACTGGCTGAGGGAGGACAATGTGAAATGTTTCTGGCTTAGTTGGCAGTCTTTGTTTCCTTCTAGATCATCAGAGTTCTACTGTATGCCGTGATGAAAGAGAAAAGCAGAATTTGGTACAAATGCTGCAGTTCTGGTTCTCCTTTCCTCTTGGAATGTCTGGGCACTGCCAGTATACCAGTCCAGAAAAAGAAAGAATGATGTCCAGATGGGGTCAACTTCTCCCTTAGAGGTGTCAGACCCTGTTGCCCTCCTGACTGGAAGGGTGAAGTAGAGTCTGGAAAGAGTAGGATCTATGTATGATTAAGAACAAGTGCTGGGGGTGGGGGCAAAAAGAAGAGAGAAGGTCTCCTAAGATAATCTTGGTGTTATAGCTCCTTTAGGTCAAGTCTTTCCCTGGCAATCTCTAATGAAGCAGCTCTCTGAGGTGATATTATCTTGTTTGTACTTTTTTAAAAATGAAGGTGGGTTTAAACACATACACTTTATGAATAAAGGATTATATAATTTTGGTGAAGGACATGTTAAGATCAAGGAACGTAAGGTCATTGGTTGAAGACTAAGGATGCTGAGATGACTCATTAGCACGGAGAGGCATTCCAGGTGCTGGATACATGACTCCCTGCTTATATTGGCCTACTTGGGAGTTGTGGTTAGGTAGCCCATGTAGGCATAGAGACAGGAAGGGAGTTAGCTCTACTGATGCCATCCCAAATTTCTGTGATTTTCAGGGTCACAGCATGCTGCATCTTAACTGTCCCATGCCCATTCCTCTGGTGGATATACATTCACACACACACATGTGTGTGTGTGTGTGTGTGTGTGTGTGTGTGTGTGTATCTTCCCACCTGCTCCTCCAGCCTGAGCCTGAGCAGAACACCAGTTTGTCTGCTTCTCTAAAGACTGTACAGTCTGAAGGCTTTCCAGGAATTCTGCTGCATGCAGGACAAAAGGTAAGGAACACTCCCAAACAACCACAGCAGCTGGGAACCCAGAGGAGTCCAGCAGGCTCAGGACCCATTATCCTCTCCAAACTTCCCACTAAACGTCAACACCCTTCAGTCCTGTGCTTTCTCTCAGGGCAAATCACTAGCTTGTCTCCTCCTCTAAAGACTCCACAGTCTGAAGGCCTCTCAGGAGACCTGCTGCATTCAGGACAACAGACCCCACAGTCTGAAAGCGTCTCAGAAGTACATTTAGAAGCATGACACCAGCTTGACTGTTCCTCTGAAGACCCAACCGTTTGAAGACCTCTCAGGATATCTACTACACACAGGGTAGCAGACCATCAGCATGTCTGTTCCTCTGAAGACACCATAGTCTGAAGTCTCCCAGGAGATCAGCTGCATGCCGGGCAACATATCAGTAGCTTGTTTGCCCCTCTGTAGACCAAACAGTCTAAAGGCCTCACAGGAAGACTGCAACAGTCAGGGCCACAGGCCTACCACAAGACCTGTAGCAACCCAGAGACACAGGAGGCTGGCTACAGACAAAGACAAGGTCAGCTAATACCGGAGGTAACCAGATGGTGGAGGGCAAATGAAAGACCATAAGTAACAGAAGTCAATATACTTTGGCATCATCAGAAGCCAGTTATCCCACCACAGCAAGCCATGGATACGCCAAAACACCCGAAAAACAGGATTTTTACCTAACATCTTAAGTCATGAAGACAATAGAGTTCTTTAAGTAGGATATGAGTAACTCACTGAAAGAAATACAGGGAAACATAGGTAAACAGGTAGAAGCCCTTAAAGAGGAAACAGATCAATTCCTTAAAGAAATACAGGAGAACACAATCTAACAGGTGAAGAAATTGAATAAAGCAGTTCAAGTCAAAAACTGTAGAAGTAGAAACAATAAAGAAAACACAAATGGAAACAACCATGTGGATGGAAAACCTAGGAAAGAGGTCAGGAAATATATATGTAAGCATCACTAACAGAATTGATAGAAAAGAGAATCTAAAGCGTAGAAGATACTGAGGAAGATATTGACACAATGGTCAAAAATTTCTTTTTATTTTTTGTCAATTTTTTATTATATATTTTTTCTTTATTTATATTTCAAATGTTTGTATCCCTTTGACCTTCTTTTGTTGTCTAATTCTCTGGCTAGGACTTCCAGTACTATATTAAATAAGTAGGGAGAGAGTGGGCAGCCTTTTCTAGATCCTGATTTTAGTGGGATTGCTTCAATTTTCTCTCTTTTTAGTTTGATGTTGGTTACTGGTGTAATGTATATTGCTTTTAATATGTTTAGGTATAGGCCTTGAATTCCTGACCTTTCCAGGACTTTTACCTTGAAGTGGTGTTGAATTTTGTCAAATCCTTTCTCAGCATCTAGTGAGATGATCATGTTTTTTTCTTTTCTTTGAGTTTGTTTATATAGTAGACTATGTTGATGGATTTTCCTATATTGAACTATCCCCGTATTCCTGGGATAAAGCCTACTATATATCATGATGAATGATTGTTTTGATGTAAGGGAGATTGTTCAGAAGTTCTCTTTCTTTGTAGGGTCTTTGTATGGTTTTGGTATCAGTGTAACTGTAGCTTCATAGAATGAATAGGGTAGTGTTCCTTCTGTTTCTCTTTTGTGGAATAGTTTGAAGAATATTGGTATTAGCTCTTTTTTGAGTGTCTGATAGAATTCTGCACTAAAACCATCTGGTCCTGGGCTGTTTTAGGTGGTGAGACTTTAAATTACTGCTGCTATTTTTTAGGGGTTATGGCACTGTTTAGATGGTTTATCTGATCCTAATTTAACTTTGTTACCTGATACCTGTCTAGAAAATTGTCCTTTTCATCTTGATTTTTGAGTTTTGTTGAATATAGGCTTTTGTAGTAGGATCTGATGATTTTTTGAATCTCCTAAATTTCTGTTGTTACTTCTCCCTTTTCAGTTCTGACTTTATTAATTTGGATACTGTCACTGTGCCCTCTGATTATTCTGGCTAAGGGTTTATTTATCTTGTTAATTTTCTCAAAAACCAGTTCCTCGTTTTGCTGATTCTTCCTATAGTTCTTTTTGTTTCTACTTGGTTGATTGCAGCACTAAGTTTGATTACTTCCACCATCTATGCCTCTGGGTATATTTGCTTCTCTTTGTTCTAGAGGTTTCAGGTGTGCAGTCAAGCTGCTAGTGTATGCTCTCTCCACTATCTTTTTGTAGGTACTCAGAGCTATGAGTTTTCCTCTTAGTACTTCTTTCATTGTGTCCCATAAGTTTTGGTATGAGGTGCGTTAATTTTTATTAAATTCCAAAAGTCTTTAATTTATTTCTTTATTTCTTCCTCACTAAGATATCATTGATTAGAGCATTGTTCAGTATCCACATTCTCTAAGATCAAGAATTGACAAATGGGACCTCATAAAATTGCAAAGTTACTGTAAGGCAAAGGACACTGTCAATAGGACAAAATGGCAACCAACAGATTGGGAAAAGATCTTTACCAATCCTACATCTGATAGAGGGCTAATATCCAATGTATACAAAGAACTCAGGAAATTATACTCCAGACAACCAAATAACCCTATTAAAAATGGGGTACAGAGGTAAACAAAGAAATTTCAAATGAGGAATATCAAATGGCCGAGAAGCACCTAAAGAAAGTTCAACATCCTTAGTCATCAGGGAAATGCAAATCAAAACAACCCTGAGATTCCACCTCATACCAGTCACAATGGCTAAGATCAAAACCTCAGGTGATAGCAGATGCTGGTGAGGATGTGGAGAAAGAGGAACACTCCTCCATTGTTGGTGGGATTGCAAGCTGGTGCAACCACTCTGGAAATCAGTCTGTCAGTTCCTCAGAAAATTGGACATAGCATTACCTGAGGACTCAGTTATACAACTCCTGGGTATATACCCAGAAGATGCTCCAACATATAACAAGGACATATGCTCCATCATGTTTATAGCAGCCTTATTTATTATAGCTAAAAGCTGGGAAGAACCCAGATGTCCTTCAACAGAGGAATGGATATAGAAAATGTGGTACATTTACACAATGGAATATTACTACTCAGGTATTAAAAACAATGAATTTCAGAAATACTTAGGTAAATAGATGGAACTAGAAAATATCATCCTGAGTGAGGTAACCTAATCACACACACACAAAAAAAAACAAAACCCACACATGGTATTCACTCACTGATAATTGGATAGTAGCCCAGAAGCACGCAATACCCAAGATGCAATTCACAGACCACATGAAGCTCATGAAGAAGGAAGACCAAAGTGTGGGTACTTTGGTCCTTCTTAGAAGGAGTAAAACAATACTCAAGGGAGCAAATATGGAAACAAAATGTGAGACAGAAACTGAAGGAGGGGTCATCTGGAGACTGTTTCACCTGAGTATCTATCCCATGTGCAGTCACCAAATGTAGATCCTGATGTGGATGTCAGGAAGTACATGTTGACAGGAGTTTGAGATAGCTGTCCCCTTAGAGGTCTGCCAGAGTCTGACATATTCAGAGGCAGATGCTCACAGCTAACCATTGAACTGATCATGGGGTTCTCAATGGAGGAGTTAGAGAGAAGACTGTAGGAGCTGAAAGGATTTGTGGCCCCATGGGGAGAGCAATAATACCAACCAACCAGAGCTCCCAGGGTCTACACCACCAGCCTGGAGCACATAGTGAGGGATCCATGGCTACAGCTGTCTATGTAGGGGAGGATAGCCTTGTTGGACATAGGTAGGAGAGGAGATCCTTGGTCCCATGAAGACTGGAAGCCCAGAGTGGGGGAATTTGAGGGTGAGGAATTGGGAGTAGGCTGGTGGTAGGGGCACATCCTCATAGAAGCAGGAGAAGGGTGGATAGGATAGAGGGTTCCTGGGTAGGAGTGAAATGGGGTAAGGCATAACATCTAAAATGTAAATAAAATACCCAGTTTAAAAACATGCATATAAAAAAAGAGAAAAAGTGATAGCTGCATTAAAGTGTTAGAAGGAACATGAAAAAAAAAAAAGACAGAAAGAAAGCAGCACAGAGAGAGAAGGTAGATTGAACTTTTTACAACTGGGACAGTTTTACAGAGATAGGTTGGAGAAATAACTACTTGTTAGGTTAAGAGAGAAAAGCCAGAGAATGAGAATGTACCAGAAGATTAGAATCAATTGCCAGAGTTAGTTTGAGGTTAAGCAGAGTGAGACTCTGAGAGAAGCCAGATTCAAAGCAGTCAGCTAGGAGAGCAGATTGAGCCAAAAATAAAATAAAATAAAATAAAATAAAATAAAATAAAATAAAATAAAATAAAATAAAATAAAAATACGTACATAAATACATACATAAATACATAAATAAATACATAAATAAACACATAAATAAATACATAAATAAATACATAAATAAATACATAAATAAATAAGTTAAATTAGCCAGCCTGATTTCAGAAAGAACTAGAAAGGGTGAGTTTATTCACCAGTAAGCCTCCAAGAAAACAATTAAATCAGGTGAATACATGTTACTTTTACAATGTGTTTAAACAATGTTAAGAATTTTAATAGTCTGAATTAAATGAGAAAGTATTGCCTAGAGTCTGGCCTAAAATGTGGCAGTAAAGGTGTAATCAAATTACATGAGAATAAGTAAACTAAGCCAACTTAGTACTAGTCTTGTTAGGAATAGAATGTTTTTCCCATATGGTAAATGGAAATTAAATAAAGAGTATATTTTAGAAGTTATAAAGTAAAGACATGAAAAACAATTTCTGTATACTGAAATATCACACAGAGATAAATAGGACTAATAAAGGCAAGTAAAAAAAAGGAAAATTGGAAAAAAATTTAAACTAGTAAGATGAAATATATACAAACATATGAGTAATGACTGTATGTAAATTTGCTAGAATAGTATGTTACGGTAGAAGTATTTCCCAGATCCTATTAAATCGTATTACGTATGCCACCTTAAGACAGAGCCTTACTATGCAGTCCTGGCTAAAGTAGAACTCTGGAGGAACACAAAATTGTCTTAAAACTCATGTCAATCCTCCTGTCTCAGTCTCCTGAGTAATGAATGTTTACAGACATATGTCACTATGGCAGACTTCCATTTCTACTTTTGTATCCAGACCTTATCATAAGTATGTAAACATTTGGTAAAGCAACAGAATCATAGGAAGGAATTATTTATAAAAATGCACAGGTTCAATTGCCCATATAAGTCAAGCTGCTTCTGGTAAGGGTAAAAGTAATTCCACATATCAAAGACAAGGACAACATATTACATCCTGTAGAATTTTCCACTTTATGCATTATACTAATCCTAGAGTACCTATTAACATAAAGTATTATGCATGTCTTCTAAATTTCCAGTGGCCATAATTAAACATTGAGAAGTATTTGCAAGTCTTCATAATAACAAAGATTTTAATATTGATTAGGATAATATTAATAGACTTAGGTTTACTCTTTTAGCACAGTGATACAGTTAAATGAAAAGCAATCCAGTATTTATTACTTGTCACTATCTAATGCCGTTATATTATGTTATAGTTATCATGACTAAATAAAAAAAAATCCTTAATATGTGACCACTGAGTAGTGTTGTCTTGACCTTCACATTTATAGCTACAGACTAGACATCTTGCAAAAAGTACCCCTGAGACTGTTTCCCTTGAGTTTCCTTTTCTTTCTGCATAAAGTACCTCAGGCAGGGAATCTTTCAAAGCTACATTGGGTTAAGCTTCATGGGAAAGAGGTTCTTTCAACATCTACTGTTTTATTTCATTTACAGGTCAAAGAAGAGTCACTTTAAAGGAAACATGACATTACAGAAATATTTGGATCCTGAGAAGTAAGTGCTATGAATAGCATGCACAAACACATATGCACACACACACACACACACACACACACACACACACACACACAGTTTTTGTGGACTATCTGATATATATTTAAAAGAGAGCTATGATTATAATGAATTCTTCAAGGCACTGATTTTATTCTGCACAAAATATGGTATTTATAAATTTCTACTTATAAATCTAATTCCTGACATATCTTTGCTCACAGTTATGTTAAGTAATAAGATATTTTAAAAAATTATATGGCAATTATAAGAAAAATTAGCTTATTAGGCAAGGTTGTAAGTCCCTTTTACTTAAGCATGATCTTCAGAAATATGCAAACACTGTTGAGATGCCAATACCTTGTTTGCTCATGTACAGTCCTGTCCTGTTTGCATGTCTATTTAGAAAACAGGTTAAAATTGAATTACATACGGCTCACCAAATCATGATGGAGATAAAATACAAAAAAATTATGAAAACTATTCAATACTAAGTTTAGAGCATTATCCCTTCTAAATACAAATCATGTAAACCTTTCTATTCTTTTAATTGTACAAGATATTAAGATTAGGTTTTGCTGTTTCACAATTTTCCTCAAGAAGATTGGCTTATTTAAAGTAGCAGAAAAATTGTAGAAAGTACTTCCTGATGATTATTAACTCTAGCCACATATTCTTATGGTCTAAGCCTTTTATTTAAATCTTGGGGGATATATTTCAATAACTTCTTTCTTTCTTTCTTTCTTTCTTTCTTTCTTTCTTTCTTTCTTTCTTTCTTTCATTCTTCTTTCTTCTTATTTTTTTCCTTTCAAAATGCAGTTACCAAAGCATTGTAAAGAATATATTTTAGAAGACTTTCTATTAAAAATTAAAGTGCAGACTTCTAGCTAATATGGTTTAAATAAAATGAATGTTACATAAGGTAAAATATTTTTATTGTAAATCTGATTATGAAAGTTTCTGTGTGTGAGAGAAAGATGGGGAAAGAAAAGGACAGAGAGGGTGAGCAAAGAATGGGAGATAAAAAGAGAGAGATGACAGGGAAGAAAGGAAGACAAAGGTAGAGTATCAGAGGAAGAAAGGGGAAAAGCAAAAGCAGGAAAGAGGGGCAGAGAGGGGAACAGTGGGATAGAGAGAAAAGGGGGAGAGAAGGAGAAAGAGAGAAGGAAAGTGAGAGACTGATTCTACTATTACAGGACTAGAAAGAAAGTACAATAGCATACACATAACATGACAGCCATCAACTTTGTATGTAGCAGAAGGTGACAGCAGTACTGGGATATGGTGGTAGCAGGATAAAGGAAGGAGGAGAAGGGAGAGACAGAAAAGCCTACATATAAAAAATGTACTACAGGGACACCAGCATTGTTTCCCTGTTTTCTGAATGTGGATGCAAAGTGGCCATAGACTTCTTGCTTCTGACTCCATTGTTTGAACCTTTCTTACTGCTATAACTTCTTTGGCAACCTGGATTTTATACTCAAAGCTCCCTATCTCTCTCCCTCCCTGCCTCCCCTAGTGTCTCCCTCCCTTCTTTTCTTCCTTCTTTCCTTAGGTCATTCCTGTCTTCTTCCTTCCATCATTCCTTAACATCTTTTTTCTCTTCCTTTTTTCTTTATTCAATTAAAATCAACTTGAAACAAGAAAACAAAAGGGGGCTTTGGTATAGAATAGAATCTGTGGATGATTCTACATACCAAGATGTATTTATTTAACTTCTAGAGACTCTATAAAATAACTTTGTAGCCTTTCTGTTGACATATATGTATTTTTTCTTAGAGCATTTAATTTATGCAAGTAAAATAGAACAGGATTTTAATGTTAAAAGTTTCATGCTTACATCAATATCTATACTACACTTTGAACTATTAAGATTAGTGCTTTCTATGGTTTTAATTATTTAGCCCCTTGGAAAGTATCTACGCCTTCTCTCTCTATTGAAAAATCCATTTAATTCTACAGTCTATTAGAAATAAAGTATTATTTTTCTAAGAAGACATTGAAATATTGTCAAAACATGATGCAGTTAACTTATTCACTTGATGTCCCAATATGTCAACATCACCATGGTCACCACATTCTCAGTATGAGATTAAATAGACAGGACAGTTCAGGAAGAATGACTGGCTCACTGGAGTGACTATAACATGTCAGCAGTAACCTCTAAGAATATAAATATAAAAGTTAAACTTTCTATTTAAATGCCAGGCATAATTACTTCAAAATTTTTATTCCTAGACTAATTGTGTCTTGAGCTTTTTTTGACTTGTCTAAGGAGAAACATTAAAAGTACTGCCAGCATATTCGTGCTTTTTCACTGATGTGATTAAGTTTGTTTCACTGTTTAAAAAATTGTTTATGATTAGAAATAATGTATAAAGTTCTATACATTAGATATATATCTATATATATAATCTATAGATATATATATCTATAGATAATATATATTTTATATTCATATATATGGAATATATAGATAAATCATATGTCATATACAGAACCACGAATTACCAAATTTTGTATATTTAACAATGCAGAAACATTGTAATATACTGCAATTTTATTTTTAATAATAAATAAAATGAGTGGAATTTTTCTTGTATTGAAAAATATGACAGAGAAACTAATAAAATAAAATTGGGCAAAATACATAGAGCTTAGATTTGCATCATCTTAAGGAGTTTCTGTAATTCAATTATGTCTACCATTTCTGTATTTGTTCATATGTAAAAGATATATAAGCACAGAAACCACTTTGTTTGTTCTATGAGAGTTTATTATGTATTAGATATTAATAAAATTGCTAGGTATAGAATGCCACTATTAATAATATTGAGTTAACAATTAGGAGTATATTTACGCAACTTTTCTAAAGAGCTTATTTCATCCATAATTAAATCAAATATGACTATTGTCATTCAATATATAATATTTATAAAAGTAAAAATAATTCTGTCAAAGCTGAATCTTTTTTGTTGTTTAATTTCAGATGAACTAAGTTTCAGCTCTGCATGTGGTTCACCTAGAATTCATGGAAAATCATAAAAATGTCACAGAGTTCGTTTTTATGGGTCTTTGGGAGAATAGACAGATAGAGCTGCTGTTCTTTCTCTTGTTCCTGCTTTGCTACCTGGCTGTCTTAATGGGAAACTCTGTCATCCTACTCACCATCACCTGCAGCCACTTAATCGAACAACCAATGTATTACTTTCTCTGCCATCTTTCCCTCATGGACCTCTGCTACACCTCCACTGTGATTCCCAGGCTCATCAGGGACTTGGCCGCAACAAGAAAAATCATTTCCTATAATGAGTGCATGACCCAGCTTTTCACTGCCCACTTGCTGGCAGGTGTGGAAATCTTCATCTTGGTGTCCATGGCCTTGGACCGCTATGTTGCCATTGTCAAGCCCCTGCACTACATGGTTATCATGAGCAGGAAGAGGTGTGATATGTTGATTGTCATGGCCTGGGTACTGGGATTCTGGCACTCCATTGCTTTACTACTCATGGTGCTCAGTCTGCCATTCTGCGGTCCCAACCACATCAATCACTACTTGTGTGACATCAAGCCTCTTTTGAAACTGGTCTGTAAAGATATTCATGTTGTTAGTATCTTAGCAATTGCCAACTCAGGGATGGTGGTTGTTGCTATTTTTATTGTGCTACTTGTTTCTTACATACTCATTTTGTATTCTCTGAGGACAAGGTCATCTGCAGGGAAACGTAAAGCACTCTCAACCTGTAGCTCACACATAATGGTGGTAGTTTTGTTTTTTGGGCCCTGTATTTATACTTATATTTTACCTGCAGGAAGTAAGAACAAGGATAAGGAAATTTCTGTGTTTTACACTGTGATTGCACCCATGCTGAATCCCCTCATCTACACTCTGAGAAATAATGAGATGAAAAGCGCCATGCACAAAGTGTGGTCTTGGCTGTCACATTTAGAGTTGAAATAAGTGAAACAATCTTGTGATTCTGCTCAGATGTTCCTAAGTCAGCTACTATTCAACAGGTCACAGAAGGTTCAAAGTATTTGGGGGCAGTCATGAGGCAAAGGAACAACTGAATGATCTTTTTAATCTTCATAGCACAGGTTAATCAAGAGGTGATCAGGCAGATGTAAAGACTGCAAGAATTGCCCTGCTTTGGTAGAGGTCATGGTTAGGATGGGGAAAGCATAGTTTTTTTTTCCCTGCCACCCCAACACAAACCCACACTCAGTCACCCATTAACCCTCCCCCAACCCAGACACACAGACACACAGGCACACCACACTGAAAATAAAGTAAATTTCCAACCACTTCAATATTCTGGCTCAAAATAAATTACAAGAAACCTGGCTATTTGTAGGAATTTAATTCAATTTTCTCACTCATTGGTTTTAACATTTATTTTTTTAATGTTTCCTTTTGTCATATATTCGTTAGCATGATACTGGATTATAAAACGGTATTTTCATACATCTACATAATATACACTAAATAATTAAGCTCCCATATTTTCTTCCCTTTCCTTTCACACCACTTGTAGGGAAGATTTAGATTTAAATCTGTACACCCAGAACTCAGTATGTTTGAATAGGTATTGTGTTTATGATTATTGGCTTTTGAATGTGGGAAGTTCATGGGCATATTCCCTTTGTAAATTTTCCTGTCTATGTCTATCTTCTTGTTTATTTTTACTTAGGACTTTTAAGTATACTCAACAATATCACTAAATTATAACTTCAACTTTCACTTGTTTTTTACATCATGTCTATGCTTTATTAGTTTGCAATAGTCATATGAATATATTTTTGGTACACATAAAGTCATATAATATTTCACAGCTGGAAGATCATTAAGCAAAAATGTCTTAAGACGGAATGTTTCTTGATAAATTTTCATGATATGTGCTTTTCTCTCTCCTGTCTTTTTTCTTATGATTCTTATGTGAATGTACAGAAAGTCTCTCCCAAATCCAGTTCATTTTTTCTTAATCTCCCTTGCCTAGCTTGCTTTTGTTACTGTGGTTGAAAGTCCACCCCTCATATATACTTCCACCCTTAGTTTTGCCTTCTCAAGGATGATTCTGTTGACACATCAAGAAGCCAAAACCAAACAACCAACCAATCAAATAATGAAACAAACAACCAAACAAAAAACAACAGAAAACATGAATTCTCGCAATTTCCAATGCTGCTAATCCTGAAGGTTTTTACTATTTTCAAAAAAAAAATCCTTCATTTGATAGCAATTCATTGTAAAATATTAGATTTTCACAGTAAAATTGAGCAAGATTATGAGTATAACATATACTTATTGTAATCCATGTCTCATGTCAGGGTATATGGCTCAAGATGGCTGCAAAGCTGATAGCCGCTTTCTGCTAAAAGTCGGCCCCCAACATAACATACATATATCACATTAATTAAATGCAAACTTTTTTTACCTTTTATACCTTGTTATTTTTTTATACCTTTTATACCTTGTTATTTTTTTAGAAATGACTATAAAAATAAGAATACAGGTATTTGTGCTAGGTCCTCTGCACATATATCATGGCTGTTAGAATTGTGTTTTATTGGGGCTCCTAACAGTGTGTTTTGGGGTATCTCTGACAGTTTCATCAGCTCTTTGGATACCTTTTCTCCTTCTTGATGCCTCATCCAGCCTTGATATGAGGATTTGTAGCTAGTCTTATTGTATCTTGTTATGCCATGTTTTGTGGATATCCATGGGAGGGCTGCTTTGTTTTCTGAAGAGAAGTAGAAGAGAAGGGTCGTGAAATGAGTGAAAAACTGAAGTCAAGATGTATTTAAAACAATAAGTAAATAATGAAAAAACTCAAATCTAACCAAAACCAAATTAAGAAAAATTAAATGCTAAATTAACACACCAAATGATACTCAAATACATTTTGAGTTTATATATTTATGTTTGTTTATTTTTACTTAGAACTTTTAAGTATACTCAACAATATCACGAAATTATAACTTCAACTTTTATTTGTCTTTTACATCATCATACTTACTGTGTTTCTAATTGTAGATTATTCTGATGTCACCTAAAGTCATATATTATGAGAAAAAAATTAGAAAAATGAAAGAATCATCAAATATCTCCATTTTCCCATCAATGACAGAATGGACTCTCACCTTGGCAAATTCTTCTTAAAATCTTACTTGCTTATTTTCTGCAATAGCAAGACATTGCTGCTTACTTAGGGATTTTCTCATATATTATATAATGTTGCTTCAATATTCTTTCTAATCTTAGATTTTTTTTTTTACAATTCTTTGTTTAATTTTATATATTTCCCTTTACCAAGGCTTTTGTACTTTCTCAGTTAGGATTTTCTAATTTATTCTGTACATAATTCCCTCTGAGGTATTCTTCTCTTAGAATCATGTAGGAATAGAAAAGGGAGAGAATATTAAAGCCAACACACTTTATAAATCATCTAAATCATTCCTTCAAGCATGCACCTGTTTAAAAGTTCAGAGTATTAATGAAAAATATTTGCCCCTTCTAAAATAAAAAGAGTTCTGTCATTATTTATGCATATATTTTTTGATACAGCATAGCATCTTTACTTGGAACAGTTGGATGTTACATGGTAAACACTAGTCTGTAGACATGTACTTGCTTGTGTGTACATTAGTATGATGAATGTTTTTCTACTTGCAATATTTGATGATTGAGAAAATTATTCACAAGAAATTTCTACACTAAAATGACTTTTTCAGGAAAAAAATATAAAAAAAATCATGCTATGATTTGTTTTTTTCTAAGATATGCAATTTGAGGGGAAATATAATGCTATAATATTAGATTTGAAAATAATATTGAACTGGGATTAATTTTTTACATTTATGTATTCTTAATAAAATTTAATTTGTAATAAATTAATTTTCAGTGTTGATTTATTTCTTTATGATATAGCTCTTATAATTCTTGGCAGATTTTTTTCTCATTTTTGTCAATAATTTACTTTTTTCCATATCAAGATATATCTATGATAGTCAATATTTATATTCTGACCCACATGTTGTTATCCAGTATTCTGTGCTTTCCCCTTGCTCTTAAATTTTTTTAAACCTCTTTCAAGGTGTTCCTTGAGCCCTGGAACAGTTTATAAGTTTATGAACCTTTCATAAATCTTAGCTTCCATGCTATAGAAATATTCATATATAAATATTCATATATTTCAGTCTTTCAATTATGTCTGATTCTCTGTTTGAACTGCCACCTATAATGTAAAGAAATATTCCTCCATGAACAAGGCTATTCGCAACAGTTGTCAATTGACATAAACAGAGATGTTTAAAAGATATTTGACATACTCACCACATGTATTTAACAAAATAAGAGACGTTGATTCTTAGCCAAGACTTAATGACAGATCCACACAAGTTTGTTATTCACATATTGTTGTTCTGGTACACAGTAGCAAGCTCAGTTTCTCTGCTGTAAAGTAGACCTAAACTCTAATTAGAATATAATATACTTCAACCATAAAAGTTATAATTTTATTATACCAATAGGTGAATGTTGCATTTTATTGGTTGATATGTAAAAACACATGCAGTCATTAGACACAAATATCTATCACAAAACAAATACCAACTACATCCTGCAAACAGAATAATTCTAATCCTAAGTATGGTCATTAAGAAATATACACTTGCTTGTTTTTCTGACCATTTGTGTTTATTGTCTAGCTTGTTCCTTGAATATTTGCATCTATTGTATTGCTAGTTCCTCAACATAGAGCTGACCTTAATACTTACATGTAATTAAAATGGTATAAAACAAAAAGGAGGAGAGGGGATGAGATAGGGTGTTTCTGGTGGAGGATGGGTAAAGGGGATGACATCTGAAATGTAAATAAATAAAATATCCAATAAAAAAGAATAAGTAAAATAATAATAATAAAAAGAAGTATACACTTAAGCATGCACAGTCTAAGGTCATGGATTAAAGAAAAATCATAGTACACATATTGGGTGGTAGCCTTGTCTAGATCAGAGATGTGGAGCACAGCTACAAAATATTCAAGTGTGTACAGGAATGCCCCTGAATATGCTCACTTTTCATCATGTAGTTTTAGCTTGAAATTAATAAAAGAATATCGTCAAGATGCATTATTAACAGAACTGTGTCACTGAAGGTGCCTGCTTTGCTTAGTCCCTAACACTATAGGCAATCAAAAGAAAACCTGAATATAAGCTTTGACTCTTATTAAGCTCATCATCATAGTTCTTATGTGCTCTAAGGAAACTCTCAGGGAACTCAAGGACAATAGATGCCCTACCCTTAGTCATGTCATCATAACATAAACAAAATTTATAAGCATATTGTTCACATGTTGACAACCTTCACCATGAATTTTATTAGTTGTATCAAAATTTTCAGTTCCTAGCTATGAAAGACTTCCAACAAACACCAAAGTGAATAGCTCTTACCTTCCTTTCCTCCTTAATTTTCCCCAACTTTCTATTTTATCTCAGAAATTAACAACTTATCCCTTTCATTTTCCATTTTCATGAACAGTTTTTTTTAACTTTGATTGTTGTAGTATATTTTACATATAGCATCTAACTTTCCTTCACTGACTGCAGTGCTCATATGTCCCGACAGTTATCTTTGAGTGCTTTTACCTCTAGTATGTTTACTGTAAATACTTTAGCACATTACAAATATGATTTGCATGCAGTTCTTACTACCTCAGAATTATCACCTACATTCTTTGAAAAATAACACCCTATTATGGGGATCAGCAATGTTGATAAATGTCCCTTCTGCCACATGCCAAATTCAATGTTTTCCTGAGAATGTAAAGCAGAGTGTTTTTATTAAGTATATCTATACATATAGATAGCTAGAGGCACACACACACATATATACACAGAAAGTACACAGTGCACATACATTTTCTCTGTGTCTTTCTGTCTCTCTCAGTGTGTGTGTGTGTGTGTGTGTGTGTGTGAGAGAGAGAGAGAGAGAGAGAGAGAGAGTATATGAGCAATAGAGTGAGCTTATTCTCATGCTTAGCATAATCTGATAAACCAGCCTGACTCCTTCCTTCTTAGGGTTAAAAAACATCTTACAAGCAAGAAAAACTATAGATTTATTCCTGTTTATGATTGAATCTGATTCTTGAGGATTGGGTTCAGCCTTACCTGTACCTTAACTACAGATTTTATTTTTACTTCCTGTTTAAGAAATGCAACCATGGCTTGGTTCCAAAGGTTATTTTGATGAACGCTTGTTATGATTACTTGTTGTTATGACTACATTTTAATGACAACCTTAAAACCATGTCTTTGTTTTACAAGTGGTTGTTATGTCCAACTTGTAAGTTTCTGCATTTCTAAGCCCATCAATTTGCCTGCCAAATTCTCCATTTGGATAAAACTTCTAACCCTGAGCTACAAAACACTGTCTTCCTTACATCCAATGCCAATTTTTGAATCCTAAATTTACAGGGTTACTATACATGTACAAGAATAAAAATGTTTGCTTTAAGTAATTTGTTTATGATGATTGGAGTTGATAGTCTTTTGCTACATACCTTTGGAATTAACATAGCATCCTTCTTTACTGTTTAGTAAATATTGTTAGAGCAAGTTCAATGAGCTATGAACATAAAACACCATCTGCTTCATGAACATTTCTCTCATAATTTATACCTAAGTTTTTTCAGAAAGTAGCCAACCAGCACACACAAGCATGGAAAACTTCCATCTCTATCTCAATGATAAACAAGCTTATTACTATTACCAAGAACTGAATATCACCATATATGATGCTTATTTCATTGTCATAGATGCAAGCCAAGCACACACTAAGTCATTACAGTAACTTTTGTCTTAATAATTAGTGATCTGGTTATCACCTACACATAGCTATAGACTAATTGTTCCTCGATAGAATGTAGCATAATTTTATAGTTTTGGTCTCTCTTATATGAAATGTCATTTGCATAATGCAAAACGACTAGCAAAATGGCTGAAATTATAAAAGTATATAAAATGTGATAATTAGAAATTAGTACATGAAGGCTTTAAAAATCAAAGAGGTTAAAGATAAATTTTAATCCAGCAGCATAGTTATTCTGGCAAAAGAACATTCTGAAGACTTTGTGGGCCTATCTGAACTTGCTGGTAAGCTGGCATGCTCTGACGTGTACAATGATCTTGCCAGATTACAGACATGACTGAATACATATCTTTGATCCCTAACAATGAAATGAAGTTTAGTTTATAGAAGAATGCAGCCAAGTTTGAAAGTGATATCTAATTAAGGGCTGAACAAAGTGATGAATTAGAGAAAAATTGAATCAGAGATGAGACATGCTCTACTTTCATGTGAACAGCACATGAAGCATGGGTTACTTAAGATCTGTGTAGGAAAAATGGGTACAGGACCATGTGACACAGACAGGTGACAGAGAGAACGAGCTAGACACAGGTGACAACAGAACAAGCCAGAAAATGAAAGGAAGCTAGAATATTGGAATATATTGTCAAAGTTAGTATGAGTCCAAGCATAGCAACTCAGTGAGAAGTGGAGAAAAGTCTGATTGAATCAATAAGGTGGGAGGATTTGATTGAACAATGGCTAGAAGCTTCCAGGCCGTTGCCTAAAGATAGTTAGAAAAGAGAAAAAGAATGCTCAGGGCTCTGAACAAGCTATCTATTTACACAGCTTTGGTGCAGCTCTCATCACATCCTGCAATCTAAAAAAAAAAGTGAAATTTTCAGGATGTTATTTTAAGAAAATAGTATTTTTTAAATATGTCTTTCTATTGAAATTGCTAGCTAGCAAGTTTTAATGTCTTTTAACTGAAATTTTAACAGGTATCCAGTTAGTAATTAGTGGATTTAAAAGTTAGTGAGGCTGGACATCTACTGCACTATTGAAGATTATTCTGTGTGTTCTTACTAACAGTTTAATTTTAAAGAAAGTAACAAATAATCACTACTCAAATTTTGAAATAACATGGTTAATCAGCAACAATCTGCTTTACAAATTGATCAATAGATTTATATTAATCTTTGACTAAGACTCCAGGGAACTTCAGTGGACAGGTGAATCTAAAGACCTCCTATGAAAAGGTGAAAAAATCTATTTTACAATCTCTGCAGAACAGTATGGTTTCAGAAGCAGAAATGAAACATGATGCACATGAAAACATATTAATATGGGAGGACTGACTGTCTTCTGGATGAGATAGGCATTTAGACACTCCAGACTCCTCTGACTAATATAGTTGCTTAGACACTCTCACTGTAAAGTTGGCCTCCTTCTGCCTTCCAACTCAGAAATCTTTTCTTTTTCTTCTCTTTCTAGTTCCTTTTTCCAGACAACAATCCAAATATCAAGCTGTTTGCCCTGACATTTGGTCATTCTCTATGAAGACAACCATTGCATCTTCAGCTCTTTAAAAAAATTCATTATTGAGTCTGTATTCTTTTGATTTATAATTTACTAAGCCTAATTTTCTCTACCCATTCCTCCTACAAGAAGTTAGAGATATCTCTAGTGTGTTTACTCTATTGGTTTTTTTTCTTCCTCCAAAGTTATGGCTCGGTTCACCTCATATCTCTTAGTCATTTTTAAATTCCTTTTTTTTTCTGTAAAACTGTGTAAACTATAAAAAAGAAGAAACTGTCTATTTCCAGTGACATGAGTTATTAAAGCAAACAAAAATGATTTGTTTTTTAATGTGACATTCAGAGCTCTGTATTCATACTAATCCTAAGAAAAATTAACAATTTGGGGATATTAAGTTTATCTTCTATGGACTTCAGGGCAGCCTTCTCTTTGATCATTCAGCACTTCCATCCCTAGTAATATTTACAAATATCTTAAAAGTTCCCTATGTGGGGTATGATATCTTCCTCCTTCCAATTCTCCCTTCCTCAACATAGGAAGGCTTATTTAGGGCAATTCATGGAAGCAGGGATTAATGTCTAAATTCTTTTTTACTAATTATATGTTATCTTTTTTTCCTTTTCTGCACTGTCAGCTTTAGTACCTAGTCATACATTTCTGGTGTTCTTCTCTAGCAGCTTTCATAAAAATAACAACATCTTTGTATCCTAACTTTTGTCGAGATACTGAACTCATTTAATGTTGACTAAGTTTAAACAGATACTGCAAATTAGGTACATTATTGCATCTGGAATATTTTTGATTAGCTGAAAAAGGAAAATCTAAGCAATAATGATGCCTTGTACCACTATGTTTTAACATATTCCCTATAGAGGCCAGAAATAGAGGGTTTTTTTTGTAGCATCCTAGGGGAAAGCTGTTGTCAAAATGTAAGTGCACATGAGACTAACATAACCAGTCCTTTAACAGGTGAGAAATATTATTTCCGCATTTGTGAGTTCAGAGATACATTATTACAGATTTGGTAAATATGTATATTTTGATAAGTCCTTATACAGTATGTGAATATATTATTAGAATACATTACTCGTACTTGAAAAGAGGTATTAAATTTAATCGCACAGTATACTTTTAAAGGTTTACTGTTATTATAAATATGAAATAGTATCATTGGAAAAAAGATATTCTCTAAAATGAGTAAATTCTTTATAAGTAATGGGTATGTAAAAGGCCATTATTTTATTTTAGGAAATGGTGCATTTGCTATATTATGGTTTATAATTATTTTAAGAGGTATTAAACTATGGATACATTCCCCAAATGTTATGTTAAGTTGCTAAATGAGATCAGGCTGAGCACCCAAAACTTAAAATTTATTATGTCTTCCTAAAATTAAGAAAAAAAAATGTAATAGGGAATAATAATCTTGACAAAACTTCTGGGATATGTCAGCTTTTTGATGAGCAAGATGAATATTTGAGCAGACTAGTGTATATTATAGTATAGGTTGATCCATTTTTAAAATGTTTCTAAAAGGATGTTACAAAGCTTTTACTTACAATTGACATGAACTTGAAATTTACTTTAAAATCTTGGCAAACTACTTCCCAGATAATGTTCAGGCCAGCCATCATGCTAATTATTCTTCAAATGTATGTAATGAAGTTGAAGGAAAACTAACATTCATGGGGGTAGAAGTGCTGATATCTTCTTAAGTAGTTACTTCTTCACAAACTTTAGGTACCATCTTATCTACCATATTCCCTTCACAATGTATCTACTTTCTGTCTTGTAAGAGTCAGAACGAATAATTAAATAGTATTTTTTTCACAATTGAGAAGACTAGATAAATATAGTAGATTTTATATATACTGAACAGTGTCAATTTCTATTTTTCTGCCCAGGCTATTTCACAGTGATCCTTTGGTTGAGTCAGCATGAATCAAAAAATTAACTTAGCTTGAGAGGCTTTAGGAGAATATATAATATACATTTTAATTTAAAGGTGTACAGGCTAGAGAAATTGGGGCAGCTAGTTAGTATTCCAAGAATATTGTAAGCTATGAATAGAAGTAAAGTTTAGTGTGGGAGTCTCTGAAAGAAACAACTTTAAAGTTGCTCTATCCTGGTTGAACAGTTGAGGTAAGTACAGTTGTTTGTAGAAGATACACTGTATTCTAGTGGTATTTGTCTTAAGGACCTTAATATACATCTTAATACCGCATGAAAACCTAGTGGATTGTATTTATTAGTACTCATGGAGAGGTATGGGGACAATGATGGTTCTTAGACATATAAAGTGAAAATAAAAAAAGAATAATAAGACATTAAAAAACACAAAGCAACAACAATAAAAAATGAAAACCAAACATACAAAAAACTCAAAGAGATGACAAAAGATATAGTATATTTAATATTCCCTTTTTGTTACTCAAGCAGTCATATCTCAGTTTGTAATGTCAAGATAGTCATTCACATGGAATCTCATGGCTCACAACATCTCATGTTATTTAATGCTGTGCAAAGCAAAGGGTCTTCCATTCTGAATAATTCAGGAAACTCATTAAGATATTTTGATGAATATCAGTTTTATTTCTACTTCAGTTTGGATTTTTTTTTCTTTTTTTAAACTATGAATGTAGTTGCCATCTACTGACCATGAGAAATAAAAATCCATAACAAATAAATTATGGGAAAATACCTTTATAATATTAATGACATTTAACAATATTATATAAGTATTATTGCATTCAAAATGCAATACAGAATGTTTCAGTAGAAAAGATTGAGAACTTTTTATATTGCAAAAGACATTGAACTTATGTTTGAGAGAGGTAAATAATGGGGATGAATAGATTTTCAGTTCTCTATGTATAGGAAGTTTCTTGACTGAAACTTTAAGATAAATGCAGTATGAAAGTAAAAACAATAAAGCCACGAAGAGAACATTGATTAAACCAGTCATTAAATATGTGACAAAGATACAATTATTTTCAATATAAGAAAATATAAATTTATTATTTTAAATTTATTTTAAATAAGTTCCATGCTTTATATGAATGAATATAGAAAATGTAATCATTGTAAACATTCACAGTATATAGACCGATTATAAAATTACTGACTTATATGTTTAATGAAATGCATAATATTAGCTTATATTTGATGAAAATATTTTTTACATTATTTGCCTTTGAAAGATTACCATGTTCTCAGGGAAATTGTTAATTTATGGAATATTTTAAATAAAGAAAGCATTAATTATAACATTGAAACTCAGTTATCAATACTGTGCTTTCTTCTGTGTTCTTTTGACAGTGGTAATCTATTGCAACTAATTTTATGGTATTTTATTGACACCCAAAGCTAAATTACTTGATTAGACATCTTCATAATTTTTTTAAATAGTGGAAGAGAGTTCTGGAGAGATACCTCCGCAGTTAATAGCACTTACTGCTCTTATAGAGAACCTAAGATTCCCAACAACTACACTGTGGCTCACAACCATCTTAAAGCCTGTTTACTGGGGGAGCCAATGCCTTCTTTTGAACCTCTCAGGAACTAGGATCATACATGGTGTATAAAAAAAAAAAACTGCAGTTAAGCATTCATGCTTCTTAGGAATCAGTTACACATATAATGTACATAGACATATTCAGGTTAAGTGCTCATACACCTGAAACAAATAAATTTAAATGCATTTACAATGGTAGAAAAAAATATAACTTTCAAATTTGAATACCATGATAAAGTTAAAGATATACACAAAATGCACTTTATATCTGTTTTGGTTTTCAGACTCTGCCTTAGACCAGTTCACAGCTCTTATCACAATGTATTGCAGATATATCAGGGATTTGAAAGATTACAGTGAATAAGTGGGCCTATCAAGAATAAATTTATATGTATTATATTAAATATATTCAGAATATATTTAAATGTATTACAATTAACTTGATATAATTATTTTCATGTAATTTCCCTATACAGTGGAGATATTTTTATAAGCAAATTGTAAAAAGTCTTGGCTTTGAAAATATAATTTAAAAATTTCCTCATTAATAAATGACATTATGAAAAGGGTAAAATTTCATACTTAAATATGTCCATAAAATTTTTCAGATCTGATAATAGTTTAAATAAAAAAATTAATTTTATACCGCCTTCTCAAGCTCCATATTAAATGTTGTCTTTTGAAATATTCCTGTGACCTGAGAGTGTGAGTTTAGATGCCTGAATGATACTTAGTATGCAAACATGTCTTTGTAGATAAAGAAATATATATATAAACATATATAAATATACATACATATAATATTAAATATATCCAAAATATATTAACTTGATATAATTATTTTATGTAATGTCCCTATATGGTGGTAAACACACGCACACACATATATACATATGTCTATACAAAGAGAGAGAGAGAGAGAGAGAGAGAGAGAGAGAGAGAGAGAGAGAGAATATATATTCATTTTAAGGTAATCTCAGAGAGTATGAATAGTTTAAGGTACACTCATCAGAATTAGAAGAAACTAGACATGAGATATTTAGTAGATATCTAGAAGAAAGATCTTTTCTGTTTTTTTTTTTTTTATAAAATATCATGAAGAATGTCTGAAGATGGTACCAGATATTCTTAGGTTACTAGTATTTGTTGTTCTTCTTTCAAAGAATAGTACTTATAAAAGAAAGTGGTATTACTTGTAAAATTAGGTAATAAAATATGTAATATAAATGGGAAATAGAAATTCTATATAATGTTAGGGCCTCATCCTTACCAAGCATAATTAAACTTCTCAAAATGACATAAGTCATTGCCAAGTTTTTTTACATCATGAAACAATTAGGTAAACAATGAATGTATACATTTTATTTTGCATTAATTGAAGTGAAAAACTAATCAGATGCATACTAAAGTCAGAAAGTTTGTAGTGGAAAGTGCTTGGAGAAATTGTCAACTTTATCAGCTTTCTTAAAATCAATAATGATATTGAAATTGCAAACAGAGTGAAAACTACAGTTTAATAATTAATAAGTGGAATATTTTTATGAGAAAGGAATATCTTTGCTTAAAATAATTGATCACTCCACGTGGTAAAACTAATTCCTTTATCTTTTGCAGATGACACATTTCATATGTTTTCCTTCTCATTCATGAACCATGCACCTCAATATCAATGTGACAGAGTTCATTCTTCTTGGCTTGACACAAGACCCTAGGAGGAAAAACATAGTGTTAGCCATTTTCCTGTTCTTTTATATGGGAACATTGCTAGGTAATTTGCTTATCATTGTTACCATCAAGACAAGCCAGGCCCTTGGGAGTCCCATGTACTTCTTCCTGTTCTACTTATCCTTGTCTGACACCTGCTTCTCTACAACTGTAGCCCCGAGAACAATTGTGGACTCCTTGCTGAAGGAGGCCTCTATCTCTTTCAATGAGTGCATAATTCAAGTCTTCACATTTCATTTATTTGGTTCTCTGGAGATCTTTATCCTCATCCTCATGGCTGTTGACCGCTATGTGGCCATCTGTAAGCCTCTGCACTATATGACCATCATGAACCGCCGAGTCTGTGGAATGCTGGTGGCAGTAGTCTGTGTGGGATCTTGCATACATTCATTAGTTCAGATATTTCTGGCCTTGAGTTTACCTTTCTGTGGTCCCAATGAGATTGATCACTATTTCTGTGACTTGCAGCCACTGTTGAAACTTGCCTGTTCAGACACATATGTGATAAACCTTCTCCTGGTGTCCAACAGTGGAACCCTTTGTACAGTTAGCTTCCTCATGCTCATGGTCTCCTATATCATCATTCTCTATTCTTTGAGGAACCACAGTGCTGAGGGGAGGAGAAAAGCTCTGTTCACTTGTGTCTCTCACATCATAGTAGTCATTTTGTTTTTTGTGCCCTGCATCTTTATATACACACGCCCTGCCACCACCTTCCCTATGGACAAGATGATATCGGTGTTTTATACAATTTGTACACCTTTTCTAAACCCTCTGATTTATACACTGAGGAATGCAGAGGTGAAAAATGCCATGAGGAAGTTGTGGAGCAAGAAAATCTTAGATGATATATAAATGATCAAAGTTTTTATTGATTTTTATAAAGAAGATATTGATTTTCACTTACTTTTAAAATAGCACTATTTAAGGAAGGGGAGATTTGCTTCTTCTAGACAATGGGCAAAACAAATGTATCCTGAAGTAACACATCAAATCAGTCTTTTGAAAAAGAAGATGTAGCAGGAAGATGCAAGTGTTTTTCTCAGTCACATTATTTAAATATTGATCCCAATTTGGTCCATGTTTAGGTCTTACAACTTATATTTGGTGCAATATTTGTATTTCTCTCAGTTTATTTTATTCTTGATTTTCTTATTTCTGATTGTGATCATTTTTCTTCAAGATGTTTTCATTCAGGTCTTCTTCAATTAAAGTAATATACTAGATTTACAAGTTTATATAAATTTTGTTTCAAAGTGTAGTTTGAATATGGTTTATGCATTTGTGTATGGGGATATATGCATATGTGATCATGTTCTTCCTTTTCATACTTTTTATTCTCAACAACTAACTAGAAAACATCTTTAAACATTTTTAAAATTGTTATTGTGATTCTTACTATGGCTAGAATATATGTATGAATATCTTTTGTCTATGTATCTATCTATGTATCTATCTATGTATCTATATATCTATCTATCTATCTATCTATCTATCTATCTATATCTCTATGTATTTATCTATCATCTATGTATCTATGTATGTATGTACGTACTTATGTATGTATCTATCTATGTATCTATCTACGTATCTATCTATCTATCTACGTATCTATCTATGTATCTATGTATCTATGTATCTATCTATCTATCTATCTATGCATCTATCTATCTATCTATCTATCTATCTATCTATCTATGCATCTATGTATCTATGTATGTATCTATGTATCTATCTATCTATCTATCTATCTATCTATCTATCTATCTATGTCTCCATCATCTATCATCTATCTATTGATCTATCATCTATATATCTATAATCTATTTATCTATTTGGTAACATCTATTTTTCTATCATAACAGACGAATACACACACATATACACACAAAACACAGAGAGAATGAGAGAAAGAATTCTGCATGTATATATGTACACTAGAAAATTTAGCATTTACTCTCGAGATCATGCTATCAGTGTGTGTGTGTGTGTGTGTGTGTGTGTGTGTGTGTGTGTGATCACTCAGATCCTGTAATAATGTTAAAACAAGTAGGGAGTACTCACCCGCTGGTGTAGTCCCTCTGAGGTTAGGAAGAATATGCTTTGTGGCTTTATTAACCTTATATTTTTAGTTTAAAAAATTGACACTTTGATCTTTGGAGAACATTGCTTCATCTTGAAAAATAAACATTATAATCATTTTCAAATGTAAGTTTACTGTGAGTATAGAATATTATGTTCTGAGTTTGAGTTAAGTGTGGCTGAAAACCATGATGTGACTGCTGGGAATCAAACCTAGGCCTTTTGTATGATCAATGAGTGTTCATAATTAATGAGCCATTTCTTCTCCAAAGCAATCATTTAAATTTGCAATTTACATTGCAAGTTCAATGAGTCTCCCCTAAGCCCATGTTTCAAATGGTCAGCTTTCAGCCTTCAGTGAATGACTTTGGAAACTGGTTTGTTGTTGGAATTTATTAGGTTATGAACTTTGAGTTTATATCTATTTTTGGTTCCATCCTCAAGATTTCTGGCTCTGTCTGATACCATGTGGAAACTGAGGCTCAAGTGTAGACATCAAGGATAGAGACACTTCAATTGCCATGCCTTCTCTGCAATATTGAATTGAAAGATCCATGAATACATGAGCCAAAATAATCTTTTTCTTCTTTAAGATGCTTCTATCAATGTTCTGGCACAATCATGACAAAAATTGTTAATATTATCTCTTCATGTCTTTAATCTAGAAATAAATATTTATGTTTACTAGATTATAGTATTATAAGTAATTATGGAAGGAAAGTTGAAAATAATATATCAACCTAATCATATAGAATATTATTCTTACAATTATATTAATGCAGTAATAAGTATATAAGAGATGAATTATCATAGAATTCTCAGTATAACTAGGAAAGTGTAGCTGAAGTAGAAATGGAAATATTGAAATTAAAGGCACATTGTAGCAATGTAGATAGTTGTTGGTTTTTGTTGCTATGCATCAACACAGCTGTACAACTTTTACATCACAGCTATATAATCATAAAATCTGTACACCAAAAGGGTCTAAAAGAGCTGTATAGCAATTGTAGCCATGGCAAACATGACGCAGATCTCTGAGGTATAAAAGAAAAGACAATAAGTGTATTAAACATGATGCCATTAAATGCTAAATAAACACACCAAACGATATTCAAATATATTTTGATTTTATATGTTTATGTTCATTCATTTTTACTTAGGACTTTTAAGTACACTCAACAATATCACTAAATTATAACTTCAACTTTCATTTGTCTTTTACATCATCATACTAACTGTGCTTCTAATTATAGATTATTTTGATGTCACTTAATGTCATATATTATGAGAAACAATTTTAGAAAAATGAAAGAATCTGCAAATATCTCCATTTGTCCAACAAGGACATAATGGACTCTTACCTTTGCAAAATCCTTTGTAAAATGTTAAGTGTTTATTTTCTGCACTAGCAAGACATTGCTGCTGTACTTAGGGATTTTCTCATATAGTATATAATGTTGCTGCAATATTCTTTCTGAGCTCAGTTTTTACAATTTTTTGTTTATTTTTGTATACTTCCCTTTACCAAGGCTTTTGTATTTTCTCATTTAGAATTTTCTAATTTGTTCTGTACATAATTCCTTCACTGAGGTATTCTCTTAGAATCACATAGGAATTTGAAAAGCAAAGAATATTGAAGCCAACACACTTTATAATTCATCTAAATCATTCTTTCAAGTGTGCATCTGTTCAAAAGTCTAGAATATTAATGAAAAATATTTTGTTCCTTCCAAAATAAAATGAGCTCTATCATTATTTATGCATACACATTTTCCCTTGATACAGTGTAGCATCTTTTCATGGAACAGTTGGATTTTACATGGTAAACAACAGTGTGTAGACATGTACTTGCTTGTGTGTATGTTAGTATAATGAATTTTTTCCTAATTGTGATATTTGATGATTGAGAAAATTACTCACAAGAAGTTTCTACAATAAAATAATTTTTTTCAGGGAGAAAAAACACACAAAAAATCATTCTATGATTTGTTTTCTTTTCTAAGATATGCAGTTTGAAGGGAAATATCATGTTAGAATATTAGATTTGAAAATAATATTGAACTGGGATTAATTTTTTACATTTATGTATTCTTAAAATTTAATTTCTGATAAATTAATTTTTAATGTCGATTCATTTCTTTATGATATGGCTCCTACAATACTACAAACTTTGGCAGAATTCTTTTATCTATTTTTTTGTCAATCATTCTTTTTGTCATAGCAAGATATATTTATAATAGCAAATATTTATATTCTGACCCAAATGCAGTTATCCAGTATTCTGTGCTGTCCCCTTGCTCCTTAGGTTTTTTCTAAGCCTCTTCCAAGATATTCCTTGAGCCATGGAACACTTTATAAGTTTATGAATCTTTCATAACTCTTAGCTTTCATGCTATAGTAAGATTCATATATTTCAGTCTTTGAATTATATCTGATCCTCTTTTTGAACTGCCAACCATTATCTTAAAAAATATTCCTTCATGAACAAGGCTATTGGCAACAGTAGTCAACTGACAAAAAGAGAGATGTTTAGAAGATATTTGACATAATTACCACTTGTATTTAACAATAGAATTTGACTCTTAGCCAATACTTAATGACAGCTCCACACAAGTTTATTATTTATATAGTTTTGTTCTGGCATACAGTAGCAAGCTCAGTTTCTCTGCTGTAAAGTAGACCTAAACTCTAACTAGACTATAATATGCTTCAAATATAAAAGTTATAATTTTAGTGTACCAATGGTTGAATGCTGCATTTTATTGGGGATATATAAAAACACATCCAGTCATTAGACAAAAATATCTATCACACAACCAATAACAACTACTGTGGTAATTTTTGTCCTGTTTGACAAACAAAATAAGTTTAATCCTAAGAATGGTCATTTAAGAAGTATAACCTTGCTTGTTCTTTGACTATTTGTGTTTATTGTCTTGCTTTTTCCTTGAATATTTACACCTACTGTATTTTTCAAACTAGAACTGACTTAAGTACTTGCATGTAATTAAAATGGTATAAAGGCAAAAAGGAGGAGGGGGATGGGTTAGAAAGTTTCTTGGGGGAAGTAATAGGGAAAGGGGATGACATCTGAAATGTAAATAATTAAAAGAATAATTAAATAAAAAGAATAATTAAAATAAATCAAATAATAATACAAAGAATTATATCCTTAAGCATGTACAGTCTAAAGTCATAGATTAAAAAAAAATCATAGTACACACATTGGGTGGTGGCCATGTCTAGATCAGAAATGTAGAGCACATCTGTAAAATATTCAAATGTATACAGAAATGCCCCTGAATATGCTCACTTTCCATCATGTAGTGTTAGCTTGAAATTAATAAAAGAACATCGTCAAGATACATTATTAACAGAACTGTGTCACTGAAGGTGCCTGCTTTGCTTAGTCACTAACACTATAGGCAATCAAAAGAAAACTTGAATATCAGCTTTGACGCTTATTAAGCTCATAATCATAGTTCTTATGTGCTCTAAGGAAACTCTCAAGGAACTCAAGGACAATTGATACCCTACCCTTAGTCATGTCATCATAACCTAAAATTTATAAGCATATTGTCCACATATTTACAACCTTCACCATGAATTTTATTAGTTGTATCAAAATTTTCAGTTCCTAGCTTTGAAAAACTTCCAACAAACACCAAGGTGAACAACTCTTTACCTTCCTTTCCTCCTTAATTTTCTGCAACTTTCTATTTTGTCTCAGAAATTAACAAGTTATTCCTTCCATTTTTCATTTTCATGAACAGTTTTTTTAACTTTGGTTGTTCTAGCATATTTTACATATAGCATCTAACTTTCCTTTACTGACTTCATTGAATGTGGGTCCATGTCTCCTTCATGCCAAATGCAAAGTTTTACTGAGATGGTAAAGCAGAGTGTTTTATTTAGTATATTTATACATATAAGTACACACACACATACAAACACACATACACAGAGAAGCACACACTGCACATGCATGTTTCTCTCTATCTCTGTGGGTATGAGACAGAGAGAGACAGAGAGATTATTATCATGCTTAATATAATCTGATAAACCAGCCTGTCTCTGTCTCCTTCCTTCTTAGGGTTAAAAAACATCATACAGTCAAGAAAACTATAGATTTATTCCTGTTATGATTGAATCTGATTCTTGAAGATTGGGCTCAGCCTCACCTGTACCTTAATTATAGATGGTTTTCTACTGCCTGTTCCAGGAAAAGCAACCATGGCTTTGTTCTATAAGGTTATTAAAATGGCCTGTTGTTATGACTACTTGCTGTTATGGCAACCTTTTTATGACAACCTTAAAACCATGTCTTTGTTTCACAAGTGGTTGTTATAACCAACTCTTAAATTTCTGCATTTCTAAGCCTATGTATTTGCCTGACAAATTCTCCATTTGGATAAAACTTCTAAATCTGAGCTGCAAAATATTATCTTCCCTACATCCAATGCAAATTTTTGAACCTTAATTTTACAAAGACACTATAGATGTACAAGAATAAAAATGTTTGCTTTAACTAATTTGTTCATGATGATTGAGGTTGATGATCTTTTGCTCTATACCTTTGGAATTAATATAGCCTCTTTCTTTACTGCTTAGTAAATGTAGATATATCAGCTCAATGAGCTGTGTGCATAAAACATCATCTGCGTAATGCCCATTTCTCTCATTATAATTTATATCTAATATTCTCCAGAGAGCAGTGAACCAGCCCACACAAGCATTTCCCTCTCAATGATAAACAAGCTCATTACTATCACCAAGAACTGGATACCACTATAAATGATGCTTATTTCCCTGTCATGGTTATAAGCCAAGCACACATTAGGTTATTACATTAACTTTTGTCTTAATGGTTAGTGATCTAACATACACATAGCAATAGATTAGTTGTATCTCAACATAAAGTAGCATAATTTTATAGTTTTGGTCTCTCTTATATGAAATGTCATTTTGCATATCATAGACTAGCAAAATGGCTGAAATTATAAAAGTATTTAAAATGTGATAATGAGAAATTAGTAGCTGAAGGCTTTAAAAATCAAAGAGGTTAAAGATGAATTTTAATCCAGCAACATAGGAATTCTGGCAAAGGAACATTCTGAAGACTTTGTGGGCCTATGTGATCCTGCTGATATGCTGACATGCTGACTTACACAATGATCTTTCCAGACTACAGACATGACTTGAATGCTTATCTTTGATCATTAACAATAAAATAAAGTTTAGTTTGTAAATGAAGCAGCCAAGTTTGAAAGTGATATTTAATTGAGGGGTAAGCAAAGTGATGAATCAGAGAAAGATTTGATAGAAAGAGTCAGAGATGGGGCATGCTCTACTTTCATATTAACAGCACATGAAGCAGAGGTTACTTAAGATCTGTGTAGGAAAAATGGTGGAAATGTTTGCAGGACCATTTGACACAGACAGGTAACAGAGAGAACGAGCTAGACACAGGTGACAACAGAAGAAGCCAGAAAATAAGAAGCTAGAAGATTGGAATATATTGTCAAAGTTAGTATGAGTCCAAGCATAGCAATTCAGTGAGAAGTGGAGAGAAGTCTGATTGAATCAATAAGGTAGGCCGATTTGATTGAACAATGGCTAGAAGCTTCCAGGCTGTTGCCTAAAGATAGTTAAAAAAGAGAAAAAGAATGCCCAGGGCTCTGGGCAAGCTATTTATTTACACAGCTTTGGTGTAGCTCTCTTCACATTTTAACATCTGAAAAAATAAAGTGAAATTCTCAGGATGTTATTTTAAGAAAATAGTATTTTAAAATATGTCTTTCTACTGAAATTGCTAACTAGCTAGTTTTACTGTCTTCGTGCTTAAATTGGCAGGTATCCAAATAAAAATTAGTGGATTTGAAAGTTATTGAGGTTGGACATCTACTACTCTATTGAGGATTATTCTGTGCATTCTTGATAACAAGTTAATTTTTAAAAAGTAAGTAACAAAATATCACTACTCAAATTTTGAAATAACATGGTTAATCAGCAATAATCTGCTTTACAAATTGATCAATAGATTGATATTACACTATGACAAAGACTTTAGGGAGCTTCAGTGGACAAGGTGAGTCTGAAGACCTCCTATGAGAAGTAGAAAAATTCTTCTTTATAATCACTGCAGAACAGTATGGTTTCAGAAGCAGAAAAGAAACATTACACACATGAAAACATATAATATGATAGGATTGACTAAAGCTTAAAGCATACATTGTACCCTACACAATAACAGTGGAAGATTTCAACACCCCACTCTCACCTATGGACAGATCATGGAAACAGAAACTAAACCGAGACACAATGAAACTAACAGAAGTTATGAACCAATTGGACTTAACTGACATCTATAGAACATTTCATCCTAAAACAAAAGAATATACCTTCTTCTCAGCACCTCATGGTACCTTCTCCAAAATAGACCATATAATTGGTCACAAAACAGGCCTCAACAGATAAAAAAAAAGATTGAAATAATCCCTAATACTTTATCAGACCACCATGGACTAAGACTGGCCTTTGACATGGACAAAAACAATAGAAAGCCTACATACACTTGGAAACTGAACAATGCTCTACTCAATGATAACTTGGTCAAGGAAGAGATAAAGAAAGAAATTAAAGACTTTTTAGAATTAAATGAAAATGAGGACACATCATATCAACACTTGTAGGACTCACTGAAAGCAGTACTAAGAGGAAAAATCATAGCTCTAAGTGCTCACAAAAAGAAATTGGAAAGAGCATACATTAACAACTTGACAGCAAACCTGAAAGCATTAGAACAAAAAGAAGCTAATATACCCAAGAGGAGTAGACGGCAGGAAATAATCAAACTCACAGCTGAAATCAACCAAGTTGAAACAAAAAGAACTACACAAAATATCAACAAAACCAGGAGCTGGTTCTTTGAGAAAATCAACAAGATAGACAAACCCTTAGCCAGACTAACCAAAGGGCACAGAGACAGTATTCAAATTAATAAAATCAGAACTGAAAAGGGAGACATAACAACAGAAACAGAAGAAATTTAAAAAATCATCAGATCCTACTACAAAGGACTATACTCAACAAAATTGGAAAATCTGGATGAGATGAACAATTTTCTAGACAGATACGAGGTACCAAAGTTAAACGAGGAGCAGATAAACCATCTAAACAGTCTCATAACTCCTAAAGAAATAGACACAGTCATTAAAAATCTTTCCACCAAAAAATGTCCAGGGCCAGATGGTTTTAGTGTAGAATTCTTTCAGACCTTCAAGGAAGACCTAATACCAATCTTCTTCAAGCTATTCCATCGAATAGAAACAGAAGGAATGCTACCCAATTCGTTCTAGGAAGCTACCATTACGCTCATACCTAAACCACAGAAAGACCCAACAAAGAAAGAGAACTACAGACCAATCTCTCTTATGAATATTGATGCAAAAATACTCAATAAAATTCTCGAAAACTGAATCCAACAACACATCAAAACAATTATCCATCAAGATCAAGTAGGCTTTATCCCAGGAATGCAGGGATGGTTCAATATTTGGAAATCCATCAATGTATTCCACTACATAAATAAACAGAAAGAAAAAAGTCACATGGTCATTTACTAGACACTGTGAAAGCAGTTGACAAAATTCAACATCCCTTCATGTTAAAAGTCTTGGAAAGATCAGGAATTCAAGGCCCATACCTAAACATAGTAAAAGCAATATACAGCAAGCCAGTAGCCAACATCAAACTAAATGGAGAGAAACTTGGAGCAATCCCACTAAGATCAGGGACTAGACAAGACTGCCCACTCTCACCCTACCTATTCAATATAGTTCTGGAAGTCCTAGCTAGAGCAATTAGACAACAAAAGAAAGACAAAAGGATAAAGATAGGAAAGGAAGAAGTCAAAATTTCACTATTTGCAGATGATATGATAGTATACTTAAGTGACCCTAAAACTTCCACCAGAGAACTCCTAAACCTGATAAACAATTTTAGCAATGTGGCTGGATATAAAATCAACTCAAACGAATCAGTAGTCTTCCTCTACTCAAAAGATAAACTGGCTGAGAAAGAAATTATGAAAGCGACGCCCTTCACTATTATCTCAAATAATATAAATACCTTGGTGTGAATCTAACCAAACAAGTGTAAGATCTGTATGACAGAAACTTCAAGTCTCTGAAGAAAGAAATTGAAGAAGATCTCAGAAGATGGAAAGATCTCCCATGCTCATGGATTGGCAGGATTAACTTAGTAAAAATGGCCATCCTGCCAAAAGCAATCTACAGATTCAATGCAATCCCCATCAAAATTCCAAATCAATTCTTCATAGAGATAGAAAGAGCAATGTACAAATTCATTTGGAATAACAAAAAACCTAGGATAGTGAGAACTATTCTCAACCATAAAAGAACTTCTGGGGGAATCACCATCCCTGACCTCAAACTGCACTACAGAGCAGTAGTGATAAAAACTGCATGGTACTGGTACAGAGACAGACAAGAAGATCAATGGAATAGAATTGAAGACCCAGAAATGAACCCGCACACCTATGGTCACTTGATCTTTGACAAGGGAGCTAAAACCATCCAGTAGAAAAAGGTCAGCATTTTCAACAAGTGGTGCTGGCTCAACTGGAGGTCAGCATGTAGAAGAATGCAAATTAATCCATTCCTATCCCCTTGTACAAAGCTCAACTCCAAGTGGATAAAGGATCTTCACATAAAGCCAGATACACTGAAACTAATAAAAGAGAAGTTGGGGAAGACTCTTGAATACCTAGGCACAGGGGGAAAGTTCCTGAACAGAACACCAATGCCTTATGCTCTAAGATCAAGAATAGATAAATGGGACCTCATCAAATTGCAAAGCTTCTGTAAGGCAAAGGACACTGTCAACAAGACAAAACGGCAGCCAACAGATTGGGAAAAGATCATTACCAATCAAATCAGTCTTTTTAAAAAGAAGATGTAGCAGGAAGATGCAAGTGTTTTTCTCAGTCACATTATTTAAATATTGATCCCAATTTGGTCCATGTTTAGGTCTTACAACTTGTATTTGGTGCAATATTTATATTTCTCTCAGTTTATTTTATTCTTGCTTTTCTTATTTCTGATTGTGATTATCTTTCTTCAAGATGTTTTCATTCAGGTCTTCTTCAATCAAAGTAATATACTAGATTTACAAGTTTATATAAGTTTTGTTTCAAAGTATAGTGTGAATATGGCTTATGCATTTGTGTATGGGAGTGTATACATATGTGATCATGTTGTTCGTGTTCTTTTTTTTTATTCTTAACAACTAAATAGAAACCATCTTTAAACATCTTTAAAAATGTCATTGTGATTGTTACTATGGCTAGAATATATGTGTAAATATCATCTGTCTATCTATCTGTCTGTCTGTCTGTCTGTCTGTCTATCTATCTACCTATCTATCTATCTATCATCTATCTATCTATAATCTATTTATCTATCATCTAACATCTATTTTCTATCATCAACAGATAGATACACACAAACACAGAAAGACAGCCCAACATTTACTACCTTAGTCCCCAAGCCCAGGGAATAGGGGCGCTGACTCTTCATTAGCTTTTTCAAGCTGATTATGTGCATTGAGATATTAGAAGAGGAGTGGGGGGAAGAGTAAATTGATAAGCCTCTGATCCTGTGTCTTCACTGCATCCAGATGGAATTCCAGGACCTCAGAGGTTTGAGCAGGTCTGCCCAGCTTGCTTGATGAGTAGATAAACTAAGGCTGATCATTCTGCAATATACAATTCTCAAAACAAATTTTAGTATCAAGATAGTTTTTTTTTTTTTTAACGAGGCTGACATTTTATTAAGGATGTTGGTTCTAACCACTTTTCTTTTTTTCACCTCTTTATTGGATATAATATTTGCATTTCAAATTTTATCCCCTCACCACATTCCCCCCACCACCCAGGAACTCCTTATCCCATCCCCCCTCTGTTGGGAGCCACAGTCAGTATGTGCCATTCCAAGATGGCGCTGGCCTTGTGTCTTCCCAGCAGTAAACAAGTAACTGCGCAGCTGCAAAGGCAGAAAACCTGCCAAAGTCACTGGCCAATCCCGAGGCGTAATATTGGGTGGTGAGTGAACAGCCAATCAGAAGTGAATATGTCACCCTAGGGTGTATTTAAGCTAGGCCTCTTCCTGTTTTCAGCCCTTCTGCATCCTTCCGTGTCCTTCCGCGTCTTCCACATTTGCTGATACAGAGTAAAGCCTCGTTTTGCAGTAACTACCGGAATACTGTCTCTCGTGTCCTTATTCGCGGGCGAAAGGGACTCGAGAGGTGCGCGGAACACCCCTCCTCCTGCACCCACCTACTCCCCATTCCTCCTCCCTACCCTCAGATTCCCACACACCCCCCCACTCAGTGTTCAGCCTTCATGGGACCAAAGATCTCCTCTCCCCCTATGCCCAACAAGGCCATCCTCCCCTACATATACAGCTGGAGTCATGTGTCCCTCCATATGTGCTCCTAGGCTGGTGGTTTAGACCCTGGGGAGCTCTGGCTGGTTGGTATTGTTGCTCTCCTCATGGGGTCATGGGGCCACCAACCCTTTTGGCTCCTTCAGTTTACTCTCTAACTTCTCCATCAGGAACCTTTGATCAGATCGATGGTTAGCTGCAAGTATCTGTCTCTGGGTATGTCAGACTCTGGGGGACCTCTAAGGAGACAACCTTATCAGGCTGCTGTCAGCTTTCCTTTTCTGTCATTCATATCAGCGTCTATTTTTGGTGACTGCACATGGAATGAATACCCAGGTGGAATGGTCTCCATACAACCTCTTCTTCAGATTCTGTCCCACACTTTGTCTCCATATTTGCTCCCTTAGGTATTTAGTGACTCCTTCTAAGGAAGACCTAGGCATCCGCACTTGTCCTTTCTTCTTCATGAGCTTCATGTAGTCTGTGAGTTGAATCTTTTGTTTCAAACTTTTGGGCTAATCTCCACTTATCAGTGAGTAAATACCATGTGTGTTCTTTTGTGATTGAGTTACCTCACTCAGGATGATATTTTCTAGTTCCATCCATTTACCTAAGAATTTCTTGAATTCATTATTTTTAATAGCTGAGTAATATTCCATTGTGTAAATGTACCACATTTTTTTGTATCCATTCCTCTGTTGAAGGGTATCTGGGTTCTTTCCAGCTTCTGGCTATTATAAATAAGACTTCTATGAACATAGTAGAGCATATGTCTTTGTTATATGTTGGGGCATTTTCTGGGTATATGCCCAGGAGTGGTACAGCTGGGTCCTCAGGTAGTGCTATGTCCAATTTTCTGAGGAACCACCAGACTGACTTCCAGAGTGGTTGTACCAGCTTGCAACCCCGCCAACAATGAAGGAGTATTCCTCTTTCTTCACATCCTTGCCAGCATCTACTATCACCTGAGTTTTTGATCTTAGGATTCTGACTGGTGTGAGGTGGTATCTCAGGGTTGTTTTGATTTGCATTTCCCTGATGACTAAGGATGTTGAGCATTTCTTAAGGTCCTTCTCAGCCATTCAAGTTTCCTCAGTTGAGAATTCTTTGTTTAGCTCTGTACCTCATTTTTTAATGGGGTTATTTTGTTGCTTGGCGACTAATTTCTTGAGTTCTTTATATATATTGGATATTAGCCCTCTATCAGATGTAGGATTGGTAATGATCTTTTCCCAATCTGTTGGTTGCTATTTTGTCTTGTTGACAGTGTCCTTGGCCTTACAGAAGCTTTGCAATTTGATGAGGTCCCATTTGTCAATTCTTGATCTTAGAACATAAGCCATTGGTGTTCTGTTCAGGAACTTTTCCCCTGTGCCTAGGTATTTGAGGGTCTTCCCCAACTTCTCTTCTATTAGTTTCAGTGTATCTGGCTTTATGTGAAGGTCCTTTACCCACATACATAAAAGAAACTTTACTAAAGTAGTGAGAGGAGAAACTAGGTGATGAGAGAAGAAAAAGAGAGAAAGAGAGGGGGGGACATGGAGGCAGATGTTCACATGTCTCCACCAGTCAAAGATAGTTAATATATCTAGGTTGGGTATTGGGTTACACTTCTGATTGAGCATTACCAAACTTATAAAGCCTTTGATTAACATTTTAAAAAATTGTATAAAAGCCAAAAAGAAAAGGGGGCATGGAATAGGGGTTTTCTAGGGAGGGGAAATTGGGAAAAGGGATGGCATCTGAAATGCAAATAAAATATCCAATAAAAAAGGAAAAAAACAGAATGAGAGAGAGAATTGTGCATATATATATATATATATATATATATATATATATATATATTAGATAATTTATCATTTAGTTTTGAGATATTTTATGTGTGTGTGTGTGTGTGTGATCACTCAGATCCTGTAATAACATTAAAACAAGTAGGGAGAACTCGCCCACTGGTGTAGTTCCTCTGAGGTTAGGAAGAATATGCATTGTGGCTTTATTAACCTTATATTTTTAATTTAAAAATCTTATACTTTGAACTTTGGAGAACATTGTTTCATTTTGAAAAATAAACATTATAATCATTTTTAAATGCAAGTTTAGTATAAGTATAGTATATTGTGTTCTGAGTTTTAGTTAAGTGTAGCCGCCCGCGGCCACAAGTCAACTGGATTCACCTGTAGATCCCGTCACTTGACCTTGTTGTGGTAACCAAGGTCTCTTCAGGCTTGCTCATGGTGGGGGGGGGAAGGTACAGTTAAGTGTGGCTGAGAACTTGATTTGACTACTGGAAACCAAACCTAGGCTTTTTGTCTGATCAATGAGTGTTCATAATTACTGAGCTATTTCTTTTGCCCTTCAATCATTTGAATTTGCAATTTACATCCCAATTTCAATGACTCTCTCCTAGGCCCATGTTTCAGGTGGTCAGGTTTCAGCCTTCAGTGAATGGCTTTGGAAACTGGTTTGTTGTTGGAATTTATTAGGTTATGAACTTTGAGTTATATCTCTTTCTGGTTCCATCCTCAAGATCTCTGGCTCTGTCTGACACCATGTGGAAACTAAGGCTCAAGTGTAGATATCAAGGATAGAGACGCTTCTATTGCCATGCCTTCTCTGCAATATTGAATTGAAAGATTTTCTGAATACATGAGCCAAAATTATCTTTTTCTTCTTTAAGATGCTTCTGTTAATGTTCTGGCACAATCACGACAAAAATTGCTAATATTATCTCTTCATGTCTTTAATCTAGAAATAAATATTTACGCTTACTAGATTATAGTATTTTAAGTAATTATAGCAGGAAATCTGAAAATAATATATCAACCTAATCATATAGAATACTATTTTTAATATTATATTAATAGAGCAACAAGTATATCAGAGATATGAATTATCCTAGAGTTCTCAGTATAACCAGAAAAGAGTAGCTGAAGTAGAAATGGAAATATTGACATTTTAATATTGAATATTGAAATGTGAATAAATGCACATTATAGCAATGTAGATAGTTGTTGGTTTTGTTGCTATGCATCAATACTGCTGTATGTCACAGCTATATAATCATAGAGACTATATACCAAAGGGTCTAAAAGAGCTGTACAGCATTTGTAGCCATGGCTAACATGATGCAGATCTCTGAGGTATCAAAGAAAAAACAGTAAGTGTGTGGAACATGCTGCCATTGTAAGAGACATTGACTTTTGCTGACCTGATAACTCCTTACATTATCATTGTGTTCACCACAGGGACATGCACATCTTAGGTATTTCTCTAAGCTATCTTCGGCTGTGATTTGTAAATCATAACTCTATATGTTTTTCTTAACCACATCTTCATTTATGTCCTTATGTTTTGTTCTTGTTTCTTATATTATGATTGTTCCTGCTTTAACCCCTCATCTACCTTCTGAGAAATACAGACATGATGAATGTCATGCAGTATGTGAGTTGCCAAGATAAAGTGTTGTTCTTTGCTGTATCTTGTTCTAGCTATTGAATCAATGTCTACAATGCAATGGGACAGACAAGTGATAAGCTTTTGAGTTGTAATCTTTAAACAGAGGAGATGGTTTGCTTTTCTATCTTTGTATTGTTTACTTCTCTGAGGGTTTACACAGAAAAGTTAAATAAGAGGATCATCAACATCGTGAAGTACTAACACTTTTGAGCCTCTGAGCCTTCATGGCACCATGGGCAATGAGCAAAATGAGGTTTTCACCAGGTAAATTGTTAAAAAATAAAAAACTTAAAAAGAAAGATGTAGCTGTGTCTTACATGTACTTCCTGCTAACGGCCAGAAACATAAAGAGGTTCTAACTACTTTCATTTAAGGCCTGCATTGAATTATATTTTAATGTAAAAAATGTACATGTTACAGATGATAAACGTGTCAAACAAAGTATATTTCTGAGACTATAATTCCATGTAAACTATCCTACCCATAGATTACCTCTGGAATACTCTGCAATTTACTGTCAGCCTCCTTATTATGGAATATTTCAGTAATTAAACATTTTAAATCAGATGTTGAAAACCTCTATTTTTCATTTTCACACATGAAACTATATTTACAGCTGTCCCATGAAAGGCTGTGCCAGAACGTGACCAATACAGATCTGGATGCATGCAGCCAATTATCGGATTGAGTGACAGGACCACAATGGAGGAGTTAGGGAAAGGTCTGAAATATCTGAAGGGGTTCATAACCCCATAAGAACAATAACAATATCAACCAACCTGACCCCCCATCATTCCCAGGGACTAAACCACCAACCAAAGAGTACACATAGAGTGGGCCATGACTCCAGCTGCATATGCAGCAGAGGATTGCCTTATTTGACATCAATGGGAGGGGATCCCCTTGGTCCTGTGGAGGCTCGATGACACTGAGTAGGGGAAGGCTAAGGTGAGAGTGGGTGGATGGGTGATTGAGGGAGCACCCTCATAGAAGCAGGGGGAGGGGTAAGGAGATTGGGGTTTGTGAAGGAAAAACTGGGAAAGAGAATTACATTTGAAATGTAAATAAACAAAATAATCAATAAATATTAATAAAGTCTTCACAAGTGTTTAAGTATATACTCATGTTGTTGCTGTTATACTGTGTGTATTGTTTTTATTTTGAGCCTATATACTATGCAGTCTATGATTTTATATACAATAAAATATAAAATGTTGAAAATTAATAATGACCTAGAATATTACTTAGGAGTGTTACAGGTTTTATTGCATTCCATTTATACAGATTTTACTGATTCAGACTCTATAATTCTGAAATGGAACAGATATTAAGGTACTAATGCATATGAAGTAATTATCTTTCAATATGAGGAGTTTCTTAGAGAAAAATAATGATTAAAATTATTTGAAAAAGTGTGAATTAAATGAGAGCCTTTTACTGTTTTATTTCTTCAGAGAAGTTATTGATGAACTTCTATTTCTATAAGTTATCTATTATATCGATAGAAATCTAAAGCAAAAAGAAATGTGAACAAGAAACTATGAAAGCGACAGAAAACATGGTGCTCTCAAAGTCAAAATTTTACCTACAAGTAATGCTTTTACCCACAATTGATGCAGAAAATTTCTTTGAAAATGAGCATTGTTATATGTTACATATATTAAATTTATTGATATATGTGTGCTTCTTTTAAATTATTTATTTATAAAAGATATAACTATTGATAAATCAGGAAACATAATTTGTTTAAATTTGTTTCGCCTTGATTTAAAAGTGTGCAGCATAGGAAATCTTTAATGTGGTATAAGCCTCTGAAATTAGGAAAATGTAGAGATGAAGATGACAATTTTTTAAGTACAAATTGTTAATCTTTATTGAACAGAGAACATAGAAGACAACATGGTTTTTACATCACCTTTTAAGCTATGTCAGTGTTTTCTTCACAAGTTTGCCCTGTTCTTATGAATTAAAGAAACCCCTATGGCAAAATAACCATATACATATATACAAACACTGTGAACACATAATGACTGTGGTGATGGATATCCTTATTAAATTGCTTTTAATATTTATTTTTATACTGTATACATATTGAACCTTCTATATATATCATGTACAAAAATTTCATTGATGCTACAGTAAAATTAAGAAAAAATAAGGCCTGTAAAAATAACTTATTCTAGAGTGTAGGCTAACATTTTCAGGACCCAAATGGGCATTCTTCATATCTACTTAGAATTGTTGTGAACTGGGGAGGATTTCTGGGTTCACTATGCTTTGTAGCTGATGAAACGGGAACCAGCTAGTGAGTAGGAGATCTTCAGGCTTTCAAACATATATCTGATGCTCATTATCTATTCCACAGTCTACTCTAAAAGAAAAGTGGATTGAAAGAACCTCAAGTATCTTCATCACATTTCTAAAAGATGTCACATTTAAAGTAAAGGAACACATTTGCAAAATGATCCACAATATAACAAGGATATTAGCAATTTTTCATTTCTAAATGATATAGACATGTTCCCTATTTAAAGAAAATATCATCCAGGGTAAAAAAAAAAAACACAGGGACAAATAATGGAGCAAAGACTGAAGGAAAGAATAGCCTGACCTTGGAATCCATCCCATCCACAGATACCAAACTTAGACACTATTGCTGTGGCCAAGAAGTTTTTCCAAACAGCAGCCTGAAATGACTGTCTTCTGAGAGGTTCTGCCAGCACCTTACTAATATTGATACAGATACTCATAGCTAAGCATTGGACTGATCCCAGGGACCCCAGTGGAAGATTTAGGAGAAGAATGTAGGAGCTGAAGAAGATTGCAACCCCTATTGTTGTTCTTCCTATAAACTACCAACTAACTGGACCCCTCAGACCTTCCAGAGATTATACCACAAATCAATGAGTATACATGGGTTGATCATGGCTCCAGCTACATATGTAGCAGAGGATTCCTATCAGTGGGAGAGGAGGTACTAGGTCCTGTGGAGGCTTGTTGCCCCAGAAAACAGGGATGCTAGAGGGGTGAGCTGGAAGAGGGTGCACTCTCTTAGAGGCAAAGGGGAAGAAGAATTGGGAGAAGGGTTTGCAAGGGGAGACTAGGAAGGGTGTCATCATTTGAAATGCACATAAATAAAATAATAATAAAAAGTGGTAGGGAATTTAGAAACCAAAGAAAAATGTTGGTAAAATGTAGTGGAAAAATGGGTCCAAAAATCTAATCAAGCTTTATGCTTCATTTACATGGAAATAAAGAAACCTCTGGTAGAATTATCTGGTTCAGGAAGGTAAAGGAAAACAGATTAGATGAGGTCTCAATCTTTGAGGCTGCCCTGCTATTCATCATGCAACTGAGATTGACTCAAAAATCCCATTCCTCATCCTATGTACATGTATAACTAGTTTCAAGATAATTAGATTTTAACAAAATACAATGAAACAATGGTAAAGACACTTTTTTTTTAACCAAGTAAGTTTCATGTTGTGGATCCCGGTGAAGGGAAGCTTTATACTCAGCAATTTATGTCCAAATGAGGATGGGACGAATGGAGTGATGTAAGTATAGTCAGTCAAATCTTCTAACTGTTGGAGTAAAACAAGTGAGAAATAAAGAATGGAAATACTATTTACAAAATTAAATGATGAAACATAATCTTTTGTCATCTAAATATGTTATTTTTGAAGTCTCTTACAGACAGTTGTACTCCTGTTTTTAACATTATGAGGCTTGATATTCTCTTTGTTTTCTAAAATCATGTTAAAAAGACATTTGCTTAGATATGGTGCTTTGCATGGGTATACATACAGTTGTATGATATACCAGAACTGAGAGCTTAATAGGTAAATAATATATTTCTAAATGATAGAAACAGCCTTAAGTATACCAGTAGCATGATCTCATTTAAAAATAGTTAAGTAAGAAGAGGACACAGTAATGGTTTTTATATGAGCATTCTTATGACTCATTAAATTTCTTTGTCATTCAAATTTCAGAAAATTACTGGACCATAAATTATTATTGCATTGTCATGATTATTATACCTTACTTCTGTGTAATACATTGCCCATTATTTTTCTTCTGAATCCTCTGATGTTGCTGTTATTGTTTCTCTGAAAAATGGTATTAGTCAAGGCTAGAGAACTTTTTCTGCTATTTCCCAGTAGTTTCCCAGGAAACCTTTCTAGCCCACAGTTTTCTCATTGCATTCTTTACTTCTGCATTCCTTAGAGTATAAATCAAAGGATTCAGCATGGGAGTGATAATGGTGTAAAATACAGCTACCATCTTGTCCTCAGAGAAGGTAGTGTCAGGCCGCATATACATGAAAGTACAGGGACCGAAAAAAATGATGACAACTGCAATGTGGGATCCACAAGTGGAGAGAGCTTTGCGCCTGCCTTCTGATGACTGCTTTCTCAGAGACACGAGAATGACTGTATATGAGATCAGCAAGATGACAAAACTTCCCAGTGCAATGGTACCACTGTTGGCTGTCACAACAACACCAACAATGTAGGTGTCTGTGCAGGCAAGTTTCAGTACAGGGTGTACATCACAGAAATAGTGATCAATCTCATTGGGTCCACAAAAGGGGAGCAGGAGCACCAGAGCCACTTGGATAATAGAATGTAAGAAGCCACCGATCCATGTTCCCAGCAACATCTTATGGCATCTCTCCCGGTCCATAATAGTCATATAGTGCAGGGGTTTACAGATGGCCACATATCTATCATAGGCCATAACAGTAAGAATGAAGATCTCAGTGCAACCAAAGAAATGAACCCCAAAGAGTTGTAACATGCACCCCACATAGGATATAGTCTTTTTCTTCACTAACAGGTCAACAATCATTTTGGGTGCTGTGACTGAAGAATAGCAAATGTCCACGAAAGAGAGAAAGTTGAGGAAAAAATACATGGGAGACTTGAAAAGGTTGCCAAAGCAAACTGTTAACATGATGAGGAGGTTTCCTAGCAAAATGACCATGTAAAAGAAGGCAAACACCACAAAGCATGCTTCTTCAACCTCTGGGTTCTGAGAAAGACCCCAGAAAATGAATTCAGTGACGTTGTTTACTTCTTCCATGGAATAAGTTCTTGAGGCCATATTCACAAAAGAATATTACATTATCTGAAGGACAAGTAGAAAGACCACCAACTTTCACTTCTATTTTAAAACAAATTAATTATAGTGGCTGCTCATTGAATTGCTCACTTATATTTTTTATACTTAGGTTTCATTTTAAGTGTATTTATTTTGATAAACTTACCTCAGTGTTATATACTCTGATATTTCAGTTCAGGTGAGAAATAAAGTCCAAAGACACAGAATAATTTTTGAAGTCTCATGTGACATTTGAAGAGCCTTCTCTCCTCTACTTTTTAAAGTTCATACATCAGCTTCTAAATGTACATGCCTCTTATTTTGTGTAAGATTTCTATTATATTTCACACAGACTTTGCTGCTTGAAGCTATGATAATATTTATGTACCAGCAAATGCTTCCTGCATTTTCATACAAAAATATAAAATATGCTCATATTTGGCCCATTTCATAATACCTATTCTGGATGTCACACCTACTCAGATTTATCAAGTTGCACAGCTCCAGTATGGCTCCTTTAGGTTTTCCTTTTAAAATTAGATGTTATTGAAATAAAATTATGGCCTCTCTGTTGACCTCAACAGTTAAACCTCACTGTATGGTGCCATAGAACAAAACTTAAATTATACATATCTGATTCTGAAGGAATCCCAATTTAACCTCAATGAATCATTTAACTTTATGAGATGTCTGTAATTTATTTGTTATATAATAAAGCTTACAGTCATCATTATTTGTCATTAAAGGTCATTTCTACATTAAAATTAAATTACTCCATAAGCATAGAATTGTTACAAAATCCTGAGGTGGGGCAAAGATAAGAATTAAAGACAATAGAAGAAGAATCTTCTGTAGATAAACGCAGCTCTACTTACTTGATCAAGATGGAAGTGAAGTCCTAGGTAATTTTTTCAGCTGTAATGAGGTTACTCCAGGATTTTTCCTTAGTTGCCTTTAATTGATTTTTAAATGTTTCCATAAAACAAAGAGAAAAAAAGAAGTGTTCTGTACTCAGTGTCTCTTCATGCATCCTCATATTTCCCACTTTGTATTAGCTACAGCACACCACTGAGTGTGGGAAACTTTTGATTTCATACTTCAGGCAGAAGTTATCATTTTTCTTGACCTGGAATGAGCCTAAAGAGAAGAAAAAGTTTAGTTTGAATAGAAGTAACTTTAGTGGTAGAATAGCAGGCATTCTAATGGGGAGTTTTTAATATAAAAAGAACACATGAATTGCTTATGATTCTTAGAAATTTGAAGATTCTTTTTCAAATCAACACATGGGTATAAATGATCCCTTAAGTGGCAGGCTGTCCTTTTGGGAATGCATCTCACAATGTCAATTCTGATTAGTTCTTTCAGCCACAGAACCCTGAGTTTTCAATTGTCTTTTGTAGAAAAGGAGGGCAACTTTAAGTTTAGAGAAAGTCATGTATGCTGTGAATTTCCAGGTCTTTGTCCTAGAGTTGTACAAAAGCCATTGTAGTTCTCTCTCCTTTTATGTATTATGGATTCATGTGAAAATTTGACAAAAGAACATCCGCATTCCAATCAGACTGGGAATCAAGCTCAATGCCACGGTTCTAGGAAATGTTTCTCTTTTGGAATCCTACTGATTTTTAAAATACAAATTACTCAACACCAATGAGTTTATATCTTAGAAGTTTAGAGCAATTGTTATGTAATTTATTTTTTTGTACAACACACAAATACTCACATACAACTAAGGTTTAAAGTACAGAGGACTAGGGCAAGCACCTTTTCTCTATGATAGTTTGCACCTAAAAACCTCCTTCTTCTTCCTTTTCATTCCTCCAGACTTGATACTGTGCTTTGCAATGACTGGCATGTTTATTTTTTTAATTTCCCATTTATGACTCACTATCACTAAGGCAGAATCCATAGAGTTAGATATAAGTTACCATCTTATCATTGTCTTTACAATCACATACTTTCTTTTTGTTCAAAACCAGGACATCTAATATATTATAAATGCAAAAACAGTGACTACCCCTTTGTTTGCAACTACATTCTTTTCTTAATTTGAGTTGAACACATCGGCTAATATTTTCCAAATGGGTTTGAACTCACGTGACTTTTTGTTAGTGTCTTCTTAAATAATGTAGAAATTCTGAACAATTATGAATAACTAGTACTGGAGAATCCTTGACCCTCTAAACTAATAATGGGAAAACTGAATCTTCCTTGTTCCATTACTTCTCATCTACTGAAATAAATGTTCCTTCTTTCACTTCTTATGTAGTCTTGTTAAGAAAAGAAAGGAAAACCGTAATGACCTTGGGGAAAATGTATTCCCAGAGTCTTTCTTCATGATCAGAATAAAATAGCAGAGCTAAAATGAACTTTAAATTCCAGTATCTGTTGAATTAAGACTTAAGACTAAATATTTTAAATATTTTATAATAGTAATAACTATTATTATATTATACATTTTAAATTTGAAAGTTATACAATTCTCAGATTCTAGATAAGAAAATAGAAGTAATATTTTTATTATAATTTTATTACTTAAATTACTGTACATTAATACACATACTAAATACTATGTTTTTCATATTAAATCATGGCATTTTATTGTATAGATTTAACTTGTTCTTCTTCTAACTAACTAGAAAATCTAGGTATAAAGAAAAGTATGTAGAAAGAAAAAAAACTCACTTTTAAAGTACTTTTCAAGTATGGTAGAATATTCTTTATTTTATTTTTATTTTTTTTATTGAATATTTTCTTTACTTACATTTCAAATGTTATCCCCTCTCCTGGTTTCCTCCCCCAAAACCCTCCATCTCATCCTCCCTCCATCTGCTTTTATGAGGGTGTTCCCTGTAGTATATGCTTTTAATTCTAGCACATAGGTTGTAGAGGTATATGGTTCTCTATAATTTCAAGGCTAGACTTTTCTAAACAGAAAGCTCCAGGCCAGCTCCAGGTACATTATGAAACTCTTTGTCAGATTAAATAGCAAGCAAACAAGCAAGCAAAAAAAGAAAGAAAGAAAGAAAAAGAAGAAATGGAAAGGAATACAGGCAGACCGAAAGAAAGAGTGGTGGTGGGAATAGACTGTTGTGGGGAGGTAGACTTGGAGCTGAGCTGAGCTGCAGCTAACTAATTCACTTATGGCCAAATATATCAACAGACAGCTGAGTATCCAAGCTCCATCAAAACAGCGTCGACTGAAAGTAAAAACCGAAAAAAAAATAAAATAAAGAGAAAATAAAGTCCCACAGTTTTCATCAGAGTTCTGAGGACTCTCAATGACACATTAATGTTCTCTTTTGTACATAGGCAAAAATATCCATAACACATGGGGTAACTAAGAAAGAGTCTTTGTTTCTGGAATAAAATTGTACAATTTTATGTGTCTATTTTATTCTTATAATGTTTTGGAAGTTTACCATGTAATTGCATTGTTGGTGACTTGTTTTTATTTATTATCAAATGATATTGTACATTGTAGTTATGTGCTTGTAGAAATTTGAATATTTGTATTCCCAGCTTGTGGTTATAATTATCTATGCTTCTGTGAATATTTATGCACAATTAATGTACACATAATGTACATTTTCAGTTCTCTTGCATGGGAACCTGGAATTGTTTAGGGTAACCATAAAACAATGAAATTATGTCATTTGCAGGGACACTCATGGAGCTGGATGTCATTACAAGAAACAAAATGAGCTATATACAGAAAGAAAATATGTCACATTTTCTCTAATGGAGCATATCTATCTAACATCTATCTATCTATCTATCTATCTATCTATCTATCTATCTATCTATCATCTATCCAATCTATCTATGTGCCATTTATTTATCTGGAAGAGGAGCTATTCATAGCAACACTCTAAAGGGAGCTGAGAGAGAAACAAAATAAAGTATTTGAAAAAAGAAAACAAAATGTCATACATTTTCATTATGTCTTATTTGCGTAGACACAACTGTGTGTTTATATAGCTGGGTATATGAGAAACAGAAAGGGAGGGCAAAGAGGCTGGTGAAAGAATAATGGGGAATTAATATGATCAAGGTACAGTGATATATTTATACATACACACATACACACACAATACATGCATACATATTCACAAGCATGCATGTGTGAATATCATAATGATTACCATTTTTATTTTAATTATACTTTTTCATTTATTTTAAAGGTTGGGTAAAGTGTAGGCAGCCACAACATGAAAGTGAAGGTCGATGTCCAATTTGCAGGAGTAGGTTCACTCATTACTTGGGCCCTGGAAATCACAGGTCTTCATGCTTGAAATCAGTAACATAATACCTGTCTCCAAAACATACTATTTTATATACCTGTTAAAATTTTTTACTGAGAACGGACTTTTTGGGACTTATTTTAACTGAAGTCTGGCTTTTTGTAGAATTCTTCTAATACACATGAAAGCAATTGTGTAACTGTTTACAGCAACTTTAAACTTAGCATCATTAGTTTGTCAGTATAGTATTGAACTGTTTTAAGTTCTTCTTTGTGATGCTTTTCATTTACATAGGATCTAAGAAAGTGAAATCTAACTCTTCATGTATTTGATGCTTTTTTGTCTTTATCAGAAATATGTCTCTGTAAGATCTCAATTTTAGAGAACACTCCATTGTATTTGTTTTTTGTTTATGTGTCAGGTTTGTGTGACCATGTGTATTGCCAGAGTGTGAAATTGAGAGTGATTGGATCGCAGGGCAGTGGTGGCACATGCCTTTAATCCCAGCACATGGAAGGCAGAGGCAGGCTGATTTCTGACTTCGAGGCCAGCCTGGTCTACAGAGTGAGTTCCAGGACAGCCAGGACTACACAGAGAAACCCTGTCTCGAAAAACAAAACAACAACAACAACAACAACAACAACAACAACAACAACAACAACAAAAAAGCAACCAAACCAAAAAAAAGTGATTGGATCATTTTTCGAATTGCATGTCTCTTTCCACTATATGTCCAGAAAAAGAACTCAGGATATTATGCTTGGTGGTTGATGCCTTCCTCCATAAGTCATCCTATCAGTTCTGACATCTGATGTGTATTGTGCATTTGAGTGTGTGTGAGATCACCACTATTGTGAACTGTTAGCTTGCCTTATTAATGACTCCTCCATTCTCTCACTGGAATCCTTACACAAAAGTCTTGTTCTAGAGTTGTTTCAGAACTACTGAGTTATTAAATATCACAATCACTTCTGCCACAGAGAGACATTATTTATAAGATTACCCAGTGTTGACTTTCTAAGTGGTAATCAAGTTAACATAACCATATAACATATTCAGGGCAGGTGAATTTGTTTGGTTTGTTATTAACTCCAATGCATATGTGGCTGTTATCAGAGAATTCTGCTTTTTATTCTGTAAAATAGTCAGGAATGTTTTCCTTTTAATTAATTTATTTATTCACTTATTCCTCTCCTCTCAATCTGACCCTCAACATTCCCAGTCTTCATTAGCCACTCAGAGAAGAGAAGCACCACCCCAAGTGGAGAACCAACCCATCCTGGAATATCCACTCCAAATAGAAATAAGCACATTCTATAGCACGGAGACAAGACATGGCAGTCCACCTAGGGTAAGAGAATCCAAAGCAGACAACAAAGTCAAAGACAGCCCATGTGCCAATTGTTAGGGGACCCACATGAAGACCAAGCTGCACATCTGCTACAAGTGTGTAGGGGCCTAGGTCCAGCCCATGCATGTTCTTTGGTGGTGGTTCAGTATCTGTGAACGCCCACGTTCAGACATTAGTTGACCTGTAGCTTACCTTGTGCTCTCCTTTTCCCTTCTGGCTCCCTTTCTGTTTTCCTCTTCCATAAGACTGCCTGAGCTCCACCTAGTGATTGGTCTCTGCATCTATTACCATCAGCTGCTGGATGAAACATCTCAGAAGACATTTAAGCAAAGCTCTTTTTCTGCAAGCACATTCAGGCGCCAAAAATGTTGTGACTCGAGCTGTCCCTGTTCAGGCACCAAAAATGTTGGGGCCTAAGCTGGCCCACTTTGGGCGGCCAAAAATGTCACGACTGAGGAAAATGTTGAGGCCTGGCTGCCCCGCGTTTTGCGGCCACTGTTTCCCGGCCCAAGCTGCTGCTCAGGTCCTCGGGTCAGGGTTCAGCAAGAGAGAGAGAGTGAGGATGGACTCGAAGAATGGAGACCAGACAGAGTGTGTTTCAGTCTCGTTTATTCTTCAGTCTCTCTTCCTAGTCCAAGTCCCAAGTCTTGAGTTCCTAGTTCCTCTTACTTCTAGTTCCTAGTTGTACTCAATCCTGTACTCAAACTCTGTTACTCCAAATTGTTCTCTCTAGAGCCAAGTGTCTTCTACCTAATGTCAAGTAATCTGTTACTTTCTCTGTCTGTCTCTATCCTTTTATATGTCTCACTTCTAAGCCACGACTTCAGGTCACGCCTTTAATCATGCCCTTAGGTCTTGTCTCTAAATCTGATCTCTAGGTCACACTCTTAAGTCACACACCTTTAATCTCACACACCTTTAATCTCACACACCCAAGGTATCTAAACCAAGATTATCGGAGTGTGCTCAGCTGTTGTAGGCTATTGTAATCCAAGTCTCATGTCAGGGTATATGGCTCAAGATGGCTGCAAAGCTGATAGCCGCTTTCTGCTAAAAGTCGGCCCCCAACAAAGATGACTAGTATTCCATTATGTAAATGTAACACATTTCCCTTTTCCATTCTTTCGCTGAGGGAAATCTAGGTTGTTTACAACTTTGGCTATTTTGAATAAACCTGCTATGAACATAGTTGATTGGTAGGGTAGAACTATTCTCCAATTTTCCAAGGAACTGCCACATTGCTTTCCAAAGTGGTTGTATAAGTTTGCAATCTTACCAGCAAAGGAAGAGTGTTCATATTGTTCCACATCCTCTCCAGAATGTGCTGTCACTTGGGTTTTTGATCTTAGCCATTCTGACAAGTGTAAGATGGAATCTCAGAGTGCTGTTTTATTTGTATTTCTCTAATGACTAAGGATGTAGAATATTTCTTTAAGTGGTTCTCTGCCATTAAATATTCCTTTATTGAGAATTCACTGTGTCTTATTTTTTAATTAGGTTATTTGAATTTTTCAGTTTCTATTTTCATGAGCTCTTTATATATTTTAGATATTAGTCTTCGTGAGAATTAGGATATGTGAATATCTTTTCCCATTACCTAGGCTCCCTTTTGCCTCATTTATGGTGACTTTTGCTTTATAGAAGCTTTTCAATTTCCTGAGGTCCCATTATTAATTGATGATCTTAATGCTTGAGCTATTGCTATTAAGTTTAGGAAGTTATGGCCTGTTCCAGTGTGTTCAAGGCAGTTTCCCACTTTCTCTTCTAGTAGATATAGTATATCTGGTTTTGTGGTGAGGTTTTTGATCCACTTGGAATTGTGTTTTCTGCAGGGTGATAAGCACACAACCTACTAGACCACCATTTGTTGAAGATGCCTTTCTTTTTTCCATTGTATGGTTTCAGCTTCTTTGTCAAAAAGCAAGTGCCCATAGGTTTGTGGATTAGTTTTGGGGCCTTCAATTTGATTCCAACGATCAAACTCTCTGTTTCTATACTAATACCAGGCAGCTTTTAATCACTATACTTTATAGTCATGTTTGAGATGAAGGATGGCGATTCCTCCAGATGTTCTTTTATTGCTCAGAATTGTTTTGGCTATCCTGGTTTTATGTACTACCATATGAAGTTAAGGCTTGTTCTTTCAAGATCTATAAAAACTGTGCTTGAATTTTGATGGGAATTGCATTGAATCTGTAGATTGCTTTTAGCAAGATGGCCCTTTTCACTATGTTAATCCCATTGATTCATGATGGGTGATCTTTCCATCTTCTGATATCTTCTTCAATTTCCTTCTGGGACATGAAGTTATCATCATAAAGATCTTTAACTTGCTTAGAGTTGCACCAACATATTTTATATTATTTGTGGCTATGTTGTTTACTCAAATTCTTTTTCAGCCTGTTTATCATTTGTATATAGGAAGAATTTATAAGATGATAGTTTATCTAGAAACTTGCTGAAGAAATTTATCAGCTGTAGAACTCAGGTAGAATTTTGGCATTATATATATTACATTAAATAAATAGGTGAGACTGGGCAGCCTTGTTTTCTCCCTGATTTTTATATAATTGCTTTAAGTTTCTCTCTATTATTTCTTGGGTTGCTGTATATTGCCTTCTTTGTACCTCACCTACCTAAATTTTCCAACATTTTTAAAAGAAACGATGTTGGATTTTCCAAAGGCTTTTTCAGTATAAAATAAGATGGTCATTTGTTTTTCTTTCAGTTAGTTTGTATAGTAGATTACCTTGATGGATTTTCATATACCACACCTGATTTTCATACCACACCTGATGTTCAGAATTAAGCCTACTTGATCATTGTGGGCAATCAAGATTGGATTTCGTTTACAAGTATTTTATTGAATATTTTTGCATCAATGTTCATAGTGAAAAATGGTCTGGGTTTTTTTTTTTTTTTTTTTTGAGTTTTTGTGTTGGTTAGGTGTCAGGATGACTCCATCCTAATACAATGAAGTCGGCAATAATTATTTCCTCTATATTTTGTGGAATAGTTTAAGAAGTATAAGTATTACCTCTTCTTTGAAAGACTGCAGAATTCTGGGCTTAAGCCTTCTGCCCCTGTGCCTTTGGGGGATGGATTTTTAATGAGTTTTTTTATTTTCTTAGGGGCTATAAGAGTATTTAGATACTTTTCCTCAGCTTGATTTATCTTTGGAAAGTGGTACCTATCAAGAAAATCAGCCATTTCATTTTAATTTTCCAGTTGTATGGAATAAAGGCCTTTGAAGTAAGTTCTAATGAATCTTTGGGTTTTCTTAGTGTCTGTTGTTATATCTCTCTTTTCATTTCTGACTTTGTTGATTTGAACATTCTTTTTCTGTTTTTTAGTTAGTTAGTTTGTCTAAAAGTTTGTCTACCTTACAAATTTCCTCAAAGAACCAGCTCTCAGTTACACTAATTATTTTTATTGTTTTCTTTGATTCTAATTTATTGATTTCAGCCTGGATTTTATTTCTTAATATCTACTCTGCCTGACGTGTTTGCTTCCTTTTGTTCTAAAGCTTTCAGTTTTGCTTTTAAGTTTCTCATACGAGATATCTCCAATTGATTTATGAAAGCACTTAGTGATATTAACTCTGCTTTCTTTTTAATATACTTTTTATTGGATATTATATTTACATTTCAGATTTTATCCCCTTACCCCATTCCCCACACCATCCAGGAATCTCCTTTGCCATCCCACCTCCTCATGCTTCTATGAGGATGTGCCCCAACCTACCCCACCCACTGTTCCTCCCCACACTTGAATTCCCCCCCCCAAACTCAGTGTTCAACCTTCATGTGACCAATGATCTCCTTTCCCACCTATGCCCAACAAGGCCATCCTCCCTTATATGTACAGATGGAGTCATGGGACCCTCTCTATGTGCCCCCAGGCTGGTGGTTTAGACCCTAGAGAGCTCTGTTTGGTTGGTGTTATTGCTCTCCTCATGGGGCCATAAACCCTTTTAGCTCCTTCAGTCTTCTCTCTAACTGCTCCATTGGGAAATCCTTGATCAGATCAGTGGTTAGTTGTGAGCATCTGCCTCTGAATGCATCAGCTCTGGAAGACCTCTAAGACACAGCTATATCAGGCTCTTGTCAGCATGCACTTCCTGCCATCCACATCAGTGTCTACATTGATTACTGCACATGGGATGGATACCCAGGTGGAATGGTCTCCAGACAGCCTCTCCTTCAGTTTCTGTCACACTTTGTCTCCATATTTGTTCCCTTGAGTATTTTGTTACTCCTTCTAAGTAGGACAAATGCATCCACACTTGGTATTCCTTCTTTATAAGCTTCATGTGGTTTGTAAGTTGACTCTTGGCTATTTCAAGCTTTTGGGATAATATCCACTTATTAGTGATATTATGGTATTCACTTATTAGTAGATATCATGTGTGTTCATTTGTGATTGGGATACCCCACTCAGGATTATATTTTCTAGTTCCATCCATTTACCTAAGAATTTCTCGAATTCATTGTCTTTAATAGCTGAGTAATAGTCCATTGTGTAAATGTACCACATTTTCTTTATCCATTCCTCTGTTGAAGGGCATCTGGGTTCTTTCCAGCTTCTGGCTATTATAAATAAGGCTGCTATGAACATAGTGGACCATATGTCATTGTTATATGTTGCAGCATTTTCTGGGTATATGCCCAGGAGTGGTATAGCTAGGTCCTCAGGTAGTGCTATGTCCAATTTTCTGAGGAACCACCAGATTGACTTCCAGAGTGGTTATACCAGCTTGTAAACCCACCAACAATGAAGGAGTGTTCCACTTTCTTCACATCCTCGCCAGCATCTACTATCACCTGAGTTTTGATCTTAGCCATTCTGACTGGTGTGAGGTGGTATATCAGGGTTGTTTTGATTTGCATTTCCCTGATGACTAAGGATGTTGAGCATTTCTTAAGGTGCTTCTAGAGCATTCGAGTTTCCTCAGTTGAGAATTCTTTGTTTAGCTCTGTACCCCATTTTTAATGGGGTTATTTTGTTGTCTGGAGTCTAATTCTTGAGTTCTTTGTATATATTGGATATTAGCCCTCTATCAGATGTAGGATTGGTAATGATCTTTTCCCAATCTGTTGGATGCCATTTTGACTTATTGACAGTGTCCTTCACCTTACAGAAGCTTTGCAATTTGATGAGGACCCATTTGTCAATTCTTGATCTTAGAGAGTAAGTCATTAGTGTTCTGTTCAGGAACTTTTCCCCTGTGCCTAGGCATTTGAGGGTATTTCCCAACTTCTCTTTTATTAGTTTCAGTGTACTTGGTTTTATATGAAAGTCCTTTATCCTCTTGGAGTTGAGCTTTGTACAAGGGGATAAGAATGGATTAATTTGCATTCTTCTACATGCTGACCTCCAGTTGAGCCAGTACTATTTGTTGAAAATGCTGACCTTTTTCCACTGGATGGTTTTAGCTCCCTTGTCAAAGATCAAGTGACCATAGGTGTGTGGGTTCATTTCTGGATCTTCAATTCTATTCCACTGATCTTCCTGCCTGTCTCTGTACCAATCCCATGCAGTTTTTATCACTACTGCTCTGTAGTACAGTTTTAGGTCAGGGATGGTGATTCCCCCAAAAGTTCTTTTATTGTTGATAATGGTTCTAATTATCCTGGATTTTTTGTTGTTCCAAATGAATTTGCAAATTGCTCTCTCTATATGAAGAATTGATGTGGCACGTTGATGGGGATTGCATTGAATCTGTAGATTGCTTTTGGCAAAATGACCATTTTTACTAAATTAATTCTGCCAATCCATGAGCATGGAAGATCTTTCCATCTTCTGAGATCTTCTTGATTTCTTTCTTCAGAGATTTGAAGTTCTTTTCATACAGATCTTTCACTTGCTTGATTAGATTCACTCCAAGATATTTTATATTATTTGTGACTATTATGAAGGGTGTCATTTCCCTAATTTCTTTCTCAGCCTGTTTATCCTTTAAGTAGAGGAAGGCTACTGATTTGTTTGAGTTGATTTGATATCCAGCAACTTTGCTGAAGTTGTTTATCAGGTTTAGGAGTTCTCTAGAGGAAGTTTTAAGGTCACTTATGTATACCATCATATCATCTGCAAATAGTGAAATTTTGACTTCTTTCTTTCCTATTTGTATCTCGTTGACTTCCTTTTGTTGTCTAATTGCTCTGGCTAGGACTTCCAGTACTATATTGAATAGGTAGGGTGAGAGTGGGCAGCCTTGTCTAGTGCCTGATCTTAGTGGGATTGCTTCAAATTTCTCTCCATTTAGTTTGATGTTGGCTACTGGCTTGCTGTATATTGCATTTACCATGTTTAGGTATGTGCCTTGCATTACTAATCTTTCTAAGACTTTTAACATGAAGAGACATTGAATTTTGTGAAATGCTTTCTCAGCATCTAGTGAGATGATCATGTGGGTTTTTTTTGAGTTTGTTTATATAATAGATTACATTGATGGATTTCTGAATATTGAACCATCCCTGTATTCCTGAGATAAAGCCTACTTGATCATGATGGATGATTGTTTTGACATGTTCTTGGATTTGGTTTGTAAGGATTTTATTGAGTATTTTTGCATCAATATTTGCTTTGTGTTGCTATAAGGAAGATACTTTGACTATAAGAAATTGTGGAAAGAAAGGGTATATTATACTTTATAGGTTAGATTCTATCATTGAGGGAAGCAGACCATGAACTCAGTCAGAAAGTGGAACTCATTCCGACACTAACTGAAGCAGAGACCATAGAAAGATGCTGCTTATTAGCTTGTTCTCCAAGGCATTTGTAGTTTGCTCTCTTATGCCTCATGTTCATCTGCCTAGAGATAACATCACTCTGAGTGAGCAGAATCATCTCACAGCAATTGCTAATCAATAAAATGTCTCATTAATATGCACTGGACAGACGGTTGGAGAAAATTTCTCACCTGTGCTTCTCTTTCTTTAGGTAACCAATTTAGAACAAGCTGTCATAATAATAAGGAACGGAGAATTTTATTTGACTTCAAGTTGTTAAAACATGAAAAATACATACTTTAATGTTTGATAAATGTTAGGTAAACATTTCTGATTATTTTATATTTACTTAAAATTACATTTTATATAAACATAAAATATTTTAAGGTATGTAGGTCTGAGGAATGGTGAACTTCCATTTGATTTGTTGCTCAGGGGAATTCAAGAAACCCCAGAAAATATTGGTTATTGCCTTCTTTTTTTTGGTGCCTTCCATGAAAAAAATAAAAAAGATTAAATTCTATTTCTGAAAACACCGCATTTTTTAGACACAAGATTTGGAGGAACTGATCTGTGTCTAACCTGGAAAACTCCTCACACAAGGGGTAGCTCTCATATTTTCAGGAGGAGTCATGCAATTTACCAACAGCAAATAGCAATAAATAGGACTATTCTTCTGTAATTCCTACAAAGAATAAAAGGTAGAGCATGGTAAGATTCAGAAATTTACAATAGTGTTATTTGTATTAGGGGAACCAAGAGTAATCTTAGTCCTCTTAAGGACCACTAAACAGAAGAAATTTTTGTGTGACTCTGTAAATTTAGTCAACCATCTGTACAGGGCATGAGACTTAAATGAGAACCTACTACTACCAGACTACTGAATTAGTAAACTTCTCACTGAATTCTAAGTACTTATCATTAAATCTGCCTTTGAGAATATCCTTAACCCCATCTCCCACTCATCATGAAAGCTTCCTTTTGGAACAGACAACGCATAAACTATAGAAAGAATAAATGGTGACACTATAGAGATCAGCAGATCATAGAAGTAATAGCCTCTAACTCATATATTTATAGTACAACAACAATTTGTAAGTCTCCGGGAATTTGACAAAGATAATAGTGAAGAATCATTTGAGCCAGGGGACTAAAACAATGTGAGAAAGTCTTTTCTTAAACAAAACCAAACAAACTTAACACGAAGGAAGACCAAAGTGTGGATGTTTTAATCCTACTTGGGGAAACAAAATAGTCATGGGAGGTAGAAGAATGGATCTGGCATAAAGAGAGGATGGGGAGGAAAAAGGAGGCAGAATCAGGTATAGGAAGAAACAGGAGAGTAGTCCAGAGGGTCAGGAGAATGAATAAAAATATGTATCAGTGGGTGTAGGAAACAGGGTTGGGGAGGACTACTAGAAGGTCCTAGACACCAGGGAAGGAAGAGGATCCAAGGATCCAACTGATATGACATTTGCCTAAATACAGTGTGGAGATAGAACTCGAAGAGAGCTCTTTCAGTAGATAGGCATGGTTTTGAGTTGATGGATGGGGCCACACACCCATCTCAAAAATTTTACACCAAAACTGTTCATGTCTAAAGGAAACACATGGACAGAAAATGGAGCAGAGACTGATATAAAGGTCATCCAGAGACCTCCCCATCTTGGGATGCATGCTATTTGCATACACCATACCCAAACACTATTGCTGATGCCAAGTAGTACTTGCAGACAGGAGCCTAGTATAGCTGTTCTCTTAGAGGCTCCATCACCATCTGACTAAGACAGATGCAGATACAGCCAATCATACTACTGAGCTTGGGAACCCAGTGGAAGAGTTAGGGGGAGGACTGAAGAAGCTGAAGGCGATTGCAACCTCATAGGAATAACAATATCAACAAACTAGACCCCCACCCCAAGAGGTCCAAGTGATTAAACCACCAACAAAACTATACAAGGATAGGCCCATGACTCCATCTACATATGCAGCAAATGATCTGCTTATCTGGCAAAAATTGTAGGGTAGTCCCTTGGTCCTGTGGAACCTTAATTCCCCAGCATAGGAGGATGCTAGACTGGTGAGGTCAAAGTGACTTGGTGGGTGGGAGAGCACCCTCTTAAAGGCATACGAGAGAGGGTATGAGATGAGGGATTTGTGGAGGGGAGACTAGGAAGGTGGAGAACATTTAAAATGCAGATAAATAAAATAACCAAGTAATATACATATACATACACATATATATCATATACATCTACATCAACATCTACATATACATCATATACATCTACATCTACAGCTACACTTATACATATACATCATATACATATACATCATATACACATATATCATATACATATACATCAATTACATATACATCATATACATATACTACATACATATACATCATACACACACACACACACACACACACACACACACACATATATATATATATATATATATATATATATATATATATATATATATGGATGGAGGACAGAGATTTGGTCTGGGATAAATTTCATAAAATAGTTGAATAGTTGAATATAGTCAAGATACAGTCTATGAAATACTTTAAGAATTAATAATTATTATATTATATAAAATGGTTTATTTGATAGCCAGAATACAGTTCTAATGACTAAGTAACATACAAGAGGGGTTCTATACAAATAATGTCCACTTTATTCATGAAGGGTCCATGTAGAAATATAATTCAAGAGAGCAGACTGTTATCTGTCTACTTAAATTTCAAAAGCATTAAAAAAAATGACAGTGGATCTTGTATGCATTGACTCATGATACCAGTCGTAGAAACAGAAATAGCTAAGAAATTTAAATTTACCTCCTCTTTAGAAGTCCTTGATGACACCAAACTTTCCTTAGGGCACTCTTCATCTCTGTGTTTCTCAGTGTGTAGATCAGAGGATTGAACATAGGTGCTATGATGGTGTAGAAAAGGGCAAACACTTTGTCTTCTGGAAATATGGTGGCTGGCCTGATGTAAATGAATAGTGCAGGTGCAAAAAACAGGACTACAACAGTTAAGTGGGAACTGCAAGTAGATAGAGCTTTGTTCCGGCTTTCTGCAGAGTATGCCCTTATGGTATACAATATGAAAAAATAAGAGAACATCAACACAACAAATGTCACTAAAGCAATTAAGCCAGAGTTAGCAATGACTAAGAGACCTATTATGTGTGTATTGGAACAGGCCAATTTCAACAAAGGGTACACATCACAGAAATAGTGATCTATCTCATTTGGGCCACAAAATGGTAAGAAGACAGTGAGAAGAAGCTGACTAGCTGAGTGCACAAATCCTCCAGTGCAACAAGTCATGATGATCAAGTTACACTTATGTCTGCTCATGATAATGGTGTAATGCAGGGGCCTGCAGATGGCCACATAGCGGTCATAGGCCATGCCAGTGAGAATAAAGATTTCAATCCCTCCAAAGAAATGAGTTGTGAAGAGCTGTATCATGCAGTTATTGTAGGGAATTATTTTCTTTTCTGCTAGTAAGTCAGTCATTAGTTTAGGAGTCACTGTGGATGTGTAGCAGAGGTCAGAGAGTGAGAGATAGTTAAGAAAGAAATACATGGGTTGGTCAATGAGCTGAGTGCATGTGATAGAAACCATTATGAGTACATTGCCCATCCAAATTGCAATGTAGCAAAATAAAAAATATACAAAGCAGAGAATTTCAGTGTTCTTATTTTGGGAAAGTCCCAATAAAATAAAGACTGTGATATTACTATTTTTATCCATGGTTCACTGTAGACAGAATTTGCAAATCACCTGAAATGACAAAATTAAGGAGTTTATGTTTAGAAGTATCTTCTAACAGTTTCTCTTATAGTAGCTAGGCTTAATCTTCTTCAGCCAAATAATTCAGATAAATAAATCTGGTACTCAGTTATAATAGGTTTTAAGATTCTGTGAAAATATCACAGCTGGTTTTAAATGAATCTTAAATCAAATTAAGATTTCTGATTTAAAATTGTTCAATGTAATTTCTTATCCAAATACATATACTCTCTAGACACTGAAAATTATAATAGTTCTGGTTAACATAAAAACAGTTTCAATGTAGGCTGTGTTCTTTTTATTCTTCTATAATGTGCCTTTACTTTATAACAACTTTATCTGATTTTTTAAGTAGAATATAAAATCTGACCTGCCTTATTAAGAGTCATGTAGAATTGACATAATAATACTGTGAATTCATCATAAATTCTAGAGTCATTAATGTAGTTATTTATAAGTATGAGAAAGAAAAACTTGCTATACTTAAATTCTGAATATACAATGACTTTTGAGATAAAATGTTAAAATGTTTTCAGACTAGTGTCTTCCATCCCAATTGTCTTGTTTCACAAAGAGTGATTTTATTTTTAATCCATAGAAAATATGTGAGTAGTATGATTCTTTTTATCAATCAATAAAAGTCATAAAAACATAAAAGATTAGGCTATATAAACTAAAAAAATATTGTATTATGTAGTGACCAGATTTCATCTTATTTTTCTAGAACTTTGGACAAGAATAAATCATTGTTTGTAAATATAATTTTTAATACTTCTAAATGAAATATCTTAAAATTATCAAATAGTCTCAAAATGTTCCCTTTGATCTGCACTTCAGCTCTGATGTCACATTCAGATTTTCAATTTAATTTTCCTCTACTAATTGACTAATTGAATATTAATTAATACTGTAATCCACATTAACAATAATTAACTTTCTTATTGAAAAAAGTTTTATATGACTTCCCTTCAACAACTGCTCCAAGATTATTGTCACCTTCCTACACACAGAACTCAATTACTCTTCTCTCTCCTTAGTGAAGAAGTAGAAAAACAATAAAAACCTAAAAAAAATGCACAAAAAAGAAACAATATTTATTAAACATAAAGAAAAAACAAGAAACACACACAGAAATAACACAAAATTAGAAACAGTAATATACAAGCAAAAGACTAATAGGACAAAAATGCCACCAAAGTAATCAATATAAGACAAAAGTCTACAAAATACCATTAAGTTTTTGATTTTTTAAAATAATATTGAATTATAAAATGTTTTTTTTTCATTTTCATAGTGAAATTTCATGAATAATACTAAAGGCATAGATTTTTATAAAGTAGGTTCTAATCTTTCCCCAAGGCAGATAATAATAATAACAATATATTGTTATTAAACAAGAAAATGTATGTAATAATTGTTCTTAAAATAGTTAGCAAAAACATACATCCTTTGTGTTTTTTAATTGGGTATTTTAAAGATTTACATTTCAGATGACATCCCATTTCCCTATTTCCCCTTCCTAGAACCCCTTATCCCATCTCCCCTTCTCCTTTTTGCTTTTAGACCATTTGAATTACATGCAAGTATTCAGCTCAGTTTTAGGTTGAGGGACTAGCAATACAATAGATGCAAATAGTCAAGGAACAACCAAGACAATAAACACAAATAGTCAAAGAACAAGCAAGGCAATAAGCAAAATTCCATGATCCCTGTTTCTAAGGGCTTATCAGGTTGATCAAAATATCTGAGTCAACTTCCCTATGCTAGTCCAAAGTCAGTTTCATGTCTGAAGCCTTCCTTGTTCTAGCCTAAAATTTAGATTCCTGTCTGAAACAGGATCAATCTTGTTAATGAAATAAAAAAGGGGGAGAGGCTGAGAGCCTTTGGGGCTGCTCTGCAAGAATCTGACATGGGCTGAGGACAAGAAATGGGTTGCATGGCTGAAATATGATATTGGTGAAGGACAAGGAAGTAGGCTTCAGGCAGGAATCTGATATTAGGCCAGAACAAAGAAGTAATTTCAGGCAGGAATCTAAATATTAGGCATCCTTTGCTTTTTATTGATTTACTAGGCAATTATTAGAATATACTAATGTGATCTTGAGTTGCCTTGACTCAGAAGGCTAAAGCTGATGTTTAACTTTCTCCATGGAATTTGGTTTCTTTATTATATGATTTTTTTATTTTTTAATATTTTGAGATGAAATATAATAACTTTTTTCTTTCTTTGGTTCCATTCAAGCCCTCCTATGTACCTCTCTTTGTTCTCTTTCAGAATCATGCACTCTTTTTTTCATTTTGATTCAACCTCTTCACATACAGTATTAATGTTTGAAAAGATTACTGGTAAGAATTTAATTAATCCTTATAGTTTTGACACCTCCCTTCAGATATCACCTTTGTAAATTAATAGAGCTTACTTTTAGAGATCTGTTCTGAATTTCAACTTTCATAATAGATAAAAAGAGCCTTATTAAACCATTTTAATCACAACATTGAGATAGTGTTGATGTGTCTCTTGAAACATAAATAAAAATAGCTATAATTTTAACCTGGAAGATACACATGCATGGTAATGCAACAAGCATATAGCTGACCACATCTTCTAAGCAGAGCTTTCTGACCTCAGATCCTGAATTCTTCATCATCACTTTATACGTCCTGTCCAAAGTCAAGAGAAAGGTAGAGATAAATTGAGCATTAATTCTGCTTTATCCAACATTAAATTTTATATACATGCTTGTATGAATGAAGCATACATAAGTTTTCTGAATTTCAATATTTGGTGCATAGCCAGCCATTTTAAGCAGAACACATTTAATTTAAAAAAAATGGGATTATAAGTTAATTTAAAGTTTGTTCATGAGTTAAGAGCTGAATCAGTTCTTAGATCTATAACCAATTCTGGCAAGTCACAGATGCATAGTTCTTGCAATGTTTGAGGTAGGAGTATCTCCTCCATGCTCAAGAATGACTAGTGATGCTACTTAAGAATGATTATTTGTATTATATTTTCAGATACCTGACACATGATAAAAATAAGGGACAGCACAAAATTGAGTGCGACTTCTAATACTGTCACTTCTTAGATTCAGGACGTTATACTCTTAGTTCATAAAATGAATGTGCCAGGATCAGTGGTATATAAGAATTCTTCCTATATAGATTAATAACATAGGAGTAAAAGCTACTCTCAATAATTCATATTTAAAAATAATAACTATGAAATTATTTATTCACACATGTCCTAGTTTTATTTTAAATGTTATTTTGATTTATAAACATGTCTGATCCCTTGTCAAAGAATCAGTTGCATAACAGCTTAAATTATTTTCTTGTAATTTCTGACTTGAAATCTTAAGCACAAATTATAATATCGATATTTCATTTCATATTTTACCAAACTTATACATGAGAAAAAAATTAATAACTATCTGACAGTTATCAAACTGCCAAACTAATAATTATATGAGACTGTCCATTCCAACATCTATAGAATGAATTAATTTCTAAGCATTTAAAACTCAATTGTTAAGCAAAATCTTTAGGCAGATATTATTTCTTAAATGTAAATTTTAATTTCCTCTGAAGATAAAATTTTAAAAAATCTATCATTCACATATACTCAAGTTACCAACTTACCAGTAAGCAACATCACTTGAGATCCAAAATATCAGAGCAATTCTGCAACAGAATTATAAATGTTCTGTAAAAAGCATGTTTCTCATTCATGACAAAATTTTAATGATGGACAATCTAATTGCTGATTACAACATTTAAGGTTTCTATTTTGAAATCTAGGAAGGGAACTACTGCTATTATCATGCTGAGAACTAGCCTACAGCAGCTCATACAGAGCATTTTTATGATGTTCTCCAGGGAGGCGCTGTGTTTTCAAGTATGTTTAGGTAGATATTTTTACAATTCTGGAGGTTGATCCCAGGCATTGCATGTGCTGAGTAGGTGCTTGGACAGAGAGATGCCTTGGTACCTTCTGTGTGTCAGTACTTTTCTTGCCAAGTATGAAGAAGAATGGTTAGTGAATGTTAAAAATAATAGGCATTTATTGACAGACTTTCCTATAATTATCTAAACAGATATGCAGAAGATGGCTAAGTTTACAAACAATTATAAATATTTTTCATAAAAAGATTTTCGTGTCCTGTACATCCTACTCCAATGTCGTCTTACTTGAAATAAGCTCACGTGTCCATTGTCTGTATCTTAAGAAGCTAACCTACAAAAACTAAACAACACAATCAAAACATGGGGTATAGAGATAAACAGATTTCACAACAGAAATGTTCTAAGTCCTTAGTGATCAGGAAATGCAAATAAAAACGACCCTAAAATTCTACCTCGTACCAATCAGAATGGCTAAGTGTGGGGGTGTGGTGCCCACAAGTGTGTGGGCATGTGTTCTGTTGGGCACAGGCCTCGAATCCTGGACCCTACAGCTTTATCCACTTTCCACCATGACAATAAACCTTTTGAAACCATGGACTTCTTTGTGTCTTTGGTGCCCCATGATGGGGAACCATGGAGAAGGCCTTTAACTAATGAACTTTTTGCTGCGCAGCCTCCACCTAATCTCCCACCTGAGGACTTCTCTATTTTCCCGCCTCGAAGCCTTGTCTATTCAATCAAGCTAGCCGAGCAAGTCCAAGTAACAGGAGTCTCCACAGAGGGGTGCTGTCAGGGTTTCTATCCTCCTCATTCCTCTAGGCTGCAGGGAGGTCCAGCCTGAATATGCCCAGTCTCTGTTCTTCCATGGCTCTCAACTGCGTCTGGGGGTCCAAAGACAGAGACCACAGGCCTCCAGGTCAGCTGTTGGCGCGGAGACCCTCTCTCAGAAGCACCCCCACACACACATCAGACTGAGATCTCCCTACCCCTGGGTGGAGGGAACTCAGTCAAACTCTTGTGAGCACCCATTCACCCATTCACTTATGAGCTAACAACGCAGCTGTCCACCTCCAATAGAAAGACAAGACATCAAATGGAGTGATGGGGTTGCCATCCCATGATCAAAAACTCTGACCTAGAATTGGTCCTGTCTGAAAGAACCGCAGGGACAAAAATTATGAGACTGAGGGAATGGTGCTCTAGTGACCAGGGAATGTAATAAACTATCTATGATGCATACAGAAAAGAGGAATGTGACTGAATTTTGTTCTCTACAGAACCAAAACATGCAGAAAACTTTATTTTCTGTGGTTTGCTCATTTACATAGGCTCTATGGTCAGAAATTTCCCAGTTCTGGCCAGTATTAGACTGTGGGACCGTGAAAGAATGATTTGGTTTCCGGTAGAGCACTGGCTTAGAGATGGCTGGAGACCAAACAGGTGTCCATGCCTGTGAGGGATGGCACATATCTCACCACAACCCCAAATTCCAGACTCCTGACATGCAGTCTAAGATCTCCATTGATCCATGCTTTTCAATCACATAGGGCAATGAAGCCCCTCCCAAAGAGGTTTGTGTCACCTAGCACAGGTAGAGGGCTTGACTACAGGCCTCAGGCCCTAGAGAGATTTCCATATTAATGAGATACCTAAAGGCCAGAGGTCAGAGCCAATTATGTATTCCTTTCCCAGACTATCCTCCCTTCTCCCTCCCTATTTAAGTCAGGTCCACCCTGACCTAAGTGGGGGTGTATCCAGATTCAGCTACCATCCACTATGAAAATAAAACTATTTGCAACCATGGACTCTCTTATGTCACTGGGGCCTTCCTTGGAGAACCGTGGAGGGGCCCTCCAAGTGTCGTCTAATCTCTTGTGGAGAGCATCTCTATGATCTGCTGTGGAGGACCACCTCTTCAAGCCAGCTAGCTGGGCTACCAAGTCAGCCAAGTGAGAACAGTAACCAAAGAATCTCTTTCCCACTGAGCAGTCGGGGCTTTCCTCTCCCTTGTTCAGGCCAGCCCTGCATGCCCACAATCTCTGTTCATCTGTGGCTCCCCGGTGGCATCTGGGAGTCACAAATAGAGACCACCATGGCTGTTCTGCAGCTTCTTTGCCCTGGCGCGTTGGTGTGCTATGACAAGCACTGTAAGCGCTCACATGAGTGCCCTGTAGCTGGTGGGCATCAGCCCTCTCTCTGGGTCCACTCAAGAGCCTGCCCCCTCAGACTTCAGACTGAGTCCTCTCCTTACTGAGGGGCACCACAGTGGCTTCTCACAGTCCAGCACCCGCCCAGTACTGCGTGGAAGGGACTCAGTCAAAAATTCCTGTGCTCCAGTCTCTTCAGAGCTGTGGGAATCACAACTGCCCAACAAGATTCAAGAACACACTCCCACGCACCCACGTGTGAGCTAATCCTCCCCACAGAGTTGATTGGTAGAATCCTCTGTGTGCTTTTTTTTTTTTTTTTGCCTATTGATCCTTTATTAATAATTACTATCTTTCTTTTAGTAACAGTAAACTGATTTTTTTATTTATTTCAAGAAAAAAAATACTATCCAATTCAATGGATGCATGACCCAAGTCCTTGGAGAGCATTTTTTTCCAGCTGCTGAAGTCTTCATGCTGACTGTGATGGCTTATGATTAGTATGTGATCATCTGCAAGCTCTGTTCTATGTAACCATCATGAACCAATTAGTCTGTAACCTGTCAGTGGGAATGTCATGGTTGAGAGGTTTGCTTCATGGAATCATATAAATCCTGTTCATTATTGATTTACTTTTCTGTGTTCCTAATGTCATAGATCACTTTATATTTGATTTTAATCCTTTACTAAATCTGGTCTACACTGATACCCACATTGTGGCTTTTGGGTTGCTACCAACAGTGGATTTATCTGTCTGTTAACTTTTCAACTTTCTACTTCTGCTGGTCTCCTCCATAGTTATCCTGTGCTAAGAAAAAGTGCAGAGGGGATACACAAAGCTGTCTTCACTTGGATCTTCCACATCACAGTGGTAATCTCATTCTTTGTGTCCTCTATAACAGTGTATATGAAAACTAGGCTACTTTACCCATTGAAAAGTTGGTTGCTGCATTTTACACAATGATGACTGTCATGTTAAACCCTTTCATCTATACATTGAGAAAAATCAAAGATGCCATTATGAAATTGTTCAATATAAAAATGCACCCAGAAGATAAATAAATATATTTCTATTTATATCAGAAAAGGATTTAATATACTTTTATTCAATTACTCCATGGAAAGCATTTACTACATGAAGTACTAAAACAACTCTTGTTCATGATGTGAGCTTGAATGAAGCAGAAATAAAAACCATATAATAGAAAAATCTAACTAGATGAGACTATAATCATACCTTTTCCCATAAATTTATGGGTAGGTATGTCTACCTCATAATGTCTCAACTTCCCTGTTTGACCTTCTGGTAGCACAAAGTTAATCCATTAGATACTTTGATCTATTCCTAATAATTTACCAATTCCTATAAACTGTAAATTCTGTGAAGTGGCCAATCTGGATTCTAAGACTTTTAAGAAAGAATACTAACATCAGTTCCAGTATGTACCAAACATTCTATGTCAACACCATTCATTTATACCATTAATTTGGATCTTTGATCATTAACCATTGTCTGCCAGAACACAAGTTTTTCAGTACTTCCAAAGTCCCTGTCCTTTCTACTAGAGTGGCCTTGGCTTTTATGTAAGGAAACAACAACAGTTGAACAATTTTATCTCTCTATCAATTTGTCTCTTATATGCCATGATTTTAATTTCTTTCTTGCTATCACCATCTAATATACCATGATGTTGGGAGCCGACTTTAGTAGAAAGCGGCTAGATCAACTTTGCAGCCATCTGGAACCATATACCCTGATGAAAGACTTAGTTGTCCAAAGCCTATAACAGCTGAAGCACACTCTGATAAATATATTGTTTATCCCACATAGCTTGTTTTGCTGTTTAGTGACCTCAGCTGTATGGTGCACGTGGTAAAGTGTTTTCACCTGTGTTCTCCTGCTTGTGTATATAAATACCTCAGAATTCCCTTCAATAGAAGAGACTTGAGAGAGACTTGAGAAAATAGAAGAGACTGAATCACACCCTGTCTTGTCTCCATTCTTCGAGTCTCTTGCCCCAAGAGCCACACTCTCTCTTGACCAGAGCACTTAGCCCCAAAAGTGTTGAGGCAAAGTGTTGAGGCAGAATGTTGGCCTCAACACCATGATACACAATAATCCCTGAGAAGTTAACCCACTCTTTCCCAAGATTATTCTCACTATTCTATAGGGTAAAGGACCATAAACACCCATGGTTAACTGGTAACATTCAACTTTTGGGGATAAAGTAAGAGGCATATCTGTGGCTAGATTCAAAGCTGCACTCCTTTTGTAGCATGTATAAGACCATAAATACTTAATTTTGATTTTCTTGTCTGTTTGGTTCCTTCTGGCTGATTAAAGGAATATAGCTCATATTGCTTTTTGTGGGGACTCAAGCTGACAAGCCCCTCTGTTCCTTTCCCCAAGGCAAGAGGTTACTTTATATGTCTCTCTTGAATCTGTAGTACTTTGACAAATGTTTGCCATTTTCACTGTGGCTGAAACACCCTGGAAAACTTTGTATAAGTATAAAATATATACTTATATTAAAAAGTATAAATGAGGTAATTCATTATGGGAGAAATCACAGTGTAAAACATTTCCTTGTTTTTACATCCTTCAGGTAGTATGAAGATATAAATTGTAAACTGAAAACACCATTATATGAGAACTAAAGTTTAAGAGAGCTTTGCATCACACCACAGATGATCTTAAGATTGGATTCCACAAAATTAAAATATACCCATATCACTACATATATTGTAGTTCCTATGCTCATTAGAGACTTTGCTACAGCAAAGAAAAACATTTCTTATATTAAAGGCATGACCCAGATCTTCATTGCTAACATGTTGACAGGTCTGGAAATCCATGACACTGGACAATGATGTTGCATTTTCAAACTCCTGAACTATATGGTCATCTTGAATGGAAAGATAAATGATACCATGATTGTTCTATCCTAATAATTTATTTCAGTCTTCTTATGCATTGTCTTCTATCAGGTTCAGGATATTTGGTTCTACATTGAAATTATTGATTCATTTGTTTCATTTGTGGTTGAGTTTTGTTACAGGTGAAAAAAAATATATATATATATTACACACACACTCACAATTTTATCAGAACCATTTTTTGAAGGTTCTAATAAAAGTAAATGGACTTCTGCTGACATTTCTACAAGGTTTATTTTATTGTTCATGGGAGGGTAAATTGTATGGCCACTTTGGAAATCAATTTAGCAGTTTCTCAGAAAGTTGGGGAAAAGTTTTACACTAAAGCCCAGCTATACCCCTTCTGGGAATATACCCAAAAGATGCCCCAGTATATCACAAAGATACTCACTGAATTATATTTATAGCAGCTGTATTCAAAATAACAATAAACTGGAAACAACCATGATGTCCTTAAATCAATAAATGGATAAAGCAAATGTGGTACATTTATACAATAGAATACTACTGAGCTATTTAAAACAAAGACATCGTGTAATTTACAGGCAAATAAAAGGATTTAAAAATATCATCCTGAATGAGATAACCCAGACCTAGAAAGACACACATGGTATTTAGTCAATTACAAGTGGATATTAGCCATAAAGTACAGCATAAGCATATTACAATCCACAGACCTAAAGAAACTAATTAATAAAGAGGGCCAAAGGGAGTATGTGTGAATCTCACTCAGAGAGGGAAATAAATTAGACATTAGAGGTGAAAGGAGGAAGGAAAATTGAATGAAGATTTGGTTTGGGGAGAGTGCGGTTAGGACAGGGCTTGAAGTAAGAATGGAAATTTTTGGACAGCATCTTTGGGACTCACCAATGACCTGGGATGAAGGAGACTCATAGGAGACTATTGGGAGTAACATTTGCTAAGACATTTTAGCAACTGTGTATATGCAGACAGAAGTGGCTACCTCCTGTAGTCAGATGGGACTTCCACTGAAAGAATGGTTGTCTTAGTTAGGATTTTATTGCTGTGAACAGATACCATGACCAAGGTAACACTTATAAATGTCAGGAGTTCATTAGGGCAGGCTTACTTGTTGTGACGTATAGTTCATTACCAACAAGATGTGAAACATGGCAGCATACAGGCAGGCATGGCGTTAGTGTTCTATGCCTTGTTCAGAAGGCAAGCAGAAGACTGGCTTCCAGGTGACTAGGAGAGTCTCTTAAAGCCTAAGCCCAAGGTGACACACTTCCTTTAACAGGCCTACAACAAGTCCAACAAGGCCATACCTTCTAATATTGCCACTCCCTGGGCCAAGTATATTCAAATCACCACAGTAGGCATCAACCTACCCACAAACCCTTTGACCCAAATTTTGTCTTGCCTACAAGATGTGCAGGGATAAAGATGGAACAGACATTGAGGGGATGGATAATCAATGACTGACCCAAAATGAGACCCACTGAATGGAAGAGAGAAAACCCTGACACTATTGATACTCTGCTACACTTGCAGACAGGAGCCTAGCATAACCGTCTTCTGAGAAGCTTCATTGAGCAGCTAGTAGAAACAGATGCAGAGACCCACAGTCACAGGTCAGGCAGAGCACTGGGTGTCTTATAGAAGAGTGTGGGATAGAACTGAGTGAGCCAGAGTGGTCAAGGACATAACAAGATGATCTACAGAGTCACCTAATGCTGGCCTATTAGAGCTTACATAGACTGAACCATCAACCAAGGAACATATATGAGCTAGATCTTGATCCTTTACACACTTGTAACAGATGTGTATCTTGGTCTTCATGTGGTCCCCTAACAATTGGAGCAGAAGTTGCTTCTGACTCTGTTGCTTGCCATTGAATCTCTTTTTCCTAGCTGAACTGCCAGGTTAGGCCTCAGTGGGAGAGAATGTGCTTAGTTCTCTTGAGATGTGATATCCTAAGGGTGTTCCCTTTCTCTGAGGAGAACATGATGGATGGGTAATTCAGGTGAGTTGTAAGTGTGAGGCTGGGGGTAGAGAAGAGAAGAGAGCTGCAATTGAGATGTAATGTGAATAAATAGATATATTAATGAAAAATATTGTGTATCCCTTGGTGTATGGAATAATGTTTGCATCTTAGATTCTAGTTCTTTCTACTCCAAACATCAGCCTGTATGTTTGTATGCCAATAGTTTTGTGTTGATTACTATAGCTCTGTAGTACAATTTGAAATATGGCATTGTTATATCTCCAGTAGTTATTATTCAGTATTATTTTAGCTTCTCTCTCTCTCTCTCTCTCTCTCTCTCTCTCTCTCTTTCTCTCTCTCTCTCTCTCTCTCACACACACACACACACACTCTCTCTCTCTCCTCATGTGTGTGTGTGTGTGTGTGTGTGTGTGTGTGTGTGTACTTCTGTGTGAGGAAGAATATATATCAGCAAGTATCTTGCTGGTAACGCAACAGTAGCCAAGAAATAGCTTTATCTGTTTTTTAAATAATTTTTCCGGGATCCTTTTCCTATAGAGGACAGAAATAAATGGGGAGAACAGATATTCACTGTCTTTGTAGAAAATATTTATTCTTGTCTTGACAGTTAGTGATATCCCTGTTTTCTGCACATGTTCTTTATAGCACATTTTACTTCTGTATTTCTCAAGGTGTAGATCAAAGGATTTAACATTGGCTCAACAATAGTAAAGGACACAGCCATTGCTTTGTCTATTGGAAATGTCACTACAGGCCTCATGTATAAAAAAATACATGGCACAAAAAACAATACAACCACTGTGAAATGTGAGCTACATGTAGAGAGGGCTTTGTGTCTCCCTTCAGAACTATATGACTTAAGGGAGCAGAGAATGACTATGTAGGAAGCAACGAGAATAAGGAAAATGGAAACACACATTACTCCACTGTTCAGAATGACTAAGAGACCCAAGGTATGTGTATCCATGCAGGCCAGTTTCAACAATGGAAACAAATCACACATAAAGTGGTCAATGATATTTTGGCTACAGAATGGTATTTGATACATAAAGAGAAGTTGAATGGTTGCATGAATACATCCTCCTACCTAAGCCCCTCCTACCATTAAGCAACAAACCTTAGGAGTCATAATTTTCATGTAGTGCAGAGGCTTACAGATAGCAACATAGCGATCATAGGCCATCACAATGAGAAGAATGATGCCTACACCACCAAAGAAATGTTCTGCAAATAGCTGGGTCATGCAACTTTCAAATGAGACAATAGTCCACTCAGAAAGAGAGTTCATAATCAACTTTGGAGCAATGACAGAAGAGTAAGTAATGTCCATGAGTGACAAAGATAAAAGGAAGAAGTACATGGGTGACCTCAGACTCGGGCTTCTGGTTATGGTAACCACAATGAGTAGATTTCCAAAGACTGTGGCCATGTACATAATTAGAAACAAAACGGACAATATTTTCCTCAGCTCTGGATCTTTTGTAATTCCCAACAGAATAAATTCTGTCATGTTGTTTTGATTCATCATTTTTGTGAGTCGAAGAACATAAAACTGGAGAATGCTCAAAAGGAGCATAGTATTATGTTCAGTGAGTCATTTCACAGTGTTGTGGATATTCTTTTCTCCTTAGCTTGTATCTTCCTGACACACATTTTCTCCATCCATTTATGCAGAAGCCAACAGCTAACAGTAAAAGTTTGACAGTAGTTTTAGGACTATGGAACTACCAACAGCTTTGTTTATTATTCATACAATTCTTGTTTTCTCTTCTGGGACTTCCTGCTTGGACATTGTGGGAATTCATAACTAAGTGGTACATATTCCTAGGAATGTTATATAATTAAATTTTGAAAAAACATTGGCCACTGGAATATATCTGCTAACAGGTATTTAATAACTGGTTTAACACATACTTAATGTGTTTTGTCTTTTGTTATGCTATGTCTCATACTTTTTTTGGTGTCTGTATCATTTATTTTTACCCACAATAAAAGCAACACTACATACATAAGACCTCTGGAACATGTCAAAAACTTCTTTTTGCACAGTTGAAAGTAAACTCTTCAGCTTCTCTTAGCATTCTATGTGGACTTGGAAAGAGTGCAAGTTTCCATATACTCATGCTATGATTTTATTGAACATTTACTCTGTTTTTATTGAAGAGCCTTGAGAAAAATTAAATACCAAGGACTTTCCTCATATTAAAGAAAACATTTTTCATTTAAACATTTACCTTATAAAACATGAATATTAATAACACCATTACATATTTCTATTAATCAGTGAGTCTGTACTTTGCCTCATGAAATTGGATATCTTACAGTGTATTTTCCATTTTAGAGGTTAGAAAATGAGGCTTAAAGGATGGTAGGACATGATACAAAATTCTTATACAAAGTCAATACTGAGGTTAAATATGAATTCAGCATTTCGTCTTTTAAAACTAAAAGCCGTTACAATCTATATTATATCTCGTACATCAATATAAAGTGCTAAATATGAATGACATTTATTATATAATTTCATTATGGTAACTAGCCTCTAAAATAAATTCATGCTTTCTTTGCTTATTTCATCCAACCATTCAGTATTAAAATTCAGTGACACTCCTATAAAAAGTCAATATTCTAATTTTATATTGTATACAACATATATATGAATATGTTTTCTAATGCTAAATTTAATATATGAATCTAAACTCCTCTTTTAAAATAAATTAAATCCTAAGAACATGTTTCACTTCAAAAGACCCATATCTATAATGTGTGTTATATCATCACTTCATATGCTCTAAGTCAGTAAAATGGTATAAAATTGTAATATAAAAGGATAATGTAAGGTCATCATCAATACTACATCAGAACCTACTTTTCTTCATGATTTACTTGTGAAATCACCAGCTGAAACAAAGGATTCTAACTGAGAGTGGAAGTGGTAAATTTATAAACCTTATTTTGCCTTGTGCTTATTACTATTTTCCCCAAGTAATTTGCCTGTTAATGTATTATTAATTGCATCATATGAAATGGTTTAAGTTTGTTTTAAGAAGATTCAACAAGTAGCTGAAAGAGTAAGATATAGATATTTGCACCCAACCAATGGACAGAAGTTGCTGACCCCTTTGGTTGAATTAGGGAAAGGCTGAAAGAAGCTGAGGAGGAGAATGACACTATAGGAGAACCAGCAGTCTCGATTAACTGGAGCTCCAAGATCTCTCAGACACTGGAACACCAACCAGGCAGTATACACCAGCTGATATGAGGCCCCCAACACATATGCAGCAGAGAAATGCTGGGTCTGGGTTTATTCAGAAAAGATTCACCTAACCCTGTAGACTGGAGGCCCCAGGGAATTTAAAAGTCTGGTATGGTGGGATTGGGGGTGGGGACATTCTTGAGAAGACTGGGGGCAGGGAGGAAGTATGGAATATGGAAAAGTTGGAGGGTGGACTTGAAGGGGAATAAAATCTGGAGTTTAAGATAAATAAATAAATAAATCATAAAATCAATAAATAAATAAGAATAAGGAACTTAAGGCTTAGAATCTTTAAGTTATATAAGAACACAAGTTTGACTCCCCAAAATGCATTTCAAAAGCTGCTTATTAATTATTGTAATCCTGGAGCTTGGAAAGCAGAGACAAATGAAACCTTAGGGTATGAAAACTACTCACCTAATGCATTTGATAAGTTCAATAATTAAATACCACATATTAAAAAGAAAGATGGTTGACATGTGAAGAAAGTTACTGACCTCTGAGTTACACACACATACACACGCACACACACACACACACACACACACACACACACATGAGACAGGAGAGAGAGAGAGAGAGAGAGAGAGAGAGAGAGAGAGAGAGAGAGAGAGACTCTTATAAGATGAATGGGAATTTTGTATACAATACTCTCATTTTAAACTACAAGTTCTGAATTACAGTTACACTCTAAAGTAATATAGTGATCACAAATAGCTATAAAACTTTCTACAGCAGCCAAATGTATAATTTTAAAAAGTCTTAGTAAGTAATAAAATTTTCATTGCTAGAACAAAAATATGTCATGAGTTATTTGATTCAAATATATTCTTTTTACTTTCCATATTAATACTTAAAATACAGTACTACCAGAGAGTTCTTTGTAAATGTAAAACATATACTAACACCAACTTCTCCTATAACTAAATTAAGATCTTCAAAATTCATGAATACGAATAAAGTAGAGTGAATACATCTTTGGGAAACAAAATAAATGAATTTTACCACTTCGCCCTGATTATGATATACTGTGAATATATGCACTTCAAAATAATTGTAATTAATGAGTGGAAGACTGAGGCCTCAAAGAAGACACATGTATGCCTTCTCCATCAATACATAAGACATTTCAGATCTTAACTGCATCTAGTCTTAAAGCTTCCTAGTAAGAATTCCTATAAGCAATCACAAAAACTAAAATAGTTTAAAAGAATAGAAAATATGTCTATAAAACAATATATACTAATCCCCTCTTTTTTCAGATCTGGAAATCAGTCATAATTATCTATTTATAACACACATCTCAATCAATGTAGTCTGGCAGTCAAACTGTCCTCAATACTGGTCAAACTAATCTCTGTTCTCTTCTTTTGCCATCTTTTTAGAGCCATGGAGTCTGCTAACTGCAGAAACACACCACAGCATGCATTTTGCAATGAGCAAAGTCTTGAAGCAGAGTGAGCATTGTTAGATCTTTTATGAGGCTAATTACTGACTACTGAACATTTAATTGTGCAAAACCCCATGTGGAATGTAGATTTTATGAAGACTTGTAAAACTGTGTACGAGTAAATGAGGTAAGTACACAAGTTAACCTGTCTGCAGAAATGAATAGAACTAACAACAATGGGGAGAAAGAGAGAATAATAAATATAGGGGTAGAATATGATCAATGTGTATTATATCTTGCATTAAACCGAGTTTATAAAACACAGTATTCTGGATGATAAAAAAAATGTGTAGGTTTTAACATTGTCTTCAGTCTTTCTCTATATAAAACACAGTAAATTAACCAAATGCAAATACTCACAAGAGACATTAGATCTATCTTAATTTTTTTTAATTGAAACTTAATTGTAGCTAAACATAATGCATTTCTACAGGATTATATGTTTATTAATGCAGTACTCTGTGCATTCTATGCACTACATGTAACTATGTCAATATTTATACATGAAATAAAAGGTATGAATTATGCAGAACACTAGTCAATCACCTGCCATATTCAGTTTTCATAGTTGTAAGTTTCTCTTCCTTCCAGTACTTCTGCTGATTTTCTTTGTCAATGAATACCTCATTCTCCCTTCTCCATGCCTCATTTCTTCACCACTACTGTATTCATTACCATCACACTAAGCACTCCTTAAATTCACCTGCATAAATTCCATATTAACAATAATTTAAATTTTTAAAATTTATGTTTTGTTCTTTTAAGGTTATCTATAAACATGATCATCTTATTATTTATCACAGTTAAAATGTTTGCTATATATACAAATATAATTTAATTAATTTAATAATACTAAATTGATCCATGCCTTCCCAGCAAGTCAGATGACATTCTTACCTCTAGAAATGAAAGCATCACCTTCAAGGTTTGGCTGTCAGTCCCATGGGATCTTGCTTCAAATAGTACATTCAGTATATTTCATCCTTATTATTCCAAATCTTAGACATGCAATAACCAAGAATTGAGCTGAACCATAACTTAGACTCTCGTTTCAGCCTTCATATTCTTTCCTCTATATGAACTTCATGAAGACTTTCAAAAAGTAGTAAAAATTCAAACTAAAAATTTCTGAAAACTCACGGCTGTTCATCATCAGCCCAAAATAGTGACTATAATAAAACACCGAAAAGAATTATTGACACAACAAAAAGTATAGTTGTAATTTTTACCCAGAAAACTTCAAATATATATCAAATTAACAAAAGCATGATTAATAATCAAGAAAAGTTTTAAACTACCTTCAATTCCATTTTATTGTCACCTCTGTGATCCACAAATGCCAGTTATTTTGTGAGCCTAGAATGTAAAAGAAAAGGTTTTACAGGCGATTTTTTTAGGTCTAGTCAAGGTGTTCAAAGGCACAGCTTCAGCACAGATCTTCTCATATTGACTTCTGTACAGAAGAGGTAGGGATCTAAATAGGAGCAGAATAATTCTGTCCCACAAGTAGGTTATCTTGATATAAACAGAGTTTTTAATAATCTTACAGGAAGATTACAGACAAATACCCCAAGTATTCAATGACTCAAAGAGGATACAGCTTTGAGATAGAAAGAGGGACTTAAATTTTCTCTACATAGAAAAGGTTCTTCAAAATGCAATCAGAAGCTCCTTTTAATACCATTCATCAAACTATGCCCATCATTCATCTGTATTTTGCAGTTACTATTTTAAAAAATCTTCCTAACTGTAAACACCATTAACATATTGTTCCTTGAGTAATATTCCTGGGGACAAAGAGATCACAGTGAATATTGAAAATAGTACAAATTTCAAAGACATGTGGGCTTTTCTATCACTTCAGTTGCATCCCTTAGTGGCTACATCTCCACTGATTGAGGATGTAATCGCTTTTCCAGTAATATCGCAGCTACTCCTGCAGTGATTAAGGTTTTCCCAGTTTCAGAGCTACAGTGGAACTGGGCCATCTGAAACCTCAAATGCAAATCAAACAAAGACATAATAAATACCGTAGTATCTCCTATGTAATTACTGGCTCTAACATTAAGTTACAAAAACTGCCACACCATGATCTGTCTGAAAATAAACAAGAGAGACTTGCGGTCTGGGCCCAAGCACTGAGCGGACCACCAGCAGCAGCTCTGCACCCAACCTCAGAAAACCCAGATGAAGCCGGGCTACCAGGAGCTCTAACTAGGGCTCAGGTAAAGAATCAGCAACACTCACCCCAAACAGGGAGTAACCGGGGCACACAGGGACCCAGGATTCACTCCTGGCCAGGAGCACTGGTACCTTCCAGTCTGGGCGGATCCAGGGAGATAGGTCTGCACCCAATCTCACAGAACCCAGAGGAAGCAGGCTCTCAAGAGCTCTAAGCCGGGCAATACAGCAACACTCACACCAAATAGAAAGTAACTGGGACCCACTGGGACCCAGGAATTCACTCCTGGGTGAACATACCGGTTCCTTCCTCTCTGGGCCCAAGCATAGGGCAGATCCCAGGAGGCAGCTTTGTACCCAACCTCACAAAACCCAGAGGTGGCAGGGCTCTCAGGAGTTCTAACCTAGGCAGTATCTCAGGTCAGGAGACAGCAATACTCTACCCAAACAGGGAGTAACTAAGACCCACAGGAACCCAGGAATTCACTCCTGGCCCAGAGCACTGGTTCCTTCCTGTTTCCACCTGAACACTGAGCAGAGCTTGGACCTCAGCTCTAACCCCAGCAGCAACAATCATCCCAAACAGTTCTGACACAACCAAGATAATAGGAAAGATAAGGCTCCAGTCAGAGACAGCTCAGGTAGCACCAAGGAGATCCAGATGGGGAAAGGCAAGCACAAGAATACAAGCACCAGCAACCCAGAGTACTCGGCTTCATCAGAACCTAGTTCTCCCACATTAGAAAGTCCTGAATTACCCTATCACCAGGAAAGCAAGAGTCAGATCTAAAATCACTTCTAATGACGATGATAGAGAACTTTAAGAAGGACATAAATAACACTCTCAAAGAAATTGAGGAGAACACAGATAAACAGATGAAAGCCCTTAAAGAGGAAACACCAAAATCCCTTAAAGAATTACAAGAGAACACAACTAAACAGGTGAAGGAATTGAACAAAAACATCCAGGACATAAAAATGGATGTAGAGACAATTAAGAAATCACAAAGGAAGACTACCAGGGATATAGAAAAGCTGGGAAAGAAATCAGGAGTCATAGATGCAAGCATCACCAAAAGAATACAAGAGATAGAAGAGAGAATCTCAGGTGCAGAAGATACCATAGGAAATATTAACACAACTGTCAAAGAAAACACAAAATGCAAAAAGGTCTTAACACAAAAACAACCAGGAAATTCAGGACACAATGAGAAGACAGAACTTAAAGATAATAGGTATAGAAGAAAGTGAGGATTCCCATCTTAAAGGGCCAATAAATATCTTGAACAAAATTATAGAAGAATATTTCCCTAACCTAAAGAATGAGATGCCCATAATCATCCAAGAAGCCTACAGAACGCCAAATAGACTAGACCAGAAAAGAAATACTTCCCATCACATAATAATCAAAACACAAAATGCACAAAACAAAGAAAGAATTTTAAAAGCCGTAAGGGAAAAAGGCCAAGTAACATATAAAGGCAGACATATCAGAATTACACCAGACTTCTCACCAGAGACTATAAAAGCTAGAAGATCCTGGACAGATGTCATACAGAACCTAAGGGAACATAAATGCCAGCCCAGGATATTATACTCAGCAAAACTCTCAATTACCATAGATGGAGAAACCAAGATATTCCATGACAAAACCAAATTTACACAATATCTTTCCACAAACCCAGCACTACAAAGAATAATAGCAGGAAAATACCAATATAAGGAGAGCAATTATACTGCAGAAAGAGCACGAAAGTAAGCCTCTTCCAACAAACTCAAAAGAAGATAAACACACAAACAATGCCTCCACTGTTAACAAAAATAACAGGAAGCAATAATCTCCTCTCCTTAATATCTCTTAACATTACTGGACTCAATTCCCCAATAAAAAGACATAGGCTAACGGGCTGGATATACAAACAGGAAGACAAGGGAAAGCCCACACTCACATGGAAATTGAACAATACTCTACTCAATGATAATGTGGTCAGGGAAGAAATAAGAAAAGAAATTAAATACGTTTTAGAATTTAATGAAAACGAAGACACATCATACCAAAACCTGTGGGACACAATGAAAGAGGTGCTAAGAGGAAAACTCATAGCTCTAAGTGCTTACAGAAAGAAACTGGGGAGGGTATACACTAGCAGTTTGACAACACACCTGAAAGCTCTAGAACAAAATGAAGCAAATACACCCAAGAGGAGTAGACACCAAGAAATAATTAAACTCAGGACTGAAATCAACTAAATAGTAACAACAACAACAACAACAAAAAAAAAAACCTATACAAAGAATCAATAAAACTAGGAGTTGGTTCTTTGGGAAAATCAACAAGATAGATAAACCCTTAGCCAGACTAATCAGAGGGCAGAGAGACAGTATTCAAATTTATAAAATCAGCACTGAAATGGGGGACATACTAACAGAAACTGAGGAAATCCAAAAAATCATCAGATCCTACTACAAAAGCCTATACTCAACAAAATTGGAAAATCTGGATGAAATGGACAATTTTCTAGACAAATACCAGTTACCAATGTTAAATTAGGAGCAGATAAACCACCTAAACAGTCCCATAATTCTGAAAGAAATAGAAGCAGTCATTAAAAAAATCTAGTTCCCCCCCACCCCCCCCCAAAAAAAACAAACATCTGGGATCAGAAGGTTTCAGTGCAGAATTCTATCAGGCCTTCAAGGAAGATCTAATACCAATTCTTTTCAAACTGTTCCACAAAGTAGAAATAGAAGGAACACTGCCCAATTCATTCTATGAAGCCAAAATCATGCTCATACCTAAACCACACAAAGACCCAACAAAGAAAAAGAACTTCAGACAATTTCTGTAATAAATATCAATGCAAAAATACTCAATAAAATTCTCGAAAACCGAATCTAAGAACACATCAAAACAATCATCCATCATGATCAAATAGGCTTTATCCCAGGAATGCAGGGATGGTTCAATATTCGGAAATCCATCAATGTAATCCACTACATAAATAAACTCAAAGAAAAAAACCACATGGTCATCTCACTAGACGCTGAGAAAGCATTTGACAAAATTCAACATCCCTTCATGTTAAAAGTCTTGGAAAGATCAGGAATTCAAGGCCCATATCTAAACATAGTAAAAGCAATATATAGCAAGCCAGTAGCCAACATCAAACTAAAAGGAGAGAAACTTGAAGCAATCCCACTAAGATCAGGGACTAGGCAAAGCTGCCCACTCTCACCTTACCTATTCAATATAGTACTGGAAGTCTTAGCTAGAGCAATTAGACAACAAAAGGAAGTCAAAGGGATACAGATAGGAAAGGAAGAAGTCAAAATTTCACTGTTTGCAGATGATATGATAGTATACTTAAGTGAACCTAAAACTTCCACCAGAGAACTCCTAAACCTGATAAACAACTTTAGCAATGTGGCTGGATATAAAATCAACTCAAACAAATCAGTAGCCTTCCTCTATTCAAAGGATAAACAGGATGAGAAAGAAATTAGGGAAATGACACCCTTCACAATAGCCACAAATAAATTAAAATATCTAACCAAGCAAGTGAAAGATCTGTATGACAAGAACTTCAAGTCTCTGAAGAAAGAAATTGAAGAAGATCTCAGAAGATGGAAAGATCTCCCATGCTTGTGGATTGGCAGGATTAACTTAGTAAAAATGGCTATCCTGCCAAAAGCAATCTACAGATTCAATGCAATACCCATCAAAATTCCAAATCAATTCTTCATAGAGATAGAAAGAGCAATTTACAAATTCATTTGGAATAACAAAAATCCTAGGATAGCGAGAACTATTCTCAACAATATAAGGACCTCTGGAGGAATCACCATTCCGGATTTCAAACTGTACTACAGAGCAGTAGTGATTAAAACTGCATGGGATTGGTACAGAGACAGACAGGATGATCAATGGAATAGAATTGAAGACCCAGAAATGAACCCGCACACCTATGGCCACTTGATCTTTGACAAGGGAGCTAAATCCTTCAGTGGAAAAAGAACAGCATTTTCAACAAGTGGTGCTGGCTCAACTGGAGGTCAACATTTAGAAGAATGCAAATTAATCCATTCTTATCCCCTTGTACAAAGCTCAACTCCAAGTGGATAAAGGACCTTCACATAAAGCCAGATACACTGAAACTAATAGAAGAACAGTTGGGGAAGATGCTTGAATACCTAGGCACAGGGGAAAAGTTCCTGAACAGAACACCAATGGCTTATGCTCTAAGATCAAGAATCGACAAATGGGACCTCATCAAATTGCAAAGCTTCTGTAAGGCAAAGGACACTATCAACAAGACAAAACGGCAACCAACAGATTGGAAAAAGATCATTACCAATCCTACATCCAATAGAGGGATAATATCGATTATATACAAAGAACTCAAGAAATTAGATGCCAAACAACACAATGACCCCATTAAAAATGGGGTACAGAGCTAAACAAAGAATTCTCAATTGAGGAAACTTGAATGCTCTAGAAGCACCTTAAGAAATGCTCAACATCCTTAGTCATCAGGGAAATGCAAATCAAAACAACACTGAGATACCACCTGACACCAGTCAGAACGGCTAAGATCAAAAACTCAGGTGATAGTAGATACTGGCAAGGATGTGAAGAAAGAGGAACACTCCTTCATTGTTGGTGGGGTTGCAAGCTGGTACAACCACTCTGGAAGTCAGTCTGGTGGTTCCTCAGAAAATTGGACATAGCACTACCTGAAGACCCAGCTATACCACTCCTGGGCATATACCCAAAAAATGCCACAACAAATAACAAAGACATATGCTCCACTATGTTCATAGCAGCCTTATTTATAATAGCCAGAAGCTGGAAAGAACCCAGATGCCCTTCAACAGAGGAATGGATACAAAAAATGTAGTACATTTACACAATGGAATATTACTCAGCTATTAAAAACAATGAATTCGAGAAATTCTTAGGTAAATGGATGGAACTAGAAAATATCATTCTGAGTGAGGTAACTCAATCACAAAAGAACACACATGGTATTTACTCACTGATAAGCGGAGATTAGTCCAAAAATTTGAAACAACAAAGATTCAACTACCAGGTGACATGAAGCTCATGAAGAAGAAAGAACAAGTGAGGATGCCTAGGTCTTTCTTAGAAGGAGTAACTAAACACCCAAGGGAGCAAATATGGAGACAAACTGTGGGACAGAATCTGAAGGGGGGGGGGTTGTAGGGAGACCATTCCATCTGGGTATTCATTCCATGGGCAGTCACCAAAAATAGACACTGATAGAGATGTCAGGATGGGAAAGCTGACAGCAGCCTGATAAGGCTGTCTCCTTAGAGGTCCTCCAGAGTCTGACATACCCAGAGAGAGATACTCACAGCTATCCATTAATCTGATCAAAGGTTCCCAATGGAGGAGTTAGAGAGTAAACTGAAGGAACCTAAAGGGCTGGTGGCCCCATGAGGAGAGCAACAATACTAACCAGCCAGAGCTCCCCAGGGTCTAAACCACCAGCCTAGGAGCACATATGGAGGGACACATGACTCCAGCTGTATATGTAGGGGAGGATGGCCTTGTTGGGCATAGGTGGGAGACAAGGTCATTGGTACCCTGAAGGCTGAGCACTGGGGGGGGGGGAATCTGAGGGTGGGGAGGGGGGATGGGAGTAGGTGGGTAAACACCTTCATAGAGGCAGGAGGAGGGGGGATGGGATAAGGGGTTCCTGGGTGGTGGGGGAAATATGGTAAGGGGATAAAATTTGAAATGTAAATATTATATCCAATAAAAGAGGGGAAAAAATAGAAAAGCGGTTAGAACCAACATTCTTAATAAAATGTCAGCCCTCTTAAAAAAATACTATCTTGATACTAAAATTTGTTTTGAGAATTGTATATTGCAGAATGATCAGCCTTGGTGTATCTACTCAACAAGCAAGCTGGGCAGACCTGCTCAAACTTCTGAGGTCCGGGAATTCCTTCTAGAGGTAGTGAAGACACAGCATCAGAGGACTGTCAATTTGCTCCCACCCCCCCCCCCCACTCCTCTTCTAATATCTCTATGCCCATAATCAGCTTGAAGAAGCTAATGATGAGTCAGCACCCCTATTCCCTGGGCTTGGGGACTAAGGTGGTAAATGTTGGGCTTTCTCTCTAGGGCAAAGTAGTGGTTTTGTTGGAATAGAGAGGATTAGCTAGGGTTTATTGCATAGCCATAACCTATTAGTAGAAATCTGTATAATTAATATCAAGATGAAGATATAAATTCTTAAATGGCACCAATTTACTTTGTTTACAAATTTTAAGATTTTCATTGGCATGAGCTTCTCAGTGATATAAGAGTGAGATGAATATTGTTACTCCCATAGGCATTGTACCAGTATACACATTTAGGAATACAAAGCTTAGACCCAGTCCTTCTTTAACTTTTTTAACTGATTTGAGATGGTCAGCCTGTGAGTTAAGGGACTATAGCAAATTCATGGCTTGGAGTTTATTATAAGGGTGTTCTCTATGTTTTATTTAGAAATAGCTGAGTGGAGTTAACAGGCAACAGTCCAGATTACCTTACATGGATAGTTGGTTTTCAAAACATCAGAAATCCTTAGAATTGACATGACAAACATTTCAGTATTAATGTTCATTTTCATTAGAGACCTGTCTGCTCCGGACAGCTTCCTATATTGAATTCTAAGAAGAAATTGAGCATCCTTGGAGTTACTCCAGTTGTGGTGAGACAGCCACTAGGGAAGAATTGCCACTTTCCTTCTACAGACAAATTACTGTCCAGAAAAGGACACACTTGCAGAATAGTTGACTGATTATATCTGCCTAGACAGAGTAATCAGTCCTTAATAATTCTGCAGCACTAAGGTCTGTCAGATGATCCTGGGCCAGAAGGCAAAAGAACAGATGCTCCAACGTTTTGAAGTAGAGCAAGTGTCCAGGTGTTCAGAGGTCTCTATAAATTGGCTAAGTTTTAGAAGCTATGCTTTGTGCTTCCCACAATTATAGTTAACTCAGTCATTCTGGATTTCTGACAGGGTTGAAAACTTATATCTATTTACCTTAAGAGAAAAGATTTGAGTGGATGGTCATCAGCTGACATTCATCCTAAAGCCAGGTTCAGATAAATGTTTTAGTTAGGATAGATGACAGAGGAGCTGGTTAGTCAACAAAATGATGGACTGGGTATTAGGACTACCTTGTACCTCACTGGTACAAATTGGCATAATTATGCTCTAATTGTATTTTGAGAGAAAAGTTTCATTTTAACAGGAAGGGTGATGTGTAGGAGGAGCTAAGGTAGGAGGAGTACTGAGAGGAAGAAAAGGAGTAAGAAGAGGAGAAGAAGAAGGAGAGGAGAAGCTAGGCGATGAAAGAGAGAAAGAGGGGGGAGACAGGGAGGCAGATATTCATGTATCTCCACCAGTCAAAGATGGTTGTTATATCTAGGTTGGTCAGTGGGTTACACCTCTGATTGAACAATTCCAAATTTATAAAGCCTATGATTAACATTATTTTAAAAAATGTATAAATGCAAAAAGGAAAAGGAGGCATGGGATAGGGGTTTTCTAAGGGGGGAAATGGGGAAAGGGGATGGCATCTGAAGTGTAAATAAAATATCTAATAAAAAATTATAAAAAAAGCATTATATTTCTTTAAATAGTGTCTTCATGACTCTCTGAGGGTGGAAGGGACATGCCTTGTTTACTCTTAACTTTCTAAAACTGAAAGCTCATGGCAAATCTGCTGCTGATTGCCTCTGGCATCGCTGAGACCAATAAAAACTAAGCCACAACTATGTGGAAGGACCCTTTTACTCTTAATTGGAATGGCCAGGACCCAGTTCCTACATAGGGCCAAGGATTAATATTCATGATTGATACCAGAGAAGGCACAGCTAAATGGCCACCAAAAAGATTAATGAACTAAATAGATACCCCCACAAAACCAGGCCTAATTATAAATAAGATGAATAACAATTGACATCCAGGGAAGAGAAATTTCCCCGAGAATTCCTTTCTTTTTTCCTTTCCAGATAAAAAATTAATCACTGGTGATGCCTGCTGTTAGGAGTTCTAATCCTGATGCTAGCTTCTGGACTTATACTACTCAGACCTCCAATGAGCCTTTGACAAGGATGTCAAACAGCTATAGACTGATATCACTAATCTGAAGAAATCCCTCATTTTGCTGTCTGATGCAATCCCCCCAAATTGCAAAGGACTTTATTGGACTTGATTTTCTCTTTTACAATAGAAAAGTTTGTGTACAGCTCTAGACTGTGTACAGCCCTTAAAGAAGAATGCTGCTTTTACATAGACAAAACAGGGATGATTAAAGAGAGCATGAAAAAGGCCAGAGAAGGTCTTGAGAAAAGACAGAGAGAGAAAGAGAAAAAATGAGAGCTTGTACAAGAATTGGTCTTCAACCTCTCCATAATTGTTAACCCTACTTCCTTCCATCTTGGGACCATTAATTAGGTTATTTTTGCTTATTTCCTTTGGTCCCTGGGCCTTAAATAGGCTGACTAACTTTGTGAAACAACAGATAGATAATCTGATAGCAAAATCTATTCAGATACATTATCATAAGTTAGCTATGGAGGACCACAAGACTCTAGATGAAGATGTTACTCTACCCAGGGTGCTCCCAAGTCCCATCTCCACCCAACCTAAAAGAGGGGACTTCTGCCCCTAGACCAAGCAGTGAGGGGCCACCCAGAACCCCCTCTGTCTGGCGATCTGAATTCTTGCTTAGGCTGCTAAGCTTCAAGGGAATATAAATAAAAGTTAAAAATATGTTTCTGGGTTCCCTGAGGGACAAGCCTGACTGCATAGGGGTTGATGTCAAAAGTATCCCCTCTCCAGGAAAAAGACATTGGGACAGGTATAGCCCTCATGCCTCAGTGGACAACAACAGGAGGACTGGAGCCATTACAAGGTCCCCTTTAATTACTGGAGGTCAGGCCTCTATCCCCACCTTGGCAAGATTAGAATCGCCACAACCCTTCTATATTTGGAGAAGTGAGGAGATGTCAGGGGCAGCCCTGCTTATACATTGAAGGCCTAAAATCAGCCATAAGCCTAAAATCAACAATAGGCCTGACATACATGCCTGCTAACAGAAAGTCTTGGGTCTCTATGGAAAAACACTGAAACATATGGTTATAAGCTATTGTAAACAGGCAGCTTCTATGGAAATTTACCAGCCTGAGTAGTCATAGATCTTTTAAATAGGCAGCCTTGGTGGATAGTACCAACTTAGATAAGGACAAGTGAATCATAGGCAGAGTCATAGTGACCTGTCCCCTGAACCTTCACCCAGCTGATACCTGTTCTGAAAAATATCTGTACTCCCCTGAACACCTATGCTCCTGTGTCATCCCCTTCCCCAAATCCTGCATTTTTGTGTTTATAACCCCTGTGTTTAAAAGTAATAAATATGATTTGATAATTAGGCAAAACAATTAAAAAATATGATTGACTCATGAAAGTAAACACATCGGATAATTTCATGAATAATTTTAATAACATATCATCATCTGTAAAAATAATAAACCCTTTTCTCCTCTTCCTCCTCCTCTTCGTTTTTCGTGTTTTGGTTAGTTGAGACTACTGATCTTCCTATAGGGTCGCCCTCTTCTTCAGCTCCTTTAATCTTTACCCTAATATCTACATAGGAGTCCCCTACTTCAGTTCCATGGATCAATGGAAGTATTTGCATCTGTTTCAGTAAGCTGCTGACAGGGCCTCCCAGAGAACACCCATGTTAGGCTCCTGTCTGTAAACACATCCTAACTTCAGTAATAGTGTCAGGCCTTGGTTCCCTCTACCCCATGAGATGGATGCAGACTGGTCACTGGACAGCCTTTCCTTTAATCTCTTCTACCTTTTTGTCCCTGGAAAGACAGGAACAATTCTGAGTCAGAAAATTTTATTGGGGGTTAGTAACACTGTTCCTCCTCTTGGGGCCCTGTCTGTCTACTAGAGATCGACTCTTTGAGTTCCCTCTCCTCACTATTGGACATTTTAGCTAAAAAGGAGAATCTCTCACCTCCCATGTATCTGGGATTTTCTAGAGGGTCCCCCGGCCTCCCACCCCCAGAAGCTGCATATTTCCATTCATTTTCCTGGTCCTCTGGGTTTCTCTTCTGTTTGCCTGCCCATAAGTTATTATGTTCCCCTTTTCCATCCACCCCTTCCCTCTCCCATCCAGGTCCATCCCTCTGCCACCTGTGACTATTTTGTTTTCTGTTCTAAGTGGGATTGAATCATGCCCATCTGGGCCCTTTTGCTTGTTAAATTTCTTACAGTCTGTGGGTTGTATCCTGGGTTATCTATACATTTTGTCTGATATCCACTTATCAGTAAGGACATACCATGCATGTCCTTTTGGGTCCAGGTTACCTCATTCAGAATGATATTTTATAGTTCCATCCATTTGCCTGCAAAATTCATGATGTCCTTGTTTTTAATAGTTGAATAGTATTCCATTTTGTAAATGAACATTTTTTTTCTATCTATTCTTCAGTTGAGGAACATCTGGGTTGTTTTCAGCTTCTGGCTATTATAAAGAAGGCCATTATAAACATAGTAGATTATGTGTCATTGTGGTATGGTGCAGCAACTTTTGGGTATATGACCAAAAAGTAGTGTAGCTGGGTCTTCAGGTAGAGCTATTTGAAGTTTTCTGAGGAAACTTCAGACTGATTTCCAGAGTGGTTGTACCAGTTTGCAATTCCACCAGCACTGGAGGAGTACACCTCTATCTCTATATCCTTGCCAGCATGTACTGGTACTCATGTAAGAAAACACTACCTTGTCTGCCCTCAGTGGGAGAGGATGCTCCTAATGTTGTAGAGACTTGATGCCCCGGGGAAGAGGTATGTGGAAGTGTGTGTAAGGTAGAGGTGTGGGAGTGTGGGATGGTAGTGGGGATTTGGGGGTGGGTGGGAGAACACTCTCTCAGAGGCAAAGGGAAGAGGGGGTATGAGGTAAAGAATACTTGGAGAGGGAACCAAGAATGTGGTTATTCTTAAAAAAGAATATTTTTAAGGTAAATAAATAAAACAAGTAAGAAATTGCTCTAAAAAAGGATTTGTTTTCTCTTCATTTTATTTAAATCACACATTGAAGATTTGTCTAACACAAAGAGAAACAAATCTGGGGTAACCACTTGATGGAAAGCTAGGAGGTATTTCTTCAGAGCCCTTTATACAAGAACAGCAATAATCTATAACAAGTATTTGTTACACAAATTTTTAGGACCATATTGCATTTTCTGTGTATTTATAGCTTACAGAAATGAAGACTTTCATGATTCATGAGGAAATTTAAGCAAACAAAGTAATACGCCAAGTAATTCTAAATCCACCCAGCAAAGACCAGACCTGATATCAACTCCAAGAATAACAATAACTTCAAATACAGATGCCAGAGCACCAACACAAAACCACAATCATTAACCCCCACGACATACTTCTGTTTCTGCCAGAGCCTAGAAACCCAACTATACTAGGCCCTGAGAAGTAAAATATTGCTAAAATACAAGAGAAGTACTAAATATCTGTTATGATTATGTTCCAAAAGTGGCTCTTAGGGCGAATATTAATAAATCTATTAATAAAACCTATGAAAACCCAAATGTACAGTGGAATAAAATGATGAAAATGGTTAAAAACATGAAAGTAGAGATAGATTGTCAATAAAACCCTAAACTGAGGAAAAACTAGAATTGAAAAGTTTAGGAAATCAAACAAAAACCTCAGAGGTAAGGTAACAGTAACAGAGGAAGAAGACGAAACCCAATTCAAAGGTACAGAAAATGTATTCAGCAAAATTATAGAAGAAAAGTTCACAAATATAAAGAAGAGATGCTTGCCAAAGTACAAGAATCATACAGAACACAAAATAGACAAGACTAGAAAAGAACTGCTCCCCTTTCTGTGGCACACAATAGTCAAAATACTATATGGACAGAGCGAGGAAAGAATTTTAAAAGCTGCAAGAGGAAAAGATCAAGCAACATATAAATAACACTTTTCTTCTTAATGGAAATGCTAAAAGCCAAAAGCCCCTGAATATGTTCTACAGACTCCAAAGGACCATAGATGCCAGCTCAACTCTACAAAGAAGGACTTTAAATCATAGTATATGGATAAAAGTATTGAATGTTATAACCAAATTTAAACAACATATATCTATACATTGAGCTATACACACCACATAATGCATAATGCATTAGAAAGAAAATTTCAACCTGAATGGTTAAGCAAAACCAAAGAAACACAAGGAATAAATAATCTATGACCTCCAAATCAAAAGGAAGTGCTTGAAAACCACCCATCATAATAACAAAGTGAAAGGAAAAGAAAAAGAAAAGAAGAGAAGACAAGAGAAAAGAAAACAACATTAAACAATCAAACAAACCCAAGGAATACCGAAATGGAGTAGACTGCAAGAAACAAATTCAGGGCTGAAATCAATTAAATGGAAATAAACAAGAAACAAGACAAAAAAATCAATAAAATGAAGAGGTTGGGTATTTTATTTTGCTTTCCCTTCTCCCCTTTGGCTTTTTGTGGGTTTTGTTTGTTTGTTTGTTTGTTTTGAGAAAATAAATGAGATTGTAAAACCCTTAGTTAAATTGACGAATAGATTTAGAGTGAAGATTAAAATAAACAAAATCAGAAGTGAAAAGGGAAATAAAACAATACACAGTAAATCCAGAGAACCATAAAGACATACTATAAAACCTATACTCTACCAAATTGTAAAGGTTAAAATAAATAAATAAATAAATATCTTGATATGTATAACCTACAAAAGTTAACTGAAGACCAGACAAGCAATTTAAACAGACCCATAACCCCTAGGGAAATAAATACAATATTTCTAAGTCTTCCATAAAACTCCCAATCCAGATGAATTCAGCACAAAATTCTATCTCATGTTGAAAAAAGAGTCAATGTGAATACTCCTCAAATTATGTAAATCAAAACAAAACAGAAGGAACATTGATCAATTATTTTGTTTGATTCATTATTTTTATGAGGTCACAAATACCATGATATCAAAAGCACCCAGGGATCCTATAAAGAAGTAAAATTACACACCAATTCTTCTCATAATCGTTGATGCAAAATTTTCTATAAAAAATTCGCTAAGCAAATCAAACCAATCAGAATGATTATCCACTATCATCAAATAGACTTCATCCCAAAGATACAGGCATGGCTTAAAATATGGAAAATGATAAATCTAATCCAATATATAAAAAAAAACTGAAAGAAAAAATGCATAAAAAATGCATCTCATGCAGAAAAGGCCTTTGGCAAAATCTACCACCCCTTCATAGTAATCGTCCTGGATAGTCTAAGGATACCAGGGACACACTGAACATAATAAAGGCAAAAATTCATAGCCAACATCAAACCACATGAAGTAAAAATCAAAACGTTTTGCTAAAATCACAAACATGACCATGATGCCATTCTCTTCATACCTATTCAGTACAAGTAGTGTACTAGAATAATAAGACTAATGAAATAATAATAAAACTAATGAAGCAATCTAGGGAATACAAATTGTATCTATATTTAAAGATAATTTAATTGTACACATAAATGACCACAAAAACTCCAATAAGAAGTTTTAAGGTATTAAACAGCATCAGCCAAGTAGCATGATACAAATTTAACACACAATAATCAGTAGTTTTCCTACATACAAATGACAGAATGACAGAGAGAAAAATCAAGCAAACAATATGTTTCACAATAGCCTCAAAAATATTATCTGGCAACTCTGATCACATCAGTGAAAGGCTTTTATAATAAAATGTGTAAGACTTTGAAGAAACAATTGAAGATGATATCAGAACCTGGCAAGACCTCCCATGACTATGGCTTTATAGGGCAATATGGCCATCTTTCCAAGACAAGTCTACAAATCCCATTAAAATTCCAAAACAATTCTTCACTTCTGCTTCATATAGTAACAATAAAAACCCAAAATACCTAAAACACTAATGGATTGAACACTAACTGCTGGAGGCATCATCATACCCAAACTCAAATTATACTACAAAGATATAGTAATAAAAACATCATGGTATTGTCACAAGAACAGACTCAACAATTGGTGGAATCAATCAAAATCTCAGACATAAGGTTTATAGTGCTATTGACACCTGATATTTTTTAAAGAAGACATAAATGTGGTATTTGGGAAAAAAAAGGAAAGATCTTCAAAAAAATACATGTCAAATACATATACAACTCTGAGTGTATTAAGGACCAGATATCTGGTATTCATAAGAACAGATAACTGAATTTGATATAAAAAAAATGGGGAGCAATCCTAAACTCATTTGACACAGAAAAAGCCTTTCTGAACAGAAAAATGTAAGCACAGGCAATAAAATTAACAATAAAACAAATGTACTTCATGTAACTGAAAAGCTTTTGTATGGCAAAAAGAACATCATTGAGACAAAGCATCAGGCTAAAGAATGGGAAGAGATCTATGTGATATTTTAAAACTAGTATTTAGAAACAGGTATTTAGTCACACATTTGGTAGCTCTGTTTGTCATTTTCAACTACCCTAGGAATTTCCACTGCTGCTGCGGCATTGTTTGCATAATATTTTATTTATTAATGTAGGAGAAACTGAATTAGACAATTGTGAAATAACATTATTTCTGTTCAATTTATGAAACTATAAAGCAACTTTAAATATCCAGATCAGACTGAGCAAATTTAGAAAAAAATGTTATATATAAGGTATAAGAAACTAGTGACCAAAGGCTATACATTTGTCCTTCCAAAACATATCCAACATCCCTTCCATATCCATTTATTTAAAATTCTTATCTCCATGTATCATTACATTACAAATTTTAAAGTTTCTACCAAGATGACTCAATTTCTGGATAATTTGACATATTAGTCATTTCTCAGCCCAAACATTTTTACAAGGAAAATATTTAAGTATAATTTTGTAAACAAATTAGATTCTTTTATTGAAAGTCCTATGTAAACTGTAATCTTCATAATATCAAAAATATTTTCTTCTTTAAAATTAGGTAGGGTAAATAAATATAATGTATCCATGTATTTAATTCTAAAGTGTTGGTATTGGGTATACATATACATGTACATATATATACATACATATATTCTATGTTTATTTACTTTATTTTATGTGTGAGTTTGTGTGTCCATCTGAGAGCATAAGTGGGTGGACCTCTGTGCATATATGTGTGGGTGTGGCTATACAAGTTACAGGACAACTTCTCATTTAATTAGTTCTTCTACAATGGGATCCTGGGGTCCAATTCTGGTCACCAGGTTTTCTAGCAAGTACATTTACCCACTAAATTATCTCACTACTTCAAAAGTATTTTATTTTATTGAACTAACCAAAGCTAAATACAAACCATGTACAAAGGCTTTTAATGCTGAAATTCTGAAGCCATGGATAAGTACATGTAGAATTAGATTTTAAATCATATTAATGCAGTGTCTTTGGTATCTATTATTATTTATATGTAAGTGAAGCTACTTCAGTAAGTATGAGGATTATTCATGATAAATGCAATATTGTCTTTTTAAAAAGGGTTTTACTATTTAATTTTATTTTAATTTTTAGAACAGTTCAGAGGCATGAACCCCTTTATAATTTTTACAAATCTCTTACAGTCTGATTAACTCACTGTGTCCTTTTTATTAATTAAATTTGTTCCTTGACAGTTTTGTATGAGTATATAACACACTCTGATTCATTAGTCTCATACCTCCCCTTCTATCTCCCTGAAACTCCCTCTGTGCCCTCTTTCTATCAAATCCCTGCCCTGAATTCGTAAAATCATGTCTTTGGTTTGTGGCTGCTAAGTTTAAGAATATTATGTGTGCCCCTCAGTTTGAAAGCATCCAGTGAAGCTTGCTGGGCTCAACAATGGGTGAAGAACTAAAGAAAATGACTTCTCATTTCTCACACTTTATTAAAAAGTCAACAGTTCAGCAGTGGTGAATATGGCTCCATGCTCTTCATCAATGCTGTTTGACAACCCCAGCATAGGCCCCATATAGACAATCATAGGAGCTGTGAACTTATTATTGGAGTGGCTGTACCACACCCAGAAGACAATATGAACTGCCCCTTTTTCATTTTTCTGTCCGTAATTTTTCTTCTACCTCTTTCATTATAATGTTCTATAGCCTTAGTGGGAGTTGTATAAATGTTGTGTTGTGTTAGGGTTTAGTGCACTATCATCCTTTGAACTTAAATATTAAAAACTAACTGTTTTCTGCACAGGGCCCTGCACCCTTTGTTAAGTCCCCTTTCACCATGATGCCTCACAATAAACTGATATTTGTACTTCTTTAGTTAGTGCTTGTTTCTACACAGATTTCTTTTTGCATAGGTTGTTTTGAACATCAGAATTTACGTTTAAAAGTTATTTAGAAAAGCCTCACTCTTTCCAGAGATGACATTGAGGAAGGAAACTGGCTAGAAAAACTAGAGCTTCTACATCAGAGGTGGAGATCTCTAATAGTTCTCTGTGAATAGGAGTGGTTTTATAGCATGAGGCTGCAGGCAGGCTCTCTCATTCACTGGCAGGAGGGACAAAAGGGGGCCAGGAGGATATGTGGACATCAATGTTCTCTTTGATGTAAACATGCATTCTCAGATGAGGAATCTGGGCACCTAGGAAACAGTAACCTCAGTAGAATGCCTATCAATATCTGTGAGAGAGGTAGAGCTGTAGGTATTATGGTCTGAGCCTTAGTCTAGATTTTAATATTACATTTTTGCCGCAAACCCACTAAGCTATGAAATGATTAATTTAAAATTTTTTTGAGGATCAACCATTTTTAGAACACTTTCCCTTTATTTTCTTTATAAATCTTTCTCCTACATTAAATATAAAGTTGAAACAAAGAAAATATTGCCTCATCTGTCACTTTAAATATATCTCCTACAAGATCATATGAAAATGAAACTTAGAATATCTACTTCGATGAATGAATATTTCATGTACTTTTCATATTTATTTGTAAACATTTAATACCTTAAGATAAGATACTTTTATCTTAGAGCCATACAATAATATTTGTTAGGCATTTACTGAGTTTCTGCATGAAAGGATAAAATAACTCATGCTCTGACTAAGTGACAAAGAATATAATTATGAGTATGGACTATAAAATCCAAGGACTAAAGTATCTAAAGTGTAATTATTAGAAACTTAAGATTATAACCTGGATGTAGATGTAAAGGAACAGAAGAGAATGACTAGAAAATGACAGGACATACTTCTTTCTCTCTTTTTCTAACCAGAATTCATCTAAAAATAGCAGGGAAACAGTCACCCAAGGCCTTTGCTAAATAATGTGCCAGGGGAAAAAGAAAAAAATTTAAGTCATTGTACTCTTTCAAGTTATTTAATGTAATTGATTAGTTTTAGATCACCCAGGGGCTATAGTGTACAGTACCCCAAAATCCTCCACCTGAATTTCAAGCATCAAATCTTATATCAGGATTGGTAGAGATCTGCAAATAACAGAAAGCAGACAGGCATGTCTATAAGCTTTTTCTTCCATTAGAACAACTGAAGGGCCGAGATCTCTACATGGATGTTAAACTACACACATGTGGCTTTGCATTATGTGTGATAAAAACGAGGACTTGTGGGGTGGCAGATTCCATCTCTGGAGTAGTTTCTCTGCTCAAAGTGGTAGACACCAGCAAAGGAAAGCTTCATGGATCCTAACAGTCAACAAGTGAAGTAGTGTCCATAGCTTATCAGTCCATCTGAGGCATTATGGTCATTAACCCATCACTTTAGAGCTATATATTTTCCTCTTAGTGTTGCTTTCAATGTATCCCAGAGGTTTTGTATTACTATGCTTTCATTTTCATTATTTTCAGAAAAAAGTTTCATCTTTTTCTTGATTTCTTCTTCTACCCATTCATCATTCAGTAATGAGTTGTTTAATTTCCAAGATTTTGTGTATTTATTAGAGGTTATTTGCTATTATAATTTTTCTTTGATTGTGGCTAGGTAAAATACAAGGAAAGATTTTAGTCTTTTTGAATATGCAAAGATTTGTTTTGTACTCCAGGACTTTGTTTACTTTAGTGTTGCGAACCTTTTCTCTGCCTCAACGATTTGGGGCTAAGTGCTCTGGTCAAGAGAGAGAGAGGGGGGCTCTTGGGGCAGGTGATGCGAAGAATGGAGACAAGACAGGGTGTGATCAAGTCTCTCTTTTTCTATTTTCTCAAGTCTCTCCTATTGAAGGGAATTTTGAGGTATTTATATACACAAGCAGGAGAACACAGATGAAAACACTTTACCACGTGCACCATACAGCTGAGGTCACTAAACAGCAAAACAAGCTATGTGGGATAAACAATATATTTATCAGAGTGTGCTTCAGCTGTTATAAGCTTTTGACGACCAAGTCTTTCATCAGGGTATATGGTTCCAGATGGCTGCAAAGTTGATCTAGCCTCTTTCTACTAAAGTAGGCTCCCAACAGGTCCCCGTTTTTAAATTTTTTCAAAAGGGAAGGCTGGGAAAACTTATGGAAACCGTGCCTGTCAGAGTCCCCTACTTCCAGCCTGTAATATCGGACCTGTATGGGTTTACCAAAGCCATCAGTTTGTTGAACAGCATGAACCCGAGAGACAAGAGACTTAATATCTAAACTGTTGATATAAAAGCAACACTCTTTAAGGCAACACACAACTTCCCCTGTTGGAGAAGTGAAAGGTCTAAGTCTGGTACCCACAAATTTATATCAATGAAATCCTTGAATTTTGCATCAGCTTAGTAACAATTATATAGATAAAGACAGCCTAATATTAACCACCTCAGTCCACAAGTCCAGGGAATTGGGGCGCCGACTCTTCATTAACTTCTTCCAGCTGAACATGGGCATTGAGATATTAGAAGAGGGATGAGGGGAAGGGTAAATTGATAAGTCTCTGACGTCTGTCTTAACTGCATCCAGCTGGAAGTCTAGGGCATCAGTGAACATGCAGGTGATAAGAAGATTCATTCACCAAGTCTGTGTATTCTGTAATATACAAATCTCAAAAACAAATTTTAGTATCAAGATAATTATTTTGTTTCTCTGAAATCTAGTCTTCTGGAGGCCTACCTTTGTCATGTCTGATCCATATAATTCTGAAAGACATAACTACTACCTTTATGGCCTCATCAGAAAACTCATAGAAAAACCTTTTTTTCCAAATTAGCCTTTCCTTAAGCCAGTAACCAGAAAAACCTTTACATTGAGTTTTTATCCAGAAAAATATTATATAACTCAGAATCACACTCATTTTGAAAGTTAAATCAATTAACATCATTCTGCTTAGCTCTCTGTCTAGAGCAGCCTTCTATTTATTTCTCGAGTCTTTAAAGCCTTTTTCATCTGTTTTTACTCACTTATTTCTTGCCCCATTTTCGTTACTATAACCTTTATTTATTTATCTGTTTGGCTCTCTTGACTCAGAGCAGCCTGTAATTTACTCCTTGTATCTTTAAAACCTTTTTCATCTGTTTCTGTTTACTTATTTCTTGCCCAGTTTTTGTTACTATAATCTTTATCTATCTGTTTGGCTCTCTTGACTCAGAGCAGCCTGCAATTTACTCCTTGCATCTTTAAAACTTTTTTCATCTGTTTCTGCTTATTTTTTACCCCATTTTTGTTACTATGCTATCACCTTTGTTTCACTTCCGAATTCAGCCAGCTCCGTCAGTCGACTGCTTCTCCAGCGCAGGGTGTCTTCCACTGTATCCTGCTTACTGGAGCTGTAACGTTGAGACTCTGTCAGTCCACTGGTTCTCCAGCACAGGGTGTCTTCCACTGTATCCCGCTTCCTGGAGCCCCACGTTAGGTGCCACAAATGTTGGGAACCTTTTCTCTGCCTCAACTTGGGGCTAAGTGCTCTGGTCAAGAGAGAGAGTGGGGCTCTTGGGGCAGGTGATGCGAAGAATGGAGACAAGACAGGGTGTGATCAAGTCTCTCTTTTTCTATTTTCTCAAGTCTCTCCTATTGAAGGGAATTTTGAGGTATTTATATACACAAGCAGGAGAACACAGGTGAAAACACTTTACCACGTGCACCATACAGCTGAGGTCACTAAACAACAAAACAAGCTATGTGGGATAAACAATATACTTATCAGAGTGTGCTTCAGCTGTTATAGGCTTTTGACAACCAAGTCTTTCATCAGGGTATATGGTTCCAGATGGCTACAAAGTTGATCTAGCCGCTTTCTACTAAAGTCAGCTCCCAACACTTTAGAAAATCTTCTATCTCATCTTCACTAATAATAGAATGTGCTTTCTTTGGTTTTGTGTTAGAATATTCTATAGACAGACATCTGCTAAGTCCATTTGATGTATACTGTCATGATGTTAATTAATTCTGATGTTTCTGTTTATTTTTGTTTGCCCAGATGACCTGTCTAGATGATTATAAAAAAAATGGGGTATTGAAATCACCAACTATTGCTAGGTTGTTGTTAATCTGCGTCTTAATTTTTTAAAAATAAAATTGGATGCAGTAAAATTTGGTGTGTGTAATGTTTAAGATACTAGTGTCTTCTTCTTTATCTGTTCCCTTGATCAGAATAGAGTGCCCCTGTTTATATCTTCTGATCAGTTTTAGTCTTAAGTTTGTTTTGTCAGATGTACTTATTACATGTCTTAGTAACTCTGAGTAATAATAAATGCGTTGGTGTTTCATTAAAGAAGGAAATACAAGCACTTACCCATGAGCCATTTAAACAAGAATGAGTCCAGATTTTTTAGCTTATGCTCCCTGTAGCTTCTCTTCTCTGTCTGTTTAATGATTCTGAATCTGTGCCTGCCTAAAGGTTGTTTTGTGATTCTGTGTGGATTTGTTATTTGACTGTGTGTTTGTCTGTGACTGTCGGAGTCTTTGTTCTAATGTGTGTTCAATGGGGTCTGTGTGTCTGTTCTATAACTGTGTGTGAATAGTGGGTATCTCTTTGTGTGTGACTGTGAGTGTATCTTGGGGGCCTATCCCTAAAAAAATGGCTTCACTATGTTTGTGTTGAACAGTACGAAAAGAATCACATGAGGGAAGAAATGATATAATATACAGAAACCTTAACAAAACTTTACAAGGGGTTAAGTGAATAGCTAAAACTAATCCTAACTGAACCAGGTTAAAAAAAATTCTCAACCAATGTTGATAAATAATTGCTTTCAACAATTTACTAGAGAAAAATTCAGGAAGATGCTTTTAATTTCTGCATTTGTAGCTTTCAGCAAATGAAACACATACATTATCTGGGTCACTGGAATAAAAGTATATGCAATGTAAATGGAAGCTATGCATTAGGTCAGGTTTTAAGAGATGATCACATAGAAAGCCCATAGCAAGTAATGTTGATCAAATTGGTTAAGGCAGGTTAAACAATCAGGCTGAATACACATTTCTCAAGCTGTATCATTAACTATGGGTATGAGGTTCAGCATAAGTTCTATTCTATTAAATGGAATATATATGTTGCATTGATGGAGTAATATATTAAGGTTCGTAAGGTTCACACTATTCAAAATACAGATTTTATTTTGGTTTTGTTTTATGTTACTAGAGACTTGGAAAGAAAAGAGTACAAATTTGATCATTTGATATGTTGAGAATAACACACTAACCTGAATAGAGAGATCCTCATATCATTACCTGGTTAGTATACTTAGAAAATGCCCATTGGGACAAGATTCCTATTGTAGTAGAATTGATGAAGAAGGAAGATCTTGGCTGGCTTTGTGGGCAGTATAATTTTCTACATGTAAGCTAGTGACCACCTAGTGTCCCATGCTTCATCAGAAGCCTCTTTAGGACATTTTTCACCTCTGCATTCCTCAAGGTGTAGATCAAAGGATTTAACATTGGTTCAATAACAGTAAAGGACACAGCCATTATTTTGTCTACTGGGTAAGTGACCACAGGTCTGACGTACAAAAAAATACAAGGCTCAAAGAACAATACAACCACTATAAAGTGGGAAGTATATGTGGAGAGAGCTTTGAGTCTTCCTTCAGAGCTACAGGACTTTAGGGAGCAGAGGATGATGATATAGGAAGCAGTTAGAATAAGGAAAATGGTCACATACATCACCCCACTGTTGAGAATGACTAAGAGACCTAGAATATAGGTGTCCATGCAGGCCAGTTTCAACAGTGGAAATAAATCACACATAAAAATGATCTATGATATTGGGGCCACAAAAAGGTATTTGATACATGAAGAGAATCTGAATGGTTGAATGTGCAAATCCACCTACCCAACTCCACCCCACCATCAGGCAGCACACTCAAGGACTCATGATGATCATATAATGTAGAGGTCTACAGATGGCCACATAGCGATCATAGGCCATCACAATGAGAAAAATTATCACAACACCACCAAAGAAGTGGTCCACAAAGAGCGGAGCCATACAGCTTTCCAGTGAGATGGAAATGTTCTCAGAGAAAGAGTCTACTATAAACTTGGGAGTAATGAGAGAAGAGTAAGTTATCTCCATGAGGGATAGGGACTTTAGGAAGAAATACATGGGTGATCTCAGACCAGGACTTCTGGTTATTGTTACCACAATCAGTATATTTCCAAATATTGTAGCCACATACATAATTAGGAAAAACAGCTGAGAATATTTTCCTTACCTCTGCATTCTTTGTAATTCCCAAAAGAATGAATTCAGTCACATTGTTTGGTTTCTCCATTTGATGTGAGCTGAGAAAAGCATAGAACTGTGCATGGGAGATGCTGCAAAATAAATTTAATCCAAAAACTTGAAAAAAACATAAACATTTCCATTGATTCATTTTATGTTTTTATTGTGTTCTTAGAATTTCTAATTGAAGAACCATAAACAAAACTCTTAACTTATCAAAGACTATATTCCTCAAATAATTTGTCTTTTAAAGGGAATCATTAATATTACCAATATACATTGTTGATATACTTAGAATCCTACTATGGTTTATGAGTAAGAATGCCATACATAGTCATTTTCTCACTTTTGTCTTTAGAATATAAATTTAAAAAGTCAAATAATTCCTAAATTTTATATAACCAGTAAAACAGTGAAGCCACTGTCAAATCCAGGTTCCTATATTCAAAAATCAATACTAATCTGTGTGTTTCAATTATATTAATATCAAATAGCCAATATTAATGAGCTATTGTGCTTCTTCAGATAATTTCACTTTTACCACTATCAAGTATTATATATTCAAGTTTCAGCTAATAATTTTATAGGCAAATTCAATAACAACTCTGTAAGAATTCTAAAATATAAAGCTATAATGTAATTATTAACTGTTATTATGCAATATGGTTATATTCTTACATCTTTATAATAAAATACACCTATCACTCACTACAATTTGTAAAACATGATCCTATAATGAGCCTGTGTCAGATGGATCATATAAATGCTCTGTCATGAAAGGCACTGCAACTCCACTGTTGGGGGCCGACTTTTAGCAGAAAGCGGCTATCAGCTTTACAGCCATCTTGAGCCATATACCCTGACATGAGACTTGGATTACTATAGCCTACAACAGCTGAGCACACTCTGATAATCTTGGTTTAGATACCTTGGGTGTGTGAGATTAAAGGTGTGTGAGATTAAAGGTGTGTAACTTAAGAGTTTGACTTAGATGTGTAGAGATCAGATTTAGAGACAAGACCTAAGGGCATGATTAAAGGTGTGACCAAAAGGCATGGCTTAGAAGTGAGAGATATAAAAGGCAGAGGCAGACAGAGATCAGAGAATCAGACAGAGGAGACAGAGAAGCAGATACTTCAGAGAGTACAACTTGGAACTAGGAATTAGGTTAGAGAGAACAACTTGGAGTTAGTTATTAGACATTAGGCACTTGGCACTTGGAAGAAGAAACTTGGAACATGGAGGCACTAGGAACTAGGGACTAGGAACTTAGGACTTGGGACTTGGAGAGAGGAAGAGAGACTGAAAAATAAACAGGACTGAAATGCACCCTGTCTGGTCTCCATTCCTCGAGACCGCCCTCACTCTCTCTCTTGCTGAACCCCAACCCTCAGACCGGAGCGGCAGCTTGAGCCAGGATACAGAGGCCGTCCAAACTCGGGGCAGCCTTGGCCTTAACTTTTTGCCAGGGCCCCGACATTTTTTGGCTGCCCAAAGTGGGCCAGCTTAGGCCTCAACATTTTTGGCCGTCCAAATGTGGGACCAGTGCGGTTCTCAACATTTTTGGCGCCCAACATGGAGCAGCGAGAATGAGAGATCCATTGAGGGATGTTACTGGAAGAAGGATCTGTTGATTGTCCCAGGAATCTGCAAGAAAGGTAATGAAAATGGGACAAGAAATTAGTCAGCCTGAATTCAACTCTCTGTTTTGGTTTTGTTTGCTGCTCACATGTGTTAATTCTGTGTTGAGCCACAGCCATCAGATTTCTATCATTTAATAATTTTGAATAACTTGTCAAAGTACACTAAAGAAAAACCAAGGTATAAATTTTTGTTAACTCAGAATTCTTCATTAAGAGGTAATTATGCATGTGAATTTTAAAATAGTGTGATTTATTTGCACATTAAAGTATAACTGCAATATGTTGGGTGAGTTAATTTAAAAAACTTTTTAAAAATCTCATAGTAATGGTAAGATCAATAAAATTCACGTAAATGTTGACATCACCCCAGTTTTATCTTTATTATCTCCATGACATCCAAAAATCCAGTTACCTGATAAATCCAGTGTACAAAAATAAAAATTATTAATATTGTACAGGTAAGTTGCCTAAGCCAAAACCAAAAGGAACAAAAATCCAGCCCTGGCAGTGATGTTCGCAGATGGAATGAATCCTTCTTGTGGTGAGTAGGGACTAAGAATAGAAACAAACAACAAGTCATGCATGGGGCAGTTATCTTGATAGAAACAGAATTCCCAAAGTATTTTGAGAAAGATTACACACAGATAAACTGTAGATCCAGGGAGTTAAATAAGTAAGAGTCCCTGGGCAATGAAAACAAATTAAATTTCTTTTAGATAGGAACATTCCCTAAAACAAGAGACCTCATAGCTTTGCACAAAACTATCCATGACACTAGAACTACCATTTGGCTGTATTTTGAGCTTAACTTTGAAAACAGCCTGCAAAACAATACATTTACCATTCTCTCTCTAGGATAGTGGGCTCAAGGAAAGAGGTCAAACTGAGATATGAGGATGTCAGAACTTTCCAAGATGAACATGATTGCATTAATCCAACTGCGTCCTTTTGAGTCTATGTTTCTCCTGATTGAAGACTTAATCACTTTACCATCAATTCTCTCCATTCCCATTGTTATCAGAGTGGGAGCACACTGGATGAAGACCAAGCTAATATTGTATAAGTAAAACACAAGCAAACAAACAAAACCAATAAAGAAATTACAAGATAACCCATTCGATGGTTAGCTGCAAACACAAACTTCTTTTCAAGAGCAGAACAACCTCAGAGTGATATATTTGCTTTAAAATAGATGAGAGAAAGCAAATGCTACTTATGCTATACATTTAGCAGGTGTCCTGGATCAAGGTTGTCTCTCTCATATCTCCTACTCTCTTCATATCTTTAGGCTAGCGTTGAAATTTTATTCATTTAACTCCAGGTAACCTGCCATCTTATACACTTTTTAAAAATGTGCTATAGATGGTAAAATTAAAGAAAAAATTTTTCTCACACCAGAAGAATTAATGTTCCACAGTGTCTTCAATTAGAAAAATTTGGAGTACCTTTCCAGGTACAATAACTCAAACACATGTGAAGTCAGACACTGTGATAACATGCACAAGACTTGCATAGGTTTAAACCAGGCAAAATTCCAGTGCTCAAAAGGGGAACAAAAGACAAAGTCCTATTCCTAACCAAAAGGTTATTTGCAATTGATACCTGCTGGGAAAGGAAATATCAGTTTCTACAAAGGAGAGTCACAGGTTATATCAACCACACTCCAGGTCAGGCCAGCTTAGTAGAAGTAATTTTCCCACATAAAATGGACTCCTATATAATATTAAAATATTGATTATAAATTCCTTTACTTTGTACCAAATTATATTTTAGATATGTAAAGTCAACCTTCTCAATCCATATAATGCTCCTTATAGATATTATTTCAGTGCTGATCACTTGGTATTGGCTATTATATTAATATTCTGAATGAATGGAGGGAGCACATTGTTATAAACAAGAATTGAATTTTATATTTAACTTTTTGACTCCTAGGACATGTTGTATGTGTATGTGATTTTGGTTTTGTTTTGGTAATATATGTCTAACTGGTTTTTACATTTTTTAGTTTGTTTTTATTTTTATTTCTGCTACATTTATTTTTTGACATGTGTGTGTGCATGTGTGTCTCCTCCTCTCGCTCTTTGTGTGTGTGTGTGTGTGTGTGTGTGTGTGTGTATTATGCATGTGTATGTGTGGGTATCCCATTGAAGGATGATAATATTCACAATACATATTACTGATATTTGACCAAACGCTATTGTAATTCAAACAGTAGACTATAATGAATAACAATATTCTTCATTTAGAGATTAAAAAGTGAGGCTTGTTAAATTAAAAACTGACACAAAGTTAAGTTTAAATCTCTAAGAGCACACATGTCTAAAGCTTGGCTGACATGAATCATATACATGAGCATAAATTATAACAGTGACATACAAACAATAGCAGAGTATATTATAAGACCATGATAAAGACTCCTTAACACAAATTTATGCTTCTATTTTTGCATGTTAATCATATTCCTACATAAAAGAGATGAATCTAAAAAATAATGACTATATCGTCTATAAAATTTCTTGTTTAACATTTAAACATTACATAAAGATACAAGATCCATTCAGTGCATTATCAGTTATACCTTTTGTATCAGATGAGTATTGTTTTATGTTCCATAATGTGAATGAGAAAACTGGGACTGAGGGTCATCTCTTCTAAGATTAATACGGATCATGAATTTTTCAATCCTTTTAAAGTAAAAATCCTTAACTATCTAAACCTCTGGAAAAGTATTAGCTGAGAGTTGAAGGAGGGAATTGGGAATTGAATATTATCATATATTATTATATACATAGATGATGTATTGACATTGATGATCATCAATATCACTGTCTAAACATGAGCTCACAGGATGATGCCAGTGGAAATGTCAAAGCAGATTATAAAGCCCAAGGGGCCTCAACTCCACACAAATCACTACAGGCAACTAGAGAATGCTGAGAGCAGAAGTAAAGTTCCCCAGAGAAGACCATTCCAATTAGTTACTGAATATCAAATGGTAAAATGAAAATATACATACAGGTAACATTGTACAGACTGAGAGTGTTATACATAGGAATATATACATTTACACACATGCATACAATAATAATGAAGAAAAGCAGCTATGCATTTGAAAAATAGTAAGGAGTTATATGTGAGAAGGCTTAAAGAGAAGAAAGAGAAGGGAAAATGCTATTATAGTAATCTCAAAAATAATAAAATAAAATTAGTCTTTGAACATAAAAATATGGTGGGGAAATATTGTTCTTACAGTCAAATTTTAGGATAAAATAATACTTTATGTAGTAGTAAGATTCTTTTTGTTAGAGATAGGAGTGTTCATCTTATTTGCCTCAAATATATTATAGACCATTGTTTTAATAGTCCATACTTTACTAATCTATATAATCCAATCACAAACCTACCTGTCTCCAGGACCAAACTTCATGTATTAATGAATAACCTTCATGAAGTAGAGAGAACATGAAAATTAGAATGATCCTTTTTGTTATTTAACTGCCTAGCTCTCTGTTATGACCTCACATTGTTCTTTCTCCAGGTCGTAAGGTGGTTGCAATAAACTTACGAATGTTTGAGCCCAAAGGATTCCTCTCCAGGATTCTTGGCTTACAGCCCAACATGTCTCTGTATTGATCTTCATTTGCTCTTACTGTTATTGGTAAAAATCCCTGTAAATGATCACAGATCTAGAATAATTTAAACCACGAATCCTATGCAAGAACTGCTAAGAAAGCTGTCTTCTTTATTGAACTTGGGGAACAGAGTACAATTCCTTTTCCCTCTGTTAGTAATAAGTATATCATTCAACTTGGCCTGGCATTCAAATCATCTTTGTGGCAATGCATCTCCAACCTCCCATATCCCTGTGGCTCCCTCCCATTGCAGTGAGTCCCAATTCATCACAGGAATATACATCACAAAATGTTTTCAGCAGTTAAAAATGCTTGGTTAGTGAGCCAATTTAGTTTTAGTCCTGCCCAGACAAATTGCTAACTATAAAATATTCAGTCCTACAAGGAAAAAAGAAAGAGAAAAGGAAAAGAGCTCTCAAAGTAATCTAAATTAGTGTGTATTCGCAACTACTAAAAATGTAGTGTCAGATATTTATATTTTTCTTTTAATTCCTACCAACTCTAAAAGAGATAACTGGGAATGCTGGCATATGCCTGGAATCCAAACTTTAGTAAGTCTGGGATAGAAGAACTACACTCTTGGGGCCAAAACTGTTTAGAACACATTATTCCATATCTAAACAATGGTAACACCAGACCAAAACAAAACAAAAAACTAGAAAAAAAAAAAAAACAAGAGACTATATGACATAGCAACTATTATTTTATATGTACTAAATAAAGATAGGAGAGCTAAGGAAATTTGATCAAATCCTTTGGGTACTTAAGTCATGTGACAGGTCCACAGCATAAACCATGGACTATAGTCTTCAACTATAAACATTATTTATCATATCTTGTAGCACATATGTGAATATAAAAGCAATAATATGCAAGAAAAATTTTGGAGAGTAACAATCAGCTATCCATTATGATTAATTTCATTATTATAAACTTCTCACCCTTTTTTAAAATTTGTTTTATGTATTTACCATTACTTTTTTCAGACACAACAACAGAATAGGGCATCAGACTGCTTTGCAGATGGTTGTGAGCTACCATGTGGTTGCTGGGAATTGAACTTGGGACCTCTGGAAGAGCAGTCAGTGCTTTTAACCACTGAGCCATCTCTCCAGCCCTAAACTTCTCATCTTTAAACATAATTTTATAATCCCTAATAAATTTCATTCAACAGAATAAGAAACTATATATTTTAAAATGAAAATATCAATTATCTTCTAAAAATTATTACAAGTATCTTTTTTTTTTCTTTTAAATTGCATTTTATACTGTTTTAGATACCAAAGAGTTTTTCAGATACTAACTGCTTATTTATGCAGAGGAATCCTAGAACACTGAAATTAGAAAATAGGAACTTTCTAAAAACTACAATCAATATATTTTAACTCAAAGCTCTGATATTTATAGCTTTTAAAATGTTTGAAAAATTCTATATTTCTATTTTTATCATTATAGAAATATAAAATGTGCTCACCAAACCCTTTTAACTTTGTCTACATATTTTACTTTTCTGAACTAATTTTCACTTACTGATGAAAATGCAATAGTCACATCAGTTTCATCCCCTTCGGTGAGATCTAAGAGTCAGCTAAGAGGTCTGAGGAAGAATTTATGTTCAGTAATCTGCATTTGTCCATGGTTCTATGGTCAAACATGATGTGAAAAATAAATATAAAATTCCAAAAATAAATAAAAGTCATCAATTTTAAATGACATGACATTCTTTTGTATTGTAAAATAAACTTGTAGGAAGGATTTAGGTCTTTGTGCTCAATGATGAGCACTAGGGGAACCTAGAATGTTAACAGTGAAGGGTTGTTCATTCAAGGGAAGAAATAATATTCCCATTATCTTCCAAGAGGGCCAAGAGCACATATGTTTACTAGAATGATGACTTTTTCTATAACTGTAAGGCTATACATTATTCAAGCACTTAATTCTCCTCCTGACTCTTATCGTATATCTGCTTTTCTTGTCAATCTATAGGTCCTATCTTTACGAACTTTACAAAGAGTTTTGAGGTAATCATGTTTGATCTGTATTTAGTTTACTTTGTTTCAAAAAGAGACTTATGTTTGCTTTATTTCAGATATGGACCTGAATTAATTATTACCAGAATAAATTTTTACCAAGTTATGCTGTGCTTAAATAGGACCAAAACAAACTACTTAAAGGTAAATTTGGAACTAACACCAGCTTCTAAGTTTCTAAGTTTCTTTGAGCCTAACTGTCTCCTTGTCTCCCATGGAGACATGCTTCTTCAAAGCACAAAATTATAGGATAACATTTTGTTGTTGTTGTTTTATTATTATTTGTTAATTTTTTAGTATGGCTAATTCATAAACTCATAAATTTATAAATGTATTTTGAAATAATCGTATATAAAAGCATACTGTCATCATCTGAAAGCCTTGAAATTTATCCCTCATGTATTAAGGAATCTTGTAAAAGTAACTTTTATTCATCTGATACAATTGTCTCCAAAGCTTATTGCCTCAGTCTGCTAACCTAGACCCAGTCCAGGAAGCTTCTAGCTTCTGTACAATCTAACGTAGGCCTAGAATGTTTTTAGCCTTTGGGACTTACTGCTGAATAAGTTCATTCCTTTCTAATTCTTTATGAAGTCTGACTGGCTGTCAGCTCAGCTGTTCTGGCTCAAAACTCCTCTCCACACTACCCTTTTCAATTTGGCTTCTGTCTTGGTCTCTGACTTAACTGTTCCTGTTGGTCTCATACTAACTTTGGCAATATGTTGTAATCTTATGACTGCTTTTCATTCTCTGCCTTGTTTTTTTCTTCACCTGCATCTGGCTTGTTCTCTACAACCTGTTTGTCTATAACTGTCCCAGTAAAACTGCCTCCTCTTCTCTTTTTCTCTTCGTGCTTCTTTCTCTTAAGTAGCATTTCTTTTCTCTCTCTTCTCATGAGTTAAGCATATCTTATTCTGTCAAATCTGATTCTGACTCATCATTTTTTTTCAATTAGACCCCAATATGGGTGCTTCCTTCTACAAATTAACTTTGCCCTCATTATTTGGGATTAAAAGTGTTTACTAAGGGCATGTCTGTATTCAAGTAAGAGGTGTTAAAGTTTTAAGCAAATGACTGCACCACACTCTAGAAACAGGGTTTTTTCTTTTGTTATGTTTTTCAGTAAATAACATGATCTTGGGGTTCATGGTGTGATCACATATCCTGCAACAGGTACCATGGTGATAAAAATACAAATTCGTAAAGGACATGAGAAGATAAAAATATCCATGGTATCTCATTTGTTATTCAGAATGTATTCTTTTTAAGAGCATTCTAATGGCATTTTTTACCTCTGTGTTCCTTACTGTGTAGATAACAGGATTTAACAAGAGTGTGATGATAATATAAAACACTGCTATTGCTTTATCCATGGGAAAGGTTGTCACTGGTCACATATACATAAAAATACATGGCACAAAAAACAATACGACAACTGTGATGTGGGAGCCACAGGTAGAGAGGGCCTTTTTCCTCCCTGCAGGGCTATGTGTCCTCAAGGAGAAGAGGATGACCACATAGGACATCAACAGCATCATGAAAGTGATCACAGGGATTACACCACCATTGGCAGCAACCAGGAGACCAGGAAGGAAAGTGTCAGTGCAGGCAAGTTGTAGCAAGGAGAAGATGTCACAAAAGAAGTGATCCAAGATATTGGGGCCACAGAAAGGGATCCAGAGAGTAACAAGTATCTGACCAAAGGAATGTAGAAAACCCACTATCCAACATATTCCCACTAGAAGACAGCATGTCTGATGGTTCATTCTGGAGACATAGTGCAGAGGTCTACAGATGGCCACATAGCGGTCATAGGCCATGACCACAAGGAGGACAATCTCTGAAGCTCCTAAGAAATGTTCAACAAAAAGTTGCAATATGCAGGCATTGAATGAGATGGTTTTTGTTTCTGATAGCAAATCTGCCAGCATCTTAGGGATTGTGCAAGATGAATAACATGCATCAATCAAAGATAAAAAAGCCAAGAAAAAGTACATTGGGGAGTTCAAAGACTGGCTACAGATGATGGTCCCCACGATGAGCAGGTTTCCCGTTACAGTAATGATGTAGGTAATGAATAACACAAAAAACAAAATTTTCTGAAGCTTGGGATTCTGTGTTAGTCCCATGAGGATGAATTCAGTCACGTTCATTCTCTTTTCTTTTAGTTGAACGCAGCTGGGCATCTCAGGGATGCTGGATTCACCTAGAAAAAGATCTTATTAGCAAACTTCATGAGGAAGTTAATTTATGGTTTTCAGTTCAGAACAAAACATTTTAAAAATATGAATTATTTCATTTCATGGTATACTGAAGGGAAACTCTCTATGCCATCTGTTTCATAAGAAGAAATTACAATTAAATTTACCATCTTATGAGGACTTTTATTTGAAGCCAAGTTCCAACAAAACTACTATTAAAGAACTGTTTTTTAATCTCTCAGTTTAAATCCTACTTAGTCTTGGCTAACATATTCACACTTATCAATCAGTACAAAATGAATTTCTTAAAGAAATTATATCACATTCTTGATGGTTTGTAAGCTTGATTTTGTGTATGCATGCATGTATGTGTGTGTGTCCACATGTACATGTAAGAGTTACCTAGATGTAATACAATCTTAATATGTGTTTAATAGTTAATTTATGAGGTAATTTCTTTATATTTATTAATTATCTCTAGTAAATGAATATATAGTAGTGGAAAATAATATCAAGCTATTTCCTTTCTTCATAGAGAAAGGAGGCAGAATATTAAGAAATAGAATTATATAAAATATATGTTTATAGTAGTTTACCTATAACTGATATGGCAAGCATAGCCAGATGAGTCTTAAATAAATAATCATATTCAGCATAGAGGTCAAAACTTCATTAAATGGGATTCATAACTAGTATTAGCAACAGTGAAGAGGGACTAAGATGATACCTAAAATAAGGCTTCAGATAGAATATCATCATGGAAAATTCCTGTAGAATGAGTAGTTAAAGTAAATGACCTATGGAATGAGTAGAGTTAAAGTCAATGACCTCAGGGGATGAATCTGGTCAAAATACATGAAGTTAAGTTGGTTCCAAATCTTGCAAGCCTTTACAGCATTGTATAGGGACATGACAATAATGTCCCTATGCAATTTAATTATATACAGCAAGTTCATCATTGTCAAATTTTAGATAGCAAAAGAATATAATCTGACTTACCTGTCATTTGAACTATTCTATACAAAGATCAGGATATGGATAATAGGAGAAGCTAACTAGTTGAGATATTATCTTTACTATCTAGTTTACAGAAAATGGTGTCTTAGATCAGGGTAAATGCAAGAAAAATGTTTCTATTGACATGAACTTTATACAAGAAAAATTATTATGAAGTTTTAACTTTGTATTGACAGAAGAAACTATTGTCACTTACTGAGACAATCTAAAGACAATGTACTCCAGGATAGCAACATTTTCATTAGAATTTATTAAGTACAAGACTCATTTATATTGATTGATTCTTAATGTTGTTTATATTCTTATTGATGAGATAAAACTTAGAGAATGTGGTAAGCTTGTTCAATATTACTTACCACTCTTTAAACATAACCTTATATTGAAATAAAGAGCAAACATATTTCATAAAATATGGCTAACCTAAAAAAAACTTGAACATTTTCTGTAAAATCAAGATAAGTGAACAAATGAGCCATTTTAAGAATGACAAGGAAATAAGTTCACTTAGCACAAAGAACACAGAAAGCAGACAGTTGTCATATAAGGTATTTTACTTGTACTGAAATTTTTAGAAGTTGCATTCTAACTACTTATTGTGAAAACTGAAAACATGGCCTCATGAGTGTGCTGTTTAAGACCACATCTATACTCAGAAACACAAAGCTCCATAAGAGATACCTGTTTATCATGTCTCTGCCTCTTTTATTCATTAATCATGTATCCTGTTATGTTTTCTTCTTTAACAACATGACTGTTGGTAAAATATTTAACATATGCATATTTACACAGAAGACTTACCAGTTTTTTTTTTTACTACATAGTTAAAAATGTAGTTTTTCTAAAATATAATTAGATTTCTAACATGAGTGTCATGGGATTTTCTGGAACAAAGCAATGCATGTACTTACAAAGGTTATTTTTATCTGATATTTTTCCCTTTGAACTTAGTTTTTCTTCTTCTTCACCCATCATCAGTTTCTCTCTTCTGTAAAATTTGCAGCCATTCACTGCCCCCATTCTCCTCTAATGCTTCCAGAAAATTATACTGAAGACAAAATGGGGACTAAAATTAAGAAATTGTATGCTAACTGCATAGTCTAGAAGATGTCGCCTGAGCTTCCTCTTACATAAAACACAAATAAATGCTATCAAAAGAAATTTAGAGTTTTGGAATAATGAGACCACAATTATTTTATGTATTTCAACAATATTATCATGTCCCTTGGGCAGAACGGTATCCTTAATTTGACTCCTTTTAGGAACCCGCATCTTCATCCAATTATTATGGTGTTTTCATTAATCTCATCTCATGGAATAACACACATGTTATTAGTTATAAATGGCTGTATAACTATTCCTATTTTATTGATACAAAAATGTGATATGGAGAACTTAAACCAGGAAGAACATATCTCAGCAACACAAACTCAGGTCTATCTAGTTTAAGTCTTGATCTTGACTTGATCCCACAGAATTTTATTTCTAACAACTCACCTAGACAGGTTCTCCTTTCCTAAGAGCAGTTTTCAGGTAAACTCCTAAGAAAACTCATTCCCATCCTAACTTCTGAAAAAGGTGATTGGAAAACACTTGAGAATGTGAAATACATAACTCCTCATAATCCTATGAGAATTTCTTGCTTCCACTCTCAGGAGAATTTAGAATTACCAACTTATTTATTTTGCAGCTTTAGTTAATAATGTATGACTATCCCTATTTAAATAGAATTCCATATCTGGCCTAAGTTTACCATTGAAAGAAAATATACATTATTCATACTTTATTTTGAAGCCATATCTATATTATTTATCCCACAACATCTTTATGACATAGTTATTTTTTTCCAACTCAGACATAGAAGCATTGGGTTTAGACTAAGATTATCTTGCTTACCCAGAATACTGTAATTAAAAAGACAGAAAATTTCAATCGAATTTCTAATGTTTCATTTGTCTTCTTGTCTGACTAATTTAAGATTTCTCTGAACTTCAAACTGCAGAAATTGATTGGCCATGTCTCATCTTTTTGGTCCCTTTCTTTCTTTCTTTCTTTCTTTCTTTCTTTCTTTCTTTCTTTCTTTCTTTCTTTCTTTCTTTCAGAAATTGATCAACCATATCTCACTTTTGGTGGTTTCTTTCTTTCTTTCTTTCTTTCTTTCTTTCTTTCTTTCTTTCTTTCTTTCTTTCTTTCTTTCAGAAATTGATCAACCATATCTCACTTTTGGTGGTTTCTTTCTTTCTTTCTTTCTTTCTTTCTTTCTTTCTTTCTTTCAGAAATTGATCAACCATATCTCACTTTTGGTGGTTTCTTTCTTTCTTTCTTTCTTTCTTTCTTTCTTTCTTTCTTTCTTTCTTTCTTTCAGAAATTGATCAACCATATCTCACTTTTGGTGTTTTCTTTCTTTCTTTCTTTCTTTCTTTCTTTCTTTCTTTCTTTCTTTCTTTCTTTCAGAAATTGATCAACCATATCTCACTTTTGGTGTTTTCTTTCTTTCTTTCTTTCTTTCTTTCTTTCTTTCTTTCTTTCTTTCTTTCTTTCTTTCTTTCTTGTTTCTTTGTTGTAATATAATCTTACTGATCACACTAACCTCAAACTCATGATAATACTGCTTCATCCTTCTAAGCAACTTTGACTATAGGCTCAAGCCATTGTATGCAGCTTAAGTTTCATTTTAAACTGAATAATAATCTGTATTTCTTATTGCATTCCATTGAGTTATCTGAGAGTTCAAGTACATGGCAGAGCTGACATTTGAAATCTCACAGCCTACCCCAAGAGACACACATCCTCCAAGAAGAACAAACTATCTAATTCTTCCTGAACAATTCCTCAAACTGGAGCCAATTATTCCAGTAGATAAGTCTATGAGGAACATTCTTATTCAAAATGCCATAGGTAGGGAGAGCTACAATGCACGAAGAAAAAGTGAAGGGGGGAAAATATATAGGCAAAATAAACCCTTCACAATCTGAGGGTGGAATGAGTTCACACTTGGCATTGCCTTTTCAGGATCCACCCTTTCACCAATCAAATGTTCTCACTTTTATTGCTAACATCTTGGAGAACATTAACTTAATGTGTATGGCCACAGATATATGAGTGCCACTTCTTGCATCTTTAGGCGTATCTTTCAATGCTTATAATTGTGAGTAATAGGCTTGCAGCTAGGAAGGTTTGTTTAATTGCCTCATACTCTTGGCAGTTTGCATAGTGTTTTCTAGAATCATGGTTGCCATAGTGCAGGAAAGAAGTTTTTAAGTGAGATCCAGTTTAAAGCATTTGAATTCTGTGTCCAAAGTGTATAATGCCTGCAGTGATCAAGTTCCACTCTCAACCTCTGAGAGGCAACCAAAGGCTACATCAATAATGTATAACATTAGCCTTTGGGAGTTGTTTGATTTACACTGAAAAATCATTCACAAGGAGGTTTCTCATGCCTGGTATTGGTGCTTTTGTTAGTTTGTGATTATTTGGAGGAAAACTGCCAGCTCAAGTATCTTGATTTCCATAATTTATATATCAATTATCTATCTATCTATCTATCTATCTATCTATCTATCTATCTATCATCTATCTATCTATATTAATGCATGTATATATGTACATATATTATGTATAATTTTAAGTAACTATAAAATATGAATTATTAGCATCTATCAAACATCATTAGTGCTATTTGTTTATATCTTGTATCCTGTATTACTTCACCTCTTTCCTTACCAGTTAGAGCCTCTTTTCTATTTTGATTTAATTTCTCCCTTCATATCACCTGAATCCATTCCTCTCCCCATACCATTCCCATGGTCCCTTTATATTTTTCTGATTTTTGCAGTTATTCTATGTGAAATATTCATATTTGAAAATTTGGACCCAGGAACTAGAGATGAAAGAAAGTGTATGGTGTTTAGTTAAAGTTTCTGTGTCTGCATTGTTAGTATCATCATTTCTTGGTCCTACAATTTACCTGCATATATCATGATTTCATTTTTCTTTACAACGGAATACTATTCCAATGTGTAAATATACCACAATTTTTATTATCTACTCATCTGTTGAAGGATATATAAGTTGTTTCCATCTCCAACTTTTATGAATAGGCTGGCAATGAATATGGATGAGGAAGTGTTTATGGAGTCAGATGTCTAGTCCTTTGGGAATATGCCAAGAAGAGGTATAGCTAAGTCACATTGTATATTTTAAAGGTTTTTAATTTTATTTTATTTTGCTTTTGTTTGTTTTGCAAACTTTAAATAAAAATTTATTTTAGAAGATGAATGTGTTGAGGATATGTACTCCTGGCGACAAGTAGTATGTTTGATGAATAATCGGATTTGTATTTGTATTAATTCTCTACAGTTTGGGAATACACAAGAGAAGACATTTTGGAAACTAACAAATCATTCATAATTTCAGTATTAATAGTCAGCACTTTTCTTGTCTATGTAATTGCAAACGAGGGTGATATGCTGTATTCTGATAGGATACAGTTATATCTCTAAAGACTGACAAAAGTAGATAAGTACTATGATATTGTGGTGGCCTCTGTATCATAAGAACACTCTACTAAACTGAGATTTTTCCTAAATGTTCACATGGAAGAATTCAAATTAGGATTTCTACTCCTACATGCCTCTCTATACCCATTTTCTTTACCTTGGTCTTCCTGTGTATTTAAAAAATATATAATCTGATAATTTTAATCTTTTTATATTTCACTAAAATATTTATTGAGTACATATTATTTGACTGGGTATTCTGTTAATAATCAGAGTGGTGACAGAATGAACAAATAAATATAATTTCTACTCTGACAAGAATTACAATTAAAATGAAGGGAGAAAGGAAGGAAGGAAGACAATATAAAATCTAAAAGAAATGTGTGTATGTATATGTGTATATGTATGTATGTGTGTAGCCATGCATGCTCATTCATGTGTGTTTTATGGTGTATATATGGTTACAAATGAAAGTGAGTGTGTGTGTGTGTGTGTGTGTGTGTGTGTGCGTGTAATCCAGAGGTTTACATTGGAGGTGGTATTTCAGGAATTCATAAATTTATAATTACTATTTCTGTGTACCCCAAAACTCAAGTTTGGCTAGCGTAGCTAACAGGCAAGTTACAGGAATTTACCCGTCCTTTCTCTATCTCAGAAACTCTGGGAATACAAAAAAAAATAAAAAATAGTAATCATATTCAAGTATTTGTTTGAATATCAGTTCTTGTGTGAAAATTAGCTCCTTAGGCTTACCTGGCTAGCACATTGTATTTACAGCCTCCAAAAAAATTTGTAAAATATAAATTATGATCATAAATCCTGATGTTATAACTTGTATGTAGAAGTAAAGTTTAAGTGAAGGCAATGACAAGATAAAGTTAAAGATTATTTTTCTTTCAGTTTCAAATAGAAATATATCTGAAAATAAAAACATACAGAAAGTCAGCCAAACAAATATTCTAGAATGTATTTTTCCAGCTAACATAAAAAATAGAAGTGTCTCTAAATTTGGAAAATTCACATTGTTAAAATGCACACTTTTAAAATATATGACTAGAGGAAGATACAGTACAAATTATGCTTGGGTTGGAAAACTCAATTCTGACATCCATAGGCTTGGTATCTTGAACACTTTTGCTATCTTGGACAGTTTCATAATCTTAACTGATACATCTGATACCTGAAGGTAGATATCCACAACTTTTTTCAGAGCATGTTTCACTTCTGCATTCCTCAAGCTGTAGATCAAAGGATTTAACATTGGTTCAACAAGGGTAGCACACAGAGCCATTGCCTTGTCTATGGGATAAGTGACCACAGGCCTCATGTACAAGAAGATACAAGGTACAAAGAACAGCACAAGCACTGTGAAGTGAGAGCTACATGTGGAGAGAGCTTTCCGTCTTCCTTCAGAGCTGCAAGACTTTAGGGAACAGAGGATGACAACATAGGAAGTGATGAGAATAAGAAAAATGGTCACACACATCACCCCACTGTTGAGAATGACTAAGAAACCCAGAATCTGTGTGTGTTTGTGCAGGCTAGTTGCAGCAATGGAAACAAATCACACATAAAATGGTCAATGATATTGGGCCCGCAGAAAGGTATTTGATACATGAAGAGAAGCTGAACAGTTGCATGCATGGATCCTCCTACACAAGCCCCTCCCACTATAAAGCAGCACACTCGAGGAGTCATTACAGTCATGTAATACAGGGGTTTACAAATGGCTATGTAGCGGTCATAAGCCATCACAATGAGAAGGATAATTGCTACACCATCTAAAAAATGGTCAGCAAAGAGCTGGGTCATGCAGCCTCCAAAGGATATGGTTGTTCTGTCAAAAAGGCCATCCACAATTAACTTGGAAGCAGTGACAGATGAATAGGTGACATCCATGAAAGACAGAGAAGTGAGAAAGAAATACATGGGTGACCTCAGACTGTTACTTTTGGTTATAGTTATTACAATGAGTACATTTCCCAACACTGTGGCCATGTACATGACTAGAAACAAAGCAGAGAATACTTTTCTCAGCTCTGAATTCTTTGTAATTCCCAAAAGAATAAATTCAGTCACATTGTTTGGATTCTCCATTTGGTGGTGGAAGTATGGAACTCTTAACTGGGAAATCTGAAAAATATATTTTTGTTAGTTTGTTTGTAACTTTATTTTTTCTTTAATTGTTTCATATAAAATTTTTGATCATATTTTTTCTTGCCCAGTGCATCTTTGATCCAACCTATCCCCTATCCGTGTAATTTCAACTTCTCTGTCTCTGTCTCCTTTGTCTCTGTCTCTATGTCTGTTTGTCTGTTTGTTTCCTATTCTCCTCTCCTCTCTTCTCCTTTCCTTTCCCTGCTCTCTCTTTCTTAAAAACAAAATATAAAAATATAAATTAAAATGAAACAAAATCTAAAATACTTATGTTTTGGTCCGTTGAGTCATGAGAATGTTATTTTTAATAAGTAAAGCAGGGTCACAATGTACATCTTTTTCCCACAGTGAACATTATCATCTCGAGCTGAAAGAACCAGCTGATCACAATTGAATCTATCATACTTTTCATTTCTATTGATCTCATTACAAGGTAGCATTCACAAATAAATCATTGCTTTCTGGTTATCAGTTTGGACAACTTAGGAAACTTGCTTCATCGTTTTAGTTTGTAAATATTCTTAGGAATATTATAGGAGTTAAACCCTTCATCAGTGGGTAAAATCAAAGATGTAAAAAAATAAATAATTTAGTACAAATTTAGGGCAATAATGCTTTAATCTTTTGTCTATATCTCAATGTCTTTATTTTCTTACACACACACACAAATTATACACATACACTCATAAATATATATATATATATACATATATATGTATGTATATATATATATATATACACATGTATATATATATATATATATATATATATATATATATATATGACTAATACACAGATACACATACACTCACACACATCCATACATATACACACACACAAACATTCCTATGTATAAGATCTTTACTTATTTTCTCTTTTGGGTACCTTGAACATAGGATGCTAACTTTTATTTTTCACTAAATATATTTAAACACTTGGAAAATACTGTAAAAATTTATCATCACTTTTCATAATATATTTAAATTTTCATGAATCTTTAGAGAAATTTAACAACTCCTAGATCTTCAATTCTGCAGAAATAATGCTCTTCTATATTAATGGAAATCAACATGTCAGGGTCTATTGAGGTATTCATGATGTCTGGTTTTTAATTCATATGAAAATTAAGAAAGAGATCTGGGCATTATGGTGCACAGCTATAATCCCAGTTTGGGGGCTTCAGGTTTAAAGCCCAGATTAGACATATAATAAACTATTGCCTCAAAACATAAAAATTGATCAAAGTAAATGTTCTACAAGAAAACAAGTTATTTTCTGATTGTCGGGTTCTGTAAATTAATCTTAGTGAACTCATAAAATTAAATAGGTTCCCTCTTGTGAATATGTAATGTTTATAGCACCAACCATTTAATACTCTATGCCTCCATTTCTCTAATTATTCTGTGTTACGTTTGTAATATTTTAGAGTAATATAAAGGAAATAAAAGATAATAAAATGTTTGAAAATTGCTATTAAATAATTACCATGATTATTACTCTTAGCTTTTGGTTCTAGTCATGCCTCTGCTCTGCCCTCTGCTAACAAGTTTATAACCACTCCACCTTCATTCCTCACTGCTTGTTTCTTCACTGTCATCCTCTGCATTTAGCACGTGCACCTTCACAGATTCCTTACTAGCCACAATTGAACTGTTTTGATTTTGTTTTTTAAATTTATGTAGATTTTAATCTTTATATGAGTAAGGTTAAGGATGGTAAATTTATAATTTTTGTCAAATTTCTATTGATCTGGAACACAATAATGATTTAAGTAATTAATTCTGTATATAAAATCAAATTGCATGGTGAGGCACTTGCACAGCTATCATAATTTTTGTTTCCAGGAATGAAATATCATTATCAGAGAATGGCTGGATATCCAACCTCAATACTGTATTCCCGATTCTTCGTCTTTACTGTTTCAGTCTCACACATATGACATCCAAACTCAGTAACTGAAACTTACCTTGGTTCTCAATTCAGTGATGAAACCTTGTCATCGGTATTCCTCTGACAGATTGAATTTTGGTGCCTAATTACATTAATGAAAATTAAAATAATAACAGTTTGTAGTTCAGGACTCTTCTTCCTGAGACCACAATTGTGCAAACAAAATCAAATGAACCAATTTAAAAGAAACAATAAATAATATCTCTGATTAATCAGATAAAGCTTATGAAAAGCCATTTAGATGTTGTTCCCACTAAATAAAACGCAAACATTGTGTAAGTAAGAATATTAATCCCGCATCAAGATGACTAAATATTAGTTTCAGAATGATGGTCCCTTGTGGACTCCTCTAAAGAAGTGCAAGGAATCAGAAGATTGGACAAATAGTCATCCACAGGGAAGCTCTCTTGTTAGAAATATAGTTTCCAGTAAGCTTGAAGAAATATTAAACAAAGATGTTATGTGTGCTGGTGGAGATAAGCAGGAAACAGCTCTGTGGCAAAGGAAGGGAAATACATCCTTCAGATTTTCTTAAAATCATTCATGTCTCCATGCCTACCAATTGACAGTATTTTAATTATAGTGTGTAAGCAGTCTCCAAAACACATTGTTTTTGATTCTTAGTAGATTGTTTTATTTTGGGTATGGGGAGTTGTCTATACATCTGAATGCAGATGCTGAGAGAAAATAGAAAAATATGTTGGATCCCATAAATCTGGCATTACAAGCAGTTGGGAACTACCCAATGTAGCTCCAGGAAGTGAGCTTAGGACCTCTGGAAGAGAATTACAGTTACTAGTATGCTGCCTATAAGGTACTGTTTGCAGGTAAAACAAGCTCAAAGAATACTTTTCAAATGGAACATATTTTCAAGATGGGCGTGCTTGTATCACTTTAATGTGCATCCCTTTGAGGCCTTGTCTCTACAGACTGAGGATCTAATCATTTTACTAGCAAATTTCCATCCATTGTCACAGTAGTGATCAGGATTATCCCAGGGTATGGGGTAAATACTGAAAAATGGCTAAACTGAAATTTCAGAATCAAAAAAAAAAAAAAAAAAATTTCCCACACCAAAACAATGAATACACCACTAGAGGAACTAATTAGCTGTTAGCTATGAAAGTTGTCATGGTTCAGCTTCTCGAAAATAAAAATAAATTCAATAAGAATCTCAGCCACATTTCTAATACTCTGAGCCAAAATTCTCTCCTGCCTTTCCTGTTACTCTGATCACATTTTCATCATGTTAATGAAAGCATTTAACTCCTGCTTCAGGAGAGCCACTATTATTAAAGTTTGTTGAGTTGGTTTTTTTTTTTTTTTTTTTTTTTTTTTTTGGCCTTAGGCAAAAAATTAAGAACTTGATCATTTCTCAGTCTATAATAGTTAATATTCTAAATGCTTTCAATTTATAAAAGCAAGTAATCATTGTTCTTTTTTTAGGCCCAAATGTAAACAAGCAAGCAAATAAGCCAGGAACCAAAAAACAAAACAAAAAAATTATATTAATACTCTTCATTTATAATAAGTTTCACACACTACAACTCATTTGTTCACAGATGTAGCATGAGGTGTTCTAAGAAGGAAGCATCTCAACTTTTGCAAGTAAGAGCCTCACAGTTGGTCTGTGGTTTCACCTAACCATTAGCCAAGGGTGGGGACAGTGTCCCCAGACCTTTCAGTTATTATTTTCCTCCTCACAGGTGAGGAGGGCATTTAGATGTTTGGATCCTTTAATTGCACTAACTGTGAGATAGAGACACAGTGAGGCCAGTAGTATGGCTGAGCTGCTAACAGATTTTGGTCAAATGTAAAGTGGTAAGTAAGCGTGATCTCCAGGACACGTGGTATAAGGAGTGAGTTAACTCATTTTTGCATCTGATCTATATGTGACCCCTACCACACACACATGCACCTTCAAAATAAATAAACAAAATATGTTGTAAGGGATTGTTAGTGAGGCTCATTATACCCACTGTAAATAGATTCATGAAATCATTTTTTGACTGTACAAACCTCATTGCATAGAAAATGAATGCACATAGGTTCAATTTTTAAAATTTGTACTGTCATATATTAAGTACATAATACTAAGTTTCATAAGAACATTTTCATTCACAAATAAAATGTGATCCCTCCATACTCTCTGTCCCAATTATATTTCTGTTGAAAAAAAAAACCAAAGAGGGCTTATTTGCCTAAAGTGTTAAATGCATCATTGAGTGAAAGTAAAAGCAGAAAATTAAAGTAGCTAGTCACATCCACAGTCAAGTGCAGAAAAAAAAAAATACATGTGTGTGTACCAGTTTTCAGCGTCCCCTCTACATTTGCAGACTGTGTTCTAAAACAGGGGATTGGGGCCACCCACGTGGATGAGTCCTCCCACCTCAATTATCTTTATCAAGGCAGTACCCCACAAATAAATACTACTGCTGTCTGCTTTATCTTAAGCATTTTTTAAGAATCTCTTGCATGTGATTCTAGAGTGTGCCAAACTGACAATTAAAACTAATCATAGCATATCACGTTCTGTTTTCAGCCCTACCAAAGGCCTACTAGTTTTGCTTATCCCTCTATACAAAGTTACTTCTGTTTTCTAGTCAAATATATATGTCCACACACAAACACACACACACACACCCACACACACACACAAATACCTCTGTAATACATAACCATCAAGTGTCATCAGATGTGCTGTCTGTTGTGGGAAGCTTGAGTAGGGGGATTTATGCATACAACCATTCAGCTTCTTTCCATGCACTAAATTCTAAATTTCTTTGGTCACAATGTCATAAACAACTTTTTATGTTATTTGTTTCATTTACTGATGTTGCCCTGCATGAACAGGCATACTTCATGTCTCATTGTCATTTTCAACAGTGACATAGTATATGTGACCATCTTCTTTATTCTATGTGCCTCTTACATAGCTATTTTGTGATCTCGGAAAACTCACGCTCTGAAGGAAGACAAAAATTCTTATCTACCTGTGGGACTTACATCACAGTAGTTGGTTGGTTCTTTTGTCATGTATTTTCTTGCATGTAAAACCTGTGACTACCTACTCCATAGATGAGACAGTGATTATGTCTGAGTCAATTGTCACAGCTACTTTCAACCCTTTGATCTACACTCTGAAGAGTGCTGGGGTAAAAATGCAGTAAAGAAACATTAACTTCTGTTGGCAATCATGCTAGTGTCATGCTAAAACTATGTGTAATTTCCATAAACATTCTTTCTCTCAGGAACTTATGAAAGCATCACTATCCATCCTTTAATATAAACCACAATGATCTTTCCTTTAGAAAAGTTTTTTTGTGACTTAACAATACTTAGTTACCTTTGTGATCGACACTATTTTCCATCACTTAAGAATTATCTTGTCTTTTTGTAGGTTTTTCTAATTAATCTTGCTATTAGCTCACTTCTTCTTCCATCTTAAGCCAAATCTCTCCTATCTTTACATACAAGTGTAGAGGAATTTTAACACAGCAACATAAAAGATACATTTCAACTGGAACCCACAGTAATTTGAGAAGGCAAAAGTCCACCAATTTTATCTATTTTGCACAGACAGTGAATCACAGGTAGCAATACCAAAAGACAATTTTAGTTATATAGATAGACTTTTTTATGAATTAAAAATGGAAAACTTTATGTTATATTTCTTAAATGCAAGGGTGGGACTTGGGGAAATAAAAGATTATTTTAAAACTCTATTAGAATATTTAAACATTTTAAAGATTCAATAGTAACTTATGGAAATACACTTACCCTATGTGCGACAGATGTTAAATGCCTGAGCTTCCCAAAATAGGATTATTCCTCAATACTTGAAAGATTTAACAACTGTGATGAAAGCTGGTTCTTGATTATAATGGCTGACATGGTGGCAAGAAGAAGTTACAATTATGAAACATAAAAGTAGGTCTAAAGATCAATTGTTAGGTAAAGGTCAGTTTGCTGATTCAAGACAGCAGATTCAATTTGATGACTGAGTTATTATATTATATACTTTAGGAGTGTTAAGAGCCTGGGATAAAGTGGAAGAACAAGGAAAAAGGTCTATGACCTTCAGCCACTTCAGAAGACATCTACACCTTTTGAAGGGATTGAAACATTGTTTAAAGTAAAACACAATATAAGACAAATTGAATGTATGGGACCAGAATTTCGAATGGGAAGAGTAAAGCCTTCTGTGGCAGATATAGCCATGAACCTATAGGGAAGAGATATACTTCAAAAATGGTAAAATCAGATTAATATTTTTCCAATTTCAGCAAACAAGTACCTATTTTAACTGACACTGTATTTTGACATCTTATGTGATACAGCTTGATTGTTTCTGAGTTTAAATGGGTATGAAACCTGGCTCACTGGAGTGGGTCTTGGCATGGAGTGTGAGAGCCTAAATATCTAATTTATGTGTGGGTTCATAAAGTTCTAATTATACCATGATAAACAGAAAGGGGGGATAAGATTAGCTGAAAGACACTGGATTATAGATACAGATAAACCTGTATAAGTTAAAGATGTTTTAATATCAGAATTGAAGTCAGGAAATGTGTCTCATTGTGGAAGAGGTTTTGTCCATATATATCCACAGGTGATGAAAGACTATAGGTTCCATTAAAGTTGATGAAGATCTGATCTGAATAAGAGAAGCTTCTACATGAAAGGCACAACTCAAGAAAGGAAGAGATACCGAAAGACACTAACATAGACAATTCAGAAGGCTGGCCCCCTCTGCATGAGGACAGATCAACATCCTGGCTGACAAAAGACTGATGGTTCATCAGACTGGCAGGCATGAAAACTTTTATGCTAAAATGGTCATTCTTGAAGGACAAATGATCAAAATATCAAATATGAAGGATTATCTCATCAACAGATCTTCATAAGGATATTCAGACTGTTATTTGTGAAATTGATATTTATTTAAATTGTAAAAGTTCAACTGCTTACATGTGTATCCTAAACAGAAAGGTAGAAGATGTAGAGAAATTTTGATCGAGCAACATAGCTGCTCTATTTAGAATATAAACATGCCCTTAGTACATGTTATTAATTCCTAACAATGCAGGTAAAGTTAATGTGTAAAAAGATGAAGCCATATTTGATAGTGTTGTCTAATTGAATGGCATACAAAGGGACAAATTAAAGAAAGATGTGGCAGAATGAACCAGGGATAGAATATTCTCAACTCTCATGAGAACAGACAGGAAGGATGGACAATTTAAGAGAGTTGGGAGGGGGGGTTGAGAAGCAGTTTCATTGAGAGACTTTTATGGAGACAGGTTACAGTGAGAACAAGCTAGAGACAAGATAAGTGAAGACAGAAGAAACCACAGAATAAGAATGAGCTAAAAGATGGAAAAAGATGGTTAGAGTTAGTTTGAGATCAAGGTCAACAATTCAGTCAGAACCTGAAAGATGCCAGTTTGAATCAGTCAGCTTGGAAAGGAGATTGAACAAGAAGAGCTGAGTTGAACTAGCCAGTCAGAATTCAGAAAGAGCTAAAAAAGGGTGAGATTATTCAGCAGAAAGCCATGGAAATGGCAATTATATCTGGCAAATAAAAGTTACTTTTACACAGCAGAAAAATCAGGGCTTTTTCAGTTGTCTGTTGTTATTGGATATTTAAAAGCTCTATTAGTTCTTATTAGGACCCAGTCATCCCCTCAATAATTGAGGTAGAGTCCCATCTTTTTAATCTGACTTAGTACAAGTACTCTGCAAATATCCCTAAATGATTTTTCTACGTGAGACTGGCTATTTCCAAGCTGTGCTAATAGTCATTTTTGTTTTCACAGTTACATGCCAATAGTCATTCTGTCTGTGCTGGATTCACTCCATCAATCCATTTCTTGTTTCTCCATTTCTTTCCCCTCTCTCTTTCTTTTTCCTTTCCTCTTATCTCATAGTCCTCACCTGTAACCCAAGCCCAGTAACTGAAGCCCTGCCTACCTCTGTTTTTCCTAGTAATTGGCTAATAGCTGTATATGCTTAACAAGTTTGAGAAGATTCACAGGTAAATATTATACATTATTTGGTATATGAGAATGTAGTTCTCTGGCCTGCAGACAAATCTCATGAGCCAGTATTTAGCATCTGCATATATAGCAGCACCAGACCAACCAAATAAGTATTCCTAGAAATACACACCCTTTCTTTTATCAATGCCTTTGCTCTTCTCTCACTTAAAATTGTCACCCTTGTGAGTTAATTTTTTACTAACTTCTCATCTTAGATAAACACTTAGATAGAATAAATATGATTCATGTAGCAAAGTCATTTCCCTGTACCCCATACACAGCCTCTTTTTTCATTCTACTACTCTTTACTCAGCATATTTATATTTATTTCCTTACCAATAATCTTTTTAAAAAATATTCTTTTCTACAATTTCTAACATTCCTTGCTTTCCATGTCTGTCTTTGAAGTTGATATCTATCTAAGAAATCCAATTTTTTGTTTATTCTCGACATATACTAAGCCTTAATTGATATATCTCTGACATAGAAAATAAAATACTTCCTTTAATAACCTAATTAGTAGGTTAGTGGAATAAGATATTCAATAACAAGTGTCTAGGAAATATGCAATTTTTAAGATGATTAGAACATGTTCAAGAAATGTGAGTTTCCTCTTATTTCTTAGAAAATTCTTTATATTTGTCAGAATAGGGAAAGAAATTTGGTAGCAGATATTTCTGATACACTTTTTTTCTCTTCTGATATCTTTAGAGTAAGACATTATTAAAATAGCAAGACTGCATCTGATTATTGTTGTGGCAAATCTATTGCTGGCTGCTTTATTCTAGATTTAGAATAAGAATCAGATAAAAATCTGAACAAGAGCATTTGAAAAGTAGTCTTGCTATAAATAGAGTGAGGTGAAATTTGTGGAACAAATGTGGTCATTAAAAATAAATGACATTCTTTGCACTAGCACAGTAAGGAAAGATATCTTAAAGGATTTTAGCACTTGATTAGATTATACCCATTGTTTTGCTATGATATAAAAATCCAAAACTCATTTGAAATATCTAACCTTGAGAAGAGAGACCATCAGAGAATCCTACCTGTCGAGATCTATATAAATAATAGGGATTGGTTGTGCAAGCAGGCACTCAGAAGATGTGTGTCCTAATAAGAAACAGCTAATTCTTCAGCTGTAGAGACACCTCAGGTTTTTCCCTATGATAAAGAGTTGGTTGGTATGCAAATAGGAAGGATTAATGTGCTTTGGGAAGTTTTGCCTATATTTTAAAAGAAAGATTGGAAGCTTAGTCAATGGTTGGGGAATCAGTTTTTCTGAGAGTTAACTGTGTGAAGTAGTAGAGGTGAAGTTTAAGCTGTAATGAGGTCCAATATACTAGAAACAAAAAAATATGAAGCACAGGGCAAGAAAAGTTTGATAATATGAATGCGGTCTGCCAAGGAAAAAGATTATGTAATCTGTAAATAGCAAGAACCAAAAAGGCATGGTTACCAAAATCCATCGACAATGAGTACTACAGCAACATGTGCCCTAGCACTGTACACAGAAGTGTAGGATTTAATATTTTTCATTCTAGGTTTGCTACTGAAATGAGTACTTGTGTTTCATTTTAGATACCCAATCCTTGCTTTGGGATAAACAATGATTTTTGGTCTTATTATATATGGGAAGTATGTAGTTTATTTAGAATTTATAGTAGCTCTTAGCTAAGAGTTTGTGTTGAGTATTAAAAAATGTTCAATCATGGGTTTTTGAATAGTTTTGTAACTGTTAATAATTTGGTGGCTCATGGAGATGAATTTAACACATAAGAGATGAATATGTACCAAGTCTGGCATGGCTGTGTAAGGGGAGTTCCTGACCCTGCAGCATAAACGCACTATTGATCTCCATGTTCCCCATGTGTACTGATGACTGACTGCTGTTGGCCTGAAACTGATCTACAGTCTCTTCTATTTTACTTTCAATCTGGGGAATATACTTCACTATTACTCAGAGCTATTTACTCTATAATAAATAACAAATATGCAGTTCTTGAGAATAAGGAATAGAAGTGGTCATGAGGCTATGGAGGATGAGTAGCAGGCCTTCCTCTTGGTCATTCCGGCCTTGGGAAAGGATCTAGACAACATAACCATAGAAGCCATACAAGCCTACATTGTCCTTTGTAGGAATAGTTCATTTCCAGACTTGGCATTGAATTTGCAATTATGATGAGATACATATCCCTTCTGGTCCAATGACTGATGCATTAATTAGCCAATGTGAACTTGAGGACATCAAGGCTAGAGAATAAAAGTGGTCTCAAGAAGAAAAGATACAAATAGAAAAAGAAGGAATTTATAGAAAAAAAGTAAATGATAGGTTTACTTTCTGGGAGAAAGGCTTGTATGATTTGGATATGAATGGTATTAGAATAAGAGTGTATGTGGCCTTGGAATTGGTAGAATGAGGAAACAAAGATTAAAGAATTAAAAGATGATGTATAAGCATATAAAACGTTAGTATTTTGTTCTAGCTACTTAAAAATTAGAGGTCTTTCCAGTCTGGTCCCAAGCACTGAGCAGATCCCAGGCAGCAGCTCTGCCCCCAATCTCACAGAACCCAGAGGAAGTAGGCCTCCCAGGAGCTCTAACCGAGGCAGTATCTTAGGTAAGGAGAAAGCACTACTGGCCCCAAACAGGGAGTAACTGGGACCCACTAGGACCCAGGGAATCACTCCTGGCCAGGAGCACTGGTTCCTTCCTGTCTGCACCTGAGCACTGAGCAGATCTTGGGCCTCAGCTCTAACCCCAGTAGTAACACCCACCCCATACACTTCTGATACAACCAAGATAAAAGGAAAGACAGGCTCCAGTCAGAGACAGGGCAGGTAGCATTAAGGAGATCCAGATGGTGAAAGGCAAGTGCAAGAACATAAGTATCAGCAACCGAGGGTACTTGGCATCATTAGAACCTTGTTCTCCCACACAAGAAAGTTCTGAATTCCCCATATCACTAGGAAAGCAAGATTCAGATTTAAAATCACTTCTAATGATGATGATAGAGGACTTTAAGAAGGACATAAATAACACTCTCAAAGAATTTGAGGAGAACACAGGTAAATAGGTAGAGCCCTTAAAGAGGAAACACAAAAATCCCTCAAAGAATTACAAGAGAACACAACCAAACAAATGAAGGAATTGAAAAAACCATCCAGGATCTAAAAATGGAAGTATAAACAATAAAGAAATCACAAAGGGAAACTGACCTGGAGATAGAAAACCTAGAAAAGAAATCAAAAGTCATAGACACAAGCATCACCAACAGAATACAAGAGATAGAAGAGAGAATCACAGGTGCAGAAGATACCATAGAAAATACTGACACAACTGTCAAAGAAAATGCAAAATGCAAAAGTTCTTAACACAAACCATCCAGGAAATCCAGGACAAAATGAGAAGGCCAAACCTAAGTATAATAGGTATAGATGAGAGTGAAGATTCCCAACTTAAAGGGCCAATAAATATCTTCGACAAAATTATAGAAGAAAACTTCACTAATCCAAAGAACGAGATGCCCATAATCATCCAAGAAGCCTATAAAATGCCAAAACAACTAGACCAGAAAGAAATACCACCCATAACATAATAATCAAAACACCAAGTGCACAAAACAAAGAAAGAATATTAAATGCAGTAAGGGGAAAAGGCCAAGTAACATATAAAGACAGACCTATCAGGATTACACCAGACTTCTTACCAGATACTATAAAAGCTAGAAGATGCTGGACAGATGTCATACAGACCCTAAGAGAACACAAATGCCAGCCCAGGATACTATACCCAGCAAAACCCTCAATTACCATAGATGGAGAAACCAAGATATTCCATGATAAAACCAATTTACACAATCTTTTTCCACAAACCCAGCATTACAAAGGATAATAGCTGGAAAACTCCAATACAAGGAAGGAAATTATACCCTAGAAAGAACAAGAAAATAATCTTCCAACAAATCCAAAAGAAGATAGCCACACAAAGATAATTCCACCTCTAATAACAAAAATTACAGGAAGCAACAATCACTGTTCCTTAATATCGCTTAACATTAATGGACTCAATTCTCCAATTAAAAGACATAGGCGAACAGACTGGACACATAAACAGGACCCAACATTTTGCTGCATACAGGAAACCTCAGTAACAAAGACAGACTCTACTTTAGAGTAAAAGGCTGGAAAACAATTTTTCAAGCAAATGGTCCTAAGAAACAAGCTGGAATGGCCATTCTAAAATCTCCAGCCCAAAAACTCAAAGGGAGAGACTCATGACTCCACCTGTATAAGTTGTTGAGAGTGGCCTTGCCAGGCAACAGTGAAATTGGATGGCCATAGTACCTGAAAGTTTGCATTCCCTAGTGTTGGGGAATTTCAAGAGCAGGGAGGTGGGAATGGGAGGATGATGGGAGTATACCCTCATAGTAATTTGAGAAGGGGGATGGGGCAAGGGGTTAGGCATCAGTGGAAGTGAAGGGCCTTGGTGCATGAAAGTTTGGATTTCCTAGAGTTGGGGAATTCGAGAGCAAGGAGGAGGGAATGGGAGGATGGTGGGAGCACACCCTTATAGAAACTTTCAGAATTATATGAATGAGACATGACAGAGGCAGGCCGCCAGACTAGATTCCAGAATTCAAACAAAACATTATTTTGATACTAAAATTTATTTTGAGAATTGTATATTGCAGAATACACAGCCTTTGTGTTTCTACCCATCAAGCAAGTTGAATAGACCTACTCGAAGGTCTCATGTCTTGGAATTCCAGCTGGATGCAATGAAGACACAGCATCAGAGGCTTATCAATTTAGTCTTCCCCCTTCCCCTCTTCTAATATCTCAATGCCCATAATCAGCCTGAAGAAGTTAATGAAAAGTTGGTGGCCCTATTCCCTGGGCTTGGGGACTGAGGTGGTTAATATTGGGCTGTCTTTCTAGGGAAAAGTAGTGGTTTTATTGGAACAGGGAGGATTAGCTAGAATTTATTGCATAGCCGTAACCTATTCGTAGAAATATGTATAATTGTTATTAAGATGAATTTATAATTTCTTAATTGGTACAAAATTTAGTTTGATTTTAAATTTAAGGTTTTCATTGGTACGAGCTTCTTATTGACATAAAAATAAGATTAATATTGTTACTCTCATAGTCATTGTGCCTATATAATATATTTAGGAATACAAGTCTTAGACCTGGTCCTTCCTTAACTTTTTAACTGATTTGAGATGGTTAGCCTGTGAGTTAAGGGCCTAAAGCAAATTGTTGGCTCTGAGTTTGTTGTAGGGTGTGTTTTCTATATTTCATTTAGAAATAGCTGAGAGGAGTTAACAGACAACAGTCCCGATTGCATTACATGGATAGTTGGTTTTCAAAACATCAGAAAACCACAGAATTGATGTTACAAACATTTCTGTGTTGATGTTCATTTTGATTAGAGACCCATCTGCTCCCGACAGCTTCCTGTCTTGGATTCTAAGAAGAAATTAAGCATCTTTGGAGTTACTCCATTTGTGGTGAGACAGCCACTAGGCAAGAACTGCCTCATTTCATCTACAGACAAATTACTGTCCAGAAAAGGACATACTTGCGGAATAATCACCTGATTATATCTGCCAAGACAGAGTAATCAGCACTTAATAATTCTACATCACGAGGTCTGTCAGATGATCCTGTGTCAGAGGGCTGAAGATCAAATGCTCCAATATTTTGTAGTATAGGGACTGTCCAGGTGTTCAGCAGTCTCTATAAATTGGCTAAGTTTTGGAAGCTATGCTTTGTGCTTCCCATAATTTCATTTAACTCAGTCTTTCTGGATATCTGACGGGGCTGAAGACTTATATTCTCATAGTCAATCCTGACTATTTACTTTGAGAGAAAAGATTTGAGAGGATGGTTTTTAGCTGACAGTCATTCTAAAGCCAGGTTCAGAACTAAGTCTTTTAGTTAGGAGAGATGACAGAGGTTCTGGTTATTCAACAAAATGATGGACTGGTGTTAGGTCTATGTTGTACCTATTGACACAAATTGGTATAGTTATGCTCTAATTGTATTTTGAGAGAAAAGTTTTATTTTAACAGGAAAGGTGATATGTATGAGGATATGAGGAGCGAAGGTGGGAGGAGTAAGAAGAGGAAGAGGAGAAGTAAGAAGAGGAGGAGGAAGAGAGGAGGAAGAGCTAGGTGATGAGGGAGAGAGAGAGAGAGAGAGAGAGAGAGAGAGAGAGAGAGAGATGGAGGCAGGTGGCAGATGTTCACGAGCCTCCTCTAATCAAAGATAGTTGCTATATCTAGGTTGGGTATTGGGTTATACTCTGAATGTATGGGCATCTTGTTATTGAGCATTACCAAACTTATAAAGCCTTTGATTAACATTTTAAAAAATTGTATAAAAGCAAAAATGAGAAGGGGGGATACGATTGGGCTTTTCTAGGGAGGGGAAATGGGGAAAGGGGATGGAATCTGAAATGGAATTAAAATATCCAATAAAAAAATAAAGAAAGAAAATTGGAGAAGATAATGCCCGGGAAGATATTCGAGATAGCGAGCTGCTTTACTCGATAAATTTTAAAACTTTGTAAGAAATCATTTTAATGTTAGTAGTCTGCCACCTTTCTGTTCTTACATGAAATTAGTTACTAAAAACTGTTGTCTGAAGTTTCAGGAAACCACAGTTGCTGTGCTCAGCTACCCATGAAGAACAGGCTGTGTAAAATCTACGAGGAAATGTATTTTTGCTTTATGTTTAGTTTTTGTTCTAAGGTTGCAGGTGTTGGAATTAATGATACAAAGTTTTGTTTATGATTACTCAATATAATTTTGTAGCAAAAGAAAAGACCAAACCACACATTTCATTATACTATTTATCACTTCATATCTAATTTAACATGAACTTTGTGTTTCAGCACCAAGACATAATTGGATCAGAAAGCCATCAAGCTAGCGTTTATGTGATTGATGCCAAGCTATCTTGCTTTCTCAATTTTGGTAAACTATGCTCTCTCAGACTATCAGAAAAAAATAAACATATTTTTTTAAATGCTGTTTTCATGATTTTGTCACAGCATTTATAAAATATAATATATACATCTATTTAACCCTAGTTAACTCCTAACATGTCAACTATGTCCAAAGTATCATTAGCATAAACTTGCCATGCCTCTAGCAAAAACTCTGATAAAGCCCTCTTATGAAAAATTAAGTCCACCAAGATATTCATCTGGTATCTCTCTTCACTCTCTGTGTTGCTTCTTTATTCACCAGCCTACAGTTTCACAACTTTACCAAAAGTTTTAAAGACAAATATCCACTTGGCGATCTCTTGTACCTCTACAACTTTTGTAAAGACATGAAGCCCTCTAGCAAGTTTATTCTGAGCACCAGTCTAGATTGCAGCGACCCCTCAGCCCAAGTTATCATTACCTACACTCTACAATTGTGGTTTTCATGACGCCCAGACACAAAACATTTATCAATTTACTTGTATATAGATATAATTTTATTTTCAATTTTACTTACAGGAAATTTAGATTACCAGGCAGGAAAAAAATAAGCTCTGTATTTTGTATACTATGAAAAGAACATAACAGATGGTTGAGTCATATTTGTTGAAATAATGTATAAATATAAAGAAAACATATAGAACCAAAGGATGGAAAAACTTAGTAAAATCATATCTAGGTTATGAGTAGTAAAAAAATAAAATAAATCTTGAGTGTACTTCAGGTCACTCAATTATTTGAAGAACTTTCAAAATAATTCCAAATCATCATATTATTTTATGTTTCTGTATATTGTACAAATATTTCAAAAAACTTAAATAGTAGATTCACATTGACTTTGAAAATTTTACCTCAGTTAAAATGATCATACTTTTACTATAGTTTTATAAAATGGCTTAGAAAATACTCTTAATCTTGGAAGCCAAACAATAGTCTAGTATTCAAAGGATTTTTTTTTCTGTTTGTTCTTTGTTTTGACATTCTAATAGTGTGTTTTTGTGGGAACAAGGAATAAAGAGTTTCTAGTTACTGAAAATCACTATAGTAAATATTCCATTCTTTTTATGGACAATTTCTATCTGGTGCCTTGAAATCACCCTTCCTTTGCTGGGAGGACAGAAAAGGCACATCTCCTACATTCAGTCTTATTATCTTGTAAACTAGGTTAGTCATTTACATTCTGAAAATAGTCAAAAAAGCTTCTTCCTGCTACCCTTGTAATGAATGAATATGAATAAGACCAAGCAAAGATTGCTAATTTACTTACTAAACCTGTAGCTCTACACCTGGGATTTGGTAGGTGAAATATTATAATGTATATCTCCAAACTCCACTAATACTCTTTATATTGAAAGCCAAAATACTTGATATAAACATGAATCTTCCTATGAGTGTTTACTCTAAGGGTAATTGTACCTTCAATTTAACGATAAACCTCTAGGTTTTTTGGAAATCATGTCAAAGTGTTCAGAATACTTTAAATTTTACAAAGTCAACTCCTTATAAAAATGAAACTTTTGTAGTTAACACATCAATTCATGAAGTTTCCACATGGAGTTACATTTTGTGTTGCAGTGTTTCTGAAGGAGTATCTTACTGAAAATTCAATGTATCTCTTAAACCTTTCTGAATGTGTTGAGAACTAATGAAGTTATTAATGTTTCTGTCTGGCAACAATTCTAAGGGCTTCTTTATTTGTTGTTCATAAACTACCACAGTTAACTTTAGAAACTATAATTGCTAAATAGTGATACAAGGAATATGGATCCTATAGAAATTAGTGTAATTCATTTTTGTTGAGTTTTAGAAGGAGCAAAGATAAGAGTATTTGATATCATATGTTAATTTACTCACCTTAGACAATTTTGATATTCATATAATTGTTTTAATATGACAGCAGAAACATTATAAGGTTGAAGACTAGTTGTTGGTCACAGTGCATTTGAAATGTTATTAGATACTAGATACTGAAAGATGAACTCATAAGCTGAACGGTTTTAAAAATGGGAGAGACTGAAGAAGATAGGTCATTGTGACATGTACATAAGGTCTGTATCTCTCATCTGATCCCATTTTTACTGTCTGCCACCAGTATAAGTAAGCCACTGTGCTTAGCTACACACTCAATAACATGATACCCAATTGCACCATACATAGAAAAACAGGAGATTCATAAACAATGAACTGAAGCCTCTTAAACTATGCAACAAATAATTGTTTATTGCTATAAATTGTTTTCATGAGTTTTAGCTACACTGACAAAACCTGATCAACTCAGAAGTCATAGATGCAAGCATCAGCAATAGAATACAAGAGGTAGAAGAGAGACTTTCACGTGCAGAAGATACCATAAAAAACTGACAAAAAAATGCAAAATGCAAAAAGCTCCTAACCCAAAACATCCAGGAAATCCAGGACACAATGAGAAGACCAAACCTAAGGATACGAGGTATAAATGAGAGTGAAGATCCCCAACTTAAAGGGCCAGTAAATATCTTCAACAAAATTATAGAGGAAAACTTCCCTAACCTAAAGAAAGAGATGCCTATGAACATCCAAGAATCCTATAGAACTCCAAATAGACTAGACCAGAAAAGAAATTTCTCCTGTCACATAATAACCAAAGCATCAAATACACAAAACAAAGAAAAAATACTAAAAGCAGTAAGGGAAAAAGGTCAAATAACATATAAAGAAGACCTATAAGAATTACACCAGACTTCTCACCAGAGACTATGAAAGCCCAAAGATCCTGGACTGATATCATACAGACCCTAAGAGAACACAAATGCCAGCCCAGACAACTACACTCAGCAAAACTTTCAATCACTATAGATGGAGAACCCAGGATATTCCATAATAAAACCAAATTTATACAATATCTTCCCACAAATCCAGCACTTCAAAGGATAATTGATAGAAAACTCCAACACAAGGAGGGAAACTACAACCTAGAAAAAGCAAGAAAGTAAACTTCCAACAACCCCAAAAGAAGATAGCTACATAAACATAATTCCACCTCTAATAACAAAAATAACAGGAAATAACAATCATTTTTCCTTAATATCTCTTAATATCAACAGACTCAATTCCTCAATAAAAAGACATAGACTATCAGACTGGATACATAAACAGGACCCAGAATTTTGCTGCATACAGGAAACACACCTCAATAATGAAGACAGACACTACCTCAGAGTAAATGGATGGAAAACAATTTTCTAAGCAAATGGTCCCAAGAAAGAAGCTGGAGTAGCTATTCTAAAATCAAATAAAATCATCTTTCAACCAAAAGTAATTGAAAAATATAAGGAAGGACACTTCATACTTATCAAAAGAAAAAACTACCAAGATGAACTCTCAATTCTGAATGTCTATGCTCCAAATGAAAGGGCACCCACATACATAAAAGAAACTTTACTAAAGTTCAAAGCACACATTGCACCTCACACAATATAATGGAGGATTTCAACAAACCACTCTCAGCAATGGACAGATCATGGAAACAGAAACTAAACAAAGACAGAGTCAAATTAACAGAAGTTATGAATCAAGTGAATTTAACAGATATCTACAGAACATTTCATTCTAAAACAAAAGAATATACCTTTTTCTCAACACCTCATCATACCTTCTCCATATAATTGGTCACAAAACAGGCATCAGCAGGTACAAAAAGATTGAAATAATTCATTGCATTCTATCAGAACAACATGGACTAAGGCTGGTCATCAATAATAACAAAAACAATGGAAATCCTACATACACATGGAAACTGAACAATGGTCAACTCAATGATGACTTGGTCAAGGAAGAAATAAGAAAGAAATTAAAGACTTTTTAGAATTTAATGAAAAGGAGAACACCTCATACCAAAACTTGTGGGACTCCATGAAAGCAGTACTAAGAGGAAAACTCATAGCTCTAAGTACCTACAAAAAGAAACTGGAGAGAGCATACATTAACAACTTGACAGCACACCTGAAAGTATTAGAACAAAAAGAAGCAAAGGTACCTAAGAGGAGTAGACTGCAGGAAATAATCAAACTCAGAGCTGAAATCAACCAAGCTGAAACAAAAAGAACTATACAAAATATCAACAAAACCAGGAGCTGGTTCTTTGAGAAAATCAACAAGATAGATAAACCCTTAGCCAGACTAAACAAAGGGCACAGAGACAGTATCCAAATTAATAAAATCAGAACTGAAAAGGGAGACATAACAACAGAAATTGAGGAAATTAAAAAAATTTTCATTAAATTCTAAAAAAAATCCAGGTACCAAAGTTAAACCAGGAGCAAATAAACCATCTAAACAGTCTCATAACCCCTATAGTAATCACAGAAATCATTAACAGTCTCCCCACCAAAAAAAAAAAAAAAAAAAAAAAAGCACAGGACAAAATGGTTTTAGTGCAGAATTCTATCAGATCTTCCAAGAAGACCTAATGCCAATTCTCTTCAAACTATTCCACAAATTAGAAAGAGAAGGAACACTACCCAATTTGTTCTAAAAAGCCACAATCATGCTCATACCTAAACTTCACAAAGACCCAACAAAGAAAGAGAACTTCAGACCAATCTCCCTTATGAATATCTCTTCAAAAATACTCTGTAAAATTCTTGCAAACAAAATCCAAGAACACATCAAAACAATCATCCATCATGATCAAGTAGGCTTTATCCCAGGAATGCAGGGATGGTTCAGTATTCAGAAATCCATTAATGTAAGAAAAATCCACTATATAAACAAACTCAAAGTGGAAAAAACACACACACGATCATGTCACTAGATGCTGAGAAAGCATTTGCCAAAATTCAACATCCCTTCATAGTAAAAGTCTTGGAAATATCAGGAATTCAAGGACCATACCTAATCACAGTAAAAGCAATATACAGCAAAACAGTAGCCAACATCAAACTAAATGGAGAGAAATTTGAATCAATCCCACTAAGATCAGGGACTAGACAAGGCTGCCCACACTCTCTCTACATATTCAATATAGTACTGGAAGTCTTAGTTAGAGCAATTAGACAACAAAAAGAAGTCAAAGGGATACAAACAGGAAATGAAGAAGTCAAAATTTCACTATATGCAGATGATAAGATAGTATAAATAAGTGACTCTAAAACTTTCACCAGCTAATTCCTAAACCTGATAAACAACTTCAGCAAAGTGCCTGGATATAAATCAACTCAAACAAATCAGTAGTCTTTCTCTACTCAAAGGATAAACAGACTGAGAAAGAAATTATGGAAATGACATCCTTCATAATAGTCACAAATAATATAAAATATATTGGTGTGAATCTAACCAAGCAAGTGAAAGATCCATATGACAAGAACTACAAATCTCTGAAGAAAGAAATCGAAGAAGATCTCAGAAGATAAAAAGATCTCCCACACTCATGGATTGACAGGATTAATATAGTAAAAATGGCTATCTGACCAAAATCAGTCTACAGACTCAGTGCAATCCCTATTAAAATTCCAAATCAATTCTTCATAAAAATAAGAAGAACAATTTGCAAATTCATTTGGAATAACCAAAAACCCAGGATAGCAAAAACTATTCTCAACACTGAAAGAACTTCTGGGAGAATCACCATCCCTGACCTCAATTTGTACTACAGAGCAGTAGTGATTAAAACTGCATGGTGTTGGTATAGAGACAGGTAGGAAGATCAATGGAATATAAGTGAAGATCCAGAAATTAATTCATACACCTATGGTCACTTTATCTTTGACAAAGGAGCTAAAACTCTCTAGTAGAAAAAGGATAGCATTTTCAAAAATGGTACTGGTTAAACTGGAGGTCAGCATGTAATAGAATGAAAATTGATCCATTCTTATCCCCTTGTACAAAGCTCAACTCTAAGTTGAGCCAGTGTATCTAAAGTCAGATACACTGAAACTAATAGAAGAGAAGGTGGGGAAATCTTCAAATACCTAGGCACAGGGAAAAAGTTCCTGAACAGAACTACAATGGCTTATGCTCTAAGATCAAGAATCAACAAATGGGACCTCATTAAATTGCAAAGCTTCTGTAAGGCAAAGGACATTGTCAACAAGATAAAATGGCAACCAACAGATTGGGAAAAGATCATTACCAATCCTGGATCCGATAGAGGGCTAATATCGAATATATACAAAGAACTCAAGAAATTAGACTCCACATCCAGATAACTCTATTTTTAAAAATGGTGTACAGAGTGAAACAATCTGGCAGTTCCTTGCAAAATTGGGGAATATTTCTACCCTACCAAGCAACTATGTTCATAGCAGGTTTATTCAAAATAGCCAAAGTTGGAAACAATCTAGATTTCCCTAAGTGAAAGAATGGAAAAGGGAAATGTGTCACATTTACATAATGGAATACTAGTCATCTTTAAAGAAGACATCATGAAATTTTCATGAAAATGGTTGGAACTAGAAAATATTACCCAGAGTGAGCTAACCCAGACCCTGAAAGACATGCTTGGTATATAGCCACTTAGAAGTAGACATTAAGCATAAGGGACAGGATAGCCATGCTACAAACCACAGATCCAAAGAAGCTAAGAAACAACGAGGGACCAAGGGACATGCTTGAATTTCACTCAGAAGAGGAAATAAAATAAACATCAGGTATGGATGGAGGGAGGGAGCTGTGTGAGACAGGGTATAAGTAGGGGAATAGAGATAGTGATCAGGTGTAATGACAATGGAGTAGTAGAGACCTGGGAGAGAGAACTGGAATTCTTGGGGGGCATCTCTGGGACTCTGGGTTGAGCTTTTGACATGGGATGGAGGAGAGACTCCAGGGAGGTGACTCTAGCTGAAACTCCTAGTACCATGGGATACAGAGGCTGCAGTGGCCATATCATGTAGCCAGGTGAGGCTTCTTGTGGAAGGAGAGGGACAACGTCTCATACACAAAAATCTTTTACCCAAAATTTGACCTGCCTTCAAGATGTGCAGGGATAAAGATTGAAGAGATTGAGGGAATGTCTACTTAATGATAACCCAACTTAAGTTTCATGCCTTCTAAGAGTGCTAACCCCTGACACCATTAATAATACTATGTTGTGCTTGCAGAAAAAGAGCTTTGCTTAAATGTCTTCTGAGATGTTTCATCCAGCAGCTGATGGTAATAGATGCAGAGACCCAAAGCCAATCACTAGGTGGAGCTCAGGCAGTCTTATGGAAGAGGAAAACAGAAAGGGAGCCAGAAGGGAAAAGGAGAGCACAAGGTAAGCTACAGGTCAACTAATGTCTGAACGTGGGCGTTCACAGATATTGAACCACCACCAAAGAACATGCATGGGCTGGACCTAGGCCCCTACACACTTGTAGCAGATGTGCAGCTTGGTCTTCATGTGGGTCCCCTAACAATTGGCACATGGGCTGTCTTTGACTTTGTTGTCTGCTTTGGATTCTCTTACCCTAGGTGGACTGCCATGTCTTGTCTCCGTGCTATAGAATGTGCTTATTTCTATTTGGAGTGGATATTCCAGGATGGGTTGGTTCTCCACTTGGGGTGGTGCTTCTCTTCTCTGAGTGGCTAATGAAGACTGGGAATGTTGAGGGTCAGATTGAGAGGAGAGGAATAAGTGAATAAATAAATTAATTAAAAGGAAAACATTCCTGACTATTTTACAGAATAAAAAGCAGAATTCTCTGATAACAGCCACATATGCATTGGACTTAATAACAAACCAAACAAATTCCCCTGCACTGAATATGTTATATGGTTATGTTAACTTGATTAGCACTTAGAAAGTCAACACTGGGTAATCTTATAAATAACGTCTCTCTGTGGCAGAAGTGATTGCGATATTTAATAACTCAGTAGTTCTGAAACAACTCTAGAACAAGACTTTTGTGTAAGGATTCCACTGAGAGAATGGAGGAGTCATTAATAAGGCAAGCTAACAGTTCACAATAGTGGTGATCTCATACACACTCAAATGCACAATACACATCAGATATCAGAACTGATAGGATGACTTATGGAGGAAGGCATCAACCACCAAACATAATATCCTGAGCTCTTTTTCTGGACACATAGTGGAAAGAGACATGCAATTCGAAAAATGATCCAATCACTCTCAATTTCACACTCTGGCAATACACATGGTCACACAAACCTGACACATAAACAAAAAACAAGTACAATGGAGTGTTCTCTAAAATTGAGATCTTACAGAGACATATTTCTGATAAAGACAAAAAAGCATCAAATACATGAAGAGTTAGATTTCACTTTCTTAGATCCTATGTAAATGAAAGGCATCACAAAGAAGAATTTAAAACAGCTCAATACTATACTGACAAACTAATGATGCTAAGTTTGAAGTTGCTGTAAACAGTTACACAATTGCTTTCATGTGTATTAGAAGAATTCTACAAAAAATCCAGACTTCGGTTAAAATAAGACCCAAAAAGCCCATTCTCAGTCCAAAATTTTAACAGGTATATAAAATAGTATGTTTTGGAGACAGTATTATGTTACTGATTTCAAGCATGAAGACCTATGATTTCCAGGACCAAGTAATGAGTGAACCTACTCCTGCAAATTGGACATCGACCTTCATGTTGTGCCTGCCTTGACTCTACCCAAACTCTAAAATAAATGAAAAAATATAATTAAAATAAAAATGGTAATCATTATGACATTCACACATGCACTCTTGTGAGTATGTATGCATGTATTGTGTATTACATGTATGTATAAATATATCATGGTACCTTGATCATATTAATTCCCCATTATTCTTTCACCAGCCTCTTTGCCCTCCCTTTCTGTTTCTCATATACCCAGCTATATAAACACACGGTTTTGTCTACACAGATAAGACATAATGAAAATGTATGACATCTTGTTTTCTTTTTTCTATTACTTTATTTTATTTCTCTCTCTCAGCTCCCTTTAGAATGTTGCTATGAATAGCTCTTCTTCCAGATAAATAAATAACACATAGATAAATTAGATAGATGATAGATAGGTAGATAGATGGATAGATGGATAGATAGATAGATAGATAGATGTTAGATAGATAGATGTTAGATAGATATGCTCCATTAGAGAAAATGTGACATATTTTCTTTCTGTATATAGCTCATTGTGTTTCTTGTAATAACAACCAGCTCCATGAGTGTCCCTGCAAATGACATAATTTCATTGTTTTATGTTTACAGTTCCAGGTTCCCATGCAAGAGAACAGAAAATGTACATTATGTATACATTAATTGTGCATAAATATTCACAGAAGCATAGATAATTATAACCACAAGCTGGGAATACAAATATTCAAATTTCTATAAGCACATAACTACAATGTACAATATCATTTGATAATAAATAAAAACAAGTCACCAACAATGAAATTACATGGTAAACTTCCAAAACATTATGATATAAGAATAAAATAGACACATAAAATTGTACAATTTTATTCCAGAAACAAAGACTATTTCTTAGTTACCCCATGTGTTATGGATATTTTTGCCTATGTACAAAAGAGAACATTAATGTGTCATTGAGAGTCCTCAGAACTCTGATAAAAACTGCGGGACTTTATTTTCTCTTTATTTTATTGTTTTTTCAGGTTTTACTTTTTGACGCTGTTTTAATGGAGCTTGGATATTCAGCTGTCTGTTGATATATTTGGCCATAAGTGAATTAGTTAGCTGCAGCTCAGCTCAGCTCCAAGTCTAACTCCTCCTGCCAGACTATTCCCACCACCACTCTTTCTTTTGGTCTGCCTGTATTCCTTTCCATTTTTCTTTTCTTTTCTTTTCTTTTCTTTTCTTTTCTTTTCTTTTCTTTTCTTTTCTTTTCTTTTCTTTTCTTCCTTCCTTCCTTTCTTTCTTTCTTTCTTTCTTTCTTTCTTTCTTTTTTCACTTGCTTGTTTGCTTGCTATTTAATCTGACAAAGTTTCATAATGTACCTGGAGCTGGCCTGGAGCTTTCTGTTTAGAAAAGTCTAGCCTTGAAATTACAGAGAACCACATGCCTCTACATCCTATGTGCTAGAATTAAAAGCATATACTACAGGGAACACCCTCATAAAAGCAGATGGAGGGAGGATGAGATGGAGAGTTTTGGCGGAGGAAACCAGGAAAGGGAAAAACATTTGAAATGTAAGTAAAGAAAATATTCAATAAAAAAAATTAAAAATAAAATAAAGAATATTCTACCATACTTCAAAAGTACTTTAGAAGTGAGTTTTTTCTTTCTACATATTTTTCTTTATACCTAGATTTTCTAGTTTGTTAGAAGAAGAAGAAGTCAAATCTATACAATTAAATGCCATGATTTAATACAAAAATCATAGTATTTAGTATGTGTATTAATGCACAGTAATTCAAGTAATAATATTATAATAAAAATATTACTTCTATTTTATTACCTAGAATCTGAAAATTGTGTAACTTTCAAATTTAAAATATTTAATATAACAATAATTATTACTATTATAAAATATTTAAAATATTTAGTCTTAAATTCAACAGATACTGGAATTTAAAGTTCATTCTAGGTCTGCTATTTCATTTTGATCATGAAGAAAGACTCTGGGAATACATTTTCCCCAAGGTCATTACGGTTCTCCTTTCTTTTCTTAACAAGACTACATAAGAAGTGAAAGAAGGAACATTTATTTCAGTAGATGAGAAGTAATGAAACAAGGAAGACTCAGTTTTCCCATCCTTAGTTTAGAGGGTCAAGAATTCGCCAGTACTAGTTATTCATAACTCTTCAGAATTTCTACATTATCTAAGAAGACACTAACAAAAAATTACGTGAGTTCAAACCCATTTGGAAAATATCAGCAGATGTGTTCATCTCAAATTAAGAAAAGAATGTAGTTGGAAACAAGGGAGCAGTCACTTTTCTGCATTTATAGTAATATTAAATGTCCTGGTTTTGAACAAAAAGAAAGTATGGGATTGTAAAGACAATGATAAGATGGTAACTTATATCTAACTCTATGTATACTGCCTTAGGGATAGTGATAGGGAAATAAAAAAAAAAAAAAAAAAAAAAAAAAAAAAAAAAAAAAAAAAAAAAAAAAAAAAAAACATGCCAGTCACTGCAAAGCACAGTATCAAGTCTGAATGAATGAAAAGGTAGAAGAAGGAGGTTTTTAGATGCAAACTATTGTAGATGAAAGGTGCTTGCCCTAGTCCTCTGTACTTTAAACCTTAATTGCATAGTATCAAGTTTATATGTATTTTGTGTATTCTGCAAAATAATAAATTATGTGACAATTGCTCTAAACTTCTAAGATATGAACTCATTGATGTTGAATAATTTGTATTTTAAAAATCAGTAGGATGCCAAAAGAGAAACATTTCCTAGAACCCTGGCATTGAGCTTGATTCCAAGTCTGATTGGAATGCGGCTGTTCTTTTGTCAATTTTTCACATGAATCGGTAATACATAAATGGAGAGAGAACTACAATGACTTTTGTACAACTCTAGGACAAAGACCTGGAAATTCAGAGCATACATGACTTTCTCTAAACTCAAAGTTGCCCTCCTTTTCTGCAAAAGACAATTGAAAACTCAGGATTCTGTGGCTGAAAGAACTAATCAGAATTGACCTTCTGAGATGCATTCCCAAAAGGACAACCTGCCACTTAAGGTATCATTATACCCATGTGTTGAATTGGAAAATAATCTTCAAATTTCTATGAATTGTAAGTAATTCATATGTTCTTTTTTATATTAATAACTCCCCATTAGAATGCCTGCTATTCTACCACTAAAGTTACTTCTATTCAAACCAAACTTTTTCTTCTCTTTAGGCTCATTCCAGGACAAGAAAATGATAACTTCTGCCTGAAATATGAAATCAAAACTTTCCTATACTCAGAGGTATGCTGTAGCTAATACAAAGCAGGAAATATGAGGATGTATGAAGAGACACTGAGTACAGAACACTTCTTTTTTTTCTCTTTGTTTTATGGAAGCATTTAAAAATCAATTAAAGGCAACTAAGGAGAAATCCTGGAGTAACCTCATTACAGCTGAAAAAATTACCTAGGACTTCACTTCCGTCTTGATCAAGTAAGTAGAGCTGCATTTATCTACAGAAGATTCTTCTTCTATTGTCTTTAATTCTTATCTTTGCCACACCTCAGGATTTTGTAACTATTCTATGATTATGGAGTAATTTAATTTTAATGTAGAAATGACCTTTAATGACAAATAATAATGACTGTAAGCTTTATTATCAAAAAATAAATTACAGACATCTCATAAAGTCAAATGATTCATTGGGGTTACATTGGGATTACTTCAGAATTAAATATGTATAATTTAAGTTTTGTCCTATGGCACCATACAGTGAGGTTGAACTGTTGAGGTCAACAGAGAAGCCATAATTTTATTTCAAGAACATCTAATTTTAGAAGGAAAACCTGAAGGAACCATACTGGAGCTGTGCAACTTGATAATTCTGAGTAGATGTGACATCCAGAATAGGTATTATGAAATGGGCCAAATATGAGCATATTTTATATTTTTGTATGAAAATGCAGTAAGCATTTGTTGGTACATAAATATTATCATAGCTTCAAGCAGCAAAGTCTGTGTGAAATGTAATAGAAATCTTACACAAAATAAGAGAAAAGTACATTTAGAAGCTGATGTATGAACTTTAAAAATTAGAGGAGAGAAGGCTCTTCAAATGTCACATGAGACTTCAAAAATTAGTCTGTGTCTGTGGACTTTATTTCTCACCTGAACTGAAATATCAGAGGATATAACACTGAGGTAAGTTGATCAAAATAAATACACTTAAAATGAAACCTAAGTATAAAAAATATAAGTGATCAATTCAATGAGCAGCCACTATAATTAATTTGTTTTAAAATAGAAGTGAAAGTTGGTGGTCTTTTTACTTGTCCTTCAGATAATGTAATATTCTTCTGTGAATATGGCCTCAAGAACTTATTCCATGGAAGAAGTAAACAACGTCACTGAATTCATTTTCTGGGGTCTTTCTCAGAACCCAGAGGTTGAAGAAGCATGCTTTGTGGTGTTTGTCTTCTTTTACACGGTCATTTTGCTAGGAAACCTCCTCATCATGTTAACAGTTTGCTTTGGCAACCTTTTCAAGTCTCCCATGTATTTTTTCCTCAACTTTCTCTCTTTCGTGGACATTTGCTACTCTTCAGTCACAACACCCAAAATGATTGTTGACCTGTTAGTGAAGAAAAAGACTATATCATATGTGGGGTGCATGTTACAACTCTTTGGGGTTCACTTTTTTGGTTGCACTGAGATCTTCATTCTTACTGTTATGGCCTATGATAGATATGTGGCCATCTGTAAACCCCTGCACTATATGACTATTATGGACCGGGAGAGATGCCATAAGATGTTGCTGGGAACATGGATCGGTGGCTTCTTACATTCTATTATCCAAGTGGCTCTGGTGCTCCCGCTCCCCTTCTGTGGACCCAATGAGATTGATCACTATTTCTGTGATGTACACCCTGTACTGAAACTTGCCTGTACAGACACCTACATTGTTGGTGTTGTTGTGACAGCCAACAGTGGTACCATTACACTGGGAAGTTTTGTCATCTTACTGATCTCATATACAGTCATTCTCATGTCTCTGAGAAAGCAGTCATCAGAAGGCAGGCGCAAAGCTCTCTCCACTTGTGGATCCCACATTGCAGTTGTCATCATTTTTTTCGGTCCCTGTACTTTCATGTATATGCGGCCTGACACTACCTTCTCTGAAGACAAGATGGTAGCTGTATTTTACACCATTATCACTCCCATACTGAATCCTTTGATTTACACTCTAAGGAATGCAGAAGTAAAGAATGCAATGAGAAAACTGTGGGCTAGAAAGGTTTCCTGGGAAACTACTGGGAAATAGCAGAAAAAGTTCTCTAGCCTTGACTAATACCATTTTTCAGAGAAACAATAACAGCAACATCAGAGGATTCAGAAGAAAAATAATGGGCAATGTATTACACAGAAGTAAGGTATAATAATCATGACAATACAATAATAATTTATGGTCCAGTAATTTTCTGAAATTTGAATGACAAAGAAATTCAAGGAGTCATAAGAATGCTCATATAAAAAACATTACTGTGTCCTCTTCCTACTTAACTATTTTAAAATGAGATCATGCTACTGGTATACTTAAGGCTGTTTCTATCATTTAGAAATATATTATTTACCTATTAAGCTCTCAGTGCTGGTATATCATACAACTGTATGTATACCCATGCAAAGCACCATATCTAAGCAAATGTCTTTTTAACATGATTTTAGAAAACAAAGAGAATATCAAGCCTCATAATGTTAAAAACAGGAGTACAACTGTCTGTAAGAGACTTCAAAACTAACATATTTAGATGGCAAAAGATTATGATGAATGGGTACAGAAAATGTGGTACATTTACACAATGGAATATTACTTAGCTATTAAAAACAATGAATTTGAGAAATTCTTAGGCAAATGGATGGAACTAGAAAATATCATCCTGAGTGAGGTAACCCAATCACAAAAAAAACACATATGGTATGCACTCACTGATAATTGGATATTAACTCAAAAGCTCACAATACCCAAGATTCAACTCACAGACCACATGAAGCTCATTAAGAAGAAAGACTAATGAGTGGGTGCTTTGGTCCTTTTAGAAGAAGTAACAAAATACTCATGCGAGCAAATATGGAGACAAAGCATGGGACAGAAACTGAAGGAGGGGCCATCTGGAGGCAGTTCCACCTGGGTATCAATCCCATGTGCAGTCACCAAAGGTAGACGCTGATGTGGATGCCAGGAAGTATATGCTGACAGGAGCCTGATATAGCTGTCTCCTTAGAGGTCTGCCAGAACCTGACAGATACAGAGGAGGATGCTCATAGCTAACCATTGAACTGATCATGGGGTTCCAAATGGAGGAGTTAGAGAGAAAACTGAAGGAGCTGAAAGGGTTTGTGGCCTCATGAGGAGAGCAACAATAGCAACCAACCAGAGCTCCCTGGGTCTAAATCACCAGCCTGGAAGCACATAGGGAAGAGACCCATAACTCCATCTATATATGAAGTGGAGGATGTCCTTTTTGAGCATAGGTGGGAAAGAAGATCCTAGGTCCCATGAAGGCTGGACGCCAAGTGTGAGGGAATTCAAGGGTGGGGAGGTGGGAGTGAGGGAGGGGTGGGTGCAAATCCTCATAGAAGTATGAGGAGGGGGTATGGTATAGGAGGTTCCTGAGTAGAGGCGGGGAATGATGAAAGGGAATAACATCTGAAATGTAAATAAAATATCCAATAAAAAAATTAAAAGTGAAAGAAAACAAATAAGAAATAACCAAGAGTTTGTAGAAATAGTGGACAATGATGGATAGAGTAAAATTAAATTAATTAAGCTAGTATGCAAATTAGTATTTATTTGCCTCAAAAATTATATATATATATATATATATATATATATATATATATATATATACCATTTGTAAGTGTTTACCTGCAAGATCCCAAGACTATAGAGATAACTTACAGAAAACCAGTGTTTACTGTGGCACTCTTCACAATGTAAAGTTATTAAAACAGGCTAGTTGTCTATCACGAAAATGTTATAGATGCATGCACTAAAATTTTTTTCAGCCACAAAAATCTATTGAAAATAAATAATACAGCTTGTGAGTGCACCCTGGATACCCCCAGACACATTCTGGGTGATCCATAGATCCCATAGCCAGTGCTAGCACTCCCCTTCCGCTGCTCGCCCCTCTTCCGGTCTGAGGCCTGGGCCGGACCTCTGCCCAGCCAGCTTGTGTGTGCACCACAGATACCCCCAGACACATTCTGGGGGATCCATAGAACCCATAGCCAGCGCTAGCACTTTCCTTCCACCGCTCGTCCCTCTTCCGGTCCAAGGCCTGCTGGTGAGTGCACCCTGGTTACCACCGCCAGACACATTCTGGAGGCTCCACAGATCTCACAACCAGCTTTAGGTAGGAAAACCCACATACTACCCTGAGCTCATAGCTGGGTGCCCTGAGTGCTAAAAATCCAGCAGATACCCCCCCACCCCTGCCGGCTAGCAACCCCCCTTCTGCCCATCTCCACGGTTTGAGGCCTGGACCTGACCTCTGCCAGGTCTGCAGTTATGTGGACCCCGGATTCCACCTGAGACATACCGGAAGGTCCACTCAACCCAGAGCCACAGAGGAACAACTGAACTCAGAGTGTCAGACAACATATTCTGAGATATCCAAGAGGAGACACTGGACCCAGAACAGCAGACAACTAGCTGGACTGCTACCTTAGAGGCACCATATCCTGAGGCATCCTAGAGATACCACCGTAATCAGTGCAGCTGGAAAAAATCACAGAGACATCTGGACCCCTAGAAGACCAAACACAAGCGAGACAACTGGAAAGGCAGGCTTCAATCAGAGAAAAAAGTACAGGTAGCACTAGATTTAACCAGATGGCAAAAGGCAGGCACAAGAACGTAAGCAACAGAAACCAAAGTTACATGGCATCATCAGAACCCAGTTCCCCCATCATAGCAAGCCCTGAACACCCCATCACACCAGAAAAGCAGGATTCAGAATTAAAATCACTTCTCATGATGATGATAGAGGACTTTAAGAAAGACATAAATAACACTCTCAAAGAACAGATAGAAACCCTTAAAGAGGAAACACAAAAATCCCTTAAGGAATTGCAAGAAAATGCAACCAAACAGGAGAAGGAATTAAACAAAACCATGCAGGATCTAAAAATGGAAGTAGAAACAATAAAGAAATCACAAAGGGAGAATACTCTGGAGATAGAAAACTTAAAAAAAATGATCAGGAGTCATAGACGCAAGTATTACCAACAGAATACAAGAGATGGAAGAGAGAATCTCATGTGCAGAAGATACCATGGAAAACATTGACACAACTGTCAAAGAAAATGCAAAATACAAAAAGCTACTAACCCAAAATATACAAGAACTCCAAGACACAATGAGAAGGCCAAACCTAAGGATAATAGGAATAGATGAGGGGGAAGACTCCCAACTTAAAGGACCAGTAAATATCCTCAACAAAATTATAGAGGAAAACTTCCCTGACCTAAAGAAAGAGCTGTCCATAAATATACAAGAAGCCTACAGAACTCCAAATAGTTTAGACCAGAAAAGAAATATTCCCGCCACATAATAGTCAAAACAACAAATGTACAAAACAAAGAAAAAAATACTAAAAGCAGTATGGGAAAAAGGCAAAGTAACATATAAAGGCAGAACTATAAGAATTACACCAGACTTCTCACCAGAGACCATAAAAGCCAGAAGATCCTGGACTGATATCATAAAGACCCTAAAAGAACATAAATGTCAGCCCAGACTACTATACCCAGCAAAACTGTCAATCATTATTGATGGAGAAACCAAAATATTCCATGACAAATCCAAATTTACACAGTATCTCAACACAAACCCAGCACTTCAAAGGATAATTGGTGGAAAACTCCATCACAAGGAGGGAAACTACAACTTAGAAAAAGCAGGAAAGTAATCTTAAAAGAACCGTAAAAGAAGGTAGCTACACAAACATATATCCACTGCCAATAACAAAAATAACAGGAAACAACACTCATTTTTTCTTAATATCTCTTAATATCAATGGACTCAATTCTCCAGTAAAAAGACATAGACTATCAGACTGGATACGTAAACAGGACCCAACATTTTGCTGCATTCAGGAAACGCACCTCTGTGGAAAGGACAGACACTACCTCAGAGTAAAAGGTTGGAAAACAATCTTCCAAGCAAATGGTCCCAAGAAACAAGCTGGAGTAGCGATTCTAATATCAAATAAAATCAGTTTTCAACCAGAAGTAATCAAAAAAGATAAAGAAGGACACTTCATATTCATCAAAGGAAAAATGTACCAAGAGGAACTCGCAATTCTCAACATCTATGCCCCAAATGTAAGGGCACCCACATACATAAAAGACACTTTACTAAAACTTAAAGAATACATTACACCCTACACAATAATAGTAAGAGATTTCAACACCCCACTCTCAGCTATGGACAGATCATGGAAACAGAAACTAAATCGAGACACAATGAAACTAACAGAAGTTATGAACCAATTGGACTTAACTGACATCTATAGTATATTTCATCCTAAAAAAAAAAAAAGAATATACCTTCTTCTCAGCACCTCATGGTACCTTCTCCAAAATAGACCATATAATTGGTCACAAAACAGGCCTCAACAGATAAAAAAATATTGAAATAATCCCAAGTACCTTATCAGACCACCATGGATTAAGACTTGTCTTTGACATTGACAAAAAGAACAGAAAGCCCACATACACTTGGCAACTGAACAATGCTCTACTCAATGATGACTTGGTCTAGGAAGAATTTAAGAAATTAATGACTTTTTAGATTTAAATGAAAATGAGGAAACATCATATCAAAACACGTGGGACTGACTGAAAGCAGTACTAAGAGGAAAAATCATAGCTCTAAGTGCTCACAAAAAGAAAGTAGAAAGAGCATACATTAACAACTTGACAGAAAACCTGAAAGAATTAGAACAAAAAGAAGCTAGTATACCCAAGAGGAGTAGACGGCAGGAAATAATCAAACTCAGGGCTGAAATCAACCAAGTCGAAACAAAAAGAACTATACAAAATATCAACAAAACCAGGAGCTGGTTCTTTGAGAAAATCAACAAGATAGACAAACCCTTAGCCAGACTAACCAAAGGGTACAGAGACTGCATTCAAATTAATAAAATTAGAACTGAAAAAGGAGACATAACAACAGAAAGAGAGGAAATTAAAAAAAATTATCAGATCCTACTACAAAGGCCTATACTCAACAAAATTGGAAAATCTGGAGGAAATGGACAATTTTCTAGACAGATACCAGGTACCAAAGTTAAATGAGGAGCATATAAACCATCTGAACAGTCCCATAACGCCTAAAGAAATAGACACAGTCATTAAAAATCTTCCCACCAAAAAATGTCCGGGGCCAGATGGTTTCAGTGCAAAATTCTTTCAGACCTTCAAGGAAGACCTAATACCAATCCTCTTCAAGCTATTCCATCGAATAGAAACAGAAGGAACACTACCCAATTCATTCTATGAAGCTACCATTACACTCATACCTAAACCACAGAAAGACCCAACAAAGAAAGAGAACAACAGACCAATCTCTCTTATGAGTATTGATGCAAAAATACTCAATAAAGTTCTCGCAAACCGAATCCAACAACACATCAAAACAATTATCCATCAAGATCAAGTAGACTTTATCCCAGGAATGCAGGGATGGTTCAATATTCGGAAATCCATCAATGTTATCCATAAATAAACTCAAAGAGAAAAACCACATGGTCATCTCACTAGACGCTGAGAAATCATTTGACAAAATTCAACATCCCTTCATGTTAAAAGTCTTGGAAAGATCAGGAATTCAAGGCCCATATCTAAACATAGTAAAAGCAATATACAACAAGCCAGTAGCCAACATCAAACTAAATGGAGAGAAACTTAAAACAATCCCACTAAGATCAGGGACTAGGCAAGGCTGCCCACTCTCACCTTACCTATTCAATATAGTACTGGAAGTATTAGCTAGAGCAATTAGACAACAAAAGGAAGTCAAAGGGATACAGATAGGAAAGGAAGAAGTTAAAATTTCACTATTTGCAGATGATATGATAGTATACTTAACTGAACCTATAACTTCCACCAGAGAACTCCTAAACCTGATAAACAACTTTAGCAATGTGGCTGGATATAAAATCAACTCAAACAAATCAGTAGCCTTCCTCTATTCAAAGGATATACAGGCAGAGAAAGAAATTAGGGAAATGACACCCTTCACAATAGCCACAAATAAAATAAATTATCTTGGAGTGAATCTAAGAAAGCAAGTGAAAGATCTGTATGACAAGAACTTCAAGTCTCTTAAGAAAGAAATTGAAGAAGATCTCAGAAGATGAAAAGATCTCCCATGCTCCTGGATTGGCAGGATTAACTTAGTAAAAATGGCTATCCTGCCAAAAGCAATCTACAGATTCAATGCAATACCCATCAAAATTCCAAATCAATTCTTCATAGAGATAGAAAGAGCAATTTACAAATTCATTTGGAATAACAAAAAACCTAGGATAGTGAGAACTATTCTCAACAATAAAAGAACCTCTGGGGGAATCACCATTCCGGACCTCAAACTGTACTACAGAGCAGTAGTGATAAAAACTGCATGGTATTGGTACAGAGACAGACAGGATGATCAATGGAATAGAATTGAAGACCCAGAAATGAACCCGCACACCTATGGTCACTTGATCTTTGACAAGGGAGCTAAATCCATCCAGTGGAAAAAGGACAGCATTTTCAACAAGTGGTGCTGGCTCAACTGGAGGTCAACATGTAGAAGAATGCAAATTAATCCATTCTTATCCCCTTACACAAAGCTCAACTCCAAGTGGATAAAGGACCTTCACACAAAGCCAAATACACTGAAACTATTAGAAGAGAAGTTGGGGAAGACCCTCAAATACCTAGGCACAGGGGAAAAGTTCCTGAACAGAACACCAATGGCTTATGCTCTAAGATCAAGAATCGACAAATGGGACCTCATCAAATTGCAAAGCTTCTGTAAGGCAAAGGACACTGTCAACAAGACAAAACAGCAGCCAACAGATTGGGAAAAGATCATTACCAATCCTACATCCAATAGGGGGCTAATATCGAATGTTTACAAAGAACTCAAGAAATTAGACGCCAAACAACAAAATAACCCCATTAAAAAATGGGGTACAGAGCTAAACAAAGAATTCTCAACTGAGGAAACTCAAATGGCCGAGAAGCACCTTAAGAAATGCTTAACATCCTTAGTCATCAGGGAAATGCAAATCAAAACAACACTGAGATACCACCTGACACCAGTCAGAACGGCTAAGATCAAAAACTCAGGTGATAGTAGATGCTGGCGAGGATGTGAAGAAAGAGGAACACTCCTGCATTGTTGGTGGGTTTGTAAGCTGGTACAACCACTCAGGAAGTCAGTCTGGCGGTTCCTCAGAAAATTGGACATAGCAATACATGAGGACACAGCTATACCACTCCTGGGCATATACCCAGAAAATGCCCCAACAAATAACAAAGACATATGCTCCACTATGTTCATAGCAGCCTTATTTATAATAGCCAGAAGCTGGAAAGAACCCAGATGCCCTTCAACAGAGGAATGGATACAAAAAATGTGGTACATTTACACAATGGAATATTACTCAGCTATTAAAAATAATGAATTTGAGAAATTCTTAGGTAAATGGATGGAACTAGAAAATATCATCCTGAGTGAGGTAACCCAATCACAATAGAACACACATGGTATTTACTCACTAATAAGCAGAGATTAGCCCAAAAAATTGAAACAACAAAGATTCAACTACCAGATGACATGAAGCTCATGAAGAAGAAAGAACAAGTGAGGATGCCTAGGTCTTTCTTAGAAGGAGTAACTAAATACCCAAGGGAGCAAATATGGAGACAAACTGTGGGACAGAATCTGAAGGGGGCGTTGTAGGGAGACCATTCCATCTGGGTATTCATTCCATGGGCAGTCACCAAAAATAGATGCTGAAAGGGATGTCAGGATGGGAAAGCTGACAGCAGCCAGATAAGGCTGTCTCCTTAGAGGTCCCCCAGAGTTGGACATACACAGAGACAGATACCCACAGCTATCCATTAATCTGATCAAAGGTTCCCAATGGAGGAGTTAGAGAGTAAATTGAAGGAACCTTAAGGGCTGGTGGCCCCGTGAGGAGAGCAACAATACCAACCAGCCAGAGCTCCCCAGGGTCTAAACCACCATCCTAGGAGCACATATGGAGAGACACATGACTCTAGCTGTATATGTGGGGGAGGATGGCCTTGTTGGGCATAGGTGGGAGACAAGGTCATTAGTACCCTGAAGGCTGAGCACTGACGAGGGGGGGAATCTGAGGGTGGAGAGGGGTCTGGGGGTAGGTGGATAAACACCTTCATAGAGGCAGGAGGAGGGGGGATAGGATAAGGGGTTCCTGGGTGGTGGGGGAAATATGGTAAGGGGATAAAATTTGAAATGTAAATATTATATCCAAGAAAAGAGGTGAAAAAATAGAAAAGTGGTTAGAACCAACATTCTTAATAAAATGTCAGCCGTCTTTAAAAAAAAAACTATCGTGATACTAAAATTTGTTTTGAGAATTGTATATTGCAGAATGATCAGCCTTGGTGTATCTACTCAACAAGCAAGCTGGGCAGACCTGCTCAAACCTCTGAGGTCCGGGAATTCCATCTGGAGGCAGCGAAGACACAGCATCAGAGGATTGTCAATTTGCTCTCCCCCCCCCACTCCTCTTCTAATATCTCAATGCCCATAATCAGCTTGAAGAAGCTAATGATAAGTCAGTGCCCCTATTCCCTGGGCTTGGGGACTAAGGTGGTAAATGTTGGGCTGTCTCTCTAGGGCAAAGTAGTGGTTTTGTCGGAATAGACAGGATTAGCTAGGGTTTATTGCATAGCCATAACCTATTAGTAGAAATCTGTATAATTAATATCAAGATGAAGATATAAATTCTTAAATGGCTCCAATTTACTTTGTTTACAAATTTTAAGATTTTCATTGGCATGAGCTTCTTAGTGATATAAGAGTGAGATGAATATTGTTACTCTCATAGGCATAGTACCAGTATAACACATTTAGGAATACAAAGCTTAGACCCAGTCCTTCTTTAACTTTTTTTAACTGATTTGAGATGGTCAGCCTGTGAGTTAAGGGACTATAGCAAATTCATGACTTGGAGTTTATTATAAGGGTGTTCTCTATGTTTTATTTAGAAATAGCTGAGTGGAGTTAACAGGCAACAGCCCAGATTACCTTACATGGATAGCTGGTTTTCAAAACATCAGAAATCCTTAGAATTGACATGACAAACATTTCAGTATTAATGTTCATTTTCATTAGAGACCTGTCTCCTCTGGACAGCTTCCTATACTGAATTCTAAGAAGAAATTGAGCATCCTTGGAGTTACTCCAGTTGTGGTGAGACAGCCACTAGGCAAGAATTGCCACTTTCCTTCTACAGAAAAATTACTGTCCAGAAAAGGACACACTTGCAGAATAGTCGACTGATTATATCTGCCTAGACAGAGTAATCAGCCCTTAATAATTCTGCAGCACTATGGTCTGTCAGATGATCCTGGGCCAGAAGGCAGAAGAACAGATGCTCCAATGTTTTGAAGTAGAGAAAGTGTCCAGGTGTCCAGAGGTCTCTATAAATTGGCTAAGTTTTAGAAACTATGATTTGTGCTTCCCACAATTATAGTTAACTCAGTCATTCTGGATTTCTGATGGGGTTGAAAACATATAGCTATTGACCTTAAGAGAAAAGATTTGAGTGGATGGTCGTCAGCTGACATTCATCCTAAAGCCAGGTTCAGAATTAAATGTTTTAGTTAGAAAAGATGACAGAGGAGCTGATTAGTCAACAAAATGATGGACTGAGTATTAGGACTATCCTGTACCTCACTGGTACAAATTGGCATAATTATGCTCTAATTGTATTTTGAGAGAAAAGTTTCATTTTAACAGGAAGGGTGATGTGTAGGAGGAGATAAGGTAGGAGGAGTACTGAGAGGAAGAAAAGGAGTAAGAAGAGGAGAAGAAGAAGGAGAGGAGAAGCTAGGTGATGAAAGAGAGAAAGAGGGGGGAGATAGGGAGGCAGATGTTCAAGTATCTCCACCAGTCAAAGATAGTTGTTATATCTAGGTTTGTCAGTGGGTTACACCTCTGATTGAACAATTCCTAATTTATAAAGCCTATGATTTACATTATTTAAAAAAAATGTATAAATGGAAAAAAGAAAAGGGGGCATGGGATAGGGGTTTCCTAAGGGGGTGGGGGGGAATGGGGATAGGGGATGCCATCTGAAGTGTAAATAAAATATCTAATAAAAAAAAGAAAATAAATAATAATGTATATTCATGTTAAAGTGAATTATGTGTTGCATAGTAAAAAATATTGTAGTTTCTCTCAATTATAATATAAATATAAATATTTATTTATTTATGTTTATTATATTTATATTTATATTTATTATATTATATTTATGTTTATTATATATATTTATAAATATTTATTTCTTCAATGGCCAGAAATGGCATATTTTACCAAGTGAAGTATTATCTTGTTCTGGTCCCAAGAAAATTCTTACCCTGGAGAATATTCTATTATTATAGTTGGTTAGTGCAAATGTATTAAATATGAATCTTCATTAGTATAGGACAAGTCTCAAAGGATTAATCCGGGATAAGGCAAGTCTGCCTCAAGTCTGCCTCCTGTGCTCTCACAGTCTCCAATAGCATGCAGTAAGAAGAGAAATCTGTCATATTTCTCCAAATAAGCAGAATGAAAATTCTGTTTTATCCACAAACACAATCATCTGGAAATGGAAAATGAATATGCAATGAATTAGTAAGTTCCTCCTTGACTTTCTTTGCTGTTTATTCGTGAGGCAGCATGTCACTTGGTGACTTAGAAATGTTCTTTCTCTATTAGATTGTTAAATTGCCTCCTTTAGTTCTTTATATTAGCACAATAAAAGTTCTATGTCTACATGTAATGATATTTGAATAATTTAATGACCTACTTCATTGATAAATTGATTTCTGTGTTGCTGGAAAAAATAAACTAGGATAATTCACTAGTTCTTAGCTTCTCTGAGGAAGTTTGCTTTATGTGATTGGAATGTGGATGGTCACACATTGCCTTGTAGCATATCTGAGAAATTTAGCCTGTTCCCCATTTCTAAAGAGCTGAAAAAACAACCATCTCATTATGTGGATTAATATTTCATGTTTAGATTCCATCCTTGTATAGAATTGGAGCATATAAACTAGTTTTAAAAGATGATAAATGACCTCCCCTTGACTTGTTCTGAAGTATTGAAAAGTTTTCTGGAAATGACAGGACCACATATTCATGAACTCATGGCAGTTTTTATTGCCAGCACAAGATCAACAAAGCATCCTAAAATGGAGTATGAAAGGACTTCATGTGAGAGCCCCTACCCTTAACTGAGAAGCTATGGGCACCAAACGGCTTCCAGGGAACGGACAGTCTGTTTTTGTTAACTGTGTAGTTTCTGGTAGGTCAAACAAGCTCCAGTATAGCCATAACTATATTGGCAGTACAAACTGGCTCAACAGTTTATAAAATCAAGTAAAAGAGGAAATGAAGTTGAGAGGTGTAGAGGTGTAGAGAGATATACTACTATCAAAATATATCATTCCTTCACTCTCAATTCTTGTTTGCTTACTATGTGGTAGTGTTTGTTTTCTGAGTATGACATTCAGCTATTACTTATGCTCTTCATTGAATTGGATCGAGTACTTTTAGTCTATGTTTGAACTTTTTGAACATTTAAAAAATAAGTAAGCAAGTCTCTAATGTATAACTATCAATAAAAAATGCTATCCATAAAGAGATGTTTACAAGTGATGCTTGTTTTATTTGGTTTGCTTTGCTGTTGCTCCAATTTCATTATAAGCATTATTTTACAGTAATAGTTTTTTATTTTGTCTTTCATACTACTTATCTTCATGCACTTTTTTTCTGCTTTCCCCTCTTGATTTATGTATATCTTTCTCATGTATAATTATATTTCATTTCTCATATCTCTTTTATTTAATTAGTTTGGTTTTTTTTACAATTCAGTCATTATCACCTATCCATTCATCTCGCTGACATTAATAAAATTTTTTAGTTAATTAGTTTCTTTATTTTAAGTCAGGGCTTCAGTTTATAGGCAGGCAGGCTGAGATCAAGCTTGCCAACCTCTTGCCTTGCTCACCTGAATGCTATGATTTCAGACATGAGTTAAAATGGCATTTCTTTTGTGATATTTGTCTCTGATCCCTGAAAAGAAAATGAAATATATTTATTTCCCTGACAGTTCTAATACTAGACAACATTATGTATGGATGACTATTTTATTTAGAAAATATATATTCCTAAGATTTTTGGATGTACTAAAACACACCTAAATGTAATTGTTTCAATATGCAAGAATAGCTACTGTGATCTATAGTGACAATGGTCACAGAGAGTAAGTAATGTCACTAATTAGCATAATCTCATGATGACAGTCATGCTACCACTGGCTGAAAGACACTAAATTTTCTCTAGGGTTTGTTTTTATAATTGTAACCTCATTGTTTTTTTCTGTCAATTTTTTTTTAATTAGTTGTGCTTCCCCTTCTTCCTAGCACTTTGCTTTTAGAGAACATAAACATAAGCAAATACTTGTATTAATGGTGTGTTTTAAGATTTTAGTGATTAATTTAAGTATGTTGTTGAAAGATCATAGTGCATTGTAGACAGTCTATATACTCAAATTAAATCCTGAAGGAAAAATAATCACACTTGTGCATTTGTACACAAACACATACAAACACATGCACAATGTGCACAAACAGCAGTCAAATAAATGTGAGAGAGAGAGAGAGAGGGAGAGAGAGAGAGAGAGAGAGAGAGAGAGAGAGAGAGAGAGAGAGAGGAGAAGAGAAGAGAAGAGAAGAGAAGAGAAGAGAAGAGAAGAGAAGAGAAGAGAAGAGAAGAGAAGAGAGAGAGAAACTTGTTGGAATTCCAATCCAAGCTACAGCACTCATGTGCTATGCTGAAGATGGTAGAGATAATTGCTTCTTTTTTTATTGGATATTTTCTTTACATTCAGATGTTATCCCCTTACCTCATTTCCACTAACTCCCTATCCCATTCCCCCTCCTCCTGCTTCTATGGGGATGTGCACCCACCTACCCCACCCACTCCCACCTCCCCACCCTCAAATCTCCCCCCCCCCACTGAGCATCCAGCCTTCATGGGACCAAGGATCTCCTTTCCCACCTATGCCCAAAAAGGACATCCTCCCCTAGATATATAGCTGGAGTCAATGGTCTCTCCCTATGTGCTCCCGAGCTGGTGGTTTAGACCCTGGGAGCTCTGGTTTGTTGCTATTGTTGCTCTCCTCATGGGGCCACAGACCCTTTCAGCTCCTTCAGTCTTCTCTCTAGCTCCTCCATTGGGAACCTCATGATCAGTCAATGGTTAGCTGTGAGCATCTGCCTCTGAATATGGCAGACTCTGGTATACCTCTAAGGAGACAGCTATATCAGGCTCCTGTCAGCATATACTTCCTGGCATCCACACCAGCATCTACCTTTGGTGACTACATATGGGATGGATACCCAGGTGGAACAGTCTCCAGATGGCCCCCCTTCAGTTTCTGTCCCATGCTTTGTCTCCCTGTTTGCTCCCATGAGTATTTTGTTACTCCTTCTAAGAGGGACCAAAGCACCCACTCATTAGTCTTCCTTCTTCATGAGCTTCATGTGGTTTGTGAGTTGAATCTTGGGTATTTCAAGCTTCTGGGCTAATATCCAATTATCACTGAGTGCATACCATGTGTGTGTGTGTGTGTTTTTTGTTTTTTTTTTTTTTTATTTTGTGATTGGGTTACCTCACTCAGGATGATATTTTCTAGTTCCATCCATTTGCCTAAGAATTTCTCAAATTCATTGTTTTTAATAGCTGAGTAATATTCCATTGTGTAAATATACCACATTTTCTGTATCCATTCCTCTGTTGAAGGACATCTTGGTTCTTTTCAGCTTCTGGCTATTATAAATAAGGCTTCTATGAACATAGTGGAGCATATACCCTTGTTATATGCTGGAGCATCTTCTGGGTATATGCCCAGGAGTTTTATAGCTGGGTCCTCAGGTAATGCTATGTCCAATTTTCTGAGGAACTGCCAGACTGATTTCCAGAGTGGTTGCACCATCTTGCAATCCCACCAAAAATGCAAGAGTGTTCCTTTTTCTCCACATCCTCGTCAGCATCTGGTATCACCTGAGTTTTTTATCTTAGCCATTCTGACTGGTGTGAGGTGGTATCTCAGGTTTGTTTTGATTTGCTTTTCCCTCATGTCTAATGATGCTGAACATTTTTTTTTTTCGGTACTTCTCAGCCATTCGAGTTTCCTCAGTTGAAAATTCTTTGTTTAGCTCTGTACCCCATTTTTTAATAGGGTTATTTGGTTTTCTGGAGTCTAATTTCTTGTGTTCTTTATATATATTGCTTATTAGCCTTCTATCGGATGTGGGATAGGTAAAGATCTTTTTCCAATCTATTGGTTGCCGTTTTGTCCTATTGACAGTGTCCTTTGCCTTACAGAAACTGTAATTTGATGAGGTCCCATTTGTCAATTCTTGATCTTAGAGCATAAACTACTAGTGTTCTGTTCATGAACTTTTCCTCTGTGCCCAAGTATACAAAGTTCTTCACAAAGTTAGAAAGAAATTCACAAATTCATTTGGAATAACAAACAAGCCAGGATAGCGAAAACTATTCTCAACAATAAAAGAACTTCTGGAGAAACCATCATCCCTGACCTCAAGCTGTACTAGAGCAATAGTGATAAAAACTGCATGGTATTGGTACAGAGACAGGCAGGAAGATCAATTGAATATAATTGAAGACCCAGAAATGAACCCACACACCTATGGTCACTTGATCTTTGACTAAAAAGCTAAAATTGTCCAGTGGAAAAAGGACAGCATTTTCTGCAAATGGTGCTGGTTCAACTGGAGGTCAGCATGTAGAAGAATGCAAATTGACCCATTCTTATTTTCTTGTACAAAGCTCAAGTCCAAGTGGATAAAGGACCTTCACATAAAACCACATACACTGAAACTAATAGAAAGCAGGTGGGGAAGTAATAATTTCTTAGGAAAAAATTTTTGTGTGGTTTTGATAGTTTATTAATTAGCCAACCTAGAGAAAATATTTTTTGTAGTCTTTTAATAATTGAGATATTCTCCAAAAACAATACAATTGTGTCACCCTCATAGTCCAATAAGTAAAAGTGATAAAATTTTAAAAATAAGAAAAAAGATTTAAAGAAATATAAAACACAGCCAGAGATATTTCATAATTAATGATAGGAATGATCTTAGGAGACTGAATCAATACTTATAAGTAAAATGCTCATATAGGTTGTGAAAATTATTTTTCAAAAATACCTTTGTCAGATTCATAAATGAATTCATACATATGAACTACTGTTCATTCATGTAAACATGGATGAAGAACTTTTGGCTGAAGCAAAATTATTTTAAAAAATCAGAAAATTAAAATGACAAAAGTTTATATATTGGCAAGGAATGATGCCTATCCTGAGAAGCTTTTTATGAAATCACATATTATAGACACATTTGCATATGTATTGTGGTATAATTGTTATCATTAAATTATTAAAATGCTGCTTCTACATTTAAAATTAAATGTATATCTTAAAGAATAAACCAGTGCTAGTGATTCATGCAGCTAAGGTGGTTTGCAGAAGTCACATTAAATCCTGATGCTCATCACTCCAGGACTGTGCTCTCTGAACTCTGCCTTTCTTCCTTCCTCTGGCCCTTGTTCCTGCTGCTCCCCTGTGGGAAGTCACCAAGCCTTTCTTTCTCCTCATTATCATATTTCTTTGAGCCTTTCAGTTTCAAGTGATGTACTTTGTCACTATTTTTCTTTCATTCCTTCAGTTCATTTATTTCCATTTACACTATTTTTACTATATGAGTCCCTTACAGATATAAAGTAAGTCTAAAAACCTTGTGGACCAAACTACTCCTTGCTTGAATAAATATTTTCAGAGTAGACTGACAAATAAATGATTATTTGTTTTCTAAGGAGGGGCAGGAGAAGTGTAGGATGGGTAGCTGGTTAAAGGCCTTCTCCACGGTTCTTCATGGCACAAGCCCAAAGACACGAGAAAGTCCATGGGTTTTTACAGGCTTTAATGTCATGGAGGATGGTTGATGGATCTGGATGCACCCCTGTAAAACCCAAGGCAGCCATGAGTTAAATAGGGAGAGAGAAAGGGGAGGGGCTGGGGAAGAATGCTTAATTAGCTCCACCCTCTGGCCTTCAGGCACCTCATTAGTATGTAAATCTCTCTAGGGCCTGAGGCCTGTTCCTTGTGACTGATGGCCATAGACCTCTCTGTGGGAGCAGCTGTAGAGGGTTGAAGCTAAAGCAAAAGAACCAGAGCCTGGAGCAGAGCCAAACTCCTGCAGTCCAATAAGTATACAAGGTTCCAAACTCATGCTCAGACCAAGCACCCAGCTACTTTTCACAGCCCACTACCTACAGAAAAGGAGTAATAGAAGAAGAGATAACTACAATTAGAACATATAGTATTAAATATACTTTCCAATAAAAATAAAATAAGTCAATAAGTCAATTTACTGAATTTTCTTACATATAAAATCATAACATGCTGAAATATGCTGGGTTCATTATATATCAAAACAGTGAGCCTCAGTCCCTTTGTTTTTCAAAAGAACACTAACTACTCATAAAGATCAAGACTAGTTATACACAAATAACTACCATAAGCACAAAGGAGAGAGAAGAAGCTTTTTAACCTGAAATAATGTTATGTTTGAAACAAATTCATGTGTAGGTTAACCAATAACAAACTATGCAGCCAAGAATGCCCTTGAAATTCTGGTCTTTCTGGGTCCAACTTGGAAGTGCTAAGATTATAGCCATGTGTCACCATAAAGGATTGTTTGAATAGATTTCAATGAAAAAACTATTCTATCATATATAGCAGAATGTCCAGCAATACGGAAATTCAGTATGAGAACTAGTGAATTAAAAGATCAATATTGATTAATTTTAAGTCACACTTTTTTTTTTTTAGGTTCTACAGCGCTGAGATGGAACTCTAAGCACAAGATAAATGGAAAATCAAAACAATGTGACAGAGTTCATACTTTTGGGTCTTACAGAGAACCAGAACCTTCGGAAACTGTTTTCTGCTGTGTTTCTAATCATGTATGTTGTAATGGTGTTAGGAAATATGCTCATTATGGTGACCATGATCACAAGCCAGAGTTTAAGATCACCTATGTACTTTTTCCTCACTTTTTTGTCCCTAGTGGATACCGCATATTCTTCTGTCATTGCCCCAAAGCTGATTTTAGACTCCCTTTCTGAAAATACTATTATCTCCTTTGAAGGATGCATGGCCCAGCTCTTTGCAGAACATTTCTTTGGAGGTGTGGGAATCATTTTGCTTATTGTGATGGCCTATGATCGCTATGTGGCCATCTGTAAACCTCTTTACTACATGAACATCATGAGTCCTCGGATGTGTTCTATACTGTTGGCAGGAACTTGGATAGGGGGATTAGCACATGCAACTATTCAGCTTATTTTCATGTATCAAATACCTTTTTGTGGTCCTAATATTATAGATCACTTTTTATATGATATGTTTCAGTTACTTACATTGGCCTGCATGGATACCCACACACTGGGTCTCATTGTCATCTTCAACAGTGGGGTGATGTGTATGGCTATCTTCATTATTCTAATTGCCTCTTACATAACTATCCTGTGTTCTCTGAAATCTTATAACTCTGAAGGGAGACGCAAAGCCCTCTCCACCTGTGGTTCCCACTTCACAGTGGTTGTATTGTTCTTTGTGCCATGTATTTTCTTGTATGTGAGGCCTGTGTCTACCTACCCCATAGACAAGGCCATGGCTGTGTCAGATTCAATTGTCACACCCATGCTGAATCCTTTGATCTACACATTAAGGAATAAAGAGGTGAAAAATGCTATGAAGAAACTTTGGAGGAGATAAAAGACCTTTCTGTCCAAGTAACATTTTTGCTAAACATCATGTATATCATAAGAAAAATCCAGTTTCAGAAATGAACAATAAATAAAATTGCCCTTCTTTTCCTGAAAACCAGGGTGGTGTTTTATGTTTATAACAATATGAAATTTTCTGCTATAATTTAGACTATTTGAAATATAAGATATATGAATTTTCCTGCACTGTACATTCACTTTGCTTCCCCCAAACTGAACAACCCCCTTTTGCTTTAGAATTCTGTTGATCCACCTTTCTTCTGCTTTTGTTTCTAAAGAACATTTTGTGTTACCCAACACCCCTAATGGTAGACATCAATCAAATTGCATTTTTCTGCTGCCCTTAAAGCTATGCTAACTTTTGATTCCTTGCATATGTGCCTCTGTAACATATATGCCTATGTTAATATAACTTAATACATGAGAAAATGTGTGGGTAATATAAAAAGTAATGTAGAACCATTCAGAGGAAAAAAGTAACATATAGGTGCGTGGTTGAGGGATGAAGTGTGAGAGTATTACAGGACTGAAGATGGTTAAAGTACAGGACACATTTGTGTGAAACAATGCTTGTTAATACATCAATGTTTCCAATCAATATTCAAATAAAACATTAACTGAGTGTTGTTTTCCACTAAACTGATCTGGATCAGCACTATATGATTCTTTCATTTCTGCCATAAATTTTCTTTATACAATGAGGATGGAACACTAACTCTTATATCATGGACAAGTGTTCTACCACTGAGCTGTAGCCTCTGCTACTGACATTATTTTTAATCTGAATGTCTCTATTAATTTAGTATAATGATCAAGAATATATTATCACTACTATCTAAATAATCAAGTAATTTTTAATTAAAAATAACCCAAACATAAGATTGATTAGTAAGTTTGCAGGAGTAGTGTTCTATCATGATTTCTAGTGGATGTAGTTAATGTGAGGGGATTTCTGATGATTTCTACTCAGAGATGAAATTTCAGATATATTCTTTTTTGTGATTTCTTCAGAAAAAATAATTAGATAAAATAATCAGTAGTATCATATCCATGAAAACCAATAATTGACAAAAGTGTAACAATGCAAACAACCATATTACTATTAGTGGACTAAAATACTATATGAAGAAACAAGTGAGTGAATTGCCACAGAGTTTTCATGAAAATATAAGACCCAGTAGGTAAAGGAAAATGTTCCCCACATTCAGTGTAAGAAGTAGAGTTATATAGGCAGCAACACAGTTGCCTTTTTGTCTGTTGGAAGAAAAGGGTCATTATCATCTTGTCAAAGTGACCCAACGTTGAAACGTATTTTATGACATTGATCGAGTTCACTTATTTTCTGTAATGTATTTGAGCAGAAATTATGGTTGAGTTCTAATATACCTTTTATTTGAAATTTCCTTCTCAACTGCAGAGCAACATTTATAAAACTTTTAAAAATATTTCATGATAATATACCTATACATCTTTATACTTATTGTTTTATTTCACAATAATAAACAAAAATTCTACTAGTAATGTGATTGTTTTGATCTTTTTAAAAAAAAACCTCAAAATTATTTTAATTTTTAGTCACAAAATGTAAATATTGGGAAGCATTTTAAAGTGAATCCTTAACTTAATATTTGTTTAATAGGTAGGGACTAATAATTTGATAACGCTTACCCATCAAAGAGTGTGACATTAGCTAATTTTTATAGTTCATATATTTTCTGTTTCATTTTATAAATTTGACCCACTTGTCAGTTTGCTTGTTAATTAAGCAAACACAACTAAAATTTCATTGAATTCTGGATATGGTTTCTCATTCATCTATTCTTAGCAATCAGGAAGCCAAGGCATGCAGAATTCTCTGGGTTTGTTGCCAGGTTGCTTTATAAAATGAGTCTGAGGACATCCAAAGTTTCAAAATATAACAAAAATATTAATTTTTAATTAGAGTGATGTTCTCATTATGTTTTCAAAAATAACACTTAGCATGATTGGTCTACATAACTAATGTGTGTCTCTCTGATCAGTGGAAATAAATCAACACTTAGCCATTGACACAGTTCATATATATATATATATATATATATATATATATATATATATTGCTACAAGCAATAAATTCAAAAGATTAATTACATAAAAATGAAATAGAAAAATATCTTCAAGTCTACCTATTTTCATGATGATGAAAGTATATTACAAATATTTGAATATAAATCAATAGTTCAAACAAGGTGTCCCTGTCTTTTTGTTTTTTTGTTTTTTTGTTTTTAGATATTTTATTTACACTTCAGATGGCATCCCCATTCGAGTTTCCTCAGTTGAGAATTCTTTGTTTAGCTCTGTACCCCATTTTTAATGGGGTTATTTTGTTGTTTGGCGTCTAATTTCTTGAGTTCTTTGTAAATATTCAATATTAGCCCCCTATAGGATGTAGGATTGGTAATGATCTTTTCCCAATCTGTTGGTTGCCATTTTGTCTTGTTGACAGTATCCTTTGCCTTACAGAAGCTTTGAAATTTGATGAGGTCCCATTTGTTGATTCTTGATCTTAGAGCATAAGCCATTGGTGTTCTGTTCAGGAACTTTTCCCCTGTGCCTAGGTATTTGAGGGTCTTCCCTAACTTCTCTTCTAATAGTTCCAGTGTATCTGACTTTATGTGAAGGTCCATTATCCACTTGGAGTTGAGCTTTGTGCAAGGGGATAAGAATGGATTAATTTACATTCTTCTACATGTTGACCTCCAGTTGAGCCAGCACCACTTGTTGAAAATGCTGTCCTTTTTCTACTGGATGGATTTAGCTCCCTTGTCAAAGATCAAGTGACCGTAGGTGTGCAGGTTCATTTCTGGGTCTTCAATTCTATTCCATTGATCATCCTGTCTGTCTCTGTACCAATACCATGCAGTTTTTATCACTACTGCTCTGTAGTACAGTTTGAGGTCCGGAATGGTGATTCCCCCAGAGGTTCTTTTATTGTTGAGAATAGTTCTCACTATGCTAGGTTTTTTGTTATTCCAAATGAATTTGTAAATTGCTCTTTCTATCTCTATGAAGAATTGATTTGGAATTTTGATGGGTATTGCATTGAATCTGTAGATTGCTTTTGGCAGGATAGCCATTTTTACTAAGTTAATCCTGCCAATCCAGGAGCATGGGAGATCTTTCCATCTTCTGAGATCTTCTTCAATTTCTTTCTTAAGAGACTTGAAGTTCTTGTCATACAGATCTTTCACTTGCTTTGTTAGATTCACTCCAAGATAATTTATTTTATTTGTGGCTATTGTGAAGGGTGTCATTTCCCTAATTTCTTTCTCTGCCTGTTTATCCTTTGAATAGAGGAAGGCTACTGATTTGTTTGAGTTGATTTTATATCCAGCCACATTGCTAAAGTTGTTTATCAGGTTTAGGAGTTCTTTGGTGGAAGTTTTAGGTTCACTTAAGTATACTATCATATCATCTGCAAATAGTGAAATTTTGACTTCTTCCTTTCCTATCTGTATCCCTTTGACTTCCTTTTGTTGTCTAATTGCTCTAGCTAATACTTCCAGTACTATATTGAATAGGTAAGGTGAGAGTGGGCAGCCTTGCCTAGTCCCTGATCTTAGTGGGATTGTTTTAAGTTTCTCTCCATTTAGTTTGATGTTGGCTACTGGCTTGTTGTATATTGCTTTTACTATGTTTAGATATGGGCCTTGAATTCCTGATCTTTCCAAGACTTTTAACATGAAGGGATGTTGAATTTTGTCAAATGATTTCTCAGCGTCTAGTGAGATGACCATGTGGTTTTTCTCTTTGAGTTTATTTATGGATAACATTGATGGATTTCCGAATATTGAACCATCCCTGCATTCCTGGGATAAAGCCTACTTGATCTTGATGGATAATTGTTTTGATGTGTTGTTGGATTCGGTTTGCGAGAATTTTATTGAGTATTTTTGCATCAATACTCATAAGAGAGATTGGTCTGTTGTTCTCTTTCTTTGTTGGGTCTTTCTGTGGTTTAGGTATGAGTGTAATGGTAGCTTCATAGAATGAATTGGGCAGTGTTCCTTCTGTTTCTATTTGATGGAATAGCTTGAAGAGGATTGGTATTAGGTTTTCCTTGAAGGTCTGAAAGAATTCTGCACTGAAACCATCTGGCCCCGGACATTTTTTGGTGGGAAGATTTTTAATGACTGTGTCTATTTCTTTAGGCATTATGGGACTGTTTAGGTGGTTTATCTGCTCCTCGTTTAACTTTGATACCTGGTATCTGTCTAGAAAATTGTCCATTTCCTCCAGATTTTCCAATTTTGTTGAGTATAGGCCTTTGTAGTAGGATCTGATAATTTTTTTAATTTCCTCTCTTTCTGTTGTTATGTCTCCCTTTTCAGTTCTGATTTTATTAATTTGAATGCTGCCTCTGTGCCCTTTGGTTAGTCTGGCTAAGGGTTTGTCTATCTTGTTGATTTTCTCAAAGAACCAGCTCCTGGTTTTGTTGATATTTTGTATAGTTCTTTTTGTTTCAACTTGGTTGATTTCAGCCCTGAGTTTGATTATTTCCTGCAGTCTACTCCTCTTGGGTATACTAGCTTCTTTTTGTTCTAATGCTTTCATGTTTGCTGTCAAGTTGTTAATGTGTGCTCTTTCCACTTTCTTTTTGTGAGCACTTAGAGCTATGATTTTTCCTCTTAGTACTGCTTTCAATGAGTCCCACATGTTTTGATATGATGTGTCCTCATTTTCATTTAAATCTAAAAAGTCTTTAATTTCTTTCTTAATTTCTTCCTTGACCAAGTTATCATTGAGTAGAGCATTGTTCAGTTGCCAAGTATATGTGGGCTTTCTGTTGTTTTTGTCTATGTCAAAGACAAGTCTTAATCCATGGTGGTCTGATAAGGTACTAGGGATTATTTCAATCTTTTTGTATCTATTGAGGCCTGTTTTGTGACCAATTATATGGTCTATTTTCGAGAAGGTACCATGAGGTGCTGAGAAGAAGGTATATTCTTTTGTTTTAGGATGAAATGTTCTATAGATGTCAGTTAGGTCCAATTGGTTCATAACTTCTGTTAGCTTCATTGTGTCTCAATTTAGTTTCTGTTTCCATGATCTGTCCAGAGCTGAGAGTGCGGTGTTGAAATCTCCCACTATTATTGTGTAGGTTGCAATGTATGCTTTAAGATTTAGTAAAGTGTCTTTTATGTATGTGGGTGCCCTTACATTTGGGGCATAGATGTTGAGAATTGCGAGTTCCTCTTGGTACATTTTTCCTTTGATGAATATGAAGTGTCCTTCTTTATCTTTTTTGATTACTTCTGGTTGAAAACTGATTTTATTTGATATTAGAATCGCTACTCCAGCTTGTTTCTTGGGACCATTTGCTTGGAAGATTGTTTTCCAACCTTTTACTCTGAGGTAGTGTCTGTCCTTTCCACAGAGGTGCGTTTCCTGAATGCAGCAAAATGTTGGGTCCTGTTTACGTATCCAGTCTGATAGTCTATGTCTTTTTACTGGAGAATTGAGTCCATTGATATTAAGAGATATTAAGGAAAAATGAGTGTTGTTTCCTGTTATTTTTGTTATTGGCAGTGGATATATGTTTGTGTAGCTACCTTCTTTTACGGTTCTTTTAAGATTACTTTCCTGCTTTTTCTAGGTTGTAGTTTCCCTCCTTGTGATGGAGTTTTCCACCAATTATCCTTTGAAGTGCTGGGTTTGTGTTGAGATACTGTGTAAATTTGGATTTGTCATGGAATATTTTGGTTTCTCCATCAATAATGATTGACAGTTTTGCTTGGTATAGTAGTCTGGGCTGACATTTATGTTCTTTTAGGGTCTGTATGATATCAGTCCAGGATCTTCTGGCTTTTATGGTGTCTGGTGAGAAGTCTGGTGTAATTCTTATAGGTCTGCCTTTATATGTTACTTTGCCTTTTTCCCATACTGCTTTTAGTATTTTTTCTTTGTTTTGTACATTTGATGTTTTGACTATTATGTGGTGTGAAGTATTTCTTTTCTGGTCTAAACTATTTGGAGTTCTGTAGGCTTCTTGTATATTTATGGACAGCTCTTTCTTTAGGTCAGGGAAGTTTTCCTCTATAATTTTGTTGAGGATATTTACTGGTCCTTTAAGTTGGGAGTCTTCCCCCTCATCTATTCCTATTATCCTTAGGTTTGGCCTTCTCATTGTGTCTTGGAGTTCTTGTATATTTTGGGTTAGTAGCTTTTTGTATTTTGCATTTTCTTTGACAGTTGTGTCAATGTTTTCTATGGTATCTTCTGCACATGAGATTCTCTCTTCCATCTCCTGTATTCTGTTGGTAATACTTGTGTCTATGACTCCTGATGGTTTTTTTAAGTTTTCTATCTCCAGGGTATTCTCCCTTTGTGATTTCTTTATTGTTTCTACTTCCATTTTTAGATCCTGCATGGTTTTGTTTAATTCCTTCTCCTGTTTGGTTGCATTTTCTTGCAATTCCTTAAGGGATTTTTGTGTTTCCTCTTTAAGGGTTTCTATCTGTTCTTTGAGAGTGTTATTTATGTCTTTCTTAAAGTCCTCTATCATCATCATGAGAAGTGATTTTAATTCTGAATCCTGCTTTTCTGGTGTGATGGGGTGTTCAGGGCTTGCTATGATGGGGGAACTGGGTTTTGATGATGCCATGTAACTTTGGTTTCTGTTGCTTACGTTCTTGTGCCTGCCTTTTGCCATCTGGTTAAATCTAGTGCTACCTGTACTTCTGTCTCTGATTGTAGCCTGCCTTTCCAGTTGTCTCGCTTGTGTTTGGTCTTCTAGGGGTCCAGATGTCTCTGTGATTTTTTCCAGCTGCACTGATTACGGTGGTATCTCTAGGATGCCTCAGGATATGGTGCCTCCAAGGTAGCAGTCCAGCTAGTTGTCTGACACTCTGAGTTCAGTTGTTCCTCTTTGGCTCTGGGTTGAGTGGACCTTCCTGTATGTCTCAGGCAGAATCTGGGGTCCACACAACTGCAGACCTGGCAGAGGTCTGGTCTAGGCCTCAGACCCGGGAGATGGGCAGAAGGGGGGGTGCTAGCCGGCAGGGACGGGGGGGGGGGGCGTATTTGCTGGATTCTGAGCACTCAGGGTACCCAGCTATGAGCTCAGGGTAGTATGTGGGTTTTCCTACCTCAAGCTGGTTGTGGGATCTGTGGAGCCCCCAGAATGTGTCTGGCAGTGGTAACCAGGGTGCACTTACCAGCAGGCCTCCGATCAGAAGAGGGGCGCGTGGAGGAAGGGGAGTGCTAGCGCTGGCTATGGGTTCTATGGATCCCCCAGAATGTCTGGCGGAATCCGGGGTGTACTCACAAGCTTGCCGGGCAGAGGTCCGGTCCAGGCCAGGCCTCATGCCGGAAGAGGGGCGCGCGGTGGAAGGGGAGTGCTAGGGCTGGCTATGGGTTCTATAGATCCCCCAGAATGTGTCTGGCAGAATCCGGGGTGCACCCACCGTGTCCCTGTCTTCTACATACATCTCTCTCACTTTTCTTCTTAGAAATTGTCTTTCTCATTTTCAGATTTTAGACCTTAGCTGAAGATTGAGAGTTATTTTTTAATACCTTGAAAATGTGAAACTTTGGACACTTAATTTACAATATTTAAATATATTGTATCACATAATAATTATTAAAATTATTGTGCAAAGTATTATGTTTTAACACATTTGTAATGTTATGCATGCAAACATGCATAATATGTATGTTTTAACTATGTGTGATGACTATAACATGGAAATGGGCATATTCATCACCTCAAACAGTTATAACTTTCTTGTATTGATATTACTCTTAACTTTTTCTACCAGCTAATTTGAAATAACTAGTTAGTTTGTATATTTCATTGATATAGAACTATGCTGTAGGAAAAAAGCAATGGAAGGCAGATAGTAACTCGGTTTTCATTAGTTCATATTATTAGTATCATTCATATGATTATGGAAAATATTATGAAAAGATTAAGTTGAAGACAGATGATTTATTTGTCTCCCAGCTTGAGGATATTGTCCTTATATAATATGAGAGTCATGATGACAATAACCTATGGTAACGAAAGACATTGCATCCATATTTAGTAAGCAAAGACAGAAAAAACAAAATCCTCCTCATTTTACTCAGTGCAGAAGACCCCAGGCCATGGAGTTGCAATGTCTACACATAAGGTGTGTCTTCCCACCTAATCAACATAAGATGGATTATCTCACACTTGTATGCCCAGATGAATATCTTCTAGGACATTCCAAATTCTTTTTGTGACAATAAACATTGCAGCTGGCATTGGTACATTGAACATTCTAGTTTCAAATGAAGGCCTTATTTAATAGTTGAGAATTTGGAATCCATGCTAACTAAGGTTGAGAAGACTCTTCATTACACCATGTGAGATTGCATTTAAAGGTTGCTAAACAGGTATTTATTACATGAAGTCTGAAGGAATATCAAAAGACTAGAAATAAATGTTTATCAGTTTCTGACCTACTCACTTAAGAAGTGTTTATGTTTAAAAATCTTCATGAGTATTGAAAACAAAACTCAAAGTTATAAAATAATGAAAATTATGAATATTCATCTGGAAAGGGTATAGACAAAACTTGACATTTGTGAATAGGAGCCTAGAAAGTCTGATAAATATCTGTTGGGGATATCAATGCTTACTCTCCTATAACTTCTTCATAATGAAATTGTTAGAAAAAAATTACATGGTCATAAGCCAGTGCCAGAATATGGAAACTTTACATATCTACACAGTACAGTATCCTTTTCATCATCCTTTTCTTATTTGTTCTCAGAATGACACCCAAAGCCTTCTGAATAGTAACTAAGCTGCATCCCACTGAATTATACACCAGCAAGTTATTATCATTTGAAGTGGTACTTGTGTATTTTAATGTACTTTTAATGTACTTGTGCATTTTAACATCCTGTGGTAATAAAATAGGATAGCTATATTTTATTGTGATATAAAGAAGCCAGAATAAATGTGAATTATAATTATACTGATTATCTCATATCAAAAATGAAAATACATCAGTTAAAACACTAATATAGCTAAAGGTCTAAAGGGGATAAACTCTAGCTCTGATTTTCATTACTGAAAATATAAATTTCTAATTTTTATGTACTATTTATAGCTAACAAACAAATCCTCTTGTATCATTTCTGGTACTCATAGGGTGCTAATAAATTAACCTACTCTAGACTAAAATATTCATATCCAGAGATTTCATTTATTTCTCTAGGTATTTACATAGTTCAAACAATAAGGGTGATGATGTTCTTTCACTCCACCTAGAGAGAATCAAGATTCCTGTGTTTCCCCCATGCCTTCTATCCCTGTGCTTATCTTTCCTACCCTATTATACAGTGGTCTTCTTTCTTGATCTGAAAATTCAAACTGCTTAAATTTCACCTCCTCTGACTCTACTTTTGCAATGGAAATGTGTAAGATCTCCAGGTTACATCCAAGCAAAAGATTCCTTTTGTCACCACTCACATGGGGGTCACTATCTTTTCACTGATGTCTAGGTTTCGCAAGTATTTGAAGTTTTGTTGTACCATCTCCATGGTAGATTTCTATTACTGAAATCTACCATGGAGACAAGAAGGTATTGATTTCTAGAATCATGCTTTCTTATTCTTAGTTTGTCAAGATAACAATTCTGCTTTGTATAGATTTTTTATAGATTATCTATATGAATAATTTTAAAATAGACTAGGATAATGTCTTTAAAAGTAATATACCTACATGACTTCACATCAATACTACTATTTATTAATTAGTTATTTACTTATCCATATATGTGTGTTTATGTGTGTATATGTGTATGTGTGTGTGTACAATATTAGTTAATAAGCTTCTTGCAAGTATTTACTTTTGTAACATAACTATATTTATGTATATGTATACATGGCATGTATGAGGAGGCTAGAGAACAACATATGGGTGTTTATTCTCTCTTTTAATAATATGAGATTCTGGGACTGTTGTCAAGTTCAAGCTTGGTCAAAAGCACACCTAATCAGTTCCAGATTATTATTTATACAAACATATACAAGACAGATATCTTGATTATATATTTTCAGAAATACTTTTTTTTTATTCATGTATCAATATTAGCTTCTTAGTAGCTATAATTAGAATCCTCATATATTCTTTATCAACTACAGTCATACTTTACCACCCCATAACTTTTTCATGGCATTTTTACCTCTGCATTCCTCAGAGTATAGACAAGGGGATTGAGCAAAGGTGTTCCAATTGTATAAAACACAGACACCATCTTGTCTATTGGAAAAGTGGTTGGTGGGCGTGTGTATATAAATATACAGGGACCAAAAAATATGACCACCACGATGAAATGAGAAGTGCATGTAGACAAGGCCTTTCTTCTTCCTTCTGCACTGTGGTTTCTCAGAGAGTATAAGATGACAATATAGGAGATAAGCAGTACTATGAAACTTACCATGCATATGGCACCACTATTAGACACAACTAACAAATTTATCACATAGGTATCCATGCAGGCAAGCTTCAACAAGGGCTGCAAATCACAGAAATAGTGATCAATCACATTTGGGCCACAAAATGGTAATCTTAAGGCCAAGAAAATCTGTGCGGAAGAGTGAATACAAGATCCTACCCAGGCAAGAATCACTAATATGCCACAGATATGTTGGCTCATTATAGTTGTGTATCTTAGAGGCTTACAGATTGCTGCATAGTGGTCAAAGGCCATGAGGATAAGCACAAAGATCTCCATGCATCCAAAGAAGTGAACTGCAAAGACCTGAGTCATACATTCATTGTAGGTAATAATTTTTTTCTGGGAGAGGGAGTCCACAATCAATCTAGGTGCTGTAGTTGTAGAGAAGCAAGCATCAGCAAAAGACAAATAGAAGAGGAAAAAGTACATGGGACTCCCAAGTGTCTGACTCATCTTAATTGTCACCATGATGATAAAGTTTCCCAGCAATGTCATAAGGTAAAAAATCAAGAAGACTCCAAATATTGCCTTCTGTTTTTCTAGATCCTGAGTCAACCCAAAGAGAATGAATTCAGTCATGCTATTGTTATACATGATGTGAATGGCTGCAGTAAGTAGGAAGTGGCTAACAAATGTTTAACCTGCAAAGAAAGAAATAACATATTGAAATAAATGTCCAGATACTGAAATTCTTTGATTCTCTCCCATGCTGTTAATCTTATTTGCCTTTGTCATGAAATCCCCGAAGAATCTTTTTAAATTTCAACATAGATACCTAGGTGTCAATGCGATTTCCATTACTGAATTGGATCAAATTTTTTAAACTTGAGGAATAAAATATATTAATGTTGTTAGGTACTTTGATCCCTGTTGATATTCCAAAGTATAGTTTGTTCTTGCTTTGAAAATGTGATTTAGTTATTACAAAACTTAAGAGAAAACATTATGTGTCTGCTGGGTATGTTGCGAAAGTATAAGCCCAAACACTATTTTTACCCATTCTGAGAGCTTTGACAAAAATGAATATTTTATCTATAAATAGATTCACATGTACATGTAGACCCATTGCTCATTCTTACCCTGTGTTCTGTAGTAATAAAAGTACTATTTAATGCAATGATCCACTAAGATTAGTGATTCCATTCTAACAATTATCTCGACTGAATTCACTCATCTTTCTGTCTATTGTTCCTGTCTCCTTTAGCTCCTGGGTAAATTATTCTCAAAAAAATGTATTTGATCATATTTTAATAGTACCATTCATATTCTGTATACCATTTTACTGTTTCCATGTTAAAAAAAACCTAAAGATTTGGACCATAGTTTAAGGTTGTTAAATCAATGAAAAGTACATTATAGTATAACATTAAAAATGTAATTTTATTACATTTAGGTTTATTTCATTAGAAAATTAAGCTTTCCTACCTGTAAATTTGAACTTTTATTAGATATTTTGTTTTTTAAACTTGAAAAGTGTTCTTTGCAATAATATATGTTCATATATAGATAGATAGATATACTAAATTATCCTTTTTTAAAATTATTTAAAAAATACATTTGTTGAAATGTTATGTTTTATATTTTTTTAATTGTATATTCCAATGTTTGTAACTTATATGAGTGAAAAAAATCCTCAATTTAACCTCATTGTCTCTCTTTGACTAGCATTTCTATAAAATTATTCTTATGTTTATAATTCATTTATGTGTGTTTTTCTCTCATTCATTCTCTGTGTGTATGTGCACATAAGTGTGTGCATGTGTGTTTGTATGTGTGTGTTTGTGTGTGTGGTCTGTGGGTATGTGTACAGGTACAGTCATGAATCCGACTCTTTTCACCATGTGGCCCCAAGGGATGGATTTGAGGTTTTAGGCATGATAGCCTCTCTTTGCCTGATAATCCATTTCAATGGCCATGCTTCTATGCTTTACAATCATAAGTATTAATTTAAAATTAATAGTATGATAATATATTGTTTGAGACATAACACTTCTTATAATATTGTAATATTGTCATATTTAATTTTTAAATAATAATTTTATAATATATAACAATTTCTGATACACAGATAAATTTACCTAATACTAAATGAATCACTGTTATTGATAATAATAGCTGTTTTCAATAATTTATAATGTAGTTTACTATTAACTTGTTTTTGAGAAATTTGTAGTTGTTATGAAATCAATAAAACATAATGAATATCAGTGAAAAATTAAATGTAACTAACTTTGAATTCATACTTCTCCTGTGCACAAAGAAGCACATTGAGATTCTTATATAAGCTTCCAGAGAGATTTGTTCATATTTGTATCTGTGAATCTGTGTATCTTTATTTTATAGAAAAGTATGGCCATAACTGTAGGACTCAACTTTTCAGAGAAGCCAAGGCTTATGACAAATTTAACTTATAATATTATTTTGCTTGAATTAACCGATACTGGTAAAATATATTTCACTAAACTCATGTGACTTTTATAGAAACTACTTATATTTTAATTTTTTCATAAAAATGTTACACTTCTCCTAATCGTTTAAAGGCATTTTTTTTAATCTTAAAATTTGCTTGGATAAATTTAAATATAGTAAAATAAGGGATTTTTAAGCTAAGAAAGCTAAGAATGATGTTTGCTTTTGTTGTATTTCGTGTTTTAACATCTTTACATGTCATACAGTCCAGTTTGCTAATTTCTCTAATTTAGTCCTTTACAATCTGTTTTAAAATATAATGCTCATTCTTTACTCTTCCATGGTTATCTATGGCTTCAAAGGATGAATCAAAAGAGTTGGAGGAGGTAAAAGTAATCAAAACACACTGTATGATTTACTTATACCATTTCAAGAAAAATGGTATAAGTAAATCACATAGTTACCTATTTATGGTACTGCTTTTAATATTTGGAGAATAGAAATCGTCTTCAGATAGAATAAAAACAATTTCTCCCTGATATAATGCTCAGAGAAGGACTTATAGTTACTTAAAGAGATGAATTAAAACATCAAACGACAGAGGTCAGTTTCCAGTCAGATTCTTAGTGAGAGAGTTAGAGAAGTGTGCCACCTTGATGAGCTGACTCAAAAAAAAAAAAAAAAAAAAAAAAAATCTGCCCATTGAAGTTAAAAAATTTCAGCACCACAATATCCACATGTAATCTAAATGTTTAATTCAACAATCTCTTTAATTATGTATAAAGATTAGTTGACTCACTATAAACAAAATATGTAGACATGTACCTGTCTACTCCCTTACCACTGCCGTAGTGACTCTCTTCACTGACTCTTCAATCACAATCCCCTCCTTTCATAAAACTTGTATTTCAAGTGGGTTACTTGCTCAATTTTTCCATTGTTTTAAATCCAAATTTTCTTTACGTGGCTGAAATAAAATCATCCTTAGTGAATTAATATCTTTTCTGCAGTGGCCATGAAAGATAAATGACTTTTAAGGCTTTTATTAACTATAGAAACACAAAGATTAAAAAATTACATAGTATCTTGAAAACAGATCTTATAATGAAAGTAAAATTGAAACATATTTAGTCTAATAGTGTAGATTTGGGGGATATGAAAGTTAGAGAAAAATTATCATTTGTGACAAAAGAAATGAAATCACATTTAATGGGAATGAGAAGGAGAATCATTTCCAATCAAACAAATAAATATAATTCCCTCTAGGTAGCAGACTCAAAAACAGAATGCTTTAGAAGTGTAAGTAGTTTCTTGGAAGAAATTCATGAAAGCAAGGTGAAAAATTTTGGGTCTCTTTTCATTATTACATTATAAAATTGGAGGACAGACTATGAAGGTTGATTTACCAAGAAGTGGTAAGATTCTCCCCAGGAAAAGGTACTGCCTTCAAATCTGAGGACCTGAGTTTGATCCCAAACTACAAGATAGGAAACAGCTGATTCCTCTAAGAAGCCCTGTGACTTTCACAGATTTACCCCAGTGCGTGCGCACGCACACACACACACACACACACACACACACACACACATAGGGAGAGAGAGAGAGAGAGAGAGAGAGAGAGAGAGAGAGAGAGAGAACAGAGAGACACACAGACAGAGAGACAGAGACAAAGACATACAAAAATAGACAGAGAAAGAGCAACAGATAGAGAGAAAGAAATGTAATAAAAATTGGAGCAAAGATTCACACATGCCCTGAATTTAAAAAAAAAAAAAAAAAAAAAAAAAAAAAAAAAAAAACTCTAGTTATTCAGTGGAATTTTATAAATCTTGTGTGAGTGGGCCTAAAGAGTTTAGCTGTAATAAAGAGCTGATATCATTTAATAAGCCATCTTCCTCCTGTTACAGATATCTGTTGTCCTGTTCTTATGCATAAGAAAAGTGAGTTCAACATTGCCCTGCAAAACTGCAAGGGTCAGATGACTTGGATCATAGAGCTTAGCTTCTGGTTCTGAGTCATCTCTGGCTGCTGTGTGATCAAGCACATTTTTGTCATATGTGCAGACTGGAACAATATAAACTTGCCTTATTAGGTGTGGTGTGGCAAAACTAGATTAAAAAACAATGTTGAAACAAAAATGAGAGAAGGGTTACTAAGGATAACATAAGTCAACAAATACACACATACAGAAGTTATAAAGTCTGTATCATTGATGCTGAAAGTTACAATTTGCAGACTGGAAGTATTCATCCTTAGCCACTTTCTAGAGGAACAGCACAATGGAATGTCTTCCCTCTGCTTTATAGTGGATGTTTGCATTGTTTAGGCTATAGATTTTGACACAATATTTTACACTTATTACTTGTTAGAGTCTCATGAAATGTAGTGAAAGAAAAACCATAAGTCATATTGGGATATAGGCATGCAAGAATACACATCCACAGATTTATTTATACCTATTTTTCTGTCTCTGTCTCTATCTATATTTATATCATCTTTATCCATCTCTCAATATATCATCTTTATATTTATTTCTTTACATATATATATATATGTGTGTGTGTGTGTGTATATATATATATATATAATTTATTAATATTTACCTATATATGTATGGTCAAATTTGTTAATTCATGAAGAAAATAAATTTGACAGACTGTTTCTCTAAATGTTCACATTTTAAAACCTCTACCCCTGCCCCCATTTTTTTCTGTGACTGAGAGCCCAGTGCAAATATCATTTCCTCAGAAGAGCTTGTCCAGATCAGTCAAGTGCCCCTGTTACAAATACATTTCCCCTGTAAGCCTTTTGTGTATTCATTGAGTCTTGTCATTTCTAGCTAATCTCCTCTAATTTTTATTTGAACATTGTTAATTTATTCAGTCTTGTCACACCCAGTGAGGCAAGTTTGTGTTGTTCTAGTCTATGCACATTATAAAAACTTGCTGTGTTTATCAAACAACCTCCAGACAAGACCCAAGACCAGAAGCCAAGCTTTTATGCTTCATATATTCTAATTCTTATATCTGTATAGCAATTACGTCTATTATATTTATGAGAAGCATCATAGTCACAAGAAACACAATGTCACTTTCAGTAAGAATAAAAAGAGAAAGATCAGAAGATAAGCCTGAGCAAGTTTCAGGAAACTTAACAAAGTTCTATAGATAGTTTTAGGATTTAAGCAAACCTTCGTTTTTGTTCTTTTTGATTGTTTGTTTGTTTGTTTTGCTTTGTTGGGGATTTTTGTTTTTGTTTTGTTTTTGTTTTGTTTTTGCTATTTACTCATCGCAGTAACACTTACATCATATCCACAGGGTGAATGTAAGCAAAACATATGACAAACCACAAAACTGGTTTCATCAGCATCAGAATGTCTCAGCAGCTTCAAGGCAAAATGACTGCATATCCACAGGACCCACACCTATTCCCACACATTGCAAGTAAGTCTGCAGGTACACCAAGACACAGTCCAGTCTCTCACAGACTAGTAAAAGATAAAGAAACACAAACTATTACCAACTTCTCACCAATGTAGAAAGAAGTGTCTCTGTTATATTAGGTTTCACAAGATTGAAAATGAAGATGAGGAGATCGTGAATAGGGAAAAAGTTTAATTCAGTTTTAAAACTTACCCTTTCTTTTGGAGAAAAAGATTGTTTCCAATATATCACTCATAATTTATTCTTTCTGATCTGATTTACTGTACTGATGAATCACATACCAGAGAATCTACAGCATGGAAATTTGAAAACTGAGTCTTTACAGCCTAAATTGTATTTTTGATTCATCCACTCTGGCTTTCTGTTGTAGAAACTTTGGAAAGAGGAGACAATCCAGACAGTCTTGTTAGACTCTACCATGGAGATTCAAATATTAGCTGAAAAGATTCTCCTCTTCCTCTTCCTCTTCCTCTTCCTCCTCCTCCTCTTCCTCCTCCTTCTCTCTCTCTCCTCTTTCTCTCACTGCCCTCTCTTGCTGTTAAACAATAACCCCATTAATATCTACTTTATTAAAAATATTTCAAAATTCATCCCTGAAAAATTCCCTAGGAGTATATGAAAACTAGATACATTTCTCACTACAAATATTTATAGGTATATACAAATGTGCACATATTGCCCAGTCTCCAGAGGAACAAAGACCAGGCCCCTTTTCACTCACCCCTGGAGCATTTGTTACATGAGCAATTTAGCAGAAGTAGTACACTATCATAGTAACTAAACAACCAATTAATCCCAGGAATTGTTGTCACAGGCATATTCTTTTCTCCTGCTCTAGCTTTTTATTATAAAGGACATTTGGCACATTGATTACCAAATATTCACTCTAATTTTGCATTCAAAGTCACATTGGGATTTAGACCATAGAAAGAATGCAATAAATAAGCTTTTTCAATGGCAGGCAACATCTGAGCTCAGTTTAAGGTTTGACTATATATGATGGAATACAGTTTTTGCTCTACCATTTGAATCTGGAGCTGTAGAAAAATTTCCTAATTAGTTTCTAATTGTAAAATTAGAAAATTGTTTTACCATTATAGTCAGAGATACAACTAAAGTAGAATACTTACAGATATGTGGAAAGTCTTTGATCCAGTTCCTGGGACCACACCCTTACATAACCATACACAAATCACACACATAGATATTAAAGAATACTAATTTACTATAAATAATTAAGTATATTTTATGTTAATATCAATGCTATTTATGAGATACATTTTAATATGTTAAGCAATTAATATTGCAAATTTTAAAAGAGTTTGAAAATGGAATAAAAAAAAGTAGACTGAAAACGAGAATGAAAATTTAAAGGAATACTTTTTTAATGTCACTCTAGTTATTTCAAGTATAACTTATGATAAAATGAAATACTTTATAATTCATAGTAGCTATGATTTGATAAATTAATGTATTCCTACTATAATGCTATAATTTTCATTGTTATTTTTATAAAAAACTAGAATTTGGTAAACTTTGTTTTATTTTCACCTTATCAATTTTATATATTTTCTTTCTTTTATTCCTTTTTATGGAGTCTTATTATATTATTCTTTACTGAGTACTATAAAGGCTTTTTTTCCAAGTATTTTTGTTTTTAGCAACATATGAGAAATCACACTGTGCAAGTACTCTACAATTCATCCTCTGAGTATCTAGGCTTCTTGATAATGGATTCATAAGGGCAATAATATTTATTCCAAATTATAACTGAATTTACATTTCACATACATTACTTAAAGTGTGATAGTATCCTGACCTATACACACAATCAATATGACTAACAGAATTTGTAATGAATGTTAGACTCATATACTTACTGCTAGGTGAATTTCTCAAAAGGTTGAGGAAAAGAATAAGAGGTTTATTTATGTCATCTAAAATTATTGTGAATGACAAAAGAAACAATGTAAGATAACAATGACTTAAAAATATATAAATGGGTATGTCATTATTATTTTAAAATGCTAATATTATTTCCTCAATGCTTCAAATATCACATAATGCTGCTTGTAATCCTATAAAATTTATATACTATTAATTACTATACCAAAGCATGCAATAATATAAAACAAACTACAATACCATTGGACCAAATAAACAATATTTAAAGAATATTAATATCCAATCCACATGAGGTCAGGTTAGAGTAGCAACAAAGCAGGAAATAAAATAATAAGGATACATACTTCAAAAATATAAAGGTTCATGTTCAAATCAACGGCTTATATAGTCTCCCATTTAACAGATTAAGTCTGTTACATATTTTCTCTTTTCCTTTAAAAGACACTCCTTAATTTATGTAACTTTTTTTTACTGAGTGACAGTGTATTTATAAAGACTCATAAGTTTAAAACTCAGAAGTACTAATTTTGTTTTGTGATCCACTGATTCTAAACAGGCTGTCTATGTAGCCATGGATTTGAAGCTATCTGTTGGAGCCTGGTTGGCTGAGTATAAAACACACAAGTGGTGACAGTTTAATTACAAATTACATTTGTCTGATGACTGAGATACTGGACATTTTTAATTAATTAATTAATTAGTGTATTTATTTATTTATTTATTCATTTTACATCCTCCCTCACCTCTTCTCTCCTCCTATTCTCATCCTTACAAATTTCTCCACCTATTATCCCCACTGAGGAGAAGTGGATATTTGCCTATCCTGTGAAATCTAGTCCTAGCAGTCTTACTAAGTACCTTTTCTCCAACTGAGGCCCAACCAGGCAGTCCAGGTAGGTTATGGGGGGTCCAGTGGCAGATAAGAAAAAAAATGGTTCCCCACTCTTATTGGGTGGAGGAACCCATTCTTTGTTACAGCTGGAGATGTCTCTAGATGAGCTCAGAGAGCAGTCTATTCTTCTAAGTGCCTGTAGGAGGTTGTACATGCAGCCAAGGTAGGTAACTCCATGTAGGTCTCATTATTAGGTCTATTATGGTAAACAAGGTCTTTCTGGCCTGCTCAAGGCTGAGTGGAGAGCACAGTCAGGCATTGGCAATTTTACATGGAATGTATTTCAAATAGGGCCAGTTGTTGGCTGGCCATTTCCTTAATCTTAGTTCCATCTTTGTCTCTGTGCCTCTCATAGGAAGGACAATTTTGAGGTTGAAGTTTTTGTGTATGATGTGATGTCCCCATCCCTCCACAGGTAGTCACACCTAGCTACAGGTGCTAGCTACTTCAGCATCCATATCCTCAACTGATAGGAAACTCAACTATGGTCACCCTATAGACTCCACCAAGCCTCCTCAGTCCTAGGACTCAAGCTATTCACAGAGATATTAGCCATATCTTCATTCCTTCTCCCATGCTCCCTATCCCCACATCAGAATCTCATCTACTTTTCCCTGCTTATCCTCATTCCCATCCAGTTCTCTCCCTCCATCCACTTCCAGTGACTATTTTGTTTTCACTTCTGAGATTCACACATCCTCCCTTGGGCTGTCCAAATTACTAAGTTTCTTTGGGTCTGTGAAATGTAGTATGGTTATGTAGTATGGTCATAGTACTTTATGACCAATGCCACTTATAAGTGAGTACATACCATGAATGTTTTTCTAGATTCCAGTTAGCTCACACAAGATGATGCTTTCTAGCACCATCCATTTGCCTGCAAATTCAGGATGTCCTTGTTATTAATAGCTGAATAGTATTCCATTGTGTAGATGTACTACATTTTCTTTATCCATTCTTCATTTCAGGGACATCTAGGTTGCTTCTAGTTCTGGCTATCATAAATAAATCTGCTATGAACATAGTTGAACAGGTGTCCCAGTGGTATAGTGGGGCATGAAAACATAGATATAAGTAATGTTATATTTATGTTATTTTAAGAATGCATATGTATATATAAATACAAATATACATGCAATAACAATTAATGTACAAAGTGAATTTCTAGAAGAAGTCTATTGGACTTCCAGAAGAAGTCTATTGGAAAGTTTGAAGGAAGGAAAAGAAGGAGTGCACTCAGACACATAAAATAACAATACATCTTTAAAAAGATTAAAATTTCCTTTATAAAATTATATGGCCTCATTATTCCACCTACTTACTTTAACATCGTCTTTCAATTTCTATCCTCTTATTTCAAATGCATTTGTTATGTTTTGTATGATAGTATTTTGTTGATAATTTTTGCCCAAGTATTGGGTAAGTAACTGAATGTCAGGGAAGAAATATGAAGACAGCACCTACTCCACACTTTAGGGTACTCACATGAAGACCAAGCTGCACATTTGATACAAATGTGTCGGGGGTTCTGAGTAAAGCCTCTGCATGTTCCATGGTGGTGGGCCAGTTTCTGTGAGCCCCCATGGAACCAGGTTAGTTCTTGTGGTGTCCCTGACCTCACTGACTTTCTTAATTCTAATACTACACTCTTCCACAAGACTGTGAGTCTATGGATCAGACTTCACACACTTCTGGATGAATCCTTTTAGGAAACATAATTCTAGGTTCTTGTTTACAAAGATAGCAGAGTATCATTAATAGTATAAGGGATCGTCACTCTCACATGGGATGGGTCTCAAGATGGAGCAGTCATTGGGTAGCTGTTCCCTCAGTCTCTGCTTAATCATTATCCCTGCACATTTTGTAAGCAAGAAACTTTTGGTTTTGAAGATTTTGTAGGTAAGTTGATATCCCATTCCCTCCTCCCAGCCCTCTTTCCAGAATTCCTTCCCACATCTGATTGCCATCTCCATTCCCCTCATAAACTAATCTCAGTTCTCTCTCTCCAATGACTAGTTTCTCCTTTGGAGTGAGATTCGCACATCCTCCTTTGGGAGCTCCTTATTACCCAGTTTCTTTGGGTCTGTGAATTGTAGCATAGGTGTCCTCCACTGTATGACTAATGTCCACTTATAATTGAGTATATACCATATGTGACTTTCTACATCTTGGTTACCTAAATCAGGATGACTTTCTCCAGTCGTAACCATTTGCCTACATTTCATGATGTCTTTGCTTTTAATAGCTTAATAGTATTCCATTTTGCAGACATATCATATTTTCTTTATTCATTCTTCAGTTGAGAGACATTTAGGTTGTTTCCAGTTTCTGTATATTATAAATAAAGCTGTTATGAATATAATTGAGCAAGAGTCCCTGTGGCATAGAGGGGCATCTTTTATATATATGCCTAAAAGTGGAATAGCTGGTTTGTCAGGGTGAACTATTCCCAGTTTTCTGAGAAATTGCCAAATTGATTTACAAATTGCTCTATCAGCAATGGAAGAGTTGACCTTGTTCCACATCCTTGGTAGCATGTGAGATCACTTGAGCTTTGGATCTTATCCATTCTGACAAGTGTAAAATAGAATCTCAGGATCATTTTGATTTTTTAAGGACGTCTCAGCAAATAGAGATCCCCCTGTTTAGAATTCTCTGTACAGCTATGTACACTATTTTTAATTGGGATGTTTGGGTTATTAGTATCTAATTTCTCAAATTTTTTATAAATTTTGGATATTTACCCCTTGTCAGATATAGCACTGGTGAAGATCCTTTCTCAGTCTGTAGGCTGCCATTTTGTCCTATTAACAGTATTCTTTGCCGTGCAGGTTTTGAATTACATGAGGTGACATTTATTAATTGTTCAACTATAAGGTTGAGCCACTAGTGTTCTGTTCAGGAAGTACCCTTGTGTACCAATCTGTCCAACACTACTCCCCGATTTCTATTATGTTAGATTAGTGCATCCAGTTTTACATTGAGGTCTTTGATCCACGTGGGCTTGAGTTTTGTGCAGGTAATAGAGATGAGTTTATTTGCATTCTTTTACATGCACACATCTAGTTAGTTCAGCACCATTTGTTGAATATGCTTTCTCCTTTCCATTGTCTTGTCAAAAAAATTAAGTATACTTACATGAATGCCCGGGCTTATTTCAGGGTCTTTAATTTGATTCCATTGATGAACCTATCTGTTCCTATACCAAGGTCATGCAGTTCTTATTACTAGTGCTTATAGTAAAACTTGAGATCAGGGATGGTGATATCTCCAGAACTGTTTTCATTGTTCAGAATTGATTTAGCTATCCTGAGGGTTTTTTTTTCCCATGTGAAGTATTTGTTCTTTCAAGGTCTGTAAAGAATATTGTTGGAATTTTGACGGGAATTGCACTGAATCTGTTAACTGCTTTTGTTAAAATGACCATTTCACTATGTTAATCCTACTGATCCCTGAGCACTGCAAATCTTTCCATCTTCTGATACTTTCTTCAATTTCTTTATTATGAGACTTGGCGCTCTTGTCCTACAACTCTTTTGCTTCTTGTTACAGTTACACTAAGATATTTTATATTATTTGTGACTATGGTAAAGTATATATTTTCCCTAAATTATTTCTCAGCCCATCTATCTTTGGATAAAGAAGGATTGTTAATTTTTTATTTATCATTTGTCATTCTAGGTTTGGTATTGAATAAAATATTTTTCATGACCCTACTCCTTGCTTTGGGAACAACAATGTTTATTTGTGTTATTATATATTGGCACTATGAAATTACTTTAAAATCTATAGTTGATCATAGCTAAGTGCAAACCTTGAGTATTAGAAGAGATTCCATCTTGGGTATTTTTAAAATAGTTTTGTAACTGTAAAGACTTTGGTAGTTCATGGAAGTGGACTTAATGTGTAAGAGTTGGATATGAGTTGGGATAGTGATGAAAGAAATGCTATCTTTTAAAAGAATATAATTAGATACAATGGTCATATAAATTGCAGTTGTGAAGACAAATCTTTACTGTGGCACTATTTATTAATTAAAAGCATGGAGTCCTGTATCATGTCTGAGGAAACTTTAATTAAAATATATTTTTGTATATATGGCTGAAGACTTACATGATTTATTATCAGTACTAGGGGTTAGAACAAAGCCCTCAAAAAGCTAGACAATCCTGTTTTCCTGAGCTACATCACAAGTTAAGAAGATACATCACTGGGCACTAATTTTGTTAGTGTTATAATTGTGCATTTCCTAGCTTCAGTAACTCCCAAAATAAAGATTGATTTATATTTGACCAATATACTTATGTAGCAATAGGATAAGACCAAACCACATACTTCATTATTCTATCTAATACTTAATATGTTATTTGAGATGAACTTTATTTAATTCTATATAATCAGAAGAAGGCCAGAGAGATGGATCAGCACATTATAACAAGTGGGGCCAAGCTACTATGCTACCACAATTATGGTAAACTATATTCCTTCAAACTTTCAAACAAAATAAATACAACTCTTATAAATCACTGTTTTTCATGATTTTGCTATGATACTGAAAAATATAATACACACATTTATATTAAGTTCAGTTGAATACTAATATGGCAGTCATGTGACACTATCATTGGCAGAAGCTTGTCTAGTACATTGGGATTCCAAGTGTGGAGCTGCATTAACAGGACACAGGAAGTACACAGCCATGTCAGCCAATGGACACTTTATTCAAAGTTTGAAGGTAGAATAAAGATTTCTCAGTTTCTCATTCTTACCAGGTACTGTTTAACAACAGCTTATCTTCCTCTCCTACCTATGCCCGACAATGCCATCCTCCCCTACATATACAGCTGGAGCTATGCCCCAGTGTGGGGAAATTTGTGGGTGGGGAGGTGGAGGTGGGAATGGCAGGGTGAGTGGGGGCACATCCTCATAGAAGCAGAAGGAGGGTGGATGGGATGGGGGTTCCTGGGTGGGGGGAGGAATGGGGAAAAGGGGATCACATCTGAATTGTAAATAAAATATGAGAGAGAGAGAGAGAGAGAGAGAGAGAGAGAGAGAGAGAGAGAGAGAGAGAGAAAGCTTATCTTGGTTCAAGGTGACCCAAACCTTGCAGACTAAGAAATATGTCTGCAGTCAAACTCTTAGACCTAATGCTTAATTAAATTATAAACAAAGTTACTTTCTCATGAGAAAAAGACCACTTCCTCAGACATGCAGCTTACTTGGCAAAACATCAGAATTCTTTGAAGGAAAAGTATTCTTATTCTTTGTCCCAGTATGCTGGGATTCTCAGATATCCTTCAGTCACCTCACAGCTAGCAGGCTGGAAGCAGTTTCCTCATGCCTTTTCTCTACAGTTTTCCATTTCCAAACAGCTGCCAAAACAGTCATCTAATTATGTGGATTAAGATATCATGTTTAGACCCCATCATTGTATGGAATTAGCATATCAACTACTTTTAAAATATGTTTAGTTTCATATGTTTTTCTGAAGTACAGAAGAATTTTCTGGATGAGACAGGACTATTGCTTCCATGAGCTCATAGCAGTTTTTCTTGCCAGCACAAGATCAACAAAGCATTCTAACAGAGTGTGAGGGGCTTCTTCACAAGCCTCTACCCTTAACTAAGGAACTATTGGGAGCTAATGGTTTCCAGGGAAGCACAGTCTGTTTTCTTTAACTGTGTGTTTTCTGGGAAATCAAATAAGTACCAGTAGATGGCCCTATGACCATAACTGTATGGGCAGTTCAAAGTGGAATCAATGGGTTACAAATTTAAGTAAAAAAAGACATCAAGTTGGGGGTGGAAGGAGATGGGGCCATAACTTAGAGAAGTTAATGGGAACAGCTGACTATGAACAAGATGTGAAATTATCAAAAATTAATATTTATTAAAATATGACAACTTTTATTGAACTAAATTTCTTGAGTACAAGCACAACATTATAGCAATATAAAAGTATATAAGTCCTTCACTCTCAATATCAGCTTCCTTTCTCTGTAGGAAATGCTTATTTTCTGAGTAAGGCATTCAGCTGATCCGTGTGTTCTTCATTGAATTTGATCAAGTTTTTATAATCTAAGTTTGAACCACTTTGAACATTTAAAAAATAATAAGTTAGTCTCTATTACATAGCTACATATAAAAATTGCTATCCAGAGGGAGAGGCTTACTATTGAGGTTTGGTTTATTTGGTTGGTTGGTTTGTTGTGCTGTTGTTCCAATATCACTTTTTTTTTCTTTTAATTTTGTCTGAAACACTATCTTTGTATATTGTGTATGTCTTTTTTCTTCTCTTGACTTATGTATTTGTGTCTCTGTTTTGCATACCTTCTATTTCTCGTATCACAGTATATTTTATTTTTTGTTATTTAATTTCTCTATTCTGAGTCAAGACCTCACTATGCAGCCAGTCTACTATCAAGGGTGCAGACCTTCCTTGTTCACCTGAGTACTAGAAATTCAGCATGGGTCACTATTCCCTGGTTTCAATTATTTTATATCTAAAAACATCACTTTTCTTTCTTCCACCTTATAGGTCTCTGATCCCTGATTATGAAAATGACATCCATTATTTGCCTTGATATTTATAATGCTAGTCAATATTATAGATAAGTGACTGTTTTAATATAGAAAACATATATTCTTAAGTTTTTCTATGTATGTAAACACAACTTATAAATGTAGTTGTTTTTAAATGTTAATCAAAGGATTTATAAGTTTGGTAATGCTCAACCAGAAGCGTAACCCAATACCCAACCTAGATATAAAAACTATCTTTGACTGGTGGAGACCTGTGAACATGTGCTTCCATGTCCCCTCTCTCTTTCTCTCACCGCCTAGCTTTTCCTCTCCTTCATCTTCTCTCCTTACTCCATCACTTCCTCTCAATACTCCTTCCTACTTAGCTCCTCCTACATATCACTCTTCCTGTTAAAGTAAAACTTTTCTCTCAAAATACAATTAGAGCATACTTATTTCTAATTGTACCAGTGAGGTACAAGATAGTCCTAATACCCAGTCCATCATTTTGTTGACTAATCAGAACCTCTGTCATCTCTTCTAACTAAAACACTTACTTTTTGATCCTGGCTTTTTTTTTTTCTTTTTTTCTTTTTTCTTTTTTTTTTTTTTCTTTTTTTTTTTTTTTTGCTTTAGAGTGAATGTCAGCTGAAAACTATATACTCAGATCTTTTCTCTCAAAGTCAATAGCCAGGATTGGCTATAAGACTATGGGTCTTCAACCCCGTCAGAAATGCAGAATGACTGAGTTAACTGAAGTTATGGGAAGCACTAAACGTAGCTTCTAAAACTTAGCCAATTTATAGAGACCTCTGAACACCTGAAAAGCCCCTATACTACCAAACGTTCGAGCATCAAATCTTCAGCCTTCTGGCCCAGAGTCATCTGACAGACCTTAGTGATGCAGGATTATTAAGGGCTGATTACTCTGTCTAGGCAGATATAATCAGTCGACTATTCTGCATGTGTGTCCTCTTCTGGACAGTAATTTGTGTGTAGATGGAAAGAGGCAATTCTTGCCTAGTGGCTGTCACCACATAACTGGCATAACACCAAGGATGCTCAATTTCTTCTTAGAATCCACAACAGGAAGCTGTTAGGAGCAGACAGGTCTCTAATCAGAATGAACATTAATATAGAAATATTTGTAGTGTCAATTGTATGGACTTCTGACGTTTTGAAAACCAACTATCCATGTAAAATCACCTGAACTGTTGTCTGTTCACTCCTCTCAGCTATTTCTAAATAAAATATGGGAAACCTCCTAACAATAAACTCAAAGCCATGAATTTGCTATAGTCCCTTAACTCATAGGTTAACCTATGAGTTAGGCAAAAAGGAAAGGGGGGCATGGGACAGGGGTTTTTTAGGGAGGGGAAATGAGGAAAGGGGAAGGCATCTTAAATGTAAATAAAATATTAAATAAAAAAACAAATGTAGTTGTTTCTATCCACAAGAATAGCTGTCATGACTAATGGTGAGAGTCATCAGGCAGAGTGGGTGATGGTGGTAATTTGCTCATATTTTGATCTTAGTCATGCTACCACTGGTCTGAAGAATTTTTCTGGATGCCTTAATATTTAAAACTCAACCTCCCTTATGCCTGTTCCTTTCTGCTGGGTCAGACTCCTAGCTGGTGTGCTTCCATGAAGACACCATATCCTGACCCATCCTAGAGGATCCACTGCACTCAGAGCAGTTTGTAAGAACCCATCCCCCGAATCCCCAACCCGAAGTCCCAGAGCTGCTTGTGGAAACCTGGAGTATTCGGGACCAATCACCCACCAAATCTACACTCTCCTGAATACCACTGCCCTTCCTACCCCTCTGCCTGGTCCTTTCTGCTCTGGTAGACTCCTAGCTGGCCTGCTCCCATGAAGACACCAAAACCTGACACATCCTAGAGGATCAACTACACTTAGAGTAGTTGAGGATACACTGCTGTACTCAGAGCAGTTAACTGCTAGCAGGTCTGTTCCCATAAAGACACCATATCCTGAGCCATTCTAGAGGATCTGTTGCACTCAGAGCAGTTGACACCATAGTTTGAAGGCATACAGGGCAAGTGACTCAAGAGACTGAAAGCCTCCCTGGAGTTCTGCTGCACACAGGGAAACAGAAACCACAGTCCATACACCTCCCTGAAGAACATCTTCACACAGGACAAGAGCTTGACTGCTTCACTGAAGAACCAACAGTCTAAAGGCATTCCTGGAGATCTACTGCAGCCATGGCAACAGATCAGCAGCTTCTCTGCTGCTCTGAAGAGCCCCCAGTTGGAAGGCTCCATAGATGGTTTGCTATAGCAAGTGCTGCAGGCCTACAAGGTGACCTAAAGCAACCCAGGGACAAAAGAGGCAGACTCTAGACAGAGTCACCCAGACCAACAAACACCAGGAATATCCAGATGGTGAGAGGCAAGCACAGACCATAAGCAACAGAAGCCAATATATGTGGGCATCATCAGAATCCAATTCTCCCATCACAGCAAGCCCTGAATACACCAAAATGACTGAAAATCTGTAATCTATCCTAAAATCCTATCTCATGAAGATAATAGAGTCCTTTAAAGAGGATATCAGTAACTCACTGAAAGAAGTAAAGGAAAACACAGGTAAACAGGTAAAGAAATTGAATAAAGAGATCCAAGACCTAAAAGGGGAAATAGAAACATTGAGAACACACAAATGGAGAAAAACCTGGAAATGGAAAACATAGAAAAGAAATTACAGATGTAAGAATTACAAACAGAATACAAGAGATAGAAGAGAGAATCTCAGGTGTAGAAAATACCATAGAAGAGATTGACACAACTAACAAAGAAAATTCAAAACATAAAACACTCGTAACCCAAAGCATCCAGGAAATTCAGGACACAATGAAAAGACAAAATCTAAGACTAATCTGCATAATAATTGTTATTATTATAGTCAAAGAAGTCCGACTGCAGTTCAGAACAGACCACTCCAGACCACAGGGTTCCAAGGGGGAAGAGGCTTATTCAGGAGATAGGATGAAAGGTGGGGAGAAGAAGGTGGAAGGATAAGAGGGCGAGTCAGGGGGGTCTTGCCTGTTTTATATGGGTGGTGACATAGTATCTCCCAGGTAAAGGTGAGGTAGCCAGGTAGATTCTGGGAGTGTGAGGCTGTTGCCTTGGCAATGAGGTGGAGGTCGCCTAGATGTGATGTCACTGGGTTCAGAGCCTGATACCAACATACCTCCCTTTTTCGTAGTATAAAGAAGAGAAGAAAAGTAGAGGGGAAGTCAATGGTGAAACGGGAGTTGGGGCAGGGCGTAATGTCTCTTAAACTACTTCCTGTTGTGTAGGGGCGTAGTCCATTGTGGGGATTAGCTGGCTTTCACCATAGGGGTCCACTCAATAGATATGTATATCAGGTTCCTCTGTGGACAGTGGCTGGTAATCCTGTGACAGGAACTGATTAATAATTTGGTTAGAAATAATAACACCAGGAGGATGACAAGAAAGGATGTTATAAAAGAGAGTATCTTGGTTTTATATGGGATTTAAAAAAAAAAAATCTTAGAACTGGAGATCTCACGTTCCTTAAAAACAGCATTCTTCCTGGACCATTTCAGGACATCTGGCCCTCGTCGGTTCTGAAGCAACACAGCTGGAATCTCGCAGGTCTTGTGGTGTTGGTGGAAGTGGTTGGTCTGTGATCTAGCATATATATCTGACAAGACCAATATGGGCAGCCCCCATAATCATCTGGCCAGTTTCTACAATAATCTACCTGGTCAAAGAGAAAGCAAGTGTAGAGAGCATGATGTTTAGATGAGTAACAGATAGAGATGATAGCAGTTTGGACTGGTTCTCGGCACCCGGCTTTGGAGCTGTTTCCCGACCCTGTTTGGAAAGAGATTTTTTTTTATCTGTGGGGGGTCTCTTGACTCTCGAACCTTCAGATATAAGGCCTGACCTGGATAGAAACAAGCAGCAGGGGGAGGGCGAGAAACCCACATCTAGTCCAGTGAGGTAGAACTCAGCTGTCAGAATAGAGTCTCGTATTCTGGGACTGAGGACAAGATGGATGATTTTGAAGTCCTCTGGAGATTAATAGAGCACGGTCCTGTTAGGGTCGATGTGTATGAAGAGTCGATTTTAGGTGGGGGGATGAAAGGCTTGAGGTGAGACAAGTGGACCCAATGAGGGAATCCCCCAAGTTTAGCAGCTGTAGGGGTCACAAGAATTACCTTAAAAGGGCCCTGCCATTTGGGAGAGAGAGGTGAGGGCCGGTGATCTGGAGGGGAGAGAAGGACTTGGTCTCTAATGTTGACAGGCAGTGGACAGGAGACAGTGTGTGGTCGAGGTAGATGGCTGTCAGCAAAGTTCCACAAGAGAGAACGGAGGTGACAAAGTAATGGGGTAAGTAGATGGTCTGGGAGGGGAGAGCATTTAGGTGAAAGACCAGGAGTTAGAACTGGATGTCTATACATGAGTTCAAAGATGAGGAGAGGCCACTTGGGGAGAGCTCGTAGCCTGAAAAGAGCCAGAGGTAAAAGTTTTACCCAGTCAAGATGAAGTTCCTGTGACAGCTTAACAAGGGTGGTTTTTAAAGAACAGTTAGTTCTTTCTACCTTCCCTGAAGATTGAGGGTGGTAGGGAATGTGAAAATGCCAGGGGATGTCTAGGGCCTTAGATAGAATTTGAGAAACCTGGGAAGTAAATTCGGGACCATTGTCTGACTGGAGGGAGGCTGGGACGCCAAATTGGGGGATGATCTCTTGGAGGAGGAGATCAGAGACTGTCTGAGCCCTTTTGATAGTTGTGGAAAAAACCTCTACCCAGCCTGAGAAGGTGTCCACCAAGACCAGGAGGTACTTAATACGTTTGACAGTGGGCATGTGGGTAAAGTCAAGTTGCCAGTCAGTTCCAGGAAGGGAACCTCTAGCCTGGTGGGTAGGAAAAGGGGTGCTACAATACCTGGAGTTGGGATCTGACATCTGACAGATTCTGCAAGAAGCAGTGATAGATTTTAAGAAACTTAAGTCCTCAGGAGTAGGCTGTAGGTGAGTCTTAACAAAATAAAACAATGCTTGGATGTTAGGATGAAAGAGTTGGTGGAGATAGGTCAGAGTTTGACGAGTATCAGGGGGTGTAGGTGGGGATGTGGGTTGCAGTGTAAGAATGTCCTGGGGAGGGTGAGATGAGTCTAGGCCCCTAAGAGCCGCAGCTTTAGCTGCCTCATCAGCTTGGTTGTTCCCCTTGGAGACAATAGAGTCTGTCTGGTGGGATCTGCAGTGGACAATCCAATAGCTGTGGGGAGATGGGAGGCCTTTAGCATGGCCATAATTTGGTTTGCATTAGTTACTGATCCTCCTTTTGTGGTAAGTAACCTGCGCTCCTTCCAGATGGCAGCATGGGACAGGAGGATATGGAAAGCATATTTGGAATCTGTGTAGATATTGAGGGATTGTCCCTGTGCCAGGTGGAAGGCACAGGTAAGGGCTGTTAATTCAGCCTGTTGGTTGGTGGTATGAGCAGGAAGGGCCTGTGCCTCCACCACTTTGGTGTCTGACACTATGGCATAGCCAGCTTTCCTGGCTCCTTCATGTAAAAAGGAGCTTTCATCTGTATACCAGGTATAGATGGCTTGGGGCAATGTGCCCTCCTGTATGTGTGAAGGATGAGGAAGTAGTTCCTCCAAAGTTTCAGTGCAAGAGTAAGATAGGGAGTAATTAATATTCGGTCGAGGAAGAAGATTGGAAATATTAAGAGGTGGGCATGATTGAAAGTTGAGGGTGGAGTCTTCTATTAGAGCTACCTGGAGAGAAAGAACCCTGGAGGGAGTAGGGTCTGTAAGCCTTTATAAGTTAGGAGCTGTGACAGATTGTGAGAAGAGAGGACAGTTATGGGCGATCCCAAGGTTAGTTTCTTTGACTCTTGAATAAGGAGTTCTGCAGGTGCTAAGGTATGAATACAAGGTGCCCATCCCTGGATGGTTAGATCTAGTCTTTTTGACAAGTATGCTACAGGTGCAAAAGATGGTCCCAGTTGGTGACCTAAGACTCCAAGGGCAAATCCCTCCTTTTCAGTTACATAGAGGGAAAAAGGACAAGTCAGGTCAGGGAGATGTAAGGCTGGGGCCTTAAGGAGAGCCTGTTGGAGCCTTTGAAAGGGCTTAGTAACAGGTTTGAGAAGAGGTTCGTGGGTGGGGCCTATGCTGCTTCATATAAGGGGCGAGAAAGTAGGGAAAAGGAGGGAACCCAGGAATGCAGAAAGCTAGCTATTCCTAGGAATGATAAAATCTCTGCCTTTGTAGAAGGAACAGTTAGAGACTGAATCAGATTCTTTCTATCTAAGGTAATAGCCTTGTGGGTTGGAGTAATTGTTAGTCCCAAATAGGTAACCTGAGAAGTAGACAGTTGGACTTTAGAAGGTGAGACCCTGTAGCCCTGACTGGAGAGGAAATTTAGAAGAGCAGCTGTGTCAGCTTGGCTAATCTCTAGAGAGGGGCTACATAGAAGGACATCATCTACGTAAAGCACAATCTTAGACCTAGGGAGAGATAAAGAGAGCAAGTCAGAAGCCAGAGCCTATCCAAATAGGTGTGGGCTGTCCCGGAATCCCTGAGGTAGAACAGTCCAGGTAAGTTGGGTAGAAAGGTGGGTGTCAGGATCTGTCCAGGTAAAGGCGAATATATCCTGTGATCGGGCATCTAGAGGGATAGAGAAGAATGCATCCTTGAGATCTAGGACTGAGAAATGAGAAATCCCCGAGGGAATAGTAGAAAGAAGTGTGTAAGGGTTAGCCACAATAGGATGGAGGGGAACCACTGCAGAATTAATGTGTCTGAGGTCTTGAACCATGCAATAGGTACCATTAGGTCTCTTAACTGCTAGTATAGGGGTATTAAAGGGAGAGGAGGTAGGGCGAAGGAGTTTTTTCCTTAAGAGGTCAGAAATGATAGGCTTAAGTCCTCTGAGGCTCTGGAGGGAGAGAGGTTATTGAGCTTGGGTGATGATGTACCTGGTAGGGTCCAGTAACTGGATGACAACAGGAGAATGATGTTTAGCAACAGAGGGGTTCTGGACGTCCCAAACTCGGGGGTCTACCTGAGAAGCTGGTAAGGGAAGTAACATGTTAGTGTTAGTAGGTTGACTGGCTAGAAGAAGGAGCAGAGGAACTGCTGGCGAGCTTGGGTTTAGGCGAATTAGGGGAGCAAAGGAAATAGAGGCTCCCAACTTAGTTAAAATATCCCTTCTCAAAAAGGGGACAAGACACATAGGAACTACCAAAAAGGAATGGGTGAGAGATACACCCCTAAAAATGCAACTAAGTGGGGGAGTACCCCGACAATAGGAAAACGAGAAGGTGAGGTGGGTCCATAAAACTCTGTCAGGACTGAGTAAGTGGCCCCAGTGTCCAAGAGGAAGGAGATGGGTCTTCCACATACCATAATATCTACCCGGGGCTCCCTGCTAGTGATAGGCGTGGTCTGGTAGAGAGAGCTCGGGCTCCGTCAGTCCTCCATAGCCAATCCTAGAAGGTCAACTGAAGGGTTTTCTGGGAGTGATGTCCCTCCGTTCTGAGCAACATGAGGGCAATCAACACCCCAATGTCCCTTCTGATGGCACCTGGGACATGGTCCCCTTGGCTTGCTGGGGTTGGGGCAAGCCTTCACCCAATGATCTTGTTGCCCACATTTATGGCAGGGGCCTGGTGGTCCCTGAGCCTTCAAAGACCAGGAGTCTGGGGTAGTGGCTGAGGCTGGTCGGATAGCCTTTGCCAGCATGTGGTATTTTTGTTTTCGGGCTTTCTCATCTCTCTCATGGTACACCTTGAAGGCCAGCACCAAGATTTCTGCCTGTGGAGTTAGGGGCCCCCTCTCCAATCACCTAAGTTTAGCTTTTATGTCGGGGTAGCTCTGGGGAAAAAAGTAGGTCATTAGAAGTTGCTTACCTTCCGGGTTTTCAGGGTCCAGATTAGTATACTGCAATAAAGCCTTTGTAAGGCGTTCTAAAACCTGAGTCGGGTTTTCCTGTTTGTCCTGGACAACCTCTTGGAGTTTCTCAAAGTTTACTGGCTTTAAGGCTGCCTTTCTTAGCCCTGCCAAAAGACATGTTATAAATCTATCTCTAGCTAAAATACCACCTGTGGAATTATAATCCCATCGAGGATCCTGGTCAGGAACCGCCTCAGATCCGATTGGATATGTTCCATCTGTCTGATGAATCTGATCTGCATGCGTTTTTGCCTCTTCCCAAACTTGCCTGCGTTCATCAGGAAGTAAATTGTTAGTGAGAATCATATGAACATCATGAAAAGTCAAACTATAAGACTGAGTGATGTACTGGAACTCTTTAATAAAGGCGGAGGAGTTAGAGGTATAGGAACCCAGTCTGCTCTCTATTTGAGAGAGTTCACTTAGTGAGAAAGGAACATGTACTCTGACAAGGCCATCTACTCCAGCCACTTCCCTCAGGGGAAGGACAGATGCTGGTTTAGGTGTCCCTGGAGGAGAAGGAATTGGAGGTTTGGCTGTGGCCTTAGAACGTGTGATAGGAGGGGTAAAGGTCGGAGCCAACACAGAGCAATTTACATGGCCTGCAGCTTGCATAGAAGGAAGGGAGGGGTCTGGGGAGGTTGAGTTAGTAGACTCTGAGGTATCTTGGCGAGAAGAAAATGAGGCAGCAGTATGGGTTTTCGGCGGCATGGAAACAGGTCTGTGACGCAAAGGGGGTGGTTCTTCAGCTGGATCTAAGAGTGTTGTGTCATCTAATGGGGGTTGAGGAGGTTTCATTGCTAAAAGGACCTGGGGTGGGGAACAGGCAGAACACATGGAGGGATTGGAGTGGAGGTAGATGAATGATTGGATATAGGGAACCTCTTTCCATTTACCAGACTGCTGTATGTATGTATGAAGACCCTTTAAAATGATTGGGTCTAGTGTGCCATTAGGTGGCCATTTTAAACCATTATCTAGAGGGTACTGAATCCAAACTTCATTGCAGAGGTGTATCAATTTGGAAGGCCTCAAAGCAGGCGTTAATTTTAGAGATCTGAGGTTTTTTAAGGAGACAACCCAGTGGGGTGTCTGAGGGTGCGGCCGAAGACAATGTAGCACCCATTGAGTGACAGGGAGGGCTTACTGAGCTATCGAGCTATCTTATCGGCGTCCCGATAGAAAGGCAGCAAGAAATCAGGCAACAGCCTAGGTAAGCAGGTCATCATGAGATTACCTAGGGGCCCTGACGAACTCCTGGAGTTCACCGAAAGCAGTTTAACCTGGTACCAGGATTTCCAGCAGCTGCAAGAGCTCAGAGTTGGGAGGGAGACTGTAAACTGCTTTGGGGGGAGGGGGGAGTCACCCAGTGGCCAATGTCCTAAGTAGTAGTTCAGCTAGGAGGCCAGTCATAGGGACTGGGGCAGACAAATGCCAACACCTCACCACCCAAGGAAGACCGGCCAGGCCAGGGTCCCTCCCGCCAATTGGAATCTCCTTACCAATTAATATGCCGGTGTGTGTTTGTAGGCCTATGCAGTCTGGTATCAGGAAAGTGGAACTTCGAGGTCTGTGTGGGCCTGTCTGGCTGTCTAGCCCATGTGGCAGAGCACCACTTGGTGGGCCGCAGGTGTAGTTAGTCTGCAGCAGTGGTGGAAATTCACTCAGTCAGTGATGGCAGGTAGCAGCAGGTGGCGGCGGAGGTAGAGGCAGGCCAGGAGGTGTGGGTTCTGCCTGGCCACAGCAGCTAGTGGCTGCGGCAGCCGGCAGCACAAAGGTTCCCAAAGTATTTGAACTCGGCCAGTGCACCAATGTTAGTTGTTTGAAGAAGTCTGACCGAAATTCAGAACAGACCACTCCAGAACACAAGGTTCCAAGGGGGAAGAGGTTTATTCAGGAGATAGGACGAAAGGTGGGGAGAAGAAGGTGGAAGGATAAGAGGGCGAGTCAGGGGGGTCCTGCCTGTTTTATATGGGTGGTGACGTAGTATCTCCCAGGTAAAAGTGAGGTAGCTAGGTGGATTCTGGGAGAGTGCAGCTGTTGCCTTGGCAACGATGTGAGGGTCGCCTAGATGTGATGTCACTGGGTTCAGAGCCTGATACCAACAATAATAATCTTTGTTTTGGGAGAACAAAGATTCCCAGCTCAAAGGACCTGAAATGTCTTCAACAAAATCATAGATGAAAAATTTCCCAATCTAAAGAAAGAGATGGCCATGAAGACACAAGAAGCCTATAAAACACCAAATAAATGGGACCAGAAAATAAAATTCTCTCATCACATAATAATCAAAACACTAAATGCACAGAAGAAAGAAAACATATTAAAAGCTCCAAGGAAAAAGGGCCAAGTAACATACAAAGGTAGACCTATCAGAATTATACCACACTTCTCAACAGAGACTTTGAAAGTCAGAAGAGACTGATCAAAGGTCATGCAGACTCTAAGAGAACACAAATGCCAGCCCAGGCTATTATACCCAACAAAACTCACAATCAGCATAGATGGAGAAAACAAAATATTCCAGGACAAAACCAAATTAAAACAGTATCTGCCAATACAGCCCTACAGAAGATCCTAGAAAGAAAACTCCAACACAAGGAAGATACCTGCACCAAAGAAAAGACAAGATATTATGTATCTCACAACAAAACCAAAAGGCGAGAACTGTAAGCACATAAAGCCACCTACAAAAACGAACATATCAGGAACCAACAGTCATCGTTCTTTAATATATCTTAATATTAATGGACTCAACTCACCTATAAAAAGACAGAAGCTAACAGACTGGATACCCAAACAAGATCCAGCATTTTGCTGCATAGTAGAAACATATTTCAATACAAAGACAGACACTATCTCAGAGTAAAAGGATGGAAAAAGTCTTCCAAACAAATGATCCCAGGAAACAAGCTGGAGTTGCCATCCTAATATCCAATAAAATAGACTTTCAACCAAAAGTTATCAAGCATGATGAGAAAGAACACTTCATATTCATCAAGAGGAAAATCCATAGATGCTTACAAAGTCTCAATTCTAAACATCTATGTCCCAAATGCAAGAGCACCCACATTCATCGAAAGAACTTTACTAAAGCTCAAAAGACACATAGAACCCCACACAGTAATATTGGGAGACCTCGACACCCAACTCTCACCAAAGGACAGGACATTGAAACAGAAACTAAATAGAGAAAGTGAAACTAATAAAAGTTATGAACCAAATGAATTTAACAGATATCTACAGAACATTTCACCCTAAAACAAAAGAATACACCTTCTTCTCAGCGCCACATGGTACCTTCTCTGAAATCGACAATATAATTGGTCACAAAACAGCCATCAACCAATACAAGAAAATAGAAATAATCCCATGTATCATATCAGATCACCATCGCCTAAAAATGGTCTTCAATAACAGCAAAAATAACAGAAACCCCATATACACATGGAAACTGAACAACCCTCTACTCAATGAAAACTTGGTCAGGGAAGATATAAAGAAAAAGATGTAAAGGCTTTTTAGAATTTAAGGAAAACTTTGAAACATACCCAAACTTAAGGGACACAATGAAAGCAATGCTAAAAGACAATTCCATAGTACCAAGAGCCCTGGTAAAGAAACTGCAGAGATCTTACCCTAGAAACTTAACAACACACCTGAGAGCTCTAGAACAAAAAGAAGCAAACTCACCCAAAAGGAGTAGAAGGCAAGAAATAGTCAAACTCTGGGCTGAAATCAACAAAATAGAAACAAAAGAGAACAATACAAAGAATCAACAAAGCCAAAAGCTGCTTCTTTGAGAGAATCAACAAGATAGATAAATCCCTAGCCAAACTACTTAAAGGGCCCAGAAGTAGTATCCAGATTAACAAAAAAAAAAAAAAAAAAAAAAAAAAAAAAAAAGGAAAATCTAGATAAAATGGATGTTTTTCTAGACAGATACCACATACCAAAGTTAAATGAAGAACAGGTAAACCATAGAAACAGGCCCATATTACAAATTGAATTGGAAGAATTTATTCACACCATGCTCCATTGTACTGTCTTTAAATCCTCAACCAAATGGTCACTTCTGGCTTACCTGTTCCTGTCAAGTTCCCTCCTACCCCACTCCCACTGTGACCCCCAAAGCCTTTTGCCTGCAGTATACTGTTTAGTTAAAAATTACTGGTTCAAAACACCTCCCTGGATAAGACTTGCAGTTCAGCAGGGGGGAAAGAAGAAGTTATTAAAAGCCTCCCAACCGAAAAAAAAAAAAAAAAAAAAAAAAAAAAAGCCCAGTGTCAGAATTCTATCAAACCTTCAACGAAGACCTAATACCAATATTTTTTAAACTATTCCATAAAGTAGAAACAGAAGGAACACTACCTAACTCATTCTATGAATCCACATAAGGACCCAACCAAAAAGAGAACTTCAGAACAATCTCGCTTATGAATATTGATGCAAAATACTCAATAAAATTCTTGCAAACCAAATCCAGGAACACATCAAGACCATCATTCACCATGATCCAGTAGCCCAGGGATGCAAGGTTGGTTCAATATATGAAAATCTATTAATGTAATCTACTATATAAACAAACTCAAAGAAAAAAAAATCACCTGATCATCTACTTAGAGGCAGAAAAAGCATTTGACAAACTACAACACCCCTTCATGTTAAAAGTATTGGAGAGAGCAGGAATCATGCCCATATCTAAACATACTAAAAGCAATTTGCTGCAAACCAACAGCCAATATCAAATTCAATGCACTTGAAACAATCCCACTAAAATCAGGAACAAGACAATGCTGCCCACTCTCCTCATATCTATACAATATAGTATTCAGAATGCTAGGTAGCACAATAAGACATCAAAGGGATACAAATTGGCAAAGAAAAAAATAAAAGTATCCCTATTTGCAGATGATATAATAGGATACATTAGCAACCCCAAAAATTCTACCAGAGAACTTCTTAGTTCTTAGCTGATAAACAACTTCAGCCAAGTGGCTGGATATAAAATTTACTCAAATGAATCAGTAGCTCTCCTTTATACAAGTGATAAACAGGCTAAGAAAGAAATTAGGGAACCAAGACTCTTTGCAATAGCCACAAATAATATAAAATATCTTGAGATAACTCTAACCAAACAAGTGACAATAGCTTCAAGTCTCTCAAGAAAGAAATCAAAGATCTCAGAAAATGGAAAGATCTTCCATGTTCATGAATTGGCAGAATTAATATAGTAAAAATGGCCATCCTACCAAAGGCAATTTACAGGTTCAATGCAATCCCTATCAAAATTCCAACCTAATTCTTCAAAGACATGTAAAGTGCAATTCCCAAATTCATCCCGAAAAAAAAAAAAACCAAAAAAAAAACAGAGTAGTGAAAACAATTCTCAACAATAAAAGAACTTCTGGGGGAATCACCATCCCTGACCACAAGCTTTACTACAGAGAAATAGTGACAAAAACTGCGTGTGGTATTGGTACAGAGACAGACACATTGAACTGAATTTGATTGGATTGGACTGGATTGGATTGGATTGGATTGGATTGGATTGGATTGGATTGGATTGGATTGAATTGAATTGAATTGAATTAAATTGAATTGAATTGAATTGAATTGAACGAATTGAAATGAATTGAAGATCCAGAAATAAAACCATACACTTACGGTCACTTGATATTTGACAAAGATGCCATAAATATACAATGGAAAAAGAAAGTATCTTCAACAAATGATACTGGTCTAATTGGATGTCTGTATGTAGAAAAGTGAAAATAGGCCCATATTTGTCACCTTACACAAAGCTTAAGCCCCAGTAGATCAAGGACTTCAACAGAAAGCCAGATACACTGAATCTAATAGAAGAGAAAGTGGGAAAGAGCCTTGAACTCATTGGCACAGGGGGAAATTTCCTAAACAGATCTGCTCATGCTGTAAGATCAAAAATTGATAAATGAGAAACCATGAAACAGGAAAGCTTCCTTAAGGCAAAAGACATAGTCAATAAGACAAATCAGCAACCTACAGATTGGGGAAAAAAAATCTTCATTAACTCCACATTTGATAGAGAGCTAATATCCAAAAATATATAAAGAACTCAAGAAGCTAACCACCAAAATCAAACAACCCAATCAAAAAATAGGGTATAAAAATAAACCGAGAATTCACAACAGAGGAATCTCGAATGGCTGAGAAGCGCCTAAAGAAATGTTCAAAGTCCTTAGTGATCAGAGAAATGCAAATCAAAATGACCCTGAGATTCCATCTTACACCAATCAGAATGGTGAAGATCAAAACCTCAGGTGACAACAAATGTTAGCAAGGATGTGAAAAAGAGGAACACTCCTCTATTGATGGTGGGATTGCAAGCTGATACAACCACTCTGAAAATCAATCCAGAGGTTCCTCAGAAAATTGAAAATAGATCTACTTGAAGACCCAGTAATACCACTCTTGGAAATATACCCAAAAGATGCCCTACCATAGCACAGGGGCACATGTTCCACTATATACATAGTGGCCTTGTTTGTGATAGCCAGAAGCTGGAAACAACCCAAAAGTCCCACAACAGAAGAATGGATACAGAAAAGGTGGTTCATCTACACAATGGAATACTATTCAACTATTCAGAACAAGGACATCCTGAGTTTTGCAGGCAAATGTTGGAACTAGAGAATATCATCCAGAGTGAGGTAACTCAGACCCAAAAGGGCATGCATAGTATGTCCTCACTAATAAGTGGATATTAGCAAAAAAACAAAAGCCAAACCAAACCAAAACAACAACAACAAAAACAGAATTCCCAAGATACAGTCCACAGAACTCAAAAAGGTCAACAAGTTGAATGGCCCAAGTGAGGACACTTCAGTCCTACTGAGGAGGAGGGAGAAGAAAGCAATAACAAGTCTAGACAGAGGGAGGGAGCAGGGAGGAAAAGAGGATGGGATTGGGAGGGGAGTGCAGAGAGGGGAACCTGATCTGATATTGGGTGAGAGAAAAGGACTAAAGCCCCAAGGGCCAGCAGAAAGAATGGAAACAGGCAAGCTAGGGAGGTAGAAGGTTGGAAGAACACTCTAGAATGCACCAGAGACCTGGAAGTTGGGAAACTCTCAGGACTCAAAGGGAGAGACCTTAGATGAAGTTTCCTACAGTAGGCAGAGGGAACTTATAGAGCACATCTCCAGCAGGAAGGAATTCAGGGCATCAAATGAGGGAGGAGGTTGCCATCCCGCAGTCAAAACTCTGACCCTTATTTGTTCCTGTCTGAAAGAACTACAGGGATGAAAGTGGAGAGGAACCTGAGTAAAAGAAGGTCCAGCTACAGGCCCAAAGTGGGATCTAGCTCCAGGGGAGGTCCCAAGGCCTGACAGTATTGCTGAGGCTATGGAGCACTCACAAAAAGGACCTGTCTTGTCTGCCTTCCAGAAAACCCAACAAGGTGCTGAAAGAGTCAGATGCAGATATTTGCACACAACCAATGAACAGAAGCTGCTGACCCCTGTGGTTGAATTAGGAAAAGGCTAAAAAAGGTGAGCAGTAGGGCTATGCTGTATGAGGACCAGCAGTCTCAATTAATCTGGACTCTAGAAATCTTTCAAACACTGGACCACCAACCAGGCAGCATACACTAGCTGATATGATGTCCCAACACATATACAGCAGAGAACTGCCATGTCTGAGTTCAATCAGAGATGATGTACCTAACCCTCAAGAGACTGGAGGCTCCATGGAGTTTAGAGGTCAGGTGGTATAGGGGAAGGGTAGTGAGGACATCCTTGTGAAAACGGGGGGGGGGGTGGGTTGGAGGTATGGGATGTGGAATAGTTGGAGCTTGGATGGGGGTGGAAGGCATGGAATAAAATCTGGAGTGTTAAAAAAGAAATAAATAATTAATTAAACAAAACCCTGCAATCTCATCACTTTTTTTTTACTGTCAAATTGTTGGGGTCCACACTAGCCCCACGTTGGGGCGGCCAAAATAAATGTTGCAGCCCAGGCAAAATGTTGAGGCCCGGGCCGACCCACATTTGGGCGGCCACTGTATCCTGGCCCAAGCTGCTGCTCCGGTCTGTGGGTCGGGGTTCAGCAAGAGCGAGGGTGAGGGCAAACTCAAAGAATGGAGACCAGACAGGGTGTGATTCAATCCCGTTTATTCTTCAGTCTCTCTTCCTCTAAGTGCCTCCTGTCTGATTCTCCCTCTATAGTCTCAATCTCTACTGTCTGCCTCTGCCTTTTATATGTCTTACTTCTAAGCCACGTCTCTAAGTTACACCTTTAATCATGCCCTTAGGTCTTGTCTCTAACTCTGATTTCTATACTTCTAAGTCATACTCTTAAGTCACACACCTTTAATCTCACACACCTTTAATCTCAAGGTATCTAAACCAAGATTATCAGAGTGTGCTCAGCTGTTGTAGGCTATTGTAATCCAAATCTCATGTCAGGGTATATGGCTCAAGATGGCTGCAAAGCTGATAGTGGCTTTCTGCTAAAAGTCGGCCCCCAACATCAAATTATAGTGAATTTAGTTGTGTTTTTTCTACTTCATAACACATACTCACACACACACACAAACACACACATTCAAATAGATGTATGCGAGAGAGAGAGAGAGAGAGAGAGAGAGAGAGAGAGAGAGAGAGAGAGAGAGAGAGAGAAGCAACACCCTATCGACAAATTTCTTGTCATTCCAATTCAAGCTACAGCACTCAGTACGAAGAAAAATTTCTTATGTTAGCCATTCAGAAGAGAAAAGAAGACATGGGCATGTGGTGGAGGGATAAAGTATGGGGGGCTTACAGGTCTGAAAATGGTTAAAGTACATAACACACTTTATGAAACAATATTTATTGATTCATCCACATGTTCAATGAAGTTCATTGGATAAAACTGTGTGATGAGACAGTGTGTTGTGTTCCACTGATGCTGTGTTCCACTGATGCTATCTTCCATTTCAACTGTAATTTTCTCACAGCAATGACTATTCACCATGCAACCTGTTCCATTGTGGACAAGGGTTCGACCACAGAAGTGTGGCCTCAGCTAAGGACATTATTCTTTATCTTAGTGTCCTTGTTTACTTAGTATAATGATCAAGGATGAATTTCCGCAACTATCCATAAAATAACTTGGTAGTTAAAAATAACCGAAATATCTGAGATTATTGTGTTTGTGGAAGTAGGATTCTATCTTGACTTTTAGAAAGATGGTTAATGTTAGGAGACTGCAGATGCTTTATACCCAGATGAAATTTCATATATCCTCTTTTTTTGTGATTTTTTCACAATGAATAATTAATTATAGTAATGTTTTATAAAAGCCAATAATTGACCACAGTATATCAATGCAAATGTCCATATGACTATCAGCAGATGAGAAATTCTATAACAAGAAACAAATGAGTAAATAACCAGAATATTTTAAAGAAATATGAAACCAATAGATGAAGAAAAACATTCCACACATACAGTGGAAGGAAGCAGAGTTAGATAGGAGATAATGCAGTTTCCTTTATGCTGTTGGAGGAAAATGGTCATTATCATCTTTTCAAAATGACTCAAAGGTGAAACTTATTTTATGACATTGATTCAGTTCAACTGTATTCTGTAGTGTATTTGAGCAGAAAATGTGAAAAATTTCAAATTGTCATTTTCTTCTCAGTTGAAAAACAATTTTCATAAACTTTTGAAATATTTCTTGATAATATCCCTACACATCTTTTTTTTATATTTTCTTTTATTGGATATTTTATTTAGTTATAATACAGATGTCATCCCCTTTCCCCATTTCCCCTTGCTAGAACCCCCATCCCATCCCCCCTCTTCCTTTATGCTTTTATACCATTTTGTCTACATGCATATATTAAGGTCAGTTCTAGGTTGAGGGTCTAGCAATACAATAGATGCAAATAGTCAAGGAACAAGCAATACAATAAACACAAATAGTCAAAGAAAAAGCAAGGCATTAAACCCAATTATGTGAACACTCCTGTGATCACTGTTTCTAAGGGCTTATCAGGATGACCAAAGTATCTGAGCCTACTTCTCTGTCCTAGCCCAAGGTCATTTTCATGTCTGAAGCCTACTTCCTTGTTCTAGCCTAAAATTTAGATTCCTGTCTGAAATTACTTCTTTGCTCTAGCCTAATATTTATGTACCTACCTGAGATTACTTCTTTGTTCTAGCCTAATTTTGAGATTCATGCCTGAAGCCTACTTCCTTGTCCTTGGCCCATGTCAGATTTTTGCCAAGCAGCCCCAAAGGCTCTCCGCCTATATCTACACATCTTTACACTCCTTGTTCTATTTAAAAGTCATGATAAATTAAATAATTAATTAATATGATTATTTGGATCTTTGTGAACAACCTCGGAGTTGTTTTGTCTTTTATTAAGAAAATGGAAACTTTGGGAAGCATTTCAAAGTAAGATCTTTAACATCATATTTGTTTATATATGTAGGCATTAATAATTTAAAAGTCAACCCAACAAAGTGTGTGACATTAGCTAATTTTTACAGAACAAATATTTTCTGCTTCATTTTATAAATTTAAATATCCTGTCAATTTGCTTACTACTTTAGCAAATAGAATTAAAATTAACTTCTTAAAAATTGGATATTTTATTTACTTACATTTCAAATATTATCCCCTCTCCCAGTTTTCCCTCCACAAATTCGCTATCATATCCCTCCTTATCCTGCTTCTATGAAGGTGCTCCCTGGCCCACCCATTCATTCCTGATTCACTGCCATAGCATTCTTCTACACTGGGGCATCAAGCCTTCACAGAAGCAAGGGCCTCCCTGCAATTGATGCCAAATAAGGCCGCTTCAGCTTTTTCAGTCCTTCATCCCTAGCTCCTTCATTGGTGTTGCAGCCCGTACTTTAATAATTTGAAAATTAAACCCTGTGTGATGTCTCCAAGCAACCCCTTGAGCGTCTCTGGTCTCTGATACAGGGAAAGCCTTAGCGTCTCCCTCCTCTGGCTGATCTGTAGCTGAACTAAAGCTAGAGGATAGGGACTGCCTTTGGACACCAGGTTGAGGAACATGAAAATCTGGAGGATTTTCGCAGTTAGTCTCTTGAGACCTCTTCCCTGTCCTTAACTTCTGTAACTGGTTACTTAAGCCCTGATACTCTTTTTCTAACTCTATCAGTTGTTTAAGGGTAGTAATTTTGTCCTGTAACTCCTTTTTAGGATCTACAACCATTGTCTCCATTGGGGGAGCACTTGGAGGTGGAGGCACATAGAAAGAGGGCATTTCAGCATCATAAAATTTAACTTCCTCTTCCTCTTGGTCAGCACAATCTGGCTCTGACAAATTGTCATCAACCTTTGGTTGTATTTTGGATTCTAACTTACGCTTCTTTTTATTTCGAACCAAAATGACAGCATTCAAGAACAAAAGCAGAAAATCAACACATGTGAGCAGCAAACAAAACCAAAACAGAGAGTTGAATTCAAGCTGACAAATTTCTTGTCCCATTTTCATTACCTTTCTCGAAACAAACCAAAACAGAGAGTTGGATTCAGGTTGACTAATTTCTTGTCCCATTTTTCTTACCTTTCTCAATGCGGCAGATTCCTGCAGCAACCAACAGATCCTTCTTCCATAAAGTCCCTCACTGGGTCTCTCGTTCCCGCTGCCTCTCGTTGAGTGCCAAACTGTTGCAGCCCGTACTGCCCGTTCCGGTCCGAGGGTCAGGGTCTAGCGAGAGAGAGAGTGGGGATAAAGGGGAAAAGACGCGAAGAATGGAGACAAGACAGAGATTCTGATCAAGTCTCATTTATTGAAGGGAATTCTGAGCTATTTATAGGCTTTTGCCACGTGCCTTGCAGGTGTTGATATGACGTAAGCCTTACAGGCGTCTATATCATGGACAGCACGTGCACCGCAATGCCTTGCAGGCGTGGATAGCACATGCGCCTTATAAGCATGTATGGTGTAGATAGCACGTGGACAGCACATGAACGTCTTGTAGGCGTGGCCACCAAGTGCACCTTGCAGCTGGGGGCAGTAAACAGCAACACAAAATATGTGGGATATCAGAGTGTGCTTCAGCTGTTGTAGGCTTTTGACAACCAAGTCTTTCATCAGGGTATATGGTTCCAGATGGCTGCAAAGTTGATCTAGCCGCTTTCTGCTAAAGTCGGCTCCCAACACATTGGGGTCCCTGTGTTCAGTCCAATGGTTGGCTGCAAGCATCCTCATCTGGATTGGTCAGGATCTGACAGAGCCTCTCCAGAGATAGCTGTATCAGATTCCTGTCAGCAAGCATTTTTTGGCATCAGCAATAACTGGGTTTGGTGTCTGCATGTGGGATGAATTCCTAGGTGGGGCAGTTTCTGGATGGCCTTTCCTTCTGTCTCTGCTCCACACTGTGAGGCTGGGTATGGTGTCTCATGTCTTTGCTTCCATCATTCAGGAGGCCAAGGCAAGAGGATCCCTATGTGTTTGGGGCCAGCTTGGTGTACAACACAAATTTCATTACACACAGAATTACAAAATAAAACAAATACAAAACTATTAATTTTTAATTAATAGTGTGATTTTTTCAAATATGTCTTCAGGGATATCATTTAGCATAATATGTCTATATAATTAATATGTGATTCCTTTATTAGTGAAAATAAATCTCCACATAGCCATAGTAGACGCATTCAACACACACACACACACACACACACATTTTATATATATATATATATATATATATATATATATATATATATATATATATATATACATGTACACACACACACATATACACACATACACACAAATTAACATCAAACATTCTTTTGCCATGAAACATTACATTTAAAAGTTTGATGATATATAATATGAAATTGTAAAAAGTCTTCAAGCTACTCTACCTATTTCCAAGATAATCAAAGTATATGAAAAATATATGAATATTCAAAGTAATGGGAAAGGGGATAAAATCTTGATCAAAATGTAATTATGAGACTGTTTTTGTTTTGTTTTTGTTTTGTTCCGTTCTTTCTGGATCTCTCTTGAAAGTAGCTGAGGGAGAAGAGCCTCAGTGGGAGAAAGATTTGGTATTGTGAGGTATTTAGAGTTGCCTTTTTTTATGTTAAAGCATTTACCTGTCTTAAGTTTAAGTTACTTTGCAGTTTTAGCTGACCTGCTTGTCTGAAGTCCTCTGAGGCCAGAAACTGCAGTCTGTGGCATTTAGCACCTTGTCTTTGAACAGCAGGGGATTAAGTGAAGGATTAATTGGTAGGAACTTTTCACCCTTACCCAGGAGCTTCTGCCTCTAGCTTGTCAAGCTAGACAGAAGTTTGGGGCAATAAACTTTTATTGAACCAGAAGAGAGTCATGCAAGCAGAAGGACAAACTTTTACACAAGCAATTATGCATGAACTCATATAAATTCACATATAACATATTCATATGTCTGCATGCAAACCAGTTGGGCTAAGCTACATTCTTATTTCATAACTTCATACTAGTCTGTAAAGAAAAAAAAAAGCTTTTACTTTTTTAGTAAGACTAAGCAGTCCTGTTATAAATGAGCTTGATAATTACTAATGAAAATTTAAGATTCTTATAGAAGTATCATTAACAACTAAGAAATCATCTATTATTCCATACAGCATCACTACAAGACAGTACATCTTCATTGTTCTTCCCAATTTTGTCCAAAAGGGTTGGCTAATACCTAGTGATTGTTATATATGTTTAATAATAACAGGAAAGGCATATCAATAGCAGGAATCTTTCCTCAAATGTAATCTCCTCGGCCTTGGGTAAAGGAGCAAATCTTTCATAGCTTTATAGTCCATGGCTGAACCATTTCAGAAAGATCACTTTCTAGTTTTTATCTTCTCTTAGGTGGCTCCTGGCAGTTTGTCATAACAGATTTTGATCAAGTATTCAAAAGATGTGATTGATCTTCACTCAAATTTGGTGTTGACATTTGTGTTATATGTGTACCCATTCAACTAACAAAGCAAGGGGCAATCATTGTGTTGTTCAGATTATTTAACCTGAAAACCAACTCATTAGTGGTCCAAAGGACTGTGACCATGAAACTTTAGGCAGGAGTAAGCATTTGTTGATTTTTTTAGAAGATATGAGTGAAAATTTCTGATTGGCACTCTTCTGTAATGACAGTGATTTTATTAATAGGTTATTAAATTAGGTGTTGAAAAACATGAGCCTACAGTAAAATGTTATTCTCAGGAATAGAATGGGATTGAGAGATGCCACTCACTATTCATGGAAAACCACACTGAATTGTTGTATGATGCAGCATGTATGGATGGATGGGCCTTTTTAAAACGTAAGAATAGGTTTTTAATGGTAACAAGACAGAGTTTCCTCTTGCACAAACGGTCATAATTAGATAAGTCAGGGCAAACATTTTTGAAAAGCCACAAAACATCAACCATAATAAACAGAATATACCCTCATTAACATAGGCCAAATCTAGAGTCAGTGAGTCCATTTACAAAATAACAGTTCAAATAAGGTGTTCTTGTCTTGTACATACATCTCCCTCACATATCTCCTTTGATGTTGTCTGTCTTTTACATTTTTGATTCTAGAGCTTGACTGAAGATGGTGAGTAACTTTTAACACTTCCAAAATATTAAAGTTTGAATACTTTATTTTTAATATTTGTATGTTTTGTCACATAATAACTACAAAAATTATTGAATAAAGTGTAATGTTTTAATACATATACAGTATGTAATAACAGGAACAGGGAAAGGGACATATTCATTTCTGCACACAGCTACAAGTTCCTTGTGTTGGTAACTTTTATAACAGCTATTTTGAAATAACTAGTTACTTGAGTACTCCAAGGTTATGATCTCATGCTGCATGAGAATAGCAATGGAGTGCAGATGATTAATTGGTTTTTATTGTTTATAATTCTCATTATTGTGAAAAAATATCATGTCAAAAATAACTTAAATAAGGAATGTCTTACTTTGTTTCACAGTTTGAAGATATGGCCCGTTATAGCAAGAGGGTCATGATGGTAGGTATCCTGTGGTGCCTAATCACATTGCTTCCATATCTACCTGTCTCCTTAGACACTATCTGTCTTTCTCATTTTCAGATCCTCAACCTTAGGTGATGATGATAGAGAGTAACTTTTCACACTTTGATAATGTCAATCTTTTAGATACTTTATTTTTAATATTTGTATATATTTTGTCACATAATAATTATAAAAATTATTGAGTCTGTGAGAAATACAAATACAAAATCTATTTAATTATGCCCAGAATACTGTAGTCTATATATTTGTACTAGCCACACTTAAGGTTTGTCTTCCTACTTAACCAATGAATGAAAGAGCATCCTTCACAGGCATGCCTGGGTGCATATGTTCCAGGTGATTCTAGATCTTTTTTTTTTTTTTTTTTTTTTTTTTTTTTTTATGACATTCAGCATCACCACTTGCATTGGGACATTTGAATTGAGCATGTAAGATTTGGATGGAGGCCTTATTTTATATCTGGGAAATTTGGAACTCTACTTTACCTAACACTGAGAAGAGTCTTCGTGAAACTCTGTGAGCTTATATTTAAAAACTAGTAAAAAGGCCTTTTTTACTATATAAAATTAGAAAGAACAATAAGAGATTAGAATTAAATGTTTACCTGTTTCTGACTTATAATAAGATATGATTATATTTGACAATCATCATGAGTATTGAAAACAAAACTTAAAGACCTAAAATGATGAAAATTATGGATATTAATCTGATACACATATAGAAACAATTGACATTAGTGAATAGGAGACTAGAAACTTTCTGAAATATTTTTGGTGTTATCAATACATACATTGCTATCACTTGCACATAATAAAATTTTAGAAGCAATTTTTGTGGTCATAAACCAGTGCTAAAATGGGAAATATTCATACAACACAGTATATCCCTTTTCATCGGACTTTTTCATTTTTTTCTATTTTTGTTCTCAGGATGATACATAAGGCTTTCTGAATATTAACTAAGCCTACTCCTACTGAATTGTACTGAGGAGACTATTATCGCTAGAAGGGCTACTTCTGTGTTTCAGTATAATTTATTACCTGTGTTAGTGAAATATGATGATTAAGCTCCATTGTAAGATGAAAATATCACAATAAGTGTGACTTATAATAATATTGATTAGATTATACTAAAAATGGAAATATACCATTTAAAACACTCATATAGCTGAAAGTCTAAAGGGGATAAACTCCAGTTCTGACTTTTATTCTTAAAAATATAAAATCTGAATTATCTTGTACTGTTTAAAGCCAACAAAAAGTCCTCTACCCTCTCATTTCTAGTACTCATAGAGTGCTAATAATCTAACCTATTTCAGGTTTAAAATTGTTCATATCATATACATATATAATTAATTATTAAATCTCTATATATGAGGCTTGAAATAAATTCTAGCTTTTAAATTTATATTGCTTTTATTTATTTGCATTTATGTATATGTGCACAACATGACAAGTCATAGTAGGTGAGGACACAATTACGGGAGGTTATTCTCTCCTTTAACCATGAGGGATTCAGGTATTATACTCACCTCACTCAAGTCATGAGGCTTGTGGCAAACACATTTACTCCTTTTTTCCTGGCCCCAGGTTATTATTTATACATGCATCTGCAGATACCTTGATTATATACTTTCAGGAATACCTTGGTTTTCTTGTTTATGTATTGAAATTAATCTCTTAAGAAGCTATATTTTAGAATTCTCATATATTCTTTATTAATGACAGTCATATTTTATAATACCACAACTTTTTCATAGCCTTTTTCACTTCTGAATTCCTCAGAGTATAGATAAGAGGGTTGATCAGAGGTGTCCCTATTGTATAAAACACAGACACCATCTTGTCTATTGGTAAAGTAATTAGTGGCCGTGTGTATATAAATATACAGGGACCAAAAAATATGACCACCACGTTGAAATGAGAAGTGCATGTAGACAAGGCCTTTCTTCTTCCTTCTGCACTGTGGTTTCTCAGAGAATATAAGATGACAATATAGGAGATAAGCAGTACTATGAAACTTACTGTGCATATGGCACCACTATTAGACACAACTAACAAATTAATCACATAGGTATCCATGCAGGCAAGCTTCATCAAGGGCTGCAAATCACAGGAATAGTGATCAATCACATTTGGGCCACAGAATGGTAATCTTAAGGCCAAGAAAATCTGTGCAGAAGAGTGAATACAAGATCCTACCCATGCAAGAATCACTAATATGCCACAAATATGTTGGCTCATTATAGTTGTGTATCTTAGAGGCTTACAGATTGCTGCATAGCGGTCAAAGGCCATGAGGATAAGCACAAAGATCTCCATGCACCCAAAGAAGTGAGCTGCAAAGACCTGAGTCATACATTCATTGTAGGTAATAATTTTTTTCTGGGATAGGGAGTCCACAATCAATCTAGGTGCTGTAGTTGTAGAGAAGCAAGCATCAGCAAAAGACAAATAAAAGAGGAATAAGTACATGGGACTCCCAAGTGTCTGACTCATCTTAATGGTCACCATGATGATAAAGTTTCCCAGCACTGTCATAAGGTAAAAAATCAAGAAGACACCAAATACTGCCTTCTGTTTTTCTGGATCCTGAGTCAACCCCAACAGAATGAATTCAGTTACACTGTTGTTATGCATCTTATCAGTGACTGTATTAGGTAGGAGTGGCTGAAAAATGTTTAATCTGCAAAGAAATGACATATTGACATCAATGTCCAAATATTAATATTTTTTTGGTTCTACCATATGCTGATAGTCTCACCTGCTTTTGAAAACCCTGAAAAATATTTTAAATCTTCTTTTTTCCCATTTTTATTGGATATTTTATTTACACTTCATCCCCTTTCCCCATTCCCCCCCTTAGAAAGCCCCTATCCCATGCTCCCTTTTCCTTTTTGCACTTTTACATTTTTAAAACATTTTCAATATACATACCGATGTCTCAATAAGATTTCTATTGACTTGAAGCTTACTTGACTGGGTGAAAGCTTTTGAGTTTGAGGAATGAGCAATATGACTGTTATTCAGGTACTTGAATCTAGTTGACATTTCAAACTGTAGACTTTATTCTTTCTTTGAAAAGGTGATATATTAGGGGAAGGACTGAAGGAGCTGAAGATGTTTGCAACCCCATAGGAAGAACAATAACATCAACTAACCAAAAACCCCAGGATGTCCCAAGGACTAAACCACCAATGAAAGACTACACATGGAAAGACACAAGGCTCCAGTTACATATGTAGCAGACAATGACAATATCTGGCAAGAATGGGAGGGGAAGACTTTGTTCCTATGGAGACTCAATGCCCCACAGCAGGTGAATACTTGAGCAGTGAGGCCAGAGTGAGTGGGTAGGTTGGGGAGCACCCTCATAGAAGTAGTGTGAAGGGGGAGGGGATAGAGGGTTTGTAGAGGGAAAACCAGGAAGGGGGATAACAACTGAAATGTAAATAAATAAAATAAGCAATAAAATAAGTGATATGTTGATTAGGAAACTTAGGAAAAACATATGTATTTGTTAGGTGTGTTGGGTGGGCATAAGCTCAAACATTCTCTTTACACATTAGGGGTGCTTTGAGAAAACAAGTATTTTATCCATGCATACATTCACATGTATATGTAGGTCTCTTGCTGATTCTTTCCTTGTGCTCTGTACTATGAAAAGCACTACTTAATGCAATGAATCAGGAAGTCTAGTGATTCCTTTATAACATAAGTCTCAGCTCTATTCACTATTTTGTTTCTATTTTCCCTGACTTCTTTAGCTCTCGGATAAGTCATACTTTACAAAAATGTGTTTAATCCATTTTTATTACTACCTGCTTATTCAGTATAACATTTTACTGTGAAAACAGAAGGGTTTGTACAATACTTTAAGTTTGTTATGATCAAAGAAAAGTGTACTATAGTATTTTCATTACATTTAGGCTTATTTCATTAGAAAAGAAATATTTTCTATCTGTAAGTTTTAGATTTCATTAGAGATTTAATTTTTTAAAATAGAAAAATGTTACTCAGAAAATAATATACGTCATATTTAATTCTCTATTTTTTTCAATTTTATATGAAATACTCATTTGCTGTAATATTAGGTATTATTGTTTTGTTTCTTTTTTTTTGGTTGTGTATTCAAATATTTGTGTCTTATATGACTTAAAAAAGTATTCAATGTAGTTACTGCCTCATTTTGACCTAGAATTTCTATAAAATTATTAGTATGTTTATAAATTAATTCTTCATTTTTTTATATGTGCTTTCCTTTCACCTTTTGTGTATGTGTATGCATGCATGTGTGTATGTGTCTATGGGCATTTGTGCAATCACAGTCATGTGAAGGCCAAAACAGTAATTCTCTCCTCCTACCTATTAGGTCCAGGAAATTGATATCAGCTTGTTAGGCATGGCAGCAACTCTTTACCTGGTGAACCATTTCAATGGCCACACACTTTTATAGCTTACAGTCATAAATATCAATTTAAATGTAATACTATAATAATAATAATAATAATAATAATATATTCTTTTGGGAGACTTATATTGCTTCTAATTTTTACTTTATAATAATAAATTTACAAAAAATAATAAATTCTGACAAATAAATTTTAACTAATGCTAAATGAATATCATTATTGCTAAATATTAGCTGCTTTTCAATGTTTATATAACTTCATTAACTATTAAATAATTTCTAAAGAATTTATGGTAATTATAAAGTCAACAAAGCAAACAAAATATGAGGATAGTAAAAAACCTGACTTATAATTTAGAATTCTACTATGCAGAAAAAAAACTGTTGAGTTTCTAATATTTGCTTTCAGAGAGATTTGAAGCTATTTGTATCTGTGGTTTGTGTATCCTTATCTTACATAAATATGTGTCCAGAATTATAGGTCTGATAGCTTTTAGATAATCTAAATTTTACAATAACAAATTTATTTTATGATATAATTTTATATGAGTTGAATGATAGAAATAAAAATATTTCATTATTCTCACATGAATTTTATAAAAACATCTTATAGTTTTACTTTTTTCCCTGAAAATTACACACTTTTACTAACCTTTATTAATCTTGATATATTTACTAACCTTTTTTAATCTTGATATATTTTTAATAGAATTCAGTCTAATAAAATAATGGGGCTTATGAGCTAAGAAAAATGTTAGCTTTGGTCAGTGATTATTTCTTTTGCTGTAAAATCTTCACATATCATTTAGTTTAATTTGTCAGTTTGACTATTTTACTTTTGTACTTTATCATATTATTTACAATATAGAAGTCATTCTCTATTCTTCTATAATTATCTTTAGTTTCAATGGGTGAAGCAAAGAGTCTGAGTAGGTAAGACTAATCAATATACACTGTGTGAACAAACTCTAATTTCAAGAAAAGAATTGAATGTAAACCAAATAGTTAAATATTTAAGACACTACTTTGTTAAACTACAAGAAATCATCTTCAGAAAAAATGTGATATAATGCTCACAAAGGAACTTAAAGTTACTTCAAGAGATAAATTAAAACCTCAAATGACAGAGGCCGGTTTGCAGCCAGATTCTCATGTTACCTGAGGGAGAGTTAAGGGTGTGTGCCACCCTGACAAGCACACGCAAACACCACTTATCTGCCTTTTGAAGATATAAAACTTCAACACCACAATATCCATATATAGTTGTGTGTATTTCAATAATATGTTTCTATTGGATCACTATAAATTTTAGTCCACTCAATAGAAACAATGTAGACATGTGGCTATCCACTCCTGGTAACCTGGTTTTGTAACTGTCATTTCTTAAGTACAGCCTCCCATTTCATAAAAGTTTTATTTCAAGTTGTTTATTTGTTTAATATTCACATTGTTTTAAATCTAAATTTTCTTCCTAAAGTGGCAGAAATAAAATCATTCTTAATGATCTTAATAACCTTTCTATGGTAGCCACAAAATAGAAATGACATTTAAGACTTTTATTAAGAAAAAGATCCAAACTATGTAGCATCTTGACAACAGGATCTCTATAATGAAGGGGAAATTGACATAGAACATCTGCAATAATGTAAATTCCAATGATACAAAAATTAGAGAAAAGTCTTTTTTTATGAAAAAAATGAAATCACATTCAATGGGAATGAGAAGGAAAATATATTTCCAGGCAAACAAATCAATACAACTTATTGTATTGAAATCAAAAAGAGTAGAAAGGTTTAGAAATGTAGGTAGTTTCTCAGAAGAAATTCTTAAAACCAAGGTAATGAATTTTGAGTCTCTTTCTATTATTACAGTAAAAAACTGGAGGACACAAAACAAGAGAAAATCCACTATTAAGATTGATTCTCCAGGAGTTGGTGAGATTCTCTCCAGGAAAAGGTGCTGCTAAAAAATCAGATGACCTAAATTTGATCCCACAACTTACATGATGAAAGAGACACTCATTCCTGTAATAAGCCCTGTGACTTTCATGAATATTCCATAGAATGAACACACACACACACACACACACACACACACACACACACTAGAAAGAGGTAGACAGACCAACAGAAATGTAATAAAAATTGACTCAAACATTCATTAATTTCCTAAAATAAAAATAATAATTAGTAGTTATTCAGTGAAATTTTATAAATTCTGTATTCTGATGAGCTTAGCTGTAATAAAAAGACTACATCATTCAAGATTCCAGTATGCCCCTACTAATGACATTTGTTTGCCTGTTCTTACATGTAAAAAAAAAAAAGTGAATTCAACTTTGCCATGCAAATTGCAGGTGTTAGAAGATTTGGAGCACAAAGGCTTGGCTTCTGCTTATGGGTTATATCTGGGAGCTGTGTGATAAACAAATGATTTTTTATAATGTGAGCAGACTGGCATAATTTAACCTTGTCTTATTAGGTACAATGCAGGAAAACTGAATTAAAAAATGTTTGAACAATAATGAAAAAAATGAGTACTAGGGGTGACATGACTCAAGAAATACATATGTAGAAAATTTATAATGTAAGTCTATTAGTGTCACTGATGCTGAGAGACATAAAATGCAGACAGGCACTGCAGGGCATCCTAAATTTGACTTCACTGAAGTACCCATCTTGAGAGGACTGGAAGTCCTCATCCTCAACTACTTTCTAGAGGAACAGCAAAATGAAATATTGTCCCTTTAATTTATAAATGATATTTTCATTGTTTAGACTGTGGGTCTTTTGATACAATATTTTACCATTATTAATTTTTAAAGACTCACAAAATTCAGTTGAAGAAAAATAATAAATCATAATATTTATATCATATTAATATTATATATCATATTAATATGATAATAAATTAATATTATTATGTGAATAATAAATTCACATATTTTAACTATGTTTTAATATCTCTGTCTCTATCATTCTTGTCTATATTTATATTTTGTATACATTAAATATACATGTATGTAATCCTAGGAATTTTTTAGAAAACCACCAATGGTCTATGGGCATATGCCTTTCCTATGTGTTTAATCAGAAGGCAAAAACCAACACTTAAATTTTCCTTTTCCTTTCACTTTTCGTACATAGTCTTCCTTTCTGCTTCTTTCCTAGCATAGTTTTAAATGGACAAGTAGGCATATGAAATCAAATGATTCATGTGCTGTACGATTACTACTGTTCCAAAACATAGTGGTGGAGATACGTACTATGGCTTTCAGCATCACTGTTCCAGCCATGTCTTATCATGTGCACTCCATGCACTCTATGTAAACATACCTAGAAACACTCTTTCTCTGAAAGTTCCATATGTTGCTTCCCGATGATATTTCCTCTTCTAAATTATCTACCCTATACTTTTTCTGTGGAGAAAGAGCCCAATGTGAATACCATTTCCTCAGCAAAGCCTGCCTAGATTTTCCTAGTCAAGTGCCTGATCTACAAATACATATCCATTGTAAGTTTTTTGTGTGTTCATTGAGTCATGTAATCTCTAGCACATCCTTCTGTCATTTTTGTTTAGGCATTGTTAATTTATTCTGTTTTACCAGACTCAAATATGGCAAGTTTGTGTTGTTCCAGTCTGCACATATTATAAAAACTTGCTGTGTTTATCAAACAGCCGCTGTACAAATACCCAAAAGCCAGGCCTTTGCATTCTACCTGTTATAATCCCTATATCTCTTACAGCAATTATATCTATTATAACTATGAGAAGAATTATCATCACAAGGAACATAATATCATTGTCTGTAAGCATCAGAAGATGAGGATCATAAGATAAGCTAGAGCAAGCTTCAGGAATGGTTAACAAAGAACTATAGATGAAGAGTGTTTTATGATTAAGTATGTTTCTTTCTTTCTTTTATTCTTTGTATTTGCCCTTACATCAAATCCATAGGATGAATTGTAAACAGAAAATCTTATGCCAGAACCCAACACTGGTCTCATCAGCATTAGACTTTGTGTCAGCAGCTTCAATGCAAACCGTCTATTCACAGGGCCCACACCAACTCTTGTCCTGACTCCACACTTTGCAAATAAATCTGCAGGTACTCCACATCATAATCCAGTCTTTCAGATTTGTGTACAATAAAGACATAGAAGCTATTACCAACATCACATCAATGGATAAAACATGATTTTGTTCCATTAGGTTTTACAGGATTGAAAAATGAAAATGAAGATGAGCTGATTGTGAATGGGAGAAAACATAAAAAGTTTAGATTTAAAAACTTACCCTTTCTTTTGTAGATAAAGACTGTTTCCAATACATAGCTCATAGTTTATTCTTTCTGTTTAGATTTACCCTGATGATGAATCATATACAATATAATCAGCACCATGAATATTGGAAAACTGAGTCTTTACACCATAGATAATGTTTTAGATTCACCTACTCTGGCTTTCAGGTGTAGAAAGTATGGAGAAAAGAGAAAATCCACAGAGAGTCCTGTAGAAGACTGGAGTTAGGCTACATGGAGATTGAAATATTGGCTAAAAGATTCTTCTCTGTCTCTTAAAAAATAACCACACTAATATCCACATTACTATATAAAAGTATTTCTAAATTCAGCCCTGACTCTGTAAAATTTCCTGGTATTTGAGACTAAATGTCTTTTTCTCACCACACAATATTTATAGATATATGGAAGCATTCACAAATGCCCAGTCTCCAGAGGAAGCAAGACCATGCCCCCTTTCCACAAACCCCTGAAGTATTTGTGGTATGATCAATTTCACATAACTAGTACACTATCATAGCAACTACACAGCCAATTATTCCTAGGAAATGTTGACATAAACATTTCCCTTTTCTGCCTCTTAATTCTTATTGTAAGAGATACTTGCACAGTATTTACCAAATAAGCTGATCAATGATGTGGTCACAGTCACATTGAAATTTAGAGCATAGAAGAAATACAATAAATAAGATTTTGGAGTGACAGACAAACCTTTAGCCCAGTTTAAGATCTGAATATACACATGATGAAATTGAGTTTTAAATCTGGAGCTTTTGAAGTATTTAACTATTTTTAAATTCATTCATTCATTCATTCATTTATATCCCAAATGTTGCTCCCCATCCTGGTTCCTCCCTCACAGAGTCCCTCTACCCTGATCCTCCTCTCCTCCTCTGAGAGGGTGATACTCCCCCTAAGTATCCCCCAACATTGGTACATTAAGTCTCTGCTAGATTACGATCATTCTTTCCCCCTGAAGCCAGAAAGGGTAACCATGAAGGCTGAGCTGCCTGTCTGCCACTTATGTGATGGGGTACGTGAGTTGGGGCTTTTGGGTTGGTGGCTCAGATTCTAAGAGTTGCCAAGGTTCCAGGTTTGTTGACCCTATTGGTCTTCCTGTGGGGTTCTTGTCTACATCTGGGCCTTCATTCCTTCCCCAAGCTCTTCCATAGTGTCTACTACCTCTGACTAATGTTTGGCTGTGGGTATATGCTTCTCTTTCAATCAATTTCTGGGTATAGCCTCTCAGAGGTCAGCTAGTCTAGGCTCCTGTTTGCAAGCATATAGGGAATTATAAATAATTTAAGGACTTGGTGCTTGCCTATGGGACAGGTTTCCAAATGGGTGGTGATTGTTTGGCCTTTTCTTCAGCCTCTACTCCATCCCTCCATTACTTGTAGAGAAGATGAATTATTGGTGAAAGATTTGTGGGTGGCTTGGTGTTCCCATCCTTCCATTGGAAGTCCTTCCTGGTTACAAGAGGTGGCCTCTTCAGGTTCCAGGCCCCTACTGCTAGGCATCTCTCCTAAGATCACCTGCATTGACTCATGGGAGCCTCTCCTAACTAGGTCTCTGGGACATTTTGTAGATTCTTTCTTGTCACCAAACCTGAGCCAGTTGCAGATTTCCATTCATTCACCTGCCCACTGGGCCTCACTCAGGTAACTGAATGTACATGATCCTGCCTCCAAATTCAACTTTTCCTCCTCCCTCTCCTCCAGTTTCCTCTCTCCCTCTGCTTCCTATTATTATTTTGTTTTCCCTTCTTAGTGGTATTCAGGCTAGGTCATGTTGTTCAGGCTAGTGTTATCCTTGCTAGGTCATTTTTTGTTTGTTTGTTTAACTTCTTTGAGGGTGTATAGGTTGTATCATAGGCATTCTGTACTTCATGGCTAATATCACTTATCAGTGAACACTTACCATGAATGTCAGTTTGGGTCTGGGTTACCTCACTCAGGATATTTTCAAGTTTCATCCATTTGTCTGCAAAATTCATAATGTCCTTATTTTTAATAGATGTACAGTATTCCACTGTGTAAATGAACTATATTTTCTGTATCCATTCTTCAGTTGAGGGACATCTGGATTGTTTCCGATTACTAGCTATTAAGAATAAAGTTGCTATAAACATAACGGGACATTTGTCTTTAGAGTATGGTGAGGCTTCTTTTGGGTATATGTCCAGGAGTGATATAACTGTGTCTTCCAGTAGAACTATTTTCAATCTTCCAAGAAATGGATTGATTTCCACAGTGGTTATACAAGTTTGCAGTCCAACCAGGAATAGAGGAGTTTTCTCCTTTCTCCACATCTTCACCAGGATGTTCTGTGCTTTGAGGTGTTTTCTGTTTTTGTTTTGTTGTTGTTGTTGTTTGTTTTTGTTTTTTTATCACTGCCAAGGTGATGGGTGTAAAGTAGAGTCTCAGGGTCATGTTGGTTTGCATTTCCCTGATGACTAAGGATTTTGAACATTTCTTCAAAAGGTTCTTGGCCATTTGAGATTTCTCTATTGAGAATTCTGTTTATTTCTGTGCCCCAATTTTAGTTAGGTTATTTAGTTTCTTAGAGTCTAACTTCTTGAGTTCTTTACATATTTTGGATATTAGCCATCTATTGAATATATGTTATTTCTCCAATCTGTAGGCAGCCATTTTGTCCTATTGTCAGTGTCCTTTGACTTATAGAAGCTTTGCAGGTTCATGAGGTTCCATTGTCAACTCTTGATCTTAGGGCCTGTGCCACAGGTGCTCTGTTCAGGAAACTGACTTCTGTACCAATACATTTGAGGCTCTTTCCTACTCTCTTTTCTGTTAGGTTAAGTGTATCTAATTTTGTGTTGAGGTCCTTGATCCAAATAGATTTGAGTTTTGTGCAGAGTGGTAAATTCATCCAGTTAGACCAGCACCATTTGTTGAAGATACTTTCATTTTTCCATTTAATGATCTTGGCTTCTTTGTCGAAAATTAAGTGTTCACAGGTGTGTGCATTTATTTTTAGGTCTTCAATGCTATTCCATTGATCAGCCTGTCTGTTTCTGTACCAATTCCCATCTACTTTTAAGCACTGTTGCTCTATAATAAAGCTTGAGGTGTGGGTTGGTGATTATTCCAGATGTTCTTTTATTGTTCAGGATTTTTTTTTTTTTTTTTTTTTTTTTTTTTTTTTTTTTGGCTATCTTGGAATTGATTTTCATTTTTTTTTTTGTTTTTTTTTTTTGTTGTTTTATTCTGTTGTTGATGTTTGTTTGTTTGTTTGTTTTGTTTTAGATTTAAATAAGAATTTGTTTCAAAGTCTGTAAAAAATTGTGTTAGCATTTTGATGGGTATTACATTGAATCTGTAGATTGATTTTGGTAGATGGCCGTTTTCACTATGCTAATTCTATTGATCCATGAGTATGGGAGATTGTCGAGCCCCACTAAATCAGCAAGGAATACACGACAAACCAGATCCTTCTCAACAGCCTTTATTGTAGAAGCGCTCTTTTACATTTCAGGGAGAGACCTTGAATGCCCAGAATGGGCTGTTTATATACCCTCAGCCCTGGGCAGGGAAAAGCACATGGAGGTGCATGATTGGTCAAAGTGCAGTGGTTCATTAGCTTACCACATTAGCATACCCCGCCTGGGAGGGGGTGATTGGTCAGAATGTGGTACTTAATTAGCATACCCCGTTTGGGAGGGGTTGGAGCCAAATTGTGCATGCGTAGTGCACTGGTAGTTACTACCAGAGGCCTAGGCAGGCGCCATCTTGGCCAGCCGCACATCTTGGCCTGCCGAGTCGGGTCAGGCATGCTGATTTGGCCAGGCAAGTCGGGTCGGCGGCCTACAGGAGATTGTTCCACCTCTAATATCTTCTTAATTATTTTTTCTTCTAAAACTTGAACTTCTTATCATATAGACCTTTTGGTAAGATGATCATTTTCACTATGTTGATCCTACTAATCCATGAGTATGGGAGATCTTTCAATCTTCTAATATCTTCTTCAATTTTTTTCTTCTAAAACTTGAACTTCTTATCATATAGATCTCTCACTTTTTTGGTTAAGTTACACCTAAATATTTCATATTATTTGTGGTTATTGTGAAGGGTGTTGTTTCCCTAATTTCTTTCTCAGCCCATTTATTATTTGTATAATTTAGAACTCCTGAGTTTGAGTTAATTGGATATATAGCCATTTTGCTGTAGTTGTCAGCATTTCTGTTGCAAAATTTTGGGGGATGTTTATGTATATTGTGATATCATCTACAAATAGAAATACTTTGATGTCTTCCTTTCTGATTTATATCCTCTTGATTTCCTTTTGTTGTGTTATTTATCTAGCTAGAACTTCAAGTAATATATTAAATAAATAGTGGTAAGTGGACAGCCTTGTCTTACCCCTGATTTTAATGGAATTGCTTTAATTTTTTATCCATTTAATTTGACACTGGCTACTGACTTACCACACAACACTGGAGCTTCAGCTTAGCCAGGGTCTTAGGTAGTTTTTAATTTAAAAAGTGCTAATGTGAACAACCCCATGATCACTGTTTCTAAGGGCATATCAGGATGACTAAATATCTGAGCCTACTTCCCTGTCCTAGCCCAAGGTCATTTTCATGTCTAAAGCCTACTTCCTTGTTCTAGCATAAAATTTAGATTTCTGTCTGAAATTACTTCTTTGTTCTAGCCTAAGATTTAGATTTCTACCTGAAGCCTACTTCCTTGTCCTTGGCCAATGTCATATACCTGCCAAGCAGCCCATTTCCTTGTCCTTTGCCCATGTCAGATTTTTGCCAAACAGCCCCAAAGGCTCTCTGCATCTCTCCCTTTTTTATTTCATTAACAAGACTGAGCCTGTCTTAGATCTTTTTGACAAGAATGCCTTCCTTAAACTGTTATGGAATATGCATTATCAAAAGCAATGCATTTCTGTCTTAGGTGGGTAAGGCTCTGTGCATAATCTTACTCATCCATGTAATTAGTTTTAATGCCTTGCTTTGTCATTGATTATTTGTGTTTATTGTATTGCTTGTGTCTTGACAATTTGCATCTGTTGTATTGCTAGATCCTCAACCTAGAGCTGACCTTAATACATGCATGTAACCAAAATGGTATAAAAGCATAAAGGAGGAGGGGGGATGGAATAGGGGATACTAGGGAGGGGAAATGAGGAAAGAAGATGACATCTGTATTGCAAATAAATAAAATATCTAAATAAAAAAAAAATAAGTCCGGACAGTGGTGGTGCATGCCTTTAATCCGAGCACTTGGGAGGCAGAGGCAGGCGGATTTCTGAGTTCAAGGCCAGCCTGGTCTACAGAGTGAGTTTCTGGATAGCCAGGACGACAGAGAAACCCTGTCTCAAAAAATAAAATAAAATAAAATAAAATAAAATAAAATAAAATAAAATAAAAATAAAAACACTTAAAATGTACATTTTAATTAGTAGATTAAAGATTCATACTAATTGGCTAATTTTTTGATGAATATTATTGCTTCAAATGAGAGCGTGAAGTAAAACTATAATAGTAAGATACTATAGCCAAAACCATCTGAGATACATCAGATCCCCATACAGTAGAAAATTTTACATATGATCTACAGAGTACACTCCAAGTCACGAGTGGAAATTCAAGTGTACAATGTTTAGGCATCTATGATGGATTCATTTGATGAATAATAATTATTCCAAACTCTGACATAATTTGCCTTACATAGACATTACTTGAAGTGTGATTTTATTCTTGCCAGTGCATTCAAACACTATGGCTAACAGGATCTTTAAGGCTAGTTAGACTCATAAACTTACTGCTATATGAATTTTCTAAAAGATTGAAGAAAAAAGTAAAAGGTTTGTGTTACCATGACAACAAAAACAATGTAAAGTAATAGCAATAACATTAAACATATTCTTTAATTATAATATTTCCACAATATTTTAAATATAACATAATGCTTTTTGCTCAACTATAAAATTTATATATAGCTAAATACTATAAGGATGAATGAAATAATACAAAACAAACTACAATTTCATTGGACCAAATAAAAAATATTTAAAGAATACTAATATATAATCCATGTGAAGTCAGTTTAGCCTTGAACAAAGCAGTAAATGAAATGAAACAGTAAGTTATATAGGCTCCCGGCTTACAAAGACGTATGTTCAAATCAATGCTTTGTTCAGTCTCCCATTTTACAGATATTTTCTCATTTAAAATACTTTTATCTATGTAACCTTTTTTTTTCTGAATGACAGAGCATTTATAAAGGCTCAAAACTTTAAAAATCAGGAGTATTGATTTTATTTTGTTACCCATTAATCTTAAATATGCTGCCTATGGATCCTGGTGAAGTGAGCATAAAAGACACATAGGTGACAGTGTAAATTGCATTTTGATTAGTGTTGTAGTACACCTTTTATATGTTTATTGCAGTTCATCTTCTCAGAACTGTCTATTTCATCAGCATGTAGACTGAGTTGTTCACTCTCGTCTCCTGGAGGCATTCTACTATTCTCTGTGTATTATAGATACCAACCTTCACTCCATGGAGAAGACAAAAATTTCTATCTTATCAGCCATTAATTGTCCATAGGTCTTAACTAGTGTTAGGTACTTATGATATTTCTTCTGCCCATGTTAACATGGCAAATAATGTTCCCATTGTACAGGTCTTGTATAGGAAAACATTTCAAAATTTCCTGTAGTTCTTTATAAAGTGTTGAGGCCTGGCAGTCCATCTAGCACGACTCCATCCCCATCAATCTTTGCTATGTATATATTAGTTGTACATAACTGGCTAATATTTAGGGAAACATATTGATAAGAATTTAAGGGTTTAAGTTTTGAGTATTTTCATAATCACAATATCACAGAAAACATTCTAATCCTTTGGGTTTTATGATATTTTCAGTCACTTTCAATGTTTCCCAAACCTTAAGTGTGGGAGTAATTTGTAGATGTATCTACTGAGACAGGACTCCACAACTCTGAATTTTGATTGGAGTAGTGATCAGTAATGTTTTCTGTATTTTGTAGATTTTCCTTGCTTACATGTAAAGACTGAACTTACTTTTGTATATAAAGAAAAAGTTCAGATAAGTTTTAGAGATTAAACTGTTTTTGTTAAGTAATAGTGGCAGGTTCTTCTCAATATTCATGACTTTACTGAGTAGTAAGTTAAGTTTTTGGTATTAAACATCATTTTTCTATTATGAAGTGGGTATTATGTGCAATTAGAGAGCTGGTGATTAGTGCCATGTTATACCTGCCACTACTGTACCCTTTACATTATTGAGTCTTGCTGGTCATTGAAGTGATTCATAGGTATTGTAGCTGAGTAGGACTGTTAACTGCTTCCTTCTTTGAAAGTTTTCTTTGTTCCTATTGAAACCAAGAAAGCTAATACTCAGGGAGGAAACATTCAGGTCAGCTCATGCCCAGGGGTCTCTGTGCACTGTTTCTCAAGTGCATGGTCTCTTCATCAATAGGCAATTGCTTCTAGGATAACCTTTCATAGAAGGAGAGGAAGAGTAGAGAGTATGTGTTTACAACAGAGGGTGATGGACTATAACTGACCTGACTTTAAAAGAAAAGACTATTTGCATTCAGGAAAGGAATGACTACAAGGAAGAGAGGAGAGAGGAGAAAAACAACTGAGGGAAACCTAAGGTCAAAGCATACAGGTATCCATCTTTAGAAGCATCACAGAGAAACTTTGCAATACAATAAAAAAGACCAAAACAATAATCAGCTTAAAAATGTAAAGAGTATAGTTTCTTAGTTCTTTGCAATTAGAACTTGAATGGGGGGTGGGGGGGAATGGGGATATGGGATGCCATCTGAAGTGTAAATAAAATATCTAATTAAAAAAAAAGAACTTGAATGAATTCATTTTCAGGCCTATATATTCAGGTCTGTCTTGTATGAAATGATTTACTCAATTATTTATTTTAGAGACCTGAACTAATAAAGGTTTCCTGTAATGGCATAAAATCTATTATTTTTCATCTTGATTCCCCACAGTTTGAGTATGTATAATGAGAGAACAACCATGATATTGAAAGATAGAAAAATCTAAGTTGACCCTCTGAACCCTACTCTTAAAAGCAAAGACATAAAAACCTGTAAGTCAAACACTGTGGCACCTCAGTCCCAGGAAATTAGCTGACCATTCGAACAGATGGCCCTAACTAAACAAGCCCTAATATTAATGGTGTCAAGATGCTATGGGCCCAAGATTAGCCTGGCCGAGATTTGAACTAACAGCCCTGAGACAATTGGTGCCAGGATGCTAAAAGTTTGGGATAAGCCTGACCCCCTTAAACCGGAGCTCATGATAAATAGTGTGAAACTAGTCCAAAATAGCCAATTATAAAGTGATTGACCATCCATCTTAAGAATTTGAGATCAAATGTATCCATGACCTAGTGACCTATTCCACCATCCTTCCCCCTTCCCTAACTCCACTCTCAGACTTCCCCTTCCCTAACTCCACCCCTACCTGGTTTGTTGATTCCCCCTTAAACTTTGTTTGGTGCTGAATTCCTCTACCCCTACGTGGGATAGGGGTATGTGTGAAGGAGGCCCTAGCTAGCTAGTTGTTTGTTTGTTTGTTTGAGTAAACCTCTTACAATTGCATCAAGCTATGTCTCTTGTTAGTGATTTGGGGTGTGACTGCAGTTCTCCACGGATCATGAGGTCCTTTTCATTTGGGCTTTACAATATAATTAAGTTAAAATTGTCACCATACAAGATTTATTTATTTATCTTATTAGAATAGAAAACATATTATTAAAAGCATTTGTCTGAAAATAATATCAATTTATTTAATTTCTGAATTATATATCCTGAAATATTTTTATCATCATGTGAACATCCAAATACAAAAATTTAAGGTTCCAAAATAGCTTGGAAATTTAGTATGCGTTGTAGTCACCACTCCATCACCCCAAAAACTTGTTGTAAACCACACTAGCCCCACGTTTGGGCGGCCAAAAATGTCGTGGCCTGAGCAAAATGTTGAGGCCCGGGCTGCCCTGCGTTTGGCGGCCACTGTATCTCAGTCCAAGCTGCTGCTCCGGTCCTCAGGTTGGGGTTCAGCAAGAGAGAGAGTGAGGCCAGACAGAGTGTGATTCAATCCCGTTTATTCTTCAGTCTCCCTGAAGTGTCTCAAGTCCTAAATTCCTAGTCCCTAGTTCCTAGTGCCTCCAAGTTCCAAGTTACTTCTTCCAATGTCTCTTCCAATTAGGCCCGCTACCTAATGCCTAATTCCTACTCCAAGTTGTACTCCAAGTTGTACTCTCTGAAGTGTCTGATTCTCTCTGTCTGCCTCTGCCTTTTATAGGTCTCACTTCTAAACCATGCCTTTTGGTCACACCTTTAATCATGCCCTTAGGTCTTGTCTCTAAATCTGATCTCTACACTTCTAAGTCACATTCTTAAGTTACATACCTTTAATCTCACACACCTTTAATCTCACACACCCAAGGTATCTAAACCAAGATTATCGGAGTGTGCTCAGTTGTTGTAGGCTATTGTAATCCAAGTCTCATGTCAGGGTATATGGCTCAAGATAGCTGCAAAGCTGATAGCCGCTTTCTGCTAAAAGTCGGCCCCCAACAAAAACTATAATATGAAAGACATTATTCATTCTCAATTACATAATACATTTTCATTTTATTATTTTCTAATTCCATCTACTCATCCATTTTTGAGTGAGAAGCTGATATTCAATAGTAAAACCTTGTACCTCTTCTTGTTTTCAGACCCACTTTTATTCCTATATGAATATGTTTAACATACAACAAATTAACGATGTTTCTCTTCTAAAAATATCTTTTGACACCAAACCTTTTTTATAACCTTCTTCATCTCCAAATTTCTTAAAGTATATATGAGGGGATTGAACATAGGAGCAATGATGGTGTAAAATAGAGCAAAGATTTTGTCCTCAGGAAAAGTAGTAGGAGGTCTAAGGTAAGCAAAGAGGGAAGGTCCAAAGAATAAAATAACCACAGTAATATGGGATCCACAGGTAGAAAGGGCTTTGTGTCTTCCTTCTGCAGAGTAATTTCTTAATGTGAACAGTATAACCACATATGAACCAAACAAGATAACAAAGGTTACCAAAGCAATCAGTCCTGAATTGGCAACCACCAGGACACCAGCGATGGTGGTGTCAGTACAAGCAACTTTTAGCAAAGGGAAAATGTCACAGTAGTAATGGTCTATTTCATTGGGGCCACAGAAAGGCAAGCAAATTAGCAAGCAAAACTGAGAAAAAGAGTGTGCAGCCCCACCAATCCAAGAAACCCAGATCAAGATATGGCATCTGGTTCTGCTCATGATGACCATGTAGTGGAGAGGCCTGCAGATGGCCACACAACGGTCAAAGGCCATGGCTGTTAAAATTAAGACTTCAATAATACCAAAGAAGTGCATGGCAAAGACCTGTAGCATGCAATTTGTATAAGAGATGTATTTTCTTCTCACTAGCAGATCTCCAATCAATTTGGGTGTCACACAGGAGGTATAAAAAATGTCCATAAAAGATAAATGACTGAGGAAATAGTACATGGGTTGGTTGAACAGAGAACTGCATCTAACTGAGATAAGGATCAGCAGATTCCCACACAAGATGGCAAGGTAACAGAGTGAGAAGAACACAAAGCAAAACACTTGAATGTTCTGCTTAGAAGACAGCCCCATAAGAAGAAATTCTGATACGTTCCTCTTGCATTCCATTTATTATACTCTGTGCAAGAATAGTTATCTACAGAAAAGAGAATATCAGAGGCAACAATTTATCTGAATCACAACCATATAAACATAAATACTTTCCTAACAAATCATAGACGGTAATCAATTCAATAAATTAATTATTTAGTTTCTGTTAAATCATATGTTTTGTTCAATATCTTTTTATCATTTTTTCTCAAATATTCTAATAACTAATAACATAAGATGATGTTTTATTAATTTTTAAAAGATATGTTAAAATTACTAAACCCCTCCAATTTTATTATTTTTATTTACAATAATATGAAACAGCTAAAATTAGTTAATACTATGTAGAGAATTTATCTCTTTTACTATTTAAATTATACAGTTTGTATATATAAAATTTTTATGTTTTAGGTTATTTTCTTTTCAGAACATATAATAAAAATTTAATTTTCTATAGAAAATTTTAATTGTATATACTTATCTATTGTTAAAATAAGGAGGTATATTATTGGTAAAATAATCCACTAATATGGTGACAAAAAATCTTGGCAGGATGAGAAACTGATTTATAGTTAACAAAAATATAAAATGCTGGCTATGTAACAAGACACATAAAAATTTAAAAATATAGTGACAGTTGCTAATTTTGATAATACATATAAATAATAAAAATATTTTTATTTACTGAGTTTTTGTAAAAATAATGTGCAGAGGTAATCTCTAGTAGCAGTAATGGTGGAACAAACAGGTAAGGAAAAAGAAGTAACTTAATTCTGCCAAAAATGTGGTATGCCTGGTTCAATAATGAACAACCAAATAAAAGCAAAATTATACAATCAGACTTCAAATATTACTTGTGGCATTAATTGTGATTTTCCACATTTTTTTTCAAAGATCAAGTTAAATGTCTAACAAAGCATTTTTGTCACTTGAGTCTCAAGTGTATACAAATCATACTTCAGTGTGGCCCCATGCAAAGGGGTAGTTGGACAATACACACAAAACAAACAAACAAAAATCCAAACAAACAAAAACCCAAAACCCAACCAACTAACCAACCAACCAAACAAAAAACCCTCAGTGTTACTTGTGTGAACATTTTCTTTCCTTTTCTTTTATTTGGTCATTTCTTTTATCCCTTTGGCCTTATGGTCATTTTTATTTTTGTAGTTTTATATGTATGTGTTTCTTGTTTCATTTTGTTTTAGTTTAATATATGTTTGTTTGTTTGAAAGAGATAGGTAAAAATAATATAGAGTTGGGTGGGGAGAGAGATACAGAGGATCTACAAAGAATTAGAAGAAGAAAAAATATGCTCAAAATATAAATGTTTTATCAATAAAATGTATCTCATATATATGAGTATGAATATCATTTCCTCACTTTCATTTCTTATTCAACTGATTCAATTAGGAGAAGATATGTATGATGTATAGTAGAGAGTAAAATTACCATGACAGTAACATGAAAGGGTGAGACTGGATTACATTATCAGCAGAATTTATGAGAATAATCATTTGATGTATATTTTCTTTGCCTTAGAATTGCTACACTTAATCTTGAAATAGCAGAAAGCACAGCAATGTGAAAAATGTCATGAAAAAGGAGCCAAATTACATTGTTTTTTGACACAGCCAAGTCAGTAAGAACAAAAAAGAATGAGACATTCTTAAGAAATATATGAATATGTTATAAAAATCAATGGTAAAAATATGGAAGAATTGAATTAAAATAAAGCAAATTACTCATTTTCTGCCAGTGAGTTTTGTATATGAGATAATTCCAAGTAACTTTCTGAGGTACTTTTTATCTGCCTCATCCAGTCCTTATAGAGTAATATTTACAATCAAGGCAAATAAGAGATTTTAAACTTCATCTTTTTCAATCTTTATTTTTTATATTTAACATAAAATCATTTATCATAAAATAAGATATTTTTAGATTGCTAAGACGGTAGTCATGTAATGAGAACTTGAATAGTATGTTTATTATGATATATACATATATATCATGTTTATATATTTCATATTATACTGCTATCTATGATTTATTTTTTAAGCAAATGTAAGATTATTTTGAATTTATGTACTCACCAAGCTTGTTTTCAATATCATAAGATCCTCAGCTTCTGCATGTTTGATTTTCTTTATCAATTAGACTATAAAAACAAATGTTTTATACATGGAAGTAATAATTTACCCATGAAGCATGCATATGCCAACTGCAGACAGACGAAAAACAACCACATAAATTACTGATCTCTTAGAATGTACACTTTCTTTGAATAGATATATAATTATTAAAATGTCACAAAATCAGACATAATATCACACTCAAATATGTTGAAATGATTTAAAACAATGCAATAATATTTATATGAAGACATAAATATAAATATGTATGAATGTAGACATCTTGAGTAGCAATATAAAAGTAATTCAATGATATTATAATTGTATAATATCAATACTCAGTTAAAATTTTAATTTTAATATTTTATAATTTTGAAATGGTCTTTTGGAGAAATGAGACCTTTTCCATAGTTAGATTTTTATAGATACCTGAAATACAAGAACACTGAAGTTTTAATATGTTATCTTAAAATTCTGTTTGAAATACATATTAAATAAAATACTGAAATATACTACTATATTTTTGTTCAAATTCTAATGACAATACCTGATTGAAAATCCTTAAAATTAACAAGCATAATTGTTAACAGATATATTGATATTTCAATAAAGTTGTAAGAAGGTTTACCTGAAAATGAATTATGGATGTTCTTCAAGATAGTTTTCTGTTTTCTTCTTCACACACTTATTTTCTCCAGTTACTCAGCTAGCTGACCTTGCCCTCATATATACATGTGAAATAAAATACTACAAACTACAACAGATTTAATTTCACAAAAACATCAGTGCGGCTTTTTTCCTGCACAAAATAAAAATGTCACTATTCAGTAAGGAGAGTGCTGTTTTCATGCCTGTTGATTTATACTGCAATATTTGATGAAACTATAAAAGAATGATGTAATATTTGATTGATGATACTTCTTGGAACCTACTCTTACTCAAAGGTTATAACTATGTGTAAAAATATCATGCATACATATATGCTAACTTTGAGGATTCTTATGTCTATAGACCATGAACCAAATAAAACAGAACAGATCATGATATCTTCATTTAAATTTCAGTGCAATCTGTTTTCTCAAGAGCCTGCAAAAAATGATGTTCATAATGAAACAGTAATGGAAAACTTTTGTATTACTCAATTCTCTTGTGAATTTTATGGCTAAAATGCACTTTAAATATTTTTTTAGTAGCCACTCTGAACATTATGTCTCTAGAGACCAGTACTATGATTTAAATCTAGAGAGGCTTAAGAAATTCTTCTTTTGTCCAATTTCCTCCTCTGAAAAACACTATTTTTTTTACTAATTGTTAAAAAACAGTAAATGAACTGTTTATTCTTCATTCACTGAATGATTTTTGGTGTGAATAACAAAAGAACAGAGATAAGAATATATACTCATTATATCAAAGTACTTTGCTGCTCTAGTTAATAAATGGAACTAAAACTTTGTCATTTAAAAGTGATAGATAAACAAAGATAAAGAAGAAAAATCTTATTAATCAAGATTGACAGATAAAGAACAAAATCAATACATATAAACATACTATATATTACATATACATGTAATTATATATACTTGCAGGTATATACATATATGTGTTTGTATAATGTCTTTCATATAAATCTATGAAAATGTATTGGTGCATATGGTATTGTTATGTTTTTAATACAAAATTTTCAGAACAACATGATGGTCTAACTTACTCTTTTTTGTTGTTGTTTTTTTGTTTGTTTGTTTTGTTTGTTTTTTATGTTTTTTTGTTTTTTTTCTTTTTTTTTCCTTTTTTCTTTTTTTTATTAGATATTTTATTTACACTTCAGATGGTATCCCCTTTCCCCATTCCCCCCCACCCCCTTTAGGAAACCCCTATCCCATGCCCCCTTTTCCTTTTTGCATTTATACATTTTTTAAAAATAATGTTAATCATAGGCTTTATAAGTTTGGAATTGTTCAATCAGAGGTGTAACCCACTGACCAACCTAGATATAACAACTATCTTTGACTGGTGGAGATACTTGAACCTCTGCCTCCCTGTCTCCCCCCTCTTTCTCTCTTTCATCACCTAGCTTCTCCTCTCCTTCTTCTCCTCTTCTTACTCCTTTTCTTCATCTCAGTACTCCTCCTACCTTATCTCCTCCTACACATCACCCTTCCTGTTAAAATAAAACTTTTCTCTCAAAATACAATTAGAACATAATTATGCCAATTTGTACCAGTGAGGTACAGGATAGTCCTAATACCCAGTCCATCCTTTTGTTGACTAAGCAGCTCATCTGTCATCTATTCTAACTAAAACATGTAGTTCTGAACCTGGCTTTAGGATGAATGTCAGCTGACGACCATCCACTCAAGTCTTTTCTCTTAAGGTCAATACCTATATGTTCTCAACCCCATCAGAAATCCAGAATGACTGAGTTAACTATAATTGTGGGAAGCACAAATCATAGTTTCTAAAACTTAGCCAATTTATAGAGACCTCTGAACACCTGGACACTCGCTCTACTTCAAAAAGTTGGAGCATCTGTTCTTCTGCTTCTGGCCCAGGATCATCTGACAGACCTTAGTGCTGCAGAATTATTAAGGGCTGATTACTCTGTCTAGGCAGATATAATCAGTCGACTATTCTGCAAGTATGTCCTTTTCTGGACAGTAATTTGTCTGTAGAAGGAAAGTGGCAATTCTTGCCTAGTGGCTGTCTCACCACAACTGGAGTAACTCCAAGGATGCTCAATTTCTTCTTAGAATTCAATATAGGAAGCTGTCTGGAGCAGACAGGTCTCTAATGAAAATGAACATTAATACTGAAATGTTTCTCATGTCAATTCTAAGGATTTCTGATGTTTTGAAAACCAGCTATCCATGTAGGGTAATCTGGACTGTTGCCTGTTAACTCCACTCAGCTATTTTTAAATAAAACATAGAGAACACCCTTATAATAAACTCCAAGCCATGAATTTGCTATAGTCCCTTAACTCAAAGGCTGACCATCTCAAATCAGTTAAAAAAAAGTTAAAGAAGGACTGGGTCTAAGCTTCGTATTTCTAAATGTGTTATACTGGTACAATGCCTATGGGAGTAACAATATTCATCTCACTCTTATATCACTAAGAAGCTCATGCCAATGAAAATCTTAAAATTTGTAAACAAAGTAAATTGGAGCCATTTAAGAATTTATATCTTCATCTTGATACTAATTATACAGATTTCTACTAATAGGTTATGGCTATGCAATAAACCCTAGCTAATCCTCTCTATTCCAACAAAACCACTACTTTTCCCTAGAGAGACAGACCAACATTTACCACCTTAGTCCCCAAGCCCAGGGAATAGGGGTGCTGACTCATCATTAGCTTCTTCAAGCTGATTATGGGCGTTGAGATATTAGAAGAGGAGTGGGGGCGGGGAAAGCAAGTTGACAATCCTCTGATGCTGTGTCTTCGCTGCCTCCAGATGGAATTCCCAGACCTCAGAGGTTTGAGCAGGTCTGCCCAGCTTGCTTGTTGAGTAGATACACCAAGGCTGATCATTCTGCAATATACAATTCTCAAAACAACTTTTAGTATCAAGATATTTTTTTTTTTTTTTAAAGACGGCTGACATTTTATTGAGAATGTTGGTTCTAACCGCTTTTCTATTTTTTCCCCTCTTTTATTGGATATAATATTTACATTTCAAATTTTATCCCCTTACCATATTTCCCCCACCACCCAGGAACCCCTTATCCCATCCCCCCTCCTCCTGCCTCTATGAAGGTGTTTACCCACCTACTCCCAGCCCCCCTCCCCACCCTCAGATTCCCCCCCTCTGTGCTCAGCCTTCAGGGTACCAATGATCTTGTCTCCCACCTATGCCCGACAAGACCATCCTCCCCTACATATACAGCTCGAGTCATGTGTCTCTCCATATGTGCTCCTAGGCTGGTGGTTTAGACCCTGGGGAGCTCTGACTGGTTGGTATTGTTGTTCTCCTCACGGGGCCACCAGGCCTTAAGGTTCCTTCTATTTACTCTCTAACTCCTCCATTGGGAACCTTTGATCAGATTAATGGATAGCTGTGGGTATCTGTCTCTGGGTATGTCCGACTCTGGGGGACCTCTAAGGAGATAGCCTTATCAGGCTGCTGTCAGCTTTCCCATCCTGACATCCCTATCAGCGTCTATTTTTGGTGACTGCCTATGGAATGAATACCCAGATGGAATGGTCTCCCTACAACCTCCCCTTCAGATTCTGTCCCACACTTTGTCTCCATATTTGCTCCCTTGGGTATTTAGTTACTCCTTCTAAGAAAGACCTAGGCATCCTTACTTGTGCTTTCTTCTTCATGAGCTTCATGTTGTCTGGTAGTTGAATCTTTGTTGTTTCAGATTTTTGGGCTAATCTCCGCTTATCAGTGAGTAAATTGTGATTGGGTTACCTCACTCAGGATGATATTTTCTAGTTCCATCCATTTACCTAAGAATTTCCCAAATTCATTATTTTTAATAGCTGAGTAATATTCCATTGTGTAAATGTACCACATTTTTTTGTATCCATTCCTCTGTTGAAGGGCCTCTGGGTTCTATCCAGCTTCTGGCTATTATAAATAAGGCTGCTATGAACATAGTGGAGCATATATCTTTGTTATTTGTTGGGGCATTTTCTGGGTATATGCCCAGGAGTGTTTTAGATGGGTCCTCAGGTAGTGCTATATCCAATTTTCTGAGGAACCGCCAGACTGACTTCCAGAGTGGTTGTACCAGCTTGCAACCCCACCAACAATGCAGGAGTGTTCCTCTTTCTTCACATCCTTGCCAGCATCTACTATCACCTGAGTTTTTGATCTTAGCCATTCTGACTGGTGTGAGGTGGTATCTCAGTGTTGTTTTGATTTGCATTTCCCTGATGACTAAGGATGTTGAACATTTCTTAAGGTGCTTCTCGGCCATTCGAGTTTCCTCAGTTGAGAGTTCTTTGTTTAGCTCTGTACCCCATTTTTAATGGGGTTATTTTGTTGTTTGGTGTCTAATTTCTTGAGTTCTTTGTAAATATTTGATATTATCCCCCTATCGGATGTAGGATTGGTAATGATTTTTTCCCAATCTGTTGGTTGCCATTTTGTCTTGTTGACAGTGTCCTTTGCTTTACAAAAGCTTTGCAATTTGATGAGGTCCCATTTGTTGATTCTTGACCTTAGAGCTTAAGCTATTGGTGTTCTGTTCAGGAACTTTTCCCCTGTGCCTAGGTATTCGAGGGTCTTCCCCAACTTCTCTTCTAATAGTTTCAGTGTATCTGGCTTTATGTGAAGGTCCTTTATCCACTTGGAGTTGAGCTTTGTTCAGGGGGATAAGAATGGATTAATTTGCATTCTTCTACATGTTGACCTCCAGTTGAGCCAGCAGCACTTGTTGAAAATGCTGTCCTTTTTCTACTGGATGGATTTAGCTCCCTTGTCAAAAATCAAGTGACCAAAGGTGTGCGGGTTCATTTCTGGGACTTCAATTCTATTCCATTGATCATCCTGTCTGTCTCTGTACCAATACCATGCAGTTTTTATCACTACTGCTCTGTAGTACAGTTTGAGGTCCGGAATGGTGATTCCTCCAGAGGTTCTTTTATTGTTGAGAATAGTTCTTGCTATCCTAGGTTTTTGGTATTACAAATGAATTTGTAAATTGCTCTTTCTATCTCTATGAAGAATTGATTTGCAATTTTGATGGGTATTGCATTGAATTTGTAGATTGCTTTTGGCAGGATAGCCATTTTTACTAAGTTAATCCTGCCCATCCAGGAGCATGGGAGATCTTTCCATCTTCTGAGATCTTCTTCAATTTCTTTCTTCAGAGACTTGAAGTTCTTGTCATACAGATATTTCACTTGCTTTGTTAGATTCACTCCAAGATAATTTATTTTATTTGTGGCTATTGTGAAGGGTGTCATTTCCCTAATTTCTTTCTCTGCCTGTTTATCCTTTGAATAGAGGAAGGCTACTGATTTGTTTGTGTTGATTTTATATCCAGCCACATTGCTAAAGTTGTTTATTAGGTTTAGGAGTTCTCTGGTGGAAGTTTTAGGTTCACTTAAGTATACTATCATATCATCTGCAAATAGTGAAACTTTGACTTCTTCCTTTCCTCTCTGTATCCCTTTGACTTCCTTTTGTTGTCTAATTGCTCTAGCTAAGACTTCCAGTACTATATTGAGTAGGTAAGGTGAGAGTGGGCAGCCTTGCCTAGTCCCTGATCTTAGTGGGATTGCTTCAAGTTTCTCTCCATTTAGTTTGATGTTGGCTACTGGCTTGCTGTATATTGCTTTTACTATGTTTAGATATGGGCCTTGAATTCCTGATCTTTCCAAGACTTTTAACATGAAGGGATGTTGAATTTTGCCAAATGCTTTCTCAGCGTCTAGTGAAATGCCCATGTGGTTTTTCTCTTTGAGTTTATTTATGTAGTGGATTACATTGATGGATTTCCGAATATTGAACCATCCCTGCATTCCTGGGATAAAGCCTACTTGATCTTGATGGATAATTGTTTTGATGTGTTGTTGGATTCGGTTTGCGAGAACTTTATTGAGTATTTTTGCATCAATATTCATAAGAGAGATTGGTTTGTAGTTCTCTTTCTTTGTTGGGTCTTTCTGTGGTTTAGGTATGAGTGTAATGGTAGCTTCATAGAATGAATTGGGTAGTGTTCCTTCTGTTTCTATTCGATGGAATAGCTTGAAGAGGATTGGTATTAGGTCTTCCTTGAGGGTCTGAAAGAATTTTGCACTGAAACCATCTGGCCCCGGACATTTTTTGGTGGGAAGATTTTTAATGACTGTGTCTATTTCTTTAGGCATTATGGGACAGTTTAGGTGGTTTATCTGCTCCTCGTTTAACTTTGGTACCTGGTATCTGTCTAGAAAATTGTCCATTTCCTCCAGATTTTCCAATTTTGTTGAGTATAGGCCTTTGTAGTAGGATCTGATAATTTTTTTAATTTCCTCTCTTTCTGTTGTTATGTCTCCCTTTTCAGTTCTGATTTTATTAATTTGAATGCTGCCTCTGTGCCCTTTGGTTAGTCTGACTAAGGGTTTGTCTATCTTGTTGATTTTCTCAAAGAACCAGCTCCTGGTTTTGTTGATATTTTGTATAGTTCTTTTTGTTTCGACTTGGTTGATTTCAGCCCTGAGTTTGATTATTTCCTGCCGTCTACTCCTCTTGGGTATACTAGCTTCTTTTTGTTCTAATGCTTTCATGTTTGCTGTCAAGTTGTTAATGTACGCTCTTTCCACTTTCTTTTTGTGAGCACTTAGAGCTATGATTTTTCCTCTTAGTACTGCTTTCAGTGAGTCCCACATGTTTTGATATGATGTGTCCTCATTTTCATTTAAATCTAAAAAGTCTTTAATTTCTTTCTTTATTTCTTCCTTGACCAAGTTATCATTGAGTAGAGCATTGTTCAGTTGCCAAGTGTATGTGGGCTTTCTGTTGTTTTTGTCTATGTCAAAGACAAGTCTTAATCCATGGTGGTCTGATAAGGTACTAGGGATTATTTCAATATTTTTGTATCTATTGAGGCCTGTTTTGTGACCAATTATATGGTCTATTTTCGAGAAGGTACCATGAGGTGCTGAGAAGAAGGTATATTCTTTTGTTTTAGGATAAAATGTTCTATAGATGTCAGTTAGGTCCAGTTGGTTCATAACTTCTGTTAGTTTCATTGTGTCTCGATTTAGTTTTTGTTTCCATGATCTGTCCATAGCTGAGAGTGGGTTGTTGAAATCTCCCACTATTATTGTGTAGGGTGCAATGTATGCTTTAAGATTTAGTAAAGTGTCTTTTATGTATTTGGGTGCCCTTACATTTGGGGCATAGATGTTGAGAATTGTGAGTTCCTCTTGGTACATTTTTCCTTTGATGAATATGAAGTGTCCTTCTTTATCTTTTTTGATTACTTCTGGTTGAAAACTGATTTTATTTGATATTAGAATCGCTACTCCAGCTTGTTTCTTGGGACCATTTGCTTGGAAGATTGTTTTCCAACCTTTTACTCTGAGGTAGTGTCTGTCCTTTCCACAGAGGTGCGTTTCCTGAATGCAGCAAAATGTTGGGTCCTGTTTACGTATCCAGTCTGATAGTCTATGTATTTTTACTGGAGAATTGAGTCCATTGATATTAAGAGATATTAAGGAAAAATGAGTGTTGTTTCCTGTTATTTTTGTTATTGGCAGTGGATATATGTTTGTGTAGCTACCTTCTTTTACGGTTCTTTTAAGATTACTTTCCTGCTTTTTCTAGGTTGTAGTTTCCCTCCTTGTGATGGAGTTTTCCACCAATTATCCTTTGAAGTGCTGGGTTTGTGTTGAGATACTGTGTAAATTTGGATTTGTCATGGAATATTTTGGTTTCTCCATCAATAATGACTGACAGTTTTGCTGGGTATAGTAGTCTGGGCTGACATTTATGTTCTTTTAGGGTCTGTATGATATTAGTCCAGGATCTTCTGGCTTTTATGGTCTCTGGTGAAATGTCTGGTGTAATTCTTATAGGTCTGCCTTTGTATGTTACTTTGCCTTTTTCCCTTACTGGTTTTAGTATTTTTTTCTTTTTTGTACATTTGATGTTTTGACTATTATGTGGTGGGAAGTATTTCTTTTCTGGTCTAAACTATTTGGAGTTCTGTAGGCTTCTTGTATATTTATGGACAGCTCTTTCTTTAGGTCAGGGAAGTTTTCCTCTATAATTTTGTTGAGGATATTTACTGGTCCTTTAAGTTGGGAGTCTTCCCCCTCATCTATTCCTATTATCCTTAGGTTTGGCCTTCTCATTGTGTCTTTGAGTTCTTGTATATTTTGGGTTAGTAGCTTTTTGTATTTTGCATTTTCTTTGACAGTTGTGTCAATGTTTTCCATGGTATCTTCTGCACATGAGATTCTCTCTTCCATCTCCTGTATTCTGTTGGTAATACTTGTGTCTATGACTCCTGATGGTTTTTTTAAGTTTTCTATCTCCAGAGTATTCTCCCTTTGTGATTTCTTTATTGTTTCTACTTCCATTTTTAGATCCTGCATGGTTTTGTTTAATTCCTTCTCCTGTTTGGTTGCATTTTCTTGCAATTCCTTAAGGGATTTTTGTGTTTCCTCTTTAAGGGTTTCTATCTGTTCTTTGAGAGTGTTATTTATGTCTTTCTTAAAGTCCTCTATCATCATCATGAGAAGTGATTTTAATTCTGAATCCTGCTTTTCTGGTGTGATGGGGTGTTCAGGGCTTGCTATGATGGGGGAACTGGGTTCTGATGATGCCATGTAACTTTGGTTTCTGTTGCTTACATTCTTGTGCCTGCCTTTTGCCATCTGGTTAAATCTAGTGCTACCTGTGCTTCTGTCTCTGATTGTAGCCTGCCTTTCCAGTTGTCTCGCTTGTGTTTGGTCTTCTAGGGGTCCAGATGTCTCTGTGATTTTTTTCCAGCTGCACTGATTATGGTGGTATCTCTAGGATGCTTCAGGATATGGTGCCTCCAAGGTAGCAGTCCAGCTAGTTGTCTGCTGTTTGGGTGCAGTGTCTCCTCTTGGATATCTCAGGATATGTTGTTTGACACTCTGAGTTCAGTTGTTCCTCTGTGGCTCTGGGTTGAGTGGACCTTCCAGTATGTCTTGGGCAGAATCCGGGGTCCACACAACTGCAGACCTGGCAGAGGTCTGGTCTAGGCCTCAGGCCTGGGAGATGGGCAGAAGGGGGGTGCTAGCCGGCAGGGGTAGGGGGGGTATCTGCTGGATTCTGAGCACTCAGCGCACCCAGCTTTGAGTTCAGGGTAGTATGTGTGTTTTCTTACCTAAAGCTGGTTGTGGGATCTGTGGAGCCCCCAGAATGTGTCTGGCAGCAGTAACCAGGGTGCACTCACCAACAGGCCTCAGACTGGAAGAGGGGCGCGCGGCAGCAGGGGAGTGCTAGCGCTGGCTATGGGTTCTATGGATCCCCCAGAATGTGTCTGGAGGAATCCGGGGTGCACTCACAAGCTGGCTGAGCAGAGGTCCGGCCCAGGCCTCAGACCGGAAGAGGGGCGCGTGGCGGCAGGGAGTGCTAGCGCTGGCTATGGGTTTTATGGATCCCCCAGAATGTGTCTGTCTAACTTACTCTTAACTAAGACTTTAGAGCACCAAAATCTGAGCTGATATCTACAAAACCCTGAGCCAAAAGTAATCCCTTAATATTGGGTAGAAATTTATTCAGAGGAAAAACATTATATCTTGTGATAATCTCATGTAAAAGGAGGGGAATATTCTGTCATGAAGGAAATTCTTTAAAATTCAGAACATAAATAATTCAATAACTAAAAGAAGCATCTGTAAAGAATCGGACTCACTAGGCCAATCTTTCCTCAGACTTGTATAAAAATGACTGCTGAGAGTCAGACTCTCAGCCAAGGTAGGTTGCATACAACAGGCATACACAAGCTGACCTTCCTAGAAAATAGAAGTCAGTCAAGCTTTCTTGAAGAGTAATAAAAAATCAGATCTTCTTTAATGGCAGAGACCTAATGAACTTCTTGGAAGAGCCTCAGTCCAACTGAGCTACCTGTAAATGACATTTTCCAAACTGTGGATTTGCTTGTGGAATGTGCAGTGAGGATCAGATTTCCAAATTGAGGTGCTTACATCCATGGTGGGTTGGAATTGTGGTAATGCAGCTGTCTGAGTCATTTTTGTTTTTGTAAATAATCCCTCTACTATAGCTCTGTAAGAAACCCCATTAAAATTTTCATGGTATTCTTATATCTTATAATATATTTTTCTAGATTAAAATGTTCCATTTGGGAGGGAAACATGGTAAAGCACACAATGTTAATGGGTAAGTAAAGAAACAGCATATTTTAAGGCAGGATGTTAAGGTGGAGGCTAAAATGGAATCAAGAGTATAGTCTAATGTTAAGATTGTAATGGCATAGGATGTCAAAGAGGAGGTGAAATAACAAGATAATGCAGAAGAGAGCAAAATTTCAGAAACAATATCTTCAGGGAAAACTCACTATCTTCAGGAAATCCCTAAATACTATTCAAATGCACAGGAATCCTCACTTCTTAAGCATATGTATTATGTAAGGACTTCTAAGAGACACTCAGATAAACACTATCTGGAAGAACCTAAAAAAGACCAGTCACCAGGAAGAGGCTCAGATCCACTGAGCAAGCTGCCAGCAAATTATACTCTAATGTGTTGATGTGCCTGTAAGTTGTGCACTGTGCCCTTTTCCAGCTATCGTGAGCTACCACCTATGCTGGTTTGGGCTTTGGTAATGCAACTCTTTTTAAGTCATTTCTATTCCTGTCAGTAATCCTTCACCCACATTATAGTAAGTGACCTCAATAAAACTAATTTATTGATCATGTTGGACTTTGGAGCTATCCATATTTCAGCTGTCATTGACTCCTTATCTAAGGTTAGAAGAGATTTGTTCAAACTTTTACAAAAATATTGCATACATTTAAGTTGCTCATGTTCAAGATTTTTCCCAGAAAATTCTGACAAATACAGATGCACACACATACTTGTGCTCACGCACACACATATGATCATGTATAATATGATTACTAAAATTGACATAATGATTATAGAATAATAATGCTGGAATATTTCCCATAAATTATGGTTTGTTACATGGATGTAGATGTAAAAGTTGAAACTGTATATTGTAACCTGTAAATGTTAAGCAGCCATGGAAACCACAAGTAACAGAAAAGTAATAAAACAAAGAGAAAAATGTAATAAGCGTAAGTAAAAAAAGGTTTCAAAATTGTCAACTAAGTTGAAATGATCTATGTGAAATAGTTATTGATAACCATCCTGATTAAGATAATTAAAAGTTTTAAGTCATTTTATTAATTCCAGACCAAGAGCAGGGTTATGCCCCTGAAGTCTCTTGGTGTCCAAGTTCAGGGGTACAGCACTAGTAAAAACAAGACCAAATTATAGAAATGTTTTCAGAAGTTACATTAATGAGAAATATGGGGTGGAATAGTAACATGTTCTTTCTTTAAAGAACTCAGTGGTATTCTTCAGATACTACACAATACATGCAGATTATGGTCAAAGTCATGAACATCTTAAAAGCTTTGCCAAGGAGGGTATGTAAACAGCTAAGTAATATCTAGGAAGATAAAAAATAAAGTTGGAAGAAGATGGTGTCGTGTTAATCTTTTCAAAATAATACTCTTAAGAACAGTCAAACAACCTAATACATTAGTATAATTCTTTAGATGTAAAATTTTTTCAAATGAGAAAAACTAACAAAAAATTAAAATTATTATGAATACAAAATAAACTTTCTAGTCTATGCCTTGTGATATATGCCTGTACTCTGCACAATTGGGAGGTAGAGGGAAGAAGGCCAAAGGAACTTCAAGGTCATCTTTAGCTATGCATAAATAATGACTATAAGACCATCTTAGAATTATTATGACTCTGTCTCTAAATAAAACAGATGTATAGAGTAGAATTTAGATAATGGAACTGATAAAGCAAGAGAAAGAAAGGCTATAAATAATCAAAAAGAGTTTGAATACATAGATGGTGATTGATAGATTAGATAGATAAATAGGTAGGTAGATAGATAGATGATAGATAGATAGATAGATAGATAGATAGATAGCAGTCCAGTAAAACAATTAAATAATCTAGAACAGGTTCACATGTCTAAATGTTTATGAGCTTAAAAACAATACTTCAAAAATATATTAACAAATATCTGTAGAACATATCTTTGTACTACAGATAAGGAAAGAAACTAATAGTGGTTATGAACCAAATGGATTTAATAGATATCTACAGAACATTTCACCCTAAAACAAAAGAATACACCTTTTTCTCAGTACCTCATGGTACCTTCTCCAAAATCAACAATATAATTGGTCACCAAACAAGCCTCAACCAATAGAAGATTGAAATAATCTCATGCATCCTATCTGATTAACATGGCCTAAGGCTGATCTTCAATAATAGCAAAAACAACAGAAACCCCACATACACATGGAAACTGAAAAGCTCTGTACTCAATCATAACTTGGTCAGGGAAGAAATAAAAAAAGAAATTACAGATTTTTTAGAATTTAATGAAAAATTTGAAACATCAGACACAAACTTATGGGGCACAATAAAGGCAGTGCTAAAAGGAAAATACATAGCACTAAGTGCCCTGGCAAAGAAACTGAAGAGATCTTACCCTAGAAACTTAACAACACACCCGAGAGCTCTAGAACAAAAGGAAGCAAACTTACCCAAGAGGAGTAGAAGGCAGGAAATAGTCAAACTCAGGGCTGAAATCAACAAAATAGAAACAAAGAGACAATACAAAGGAAAAAAAAAGCTGTTTCTTTGAGAGAATCAACAAGATAGATAAACTCCTAGCTAACTCTTAGCTAACTAAAGAGCCTAGAGACAGTATCCAAATTAATAAAATCAGAAATGAAAAGGTAGACATAACAATAGAAATGGAGGAAATTAAAAAAATCATCAGATCCTACTAAAAAAGCCTATACTCAACAAAACTGGAAAATCTAGATGAAATGGATCGTTTTCTAGATAGATACCACATACCAAAGTTAAATCAAGAGCATGTAAACCATCTAAATGGGCCCATATCTCACAAGGAAATAGAAGTTATTAAAAAACCTCTCAACCAAAAAAAGACGATAGAGGCTTTTAAAGAGAAAATGAATAAATTCCTTAAAGAAATATAGGATTTGTTATGAGAAGATTAATTTCTTGCTTTTTATTGGGTGTAGTTGCCTTTATTATTTTGAAGTTTTCCTTCTATTATCCTTCTATATGGCTGGATTAGTGATAAGATGTTGTTTAAATTTAATTTTGTCCTGGAATATCTTTGTGTCCCCATCTATGGTAATTGAGAGTTTTGCTGGGTATAGTAGCCAGGGCTGATATTTTTGTTCTCTTAGCATCTATACAATATCTGCCCAAGATCTTCTAGCTTTTGGAGTTTCTGTTGAGAAGTCTAGTATAATTTTGGTAGGCCTGACTTTATATGTTACTTGACCTTTTCCCCATAGTGCTTTTAATATTCTTTCTTTGTTCTGTGTTGATTATTATGTGACAGGAGGAATTTCTTTTCTTATCTAATCTATTTGGCATTCTTTAGGCTATAGCTGGTGACAACAAGCGTTTGCTGACAGGAACCTGGTATGGCTGTCCCCTAAGAGGGTCTGCCAGCACCTGACTAATACAGATGCAGATACTCACAGCTGTAGAGTGAAAAATTATAAAGGCCATTTTATGAAATATGTGTAGATTCTTTGCCCTTAGACCTGGGCAGAAAAATGCAGGTCCCAGAACTCGGAACTGTCAGGCCTTCATACCCCAGGACACTTGCTGGATGAATTACATTTCTCAAGCCTCAAGCAGTAGGCCCACCTATGGGTGGGAGAGGCCCTAGGCAGGAAGACACATTCCTGACCATAAAAAATACAAGCCATCTAGGTGGGGCTGTGACTGGAGGAAATGAGAAATATTTTGTAATGAAGGTATAGGGGACAGTGACTTAGTAAGACCTCATTTTTGAGAAGAATGAGTGTGCAGAGTGATTTTCACATGACTCTAGATCATTTGGGCTAGATTCCTCTGAAATGTTCCACTGTTCTTGGTTACCCCTCCCTCCCTTGGTTTTCCCAGTGCTATGTTCAAAATTTGTAAAACAACCAATCATGTGTAACCACACGAAAATGCAACCAATCATGTATAACCACGTGAAAATGCAACCAATCATGTATAACCGCGTGAAAATGCCTTCCTTTCCCCACCCCATGCTATAAAAGACCCCTTAGCCTGCCATTTGAGGCCAAACCTTGCTCTTGGAGCTAGAGAGCTTATGGTTTGACCGCCGGCTAACTTCCCTAATAAAGCCTCTGCTGATTGCATCCAGGTATGGTTTCTTGTGATCTTTGGGTGGTCGTGGTTTCCTGAAACTTGAGGAAGGGTCTCCCGAGTATGGGGATTGCCAACCATCTGACTGAGTCTGGAGATGCCAATGGTAGTGCTAGCAGAAGGACAGAAGGAGCTGAAAGGAATTACAACCCCATAGGAAGAACAATATCAACTAACTTGACCCCCAGAGCTCACAGGAAATAAACCATCAACCAAAGAGTATACATGGAGGGTTCCATGCCTCCAGCTAGATATGTAGCAGAGGATTATCATCAATAGAAGGAGAGGCCCTTGGTCTTGTGAAGTCTTGATGCTCCAATGAAGGGGAATGCTAGAACAGTGAGGTGGGAGTGCCTGAGTGGGTGAAAAAAGCACTCTTACACAGGAAAAGAAAGGGGTGGATGGAATGGGGGTGTTTGTGGAGGGGAAATGAGGAAGAGGGATATCATTTGAATATATATATATGTATATATATACACATATGTGATAAATATATGTATATATACACATATGTGATAAATATATGTACATATATATATCACATAGAGAGACAGAGAGATGAGAGACAGAGAGACAGAGATTCTTCATAATACAAAGTTATTAGATCAAACTATTTGTGTATCAAGAAAATGTAATAGATATGTACTTTTAAATTTTATTCAACTACAAAAAGTCATCTACTGGATATAGAAAAAGCTGAATATGATCATATTCAGGCAAATTAATCAATGCAAAAACAAATATTGTAGACTTTCATTTCTGAATTTTATATAGATACATGTTACATGGATATGTGTGTGTGTGTTTGTGTGTGTGTGTGTGTGTGTGTATGTGTGTAATATTTCACCCAGTAAAGTGTCATCTTGGTCTGGTAAGAGGAAACTTCTCACCTTGAAAATGTCTTATTATTATTATTGGTTAGTGAAATGAGTTAAATATTAATTAGAATCTCCATAATTATAGAACCATGCCCAAGGGATGAATCTTTGATGATGCAAGTCTGCTTCAAGTGAGCAGCCTATGTTCTTACAGACTTGGATGGTATCCAAAGAAGAAGAGATATTCATCATATTTCTCCAAATATGCTGAATGAAACATTCTATCTTTTCAGTGAACACAATCACCTGGAAATTGATGATAATGGGATAATTGAGTGACTGTTCTCATATTCCTGGAAATGTATACTTGGTTAGGAAAAAAAACTGGAATACTTCACTGGTTCTTCTGAGGATGTATGTTTCACGTGAATTATAAATTATCATACATTGCCCTGGAGCATGTCTGAGAACCTTGACCAGTTCCCCATTTCTAAACAGCTGCCAAAATAATCATCTAAGTACGTGGTTTAAGATTTCATGTTTAGACTTCATCATTGTATACATGATGAAGCATATACATTACTTTTAAAATATGGTGAGTGTCATCCTCTTGACTTGTTCTGAAGTATGAAGAGTCTTTTGGATGAGAGAAAACTATTGCTTTCGTTAGTTTTTAGGAGTTTCTGTTGTTGTTTCAATTTTTTGTTTTTGATTTTTGTTTTGTTTTGGTTTTGCTTTTTGTTTTTGCCAGCACAAGATCAACTAACCATTGTAACATAGAATGTGAAAGGCTTCATGATCCCCTACCCTTAACTGAAGAATGATGAGCAGCTAATGGCTTCCAGGGAAGGTGCAGTCTGTTTTCTTTAACTGTGTGATTTTCAGTAGATCAAACAAGCACCAGTTGATGGCCTGTAACTATATGGGCAATGCAAAATAGAGTCAAAATAGGTAAAAGAAAGCATGAAGTTGGGGAGGGGGTGTAGGGAAATGTGGTCATATCTTAGAGAAGTTACGGGAGCATTTGACTATGATCAAGATGTGAATTATCAAAAAATTAGTATTTCTTAAAATATGATAACTTTTATTGAATTGAATTCTTTGAGAAAATGCATACCAATACATTACTACTATAAATGTATGCTAGTCTTTCACTCTCAATACCTGTTTGCTTTCTCTGTAGGTAATGTTTGTTTTCTAAGTGAGAAGCCCGATCTTTATTGAATTTGATCAATTATTTCTGTTTTTAATCTAGTTTGAACTATTTTGAACATTAAAATATAAATAAGTTACCCTCTAATACATAACTATCAATAAAAATTGTTATCCAGAAGAAGATGCTTACCAGTGAGTTTTAGTGTGTTTCATTTTGATTCGTTTTGCTGTTGACCAGATTTCATCTTAGTTGTTATTTCATTTTAAGTGAATGTTTATCTTGTCTTTTACAGTACCTATCTTTGTATATCTTGTTTTTCTGTTTTCTTCTCTTGACTTATGTAACTGTTTCTCCAACTATTTTGCTTAATTTCATTTCTCATATCTTAATATATTTTATTTCTAATTAGTTTATTAGCTTCTGTATTTTGAGTCAGAGCAAGGGAATTTAACAAGAAAGAAGGTCCTACCAAGAATCACACTTTAAAGGAGGAATAAAATAGTCACAGTAGGAAGAGGGAGGGAGAAAGGAGGGAAGTAGCTCAAAGAGGGGAATGGAAAGGCAATGCAGAGCTGTGTAGGAAGACAGGAGAGAGACCCAGAGAATGAATGGAAATCTGCAGCTAGCAGGGGTTGGGCATTAGAGGGATTCTTTAGGAAGTCTCAGAGACCTGAGATGTAGCTAGCTCCCAGGAGTCAATGTGACTTTATCTGATATGCCTAACAACTGGGATATGGAACCTGAAGAGGCCACTTCCTACAACCAGGCAGAACCCATAATGGACAGATCGGACACCAATCTACCCACAAAATTTCAACCCTGAATTTGTTCCATCTAAATGAAATTTAAGGACAAGATGGGGCAGTGACTAATGAATGGTAATAACTGTCCCAACTTGAACCCATCTCTTGGGCAAGCACCATTCCCTCTCATTAATGATACTTTGCTATGAAGTGGGTTTGGCTTAATGTTTGTTTTCCAATGTTAATTTAGGTCCCCCAAACTGCTTATACTGCACTTAAGACACAGCACTTAAGACAAAGAGGAACCCTACCCCTAGTTGGATCCAATTGGTATATAAAGATGCCAGCAGCCAATGGCTGAGCAGGACAAACAGACACAGGACTATTAGGATTCCCAGGCTGGGGAGAGGGAGAGGAGGAGGAGGATCATCGCCAAGAGAGGGGTGTAGGTTGAACCAGCCATGTAAGAATTCCGGAAGTGGCCTTAGTGGCCAATTCCTGGATGAGTCTCAGATAGCAGAGATGAAATAAAGATTTTAGGATGTTGACTCTGAGATGCTGGAGGAGAATGTTTGCTAGCCGTGGGAAGAATTGTAAGTTGTAAGTGTACAGCCTTTGAGCCAGCCAAGGCATATCAAAATTAACACGTGTGTGTGTGTGTGTGTGTGTGCTTCTTTTTTGTGCAGGTATGTGTATGAAGCCAGTTGGAGCACAGAGTATGCTAACTAACTGCTACACTGTCATACTTCCAGACAGGTGCCTAATATAACTGTCTTTGAGAATCTCTTATCCAACAGCTGACTAAAACAAATAAAAATATCCACAGGTAAATATAGGATGGATGTCTATGACTCTTATTTAACTGTTGGGGGAAGGATTGAAGGCCCCGAAGGGTATGAGAACACCACAGGATGCCCAACAGTTTCAACAAACCTAGCTCTCAGAAACTAAACCACCAATCAGAGAACACACATTGGAGTGAAGAACCCTGTATATATGCAACAGATGTGTAGCTCAATTTCCATGTGGATCCTCCACCAAGAGAATCAGAGTCACTTTTTAAAGCTCTAGCCTGACTATGGTCCCCCAAAAGACTGACAGAGACCTGATACACCAGGATGTGGGGATACCCAGGGGACCCCAGCTCTCAGAGAAGAAGAAGAGGGTCTCAGTGAAGGTGGACCAGTATGGGGAATATACTGAGATGTAAATAAATAAATAAATAGATTGAAAAGAAGTTATTATACTTAGAATATTTTATAGGTATTGAAATCAAAACTCAAAACCACAAATATTGAAAAGTATAGAAATTCATCTGAGAAGGGTATAGACAAAATCGACATTGGTGAATAAGTGACTAGAAAGTTTAAGAAATATGTTTTTGGGATATTAGTGCCTATCATTTAAAACACTCATATAGCTGAAAGTCTAATGTGGATAGTTCCGACTTTCAAGAAGGCATTCTTGTCAGAATGACCTAAGACAGGCTCAGTCTTGTTTGTGAAATAAAAAAGAGGAGAGGCAGAGAGCTTTTGGAGCTGCTTGGCAAGAATTTGACATGGGCCAAGGACAAGGAAATGGACTGCTTGGCAGGAATATAACATTGGCTAAGGACAAGGAAGTGGGCTTCAGGCAGGAAGGTGACATTAGGCTAGAACAATGTAGTAATTTTAGGCAGAAATCTAAATTTTAGGCTAGAACAAGGACATGGAAATGACTTTAAGAAATATGTTTTTTTGGATATTAGTGCCATTATTTAAAACACTTATATACCTAAAGTCTAATGTGGATAGTTCTAAATTTCAATCCTAAAAATATTAATTCTAAATTTTTATTATTTAAAGCCATCAAAAATCCTATTCCCTCTTATTATTTCTAGCACTCGTGGAGTAGTAATAATTTAATTTATTCTAAGTTAACTACATTCATTTCTAGAGTATCCATTTATTTCTCCAAATATTCACATAGCTGAAACAAACAATAAATATGGTGATGTTGTTTTTCTTCTCCCAGAGAGAATCAGGATTTCTATGTGTCTCTCAATGTCTTATCTCTATCCCTCTGTCTGTCTCTCTGTCTGTCATCCTGCTATATTTTGGTCTTCTTCCTTGATCTACATATTTAAGTTGCCCGAGTTTCAATTCTCCTGCCCCTCCATTTCAAGTGGAAATGTGAAAGACCTCCAGTTCAGATTCAAATAAAAGGCTCCTACTATCACCATTCACAGGAGGTTCATTATCTTTCAGCAAAGTTGAGGTATTGGATGTACTTTAAAGTTCTTGTTCTTCTTCAATTCTATATTACTGTAAATCTGCCAGAGGCAAGAATGTTATGATTTCTAAGATCATTCTTGTAATTCTTAGGTTGGCAAGACCAAACTTTTGTTTCATATGATTTTACGTAAATTATCTTTATGAACGTATTCAAAATAGACAAAAGTAAACTCTTTAAAAGTAATTTACATACAACCTTTTATATAAATACAGTTATTTATCAATTAGTTGTTTACCTATCTTTATGTATATGTACATAATTAATTATTAAATTACTATGTATATATGAAAATTAAATAAGACAATGACTTAAATTATTTTACTACATTAATTTATTTATATATATATGTATAGGTACACAGCATGAAGTTATAGGACAAATTATAGGAATTTATTTTCTTCTTTAACCATGTCAGTTTCAGGAAACGTACTCACATCATCAGCCTTATTGGCAAGCACATCAAGCCGTTAAGCTATCTAACTGGCCAAAGATTCTTATGTCTACTTGCATATACAAGACAGACATCTTGATTATATACTTCCAGAAATACTGTATATTTGCAGCCCATGTAGAACAATTTACATCTTAATTTACTTTACTATAGAATCCTCGGACATTATTTATTGACTAAAGTCATACTTTACCACACCATAATTTTTTCATGGCATTTTTTACTTCTGCATTCCTCAGAGTATAGATAAGAGGGTTGAGCAGAGGTGTTCCAATTGTATAAAACACAGACACCATCTTGTCTATTGGGAAGGTGGTTGGTGGGCGTGTGTATATAAATATACAGGGACCAAAAAATATGACCACCACGATGAAATGAGAAGTGCATGTAGACAAAGCCTTTCTTCTTCCTTCTGCACTGTGGTTTCTCAGAGAGTATAAGATGACAATATAGGAGATAAGCAGTACTATGAAACTTACCATGCATATGGCACCACTATTAGACACAACTAACAAATTTATCACATAGGTATCCATGCAGGCAAGTTTCAACAAGGGCTGCAAATCACAGAAATAGTGATCAATCACATTTGGGCCACAGAATGGTAATCTTAAGGCCAAGAAAATCTGTGCGGAAGAGTGAATACAAGATCCTACCCATGCAAGAATCACTAATATGCCACAGATATGTTGGCTCATTATAGTTGTGTATCTTAGAGGCTTACAGATTGCTGCATAGCGGTCAAAGGCCATGAGGATAAGCACAAAGATCTCCATGCACCCAAAGAAGTGAGCTGCAAAGACCTGAGTCATACATTCATTGTAGGTAATAATTTTTTTCTGGGATAGGGAGTCCACAATCAATCTAGGTGCTGTAGTTGTAGAGAAGCAAGCATCAGCAAAAGACAAATAGAAGAGGAAAAAGTACATGGGACTCCCAAGTGTCTGACTCATCTTAATTGTCACCATGATGATGAAGTTTCCAAGCAATGTCATAAGGTAAAAAACCAAGAAGACTCCAAATATTGCCTTCTGTTTTTCTGGGTCTTGTGTCAATCCAAACAGAATGAATTCAGTCACACTGAAGTTATGCATCTTATCAATAGCTGAAATAGGTAGGAGGTGGGTGACAAATGTTTAACCTGCAGACAAAGAAATGACAGATCAGTATAAATGTCAAGACATTGAAATTCCTTGGTTCTACAGCCTCACCTGCCATAGTCATGAAATCCCTGAAGAATCTTTCCAAATTTCCACATGAAGCTAACTGAACTTGATAAGAGCTTTTAAATTTAAGAAATAAAAATATGAATATTGTTCAGTTGCTTTGGTTCCTGTTGCAATTCTCAATTGTTAAATTCTTTTTTCTTTGAAAAAGAGATTTATTGATGAGAAAACTTAGAAAAAATCATATGAATCTGTAGGGTGTGTTTGGAGGGTATAAACCCAAACACATTCTTTAACAGTTCTGAGTGCTTTGAAAAGATGAGTAGTTTATTCATTCACACATTCACATGTACCTGTGGATATCATTGCTCATTGTTTCCCTGTGCTCTATCATATGAAAATACTAATGAAATGAACCAGTAAGTTTAGTGATTCTATTATAACAAAATTCTCAATCATTTCACTCATCTTTTTGTTTATTGTACCTCTCATTTAATTTTACTCTACAAAAAATTTATTAATCTTATTTTAATAGCAACACTTGGATTCAGTATATCATTTTACTGTTGCCATGAAATAATAAGGGTTCAGACCATACTTTAAGGTTTTTACAACCAAAGAAAAATATATTGTAATGTTTTTGTTACATTTAGGTTTATTACATTAGACAATTAATTTTTTCTACATGTAAGTTTGGGTTTTTTTTAGAGAATTTTAATTTTTTATATATTGAAAAATATTCTATAGAATAAAAATATATACAAATATATGTATTTATATGTACGTAAGCATATCTTCTAACTTACCACTCCTTTTTCAATACTATGTGAAAAGCTCATTTTTAGCTTTTATTTTTTCTTTCAATTATCTATTCAAATATTTGTATCTTATTGAATTAAAAAAGCCTCAGTGTAATTTCATTGCATCCCTTTGACCTAGAATTTCTATTATTATTATTTATTATCATCATTATTATTATGTTTTGTCATTTAGTTTTGTGTTTTTCTTTCACTTGTTTATATATGTGTGTGTATGTGTGTGAGTGTTTGTATATGTGTATTTATGTGCCCTCACACATCCCATTTATGTGAAGACCAGAGGAATTGATTTCCTTCTTCAACTATATGGAACCAGGGCATGCATCTTAATTTGTTAGACATAGCAATACCTCTTTACCTTATGATACATTTCAGTGGCAAAATTTTTATACTTTAAAATTATAAGTATCATTTTAAATGTACATTAAATATATATATATATACATATACATTATTTGTGATACTTACAATACTTGTAATTTTAACTTTATAAATAATTTCATAAAACAAAACAATTGCTGAAGCATAAATAATTGTAACTAATGCTAAGGAATTATTATTATTGGTAAATATTAGATTTTTAAAATAATTTATGTAACTTCATTAACTATTAACTTATTTTAGAACAATTCATGGTTTCTATGAAATCACCAAAGCAAACATAATGTCTGAGGAGAATTAAAACTGAACTGACTTTGAATTCTCACTTCTGCTGTGCAGAAAGAAACATCTTGAGTTTATTATATGTACTTTTAAAGAGATCTGTTTGTATTTATATCAGTGGTCCTGTGTATAACTTCTATACAAGTTTGGTCTGTACTATAGGATTAATGACTTTTCAAAAGGTTAAGATTTATGAAAAAGTTTTCTTGTAATTTAATTTTATATGAGTTACTTGCTAGAAATACTAACCTTTCTAAGGAATTTTCAGTTTTGAAATTTTCTTGAACAGGTTTCAGGTTAATGAAATAATGGTATTTGTAAGCTAAGAAGGACGTTTGTTTTTGTCTCTGATTTTTTCTTTAGTTGTGAAATCTTTGTGGCATATAGTCCAATTTGCCAATTTCTCTATTTTAATTTTATTTTAAATATAGAAGTCTTTCTTTATTCTTCTATAATTATCTTTAGTCTCAGTGGGTCAATCAATAGAGTTGGAAGAGGTAAAACTATTCAATACACACTGTCTGAACAAAATCTATTTTCACAAAAAAAGATAAAAGTATAAATGAAGGAGTTAAAATTTTAAAACACTACTTTGTTAACATTAAAACAGAAATCATCTTCAGATAGAAGAAAACAATTTTCTATGTGATATGATGCTCAGAGATTGAGGAATTTGAAATTAGTTAAACGGATGAATTAAAACTTCAAGAGACATAGGTCAGTTTTCAGTCTGATTCTCAGTGTTTACAGTAAGAGAGACATAAAATAGTGTGCCAAATTAATTAGCTGACTCAAATGTCACTGATCTTCCCACTGAAAATGTAAAACCTGAGCACCACATTATGCACACATATTTATGTGCGATTCAATAATGCCATTCTATGGTCTTTGAATTGTATCATGGATAGTCCGAGCTTTTTGTTTAATATCCACTTATCAGTGAGTACATACAACATGTATTCTTCTGTGACTAAGTTACCTTACTCAGTGTGATATTTTCTAGTTTCATCCACTTGCCTGCGAATTTTATGAAGTCGTTGTTTTTAATAGCTGAGTATTGCTCCATTGTGTAAATGTACCACATTTCCTGTATCCATGCCTCTGTTGAGGGACATATAAGCTGTCTCCAGCTTCTAACTATAATAAATGAGGCTGCTGTAAACATAGTGAAGCATGTGTCCTTGTTGTATGTTGGAGCATCTTACAGAGCATATGAATCCCACAAAGAAGGAAGACCAAAGTATGGAAGCTTCAGTCCTACTTAGAAGGGGGAACAAAATAATCACAGAAGGTAGATGGAGGAAATGACCTGGGAGGGAGAAAGGAAGGGGTGGGGGAAGGATCAGTTGTGGGAGGAGAAAAGAGAAGTACTGATGGTCAGAAAATTGAACTTAGGTGTGTAGCATTGGGGGATGGGGAACTAAGGGTAACCACTAGATAGTTCCAGATTCCACGGTTGCAAGAGGTTCCAAGGACAGAACTGGGATGACATTAGCTGAAATATCCAACAAAGGGAAGAGAGAATCTGTAGAGGCCATATCCAGTGGTTAGGAACAGCACTCAGTTGAGGAATGGAGCCACCCACCCACCCACCTCAAAAATATTAACGCAGAATTGATCCTGAGTAAAGGAAATACAGAGAAAAAGAGTGGAGCAGAGACTGAAGGAAAGGTCATTCAGAGACTGCCCTACCTAGAGATCCATCCCATCTGAAGACACCAAACTCAGACACTATTGCTAATTCCAAGAAGTTCTTGCTGACTGAAGCATGGTATAGCTGTCCCCTGAGAGGCTCTGCCAGAACCTAAGAAATACAGATATGAATGCTCACAGCCCACCATTGGGTTGAGCACAAGGACCCCAGTGGAAGAGTTAGGGGGAGGACTGAAGGAGCTGAAGGAATTTCAACCCCAGAGGAAGAACAACATCAACCAACTAGACCCCCTAGAGCTCCCAGGGACTAAGCCACCAACCAACAAGTACACATAGAGGAACCCATGGCTCCAGCTGCATATGTAGCAGAGGATTTCTTTATCTGGCATCAATGGTAAGGAAGAATCTTGGTCTTGTGGAGGCTTGATGCCCCAGAGTAAGGGAATGCTAGGACAATGAAGTAAGAGATGGTGGATGGGTGGGTGCGCACCCTCATAGAAGCAGGGGAGCAGGATGGGGTAAGGGGTTCCTTGAAGAAAAACCAAAAAGGGGGATAACATTGTAATTGTGAATAAATAAAATGAGCAATAAAAAATACAATGTCATTCTATTTGGTTGCTATAAAGGTTAGTTGACTCTATATAAACAAAATATACAAACATGTAACTATCCATTCTTGTGCCACTGCCATGGTGGCTTTCATTACTGGTTCTTCAATCACAGCTTCCCCTTTCTTAACACTTCTATTTTAAGTTGTTTATTTGCTCAATTCTTATATTGTTTTAAATCCAAATTGTCTTCCCCAAGTTGCTGAAATAAATCGATCTTTAATGATCTTAATAGTTTTCCTATGGTGGCCAAAAGTTAGAAATGAGATTTAAGGTTTTTATTAACTATAAGAACACATAGTGTCTTGACAACAGGATCTCAGTAATGAAGGGAAAACTGAAACAGAACTCCTGTAATAGTGTATTTTCCAGTGATATAAACATTAGAGAAAAGTCATCATTTGTGATGAAATAAAAAAAATCAAATTTTTCTTATTGTTGTTTGATTCTTACATATTTAAAAAAATTAGTTCAACATTTTCCTGTAAAATTGAAGGGTTTAAAAGACTTGGAGCACATATGCTTGGCTTCAGGTTCAAGGTCAGCTCTGGCTGCTATGTGGTATACAAGCTAAGTTTTGTCATGTGTGATGAATGGAAAAACATTAACTCGACTTGTTAGGTGTTGTGGAGTGAAATGAAAAAAAAGTGTTTAACAAAAATGAGAGAAAGGAGTACTACAAGAAATACACACATGGAAAATTTATAATATAATTCTATTAGTAACATTGATGCTGAAAGCCACAAAATGCAAACTGGCCCTGCAGGGTGTCCTATGTTTGAGTTTCTCACTAGAGCCTTCATCATAGAAAGGGACTGGAAGTATTTATTCTGAACTATTCTCTAAAAGAACAGCAAAATGGAATATCTTTTCACTGCTTTATAAAAATATTTATGTTGTTTATACTATTTTTGTGTCACATTTTACAGTTATTATTTTTAAAGTCTCATGAAATGTTATAGAAAAATACAATAGAGTGTTTTAAGATTTATGTAGAATTGGATTTTGTTTGTATAGTTGGTTGGTTGTCTTTTTCTTGTATTAGCTTGTACATCAAATTCACAGGGTAAATTTTAAACAGACAACTTATGCCATACCCACACCCAACACTGGTCTCATAGACATCAGATTCTGTCTCAGAAGTTTCAGTGCAAAATGACTGTCTATCCACAGGACCCACACCTATTCTTGTCCTGACCCCACACTTTGCAAAAAAGTCTGCAAAGTCCATTCTCTCAGAGAACAGTATAAGATAAAGAAACACCAACTATTACCAACTTCTCATCAATGAACAAAACATAACTCTGTTCCATTAGGTTTTACAGGATTGAAAATGAAGATGAGCTGATCATGAATAGCAAAAAAATAAATAATTTAATTAGATTTTAAAACTTACCGTTTCTTTTGGAGATAAAGACTGTTTCTAATACATTGTTCATAGTTTATTCTTTCTGTGTTTATTTACCATGAATCACATACAAAATAATCTACTTCATGTAAATTGGAGACCTGAGTCTTTATAGTCTAAATTTTATTTTGTATTCATCTACTCTGGCTTTCAGGTGTAGAAAATATGGAGGAGAAACTCCACAGACAAAATTCTGTAGAAGACCGGACTTAGATTCTACCATGAAGGTCTAAAAAGATCTCTCTCTCTCTCTCTCTCTCTCTCTCTCTCTCTCTCTCTCTCTCTCTCTCTCCCTCTCCTTTTCTCCTCTCTCTTTCTCTGTTAAATAATAAGCCCACTAATATCCATCTTACTGTATAAAATATTTCAAAATTGACTTCTGAAAAATTCCCTAGGAATGAACTTTTTTAAATTTTCACAAAATATTTATAGGTATATGGTAATGTGCACAAATGCCCAGTCTCCAGAGACACAAAGGCCATGCCCCTTTCTACTCACCCCTGAAGCATTTGCTAAATGAGTAACTTGACAGAACTTGTACAGTATCATAGCAACTGCAGAGGCAATTATTCCCAAGAAATGTTGTCACAGACATATTGCTTCCCCTGCCCATTCCTTCTTATTGTAAGAGACTTTTGTTATATTATTTACTAAATATTTTGTCCAATAATACTGTCAAAGTCATATTGAAATTTAGACCATGGAAGGAATACAAGAAATAAACTTTTTGAATGGCAGGCAAACTCAGAGCCCTGTTTGAGGTTAGATATGACAGAATTGAGCTTTAGATCTACCATTTGAATCTGGAGCTGTAGATATATTTCTTAGTAAGTTTCTAATTATAAAAGTGTTACTATTATTGTCAGAGATACAACTAAAGTTGAATAATTTACTAGTATGATCAAGGTCCTTGATCCAGTCCCCAGGACTACACCCATTATACCTATACACAAATAATACACATGGATATTAAAGTGTACATACTATGCATAATTAAATACATTTCATACTAATATAAATTATGTTGATGAGATACATTTAATAGATTAAAAAGTTAGTACTGCACATTTTCAGAGTTTGGAAATGGAATAAAAGATATAAGTGGACAAAACCCCCAAGAAAGTATAAAAGATATTATTTTTATTTTACTCCAGGTACTTTATATATAATAAAATAAAATATTTTAAAATCCATAGTAGCTAAGTCTATAAAATTAGTGTATTTCCACTACAAGGCTATAAATTAACTTTAATATATATTTAAAGGACTAGAATTTGGTCTTTTTTTTTTTTATATTCAGTTTAGCAATTTCATAGTTTTTCCTTGATTTTATTCCTTACTATGGAGTCTTATTATATTATCCCTTTCTAAGTTCTATAAAGAAGTTATTACAAACTTCTTTAAGTTCTTAGAAATGAATGTGAAATTTCACACATGCTGCATAAATGCTTTCAAATCATCCCCTGAGTGTTTAGGCATCTTGATGATGGTTTCATCTAGTGAATAATAAGTATTGCAAACTTTGAATGAATTTACCTTACACAAACATTACTTAAAATGTGATTGTATCATTACCAGTGCATTCAAACACTGTGCCTACCAAGATCTATAATCTTAGATTCATATACTTACTGCTATATGAATTCCTTACAAGGTTGAGGAAAATAGTAAGAGTTTATTTATGTTATCTAAAATTGTTGTGAATGATCATAGAAATGATGTAAGATAACAATGTTTTAAAAACATACAAATGTGTATGTCAATAATATTTTTTCCTTAATTACTTTATTATTTTTCCAATGCTAGACTACTAATACACAATTTACATGAGGTCAGTTTAGCCTAGGAACAAAGTAGGAAATGAAACAGAAAAATAAGGACACAGGCTCCAGATTTACAAAGACATATATTCAAATCAATACTTTGATAAGTCTCCCATTTAATAGATTATTAAAATTATTTACATCAGAAAAGCCTCACATTTCAGTTAAATTACCTAGTGAAGTTGTATGTGTATGCTGTACTTGGGAGACTCAGGTAAGGAAACAGGCATAATTTCTGGTATAGCCTGAGTTTTGAAGTTAGATGTGTTGTTGAAAGGCTGGGTTCCCAGACTCAAGATGACAAAGAGAAGAGCTTACATGCTCACTTGCAATAGCTGTAGGATATATTCAGAAATAAAACCTTTGTTGTTTGAAACACCAATGACAAAAATATATATTTAAAACATCTACAACATATTTCTGAATTATGAGAAAAAATCTAGAGGTTTATTTTACCTTGTAATTCTTGCTTCACCTGATTTTGGCATAATCAGCACCACTAGATATTTTATCTCTTCTTTTAAAATACTTTTTTGTCTATATAACCATTTTGGGTTTTTCTTTCTTTCTTCCTTTCTTTCCTCCTTTCTTTCTTTTTTCCTTTCTTTCTTTCCTCCTTTCTTTCTTTCTTTCTTTCTTTCTTTCTTTCTTTCTTTCTTTCTTTCTTTCTTTCTTTCTTAGTGACAGTATTGGTAACTCTTAAAAGTCATGAGCATTGATTTTTGTTTTCTTATCTACTAATCTTAAATAGGCTGTCTATGAAGCTATGAAATTAAAGGTATCTGTTGGAGCCTGGTTGGTTCCTGGGAAACTCTTGCATCCCTGGCATCTGGGACTTTCTAGTGGCTACCTCAAGTTCCTCATTACTCACTGCTACACACCTCAGTTCAATTTTCTAACCCTCTGTACTTCTCCCCTGTCTCCTCCACACCTAATCCTGTCTATCTCTTGCCTCCCACCTCCTCTCTTTCTCCCAGGTACTTCCCTCCCTCTACCTTCTGTGATTATTTTGTTCCCCCTTCTAAGTAGGACTGAAGCATCAACACTTTGGTCTTCCTTCTTCTTGGACTTCATATGGACTGTAAGATTCTCCAACATGTAACAAGGACATATCTTCACTATGTTCATAGCAACCTTATTTATAATAGCCAGAAGCTGAAAAGAACCCAGATGTTCTTCAACAGAGGAATGGATACAGAATATGTGATACATTTACACAATGGAATACTACTCAGCTATTAAAAACAATGAATTCAAGAAATTCTTAGGCAAATATATGGAACTAAAAAGTATCCTGAGTGAGGTATCCCAGTCATAAAGGAACACACATGGTATGCACTCACTGATAAGTAGATATTAGCCCAAGAGCTTGGAATACCCAAGATACAATTTACAGACCACATCAAGCTCAAAAAGAAGGAAGACCAAAGTGTGGATGCTTCAGTCCTTTTTAGAAAGGGGAACAAAATATTCAAGAGTGGAAATACAAAATACAAAAAAAAAAAAAGTGGAAATACAAAATTTGGAGCAGAGACTGAAGGAAAGGCCATTCAGAGACTGTCCCACCTGGGGATCCATCCCATATATAGACACCAAACCCAAACAGTATTGCAGATGCCAAGAAGTGCTTGCTGACAGAAGGATCCCTATACTGCTGTACACTGAGAGGTTCTGCCAGAGCCTGACAAATACAAAGGAACATGTTCACAGCCAACCATTGGACTGAGCACTGGGTCCCCAATGAAAGAGTTAGGGGAAGTACTGAAGGAGATGAAGGGGGTTTGCAACCCCATACAACAAATAATAATATCAATCAACCTTACACCCAGAGCTCCCAGGGACTAAACCACCAATTAAAGAGTACATATTGAGGGACCCATGTTTCCAGGTGTATATGTAACAGAGGATTGCCTTATCTAGCATCAATGGGAAGGTAGGACCTTGGTCCTGTGAAGACATAATGTTCAAGAGTAGGAGAATGCTAGGATTGTTGAGGTGGGTAGTAGAGAACCTTCTTAGAAGCGGGGGGTGGGGGGGGTAAATAGGGTAACAAGTTTGTGGAGGGGAAACCAGGAAGTGTGATAACATTTGAAATGTAAATAAATAAAATAACCTATAATAAAAAAAATCCTGGGAATATTGAACTATTGTTCCCAACTCTCAAAAAAATATCAAGCTAGGAATCTGAAAACACTGATAAACTTGTCCCCCAATTGTGTGCCATAATTCTAAAGTGTATCATTGTTTCTAAATACATAAGCTTTTTAATTTAAAAATAAAGCAAAACCCAACAAGATAAAAATATGGCAAGACAAGAAGTCCACAGACCCAAAAAAATATCATCAGATTATGGCCAAATCTTCGACAATGAGCCTAATTGCGGCCACTTCATATTGAAACTGTAACAACCACAAAGAGACAGACAGACAGACAGACAGACACATACACACACATAATTTATTTCTTCTTTCATCATCTAATATTTTTGAATGATTAATTTGGCTAGTCTTACTTATCATTGGGAGTAGCAATGCATTTATATGCATTTATATGAATTTAAACATTCATTTCTCTGTTCCTTTTCAAATCACATGAAATATTCAGTGAAGGACTGTGGAATAGTTTATTACTGTTCTGTGTCATCTGACCAAAAACATAATGTTCAGATGCAAATCACAGAACTCATAGGGACTGTCTGTGTCTGTCTGTGCTTCCTTTCATGATGTTTCTGGGTAACATTCTGAAGATTCTCTCTCTCTCTCTCTCTCTCTCTCTCTCTCTCTCTCACACACACACACACACACACACACACACACACATACACACACACACATACAATACACATATACAATTTCCATTTATGCCTCCTATCCAGAATCAAGGACCCCCTGCAAGTAAAACAATGTTCTTTTAGAGATTCTCAAGTGTTCTTCATATTCTTCAGAGAAGGATATTTCTTTGAAGTCCTTGAGGCTTTCTGGATCTCAACAATAATATTGCCCCCTGGAGACACTGTGCTTAGAAAGAGGCTACTACAAAAAAGAAAAATCAATTGTAGCTTCCATATTCACAAGAGGCTCGAGAGTGAAAGGTGTAAAGGTGCACAGCTGATAATTCTGTGGCATAAGCATCATTTACAGAAAGCTTTTAAGGGAAGAGGTAGCCCTACATTCAAATGTAAAGATGTTATAGTTTCTTTTGTTTGTACTTTACTCTTGTTGTCATTTTAGAATATGATATGTATCTGTGAATATTTAGCTTTGTACATATCTGTAAATGGTACTTTCGAAATATTCTCATTAATCTTTGGTAGACTAAGTATAAAGAATGATTAGGGTTCAAGATGAAGGATAATTTTCTTATCTACTGAAAAAAGATGGCAGTGCAAATCTATAATTTTTAAATCGTATTCTTCTTAAACATTAGTAGAACTTTCCACATGGAAAAAAGAAATTTAATCTTGAAAATGTTTTGAGCAGTTAAATTTGTCTGGCCTGATTTATAGTCTTTTGTTTTATTTCAGGTGTTCATGTTAAGAAAAGTCAGCAAGATGAGCTACTGAGAAGGGTACTTGTGGAATGAGGAGTATTAGACACTAATCACAAGATCATCCATAAGTCATGTGCAGGTAATGTTCATACTACTGTATTGTAGGTATTCGATGTTAACTTGTTATTTTTAAGTTATTAATCCAGATGTTATCAAAAATTGAACCAATGGGTTTGGAGTCTGATACCATATGTAAGTTCTTCAAATTATTAGATTTTCATATTTGACTCTTTTTGGAACAAATTTTCTCCAGAAATAAAGCACAAATTTCAAATATAAATCTGATCTATTTTTTAAAGAAATGAAATATTTACTATGTTTTGTGAAGGTGCTATTACTTGTACACATTCTTAGGTTAAGTTCTGATGTTTAGGAGATTAAATGGGAGACAAAGATTAGGAAGATATTCTCAAAACATGAGACATTTAACACTTCTATTGGTAATGTAATAAAAAAACAACTCAAATTAAATTTTTAAGTCAATATAATAAATAATTACTTCTAAAGTTCTATTTAAAGCCTCAAGTAGTCACAGAGGTCACATTTACTAAAATTATAAAATATGGCAAGTTTGGACAAATACCCTAAACATCACTTGGAATAGAAGGTATGATTTACATAGAGGTGTGGTTAGTAAATTAGGATTTAGGTTCATGTAGGAATTCCTTTTGGCTATCATTTAACTTTGTCAGCAGAGACAGAGGGGAAGTATTTTGTTCTTGCCCTTCTCCTCCTTTCATAGCTTGGTAATAAAGCTTGATAGTGTACCTACAGAATAGAGAATAATATATGTGAATGTACCAATAAGTCTCAAAACAGATGCAAACTAATATTTTTTTACTACAGAGTTTATACTTTGATTATAGCCTATCTTTAAATTTGTTGGCTACACATACACTGTGAAGACTATAAATTATCTGTGAATTTCAGGCATTTTTTTCCTGAAGTTACTGTACACTGTTAATCAGTCTAGATTTGCATAAAGATAATCTTTTATACTAATGTATAGATGAGAAATACAAACAATTTTTCTTTCTTTACAAAATCTTGATAAAAAGTTAATATATTTTTACCTTGCTAATTATCTTTAGAACTTAACCAACTAGAATATTTTATTAACTTTAATAAGTGATTCTCATGTCTCTACCTCTTTGACATATCTCTTGGAATATTTCTCATCAGTCATATAATTCTCAATTTAAAAATTTTAAAAGTCACAAATATTTTTCTTTAGAGAGTATGAAGGTAGCTACAATATTTAATATTGGAGAGAAAGAAAACCCTATTGAAATACATAACTGTTTTGAATAAACTATGCAACTGAAAGCATAAATAAGACATATTTTCCACATTACATTATATTACTTTCTTGTTTCAAAATTTGCACACAAAACAACATTTTATTTTCATTGAAAAATAGTAAAGATAATTTATGTTTTAACAGTTAAAAGATTTTTGATATTGCTATTAAGACAGATTATTAGAGATAATCAATAAAGAACTATTTGAAATACAAAGTTTAATTTCCAAATACCAAGGCAATTTATATTGATTTATAAATGATCGACTGGGGTATTTTATAATAATGTCCAATACTTGTTTATAATGCTTATGTAGTTGTTATTACATTGAAAATACTTTGCCTAAATCTTTTTTTCCATAGGTACTCAATAATTCTTATACAGACTATAATAAATGGAATGCAAGAGGAATATATCAGAATTTCTTCTCATGGGACTATCTTCCAAGCAGAATATTGAAGTGTTTTGCTTCATGTTCGTCTTATTCTGCTACTTTGCCATCTTGTCTTGGAATCTGCTGATCCTTTTCTCTATTAGATGCAGTTCTCTGTTCAACCAACCTATGTACTATTTCCTCAGTCATTTATCTTGTATGGACATTTGCTATACTTCCTGCGTGACACCCAAATTAATTGGGGAATTGCTTGTAGGAGGAAAAACCATCTCCTATACAAACTGTATGGTACAGGTCTTTGTCATGCACTTCTTTGGAATGATTGAAATTTTAATCCTAACAGCCATGGCCTTTGACCGCTGTGTGGCCATCTGCAGACCTCTTCACTACATGGTCATTATGAGCCGAACCAGGTGCAATGTCCTTATCTGGGCTTCCTGGGTTGGTGGGGTTGCCCATTCCTTTCCCCAGGTTATGATGCTAATCTGTTTGCCCTTCTGTGGCCCCAATGAAATAGACCACTACTACTGTGACATTTTCCCTTTGCTGAAAGTTGCTTGCACTGATACCTACATCGCGGGTATCCTCATGGTCGCAAATTCAGGAATTATTGCCTTTGTAATCTTTGTTATTTTGTTTGGTTCATATGTGGTTATACTGTTCACGTTAAGGAATTATTCAGGAGAGGGAAGACGCAAAGCTCTTTCTACCTGTGGATCCCATATCTCCGTGGTTATTTTATTCTTTGGATCTTCCATCTTTGCCTACCTGAGACCTCCTACTACTTTCCCTGAGGACAAAATCTTTGCCCTGTTTTACACTATTATTGCTCCTATGTTCAACCCCCTCATATATACTCTAAGAAATACAGAGATGAAGACTGCTATAAAGAAAGTTTGGTGTCAGACAACATTTTTAGGAGAAAAACATAGTTAATTTGCTTTATTAATAGGATGTTAAAACACTGCACAACTGTTAAAGAGGCTGTATCATCAAGAGGAACAATTAATGTTTTAACTGTTCCAAATTTTGCTCATTCATAATTAGCAAAAATGAGAATATGAAGAATAATTACTAACAAATATTTTACTTTGCAACCTAGTAAGAAAATAAACACTGAAATTATTCTGGATTTAATAAATGATACTTTAAATTCATAAATATTAAACTTTATTATTTTTTATTTTTCCCACTCTGTTTTTAATACCATTTTAATTAAATGCAAGTATTAAGGTCAGTTCAAGGTTGAGGAACTAGCAATACAATAAATGCAAATAGTCAAGGAACAAGCAAGACAATAAAGACAAATAGTCAAAGAACAAGGAAGGCAATAAATAAAGTCCTGTTACACAATCATTTTCCATACTGATTTAATGTTACTAGCTCCTTCAATTGATTTATTACATGATGATAAACACTTTTTCAAGCACAGTTTAGGAATAGATTGAAACTGCCTTCAGAAGAAGTGTTATAGTAATGAACTTTGTATTGTGACAGAATTTGTAAATAACCCTTATGTAATAAGTCTCTGAAACAAATCATTCTATGAAATCTTAAAAGAAGAGAGATAATTTGAGTAATTCTCACATCAAATATTCATCATGAATTCATTTGAGAGTTGCTAGCTTGCCTACTTATAAATGTAGGCATATACATTAGCTTTATGAGTGGTCCCATTTATTGTCACAAACAATGACTTTACGGATTGTTTCATTCTTAGGCACATACAATAGATTTATGAATGATAACAGGTTTAGGGTGAATTTATGAGTTTGTCTCTTTAAACGTCTTCAGCTTGTAACGACACTGAATAAGAAAATACTTTTTTTTTCTTTTCAATAAAATTTATTTAGTTGAGGAGTTCTCTGATTACATGTTTGGAGAAAAGCAGCACATGCCAGATTGTCTGGATACATTTATATGACAAAAAAACAAAACAAAACCAAAAACAAAACCAAAAACAAAAACAACCTATTTTACTCTGATCAAATGTTATAGTGCCACAGGTTTTTTTTGTTTTTGTAATGTTTAGGCTATTTGTTAACATATAAAGAATTGTTATGCATATTGTGGTCTTTTGATACACACAGTTGTCTCCCTTCCCTCTAGCACTCTTTGGAGCTTCCTACCCTTTTTCTGATTTGTTTTGTTTTTAAATTATTTTCATAACATTGTATTTGGAGCATATTCTTTCTTGTTTATAACTCCTCCTAGAACCTCCCTCCCTGCCTCTCTACACATCCAACTTCATGTTTTCCTTCATCTTCCTCTCTCTTACTCAAAAAATTCAAAACAAAATAAACTGATAACAAGTCTAAATACCAAAACAAAACAAAAAGTATACAAAAATCCATGGAATACATTTTGTGTTGGCTAAGTACTAATGAGAATCGGGCCTATCCTGGAGTACTGTTAAAATACTCAGTTACCTTCCATTGAGGGGGGGGGGTGCAGATTTTCCCTTTCTCAGTAGGTATCAATCAGAAATAGCATCTTTGTTAGGAAAGAATTTTGTGTCTACTTCCACTTTGCCTTTATGAAATTTAGTCCAGAATGAACATGTACAGGTCTTGACTTGCTCTTGTAGTCTCTGTGACTTCACTTGTGTATCAGTCCTAATGTTTCCAAATGGTGCTTTTTCTTAGCATCAATTACTACCTCTGGCTCTTACAACTTTTCTGTTTCTTTTTCAGCACATATGCTGAGGGGAGAGGCTAACAAAGACATTTAACTTAATGCTGAGTGTTCCAAAGTCTCTCATTATCTGCACATTGTTCAGTTGTAGGTCTCTTATTTAAAGCCACCTACTACAAGAGGAGGCTTCTCTGATGAGGGCTGGTTGCTGCACTGATTTACCAATATAACAATTATGTCAGTGAGAGTCATTTTATGTTATGCTTCCTTATCATAATAGTAGTAATAGCTGGTTCTTTTAAAAAAAAAACTATTTTTGTGTTACATGTATTCCACTGCCTTCATTTGTCCCACATTCCTTGTTTCTTTATAGCTTATTTTCTTCATATTTTACTTTTTTCTTTTATATATTTATGTGCTTTTCTAGGCTCACTCCTTCCCCCTAAAACCTATTTTCTCAGTTTTAATGGTAATCATTTACTTGCCTAACAACATAAAGCAATATATACATTTCATGGTTGACGGTCATTTTATATCTATTTTCAAAGTATTCCATGATTGCCATTCCTAGGACCTAAATGTGCCCACTTTATCATATAATCATGCAGATTCTATGAAGAATAATTAGCTTGAATTAGTGGAGCTAACAAAAGGATGTAATGTAGATACTGATTTGGTAACTCTTAGACCTATCAATATTACCCAAGTGACCATTGCCTAGGGTCGGCTGTCCCCGACCTATATATATTTATTTCAACATTAATTTCAATTCATACTCTCACAAAGGAAACCACTTATCCCATTTATGTTTCTCATGGAAGAGTCCATGGACCTTTTATTTCAATGGTTAGGCTCTTGAAGGTGTTGAACGTGTATCTCATCTTACTCAGAGCTGCCTAACAAAATGATGTGTAGACACTGGGGCATGCTCTAGTAAGGTAACCTTGTAAACTTTCCCTTTATTTCAGTATCTCCCTCACTTAATCTCTACTTCCATTGCTTTAGTCATAAGAATAATTCAGGTTTCAATATAAAGAACATACTGGATATTCCACTTCAGCTTTTATGTATGTATAATAATCAAAACTAGAACAGGAATTAAGACTGTGGTTCTCATTATTGTATTATATAACTACCTTCTATTTAGTAAATTTAAGGTACATTTATATATCAATAGATACACCTGCACATCAGTTTAAGTAAATTTGTTAGCTAGACAAATTAAAAAGGTAGACAAAAGCTAAAATTCTTCCTCAGGATCGGTTATTATTCTTAATTCATAATTATTTGAACTTTAAACAAATAAATAAACTTGTTTACTTATTTATTCATTAATTGATTCATTCCTTGTTCTTTTTCCTTTTCCTCCTTTTTATTGAAAATATAACATTTCTCATAATATAATCCTGATTGATAATTGGATATATAAAACATTCATTTCTTTCCTTTACAGCACAGTATACCTCTTCTTAATCTCCTGGAAATATGTTCTTTCTAGATTTTAGACCTTTAATCAGTTTTTCAATAGTCTGCTGCTAATTTATTAAAATATTCCAATATGAACTTTCGTGAATTCTAGAATTTAAAGTGAACAATTAAAAACACACTCTCTTCCTATGTATGTTTCCTGGAGACTTACTGGATCTTCCTTATTCCTTTTGTCTTCAAGATTTATTTTATAGTAAGAAAAGCTGTGGTTTCTTAACCAAGTCATTGAGAAAATTTTTGCTTCTTAATAAAATATTAACAATTTTCAAGAAGAACATCTTGGGTTTGACTATTTATATTTTGTGCCTTTAAACAAAATTAGGTGGATTTAGTTTATAGCAGGGGACTTTTTCTATAACTCTCACTCTTTTTTTTTTTTTCATTGAATGCCCTTTACTGCACCAGGTGTTAGTGTGTGTTCATGGAAGGAGTATTCTTCATATTCTATCAATTACTATAAATGGTAATGTTTAAATTATCATGCTTCAATATTGATGTTTCTTCTTCCCACTGTGTTAACAGAGATAGCTATAGCCTCGGTTAGACTTGAAATCCCAATCCTTCTACTCCAGTCCACAACATGCTATGAAAAAGACACATTTGACCATGATCAAAAATATTGGTATTCTTCATATTATAGTCTTAGACTATCCTAATTTTAGCATAAATCATAAGGACTATTGATATATGGTATGTGAGATTATGCAAGGAATAAATAAACAGAAGTATGTGCATGGACATAGTGTGCATTTGTGTGTGTGTTATGTGTGTGACAATGATAAAAAAAGAGGCTATCAACTTGAGAGTGAGAAAGAAAAAGGAGAAATTTGAGGGAGGCTGTCTTAGAGTAGCTGAAGGGATAACAAGTAGAATGGAAAATGATAAAATTCTATTTCAATTAAAATCATATTTTAATAAAGTAATACATTACTGTATTTGGTGATGAGTGAAGAAATACATGAAGAGACAATAATGAAATGAGAAATGAAAGCATATTTTCAAAAATTTATTAGTTATATCTTCTCATACCCTTCAGAACAATAACAAAGGAAACTAGTTACAGTTTTCTTATGAAATTCTACTATCAACAAGAAAAATAATCCCACTGACATAGAAGTCAAAGGTATTATCTTCTCTTAGAAAACTTTAGAAAAATGGAGGTGATAGATCTTTCTAAAAGTTTAAATTCAAATTTGTTTTCTCCTGAAAACTTGTGTGAATTTGCAAGGGAATCCAGTCATTGATGTCCAGGGGATGAACAGTGCCTGGAATCTTTACATCAGTAGCAACGTCATGTGTGGCTGGATGGTTATTTATAACCCACATCTGGTGCTAGCTTCAGCTTCTCAGCTAACTGGGACCTACAGGAAATTCTTTTCTGGTGAGTTTATAATATGGTGAGTATACCCAAGTCTCTTCTGAAAGAAAAAAAATCAACATACATAATTAAAAACAAATAGTTACTTTAGACTCTATATTAATTTATAAAATATCCAGTGATCTTCTGTCTCTTTTTTACATGAAGTAATTTTAGTAATAGAATTAGATGTTATGACTTGATGAGTTTGGATGTTTAACTCATTACACTTATATTAAAATTCTCCCCATAATAACATGACCCTTACTTCTGTGAATGTTTCATGAGTGACAGGTGTCAGTTTTCTTTAAAAGATGCAAGAGATTTTTCTATAAGCATCTACTAGGTGTGTATGTGTGTGCGCGCACGAGAGAGAGAGAGAGAGAGAGAGAGAGAGAGAGAGAGAGAGAGAGAGAGAGAGAGAGAGAGAGAATGGGTGGGGAGAGAGAAATAGAGAATAACTTAAAAGTGTTGAAACATGTATAGAGGAGAATTAAAATATCAGTGTAAAAATCCAGAAAAAAGTATAAAGAAAGGGGGACTAACAAAGGGTGAAACAAGATGGTATTATAAATAAATTTCCTTTCCCATCATCTTCTCTGAGTACACGCTCTGTTTTTTGCCTCCACTATGTAGAATGCCATGTAAGTAAATGTCAAATAGAGGTAACTGCTTTGATATGGAGATGGGACTTATTTTGAAATCAGTTCAAAATGTTGTTCATAGAGATTAAAATGTGACATGTCAAATGTTCAGGTGAGCACAGCAGGTAAATGATGCCTACTTAGGTTTTAAAAACCTATATAAGGGGAAAAATCACTGGAATGTTCAGTAAATCAATGGAGTGTTGATTAAGCAAAAAGTTATTTTAAACCTACTAAAAAATTCAGAAGAGTAAATTGATACATGAAACACATTCTGTCAAGAACTGCTTGCTCCCTCCCTATTCTTCAGAGGGAAACAAAGAGAAAAACATACCAATAAACAAACAAAAATCAAACTCACATGAAAAGAGAATTAACTGTAGTCAACCTCTCCCCCTAAAAAAGAACAAGCCAAATCAAAGCACCTGAATGTTTATTTAGTTACCTTTTTTGAAGTAGACTGTGTTGATGTTTATGTAGATTATTGAATAATTAACATTAAAGTAAATTAAATATTTGAAGTGATTTATTTTAATCACTTAAGAAATACTTAAGAATTAATTCGTGGCCAGCATTGGAAGGAGATCAATAAAAACAAGAAGACTAGACAGAATTAATTTGAACCATTTACAGGATGGAGTTACTCCATGAACTTATCTTATATTTGAGAGTTAATTATCTCAAATTAGTAAATGATAAAAATGATGCTTATAAACGTTCTTATCAGTATTTCTTACATCAGAGAAAATTTATTACAGGACAAAAATCACACAGAGCAATGGGTGGTAGCTGGCATCCAAAATGAGTAAAAGTAGTTTTCTTAGTGTTGGAAGCCTGTAAGACATACCTTTTTAAAAAAGAATTAAGTTCAGGAAAATCAAATACAGATGGAGATTACTGTTAAAAGGATTTAAAATGAAATATATGGGGCCATTGTACCTCTGTTTTAAGTAGTTTTTTTTTATTGTACTGCATTCATTAGAAGTTTTATTTTCATTGCTGCCATTATATTTAGATATAAGGTCTTAAGATAATCATTGTGTTAATAATGATTTAATATATTCTTTGGTAAAATAGGTTTACTAAGACTTCTTAGTGCTATTTCACTTAAATTATTAATTCTTTTAGGAACAAGGAAAATGGGAAGGCTTGAATATCATGGTAAGAATACAGAGATTGAAGGAGCTGAAAAGGTTTGAGGCCCCATGGGAAGAGCAACAATACCAACCAACCAGAGCTCCCAGGGTCTAAACAGCCAGCCTGGGAACACACATGGAGAGACCTAAGGCTCTAGCCCTATATGGAGCAGAGGATGGCCTTGTTGGGTATTTGTCAGAGAGGAGGCCCTTGATCCCTTGAAGACTGGATGACCCAGTGTGGGATAATGCAAGGGCAGGGAGGCAGGAGTGGATAGGTGGGTGGGGCACACTCTCATAGAAGCAGGAGAAGGGGGGATAAGATAGGGGACTTCTGGGGAGGGATGGGGAAAGGAGATAACATTTGAAATGTAAATGAATAAAATATCCAAAAAAAAAAAAAAAGAGTACACCTATAAGATGCTTCTATGAGAATGGCTTACCAAGGTCAGATATTTTATCATGCTAAAATGATAAGTCCTAATTATTTCACTTTCATATGTTTAAAGTTTGACTAAAAATTAATTTTTCAATGATTGGGTAATAAGTATATAATCTTAGTGAAAATATTGTTGTACATTTATTAAAAATATGTCACCATTGTCATATTAAACTAAAAGCAAATTATTAAGAGAGTAGTAAATTAGATTTAAAAATGTCATATTTTTTTGTTTCCAATTCTGCTCATGCAGAATGGCCATTGTAGCTGCTCTAATGGCTGTGAGACCTGAGGCTGAAGAATCCATGGTTTTTTACACAGGAAAATGAGCCTTATTTTTTTGTTCATAAATATATGGAATGCAAAGGACAGAGGAACACATCTAGGTTCAAGTTTCATTGTATATTTCTTTCTTTTAGTTAGGTACATTTTAAAACTCAATTTTGTAATGCACATACTAGTAATTTGAGACTGCCTTGATATACTAAAAGTTATAATTCTGTTTTAATTCTATGTTGGGTACTTATTAATTTGTCTAACAAGAGTAAGATGCTCTTATTATCTTATTTGTAGATTAAAATAAAGCATGAGTTTGATTGCAATTTACATTGTTTAGACTGCAATAAAAAGTACTGAATCATAAAGTGAAAAAAAATCTGCTAAGTGGCTGACTTAGATTTTTTTCAAGTAATAAAATAAACTTTGGTTCAGGATTATGTGAGTGTACATATATGTTGATCTTTGGTCCCATGTTTTTATGCAGAGATTCTTAGCATTGACAATTAGGAAATCAAAATATCCTCAGAAATTGAATAGGCTCTGCATCTGTAAGTATCAAACATCCAGTCAAGATTAAGTTCTTTATAAAAGTACCATGCACATCCATATCATTGTTATGAAGATTGGCTTTGTCTTTAATAACTGGAGACCTGAGAATTAAAAAAAAAGATATAATTCTGATGGCAAAATAAGATAATGCAGAAAGAGGTGAAAAGTGCATCTTAAGTTCATTATAGAACTTTGGATGTATTCAGTGTATGTAATATTTTTGGCTCCAGACCTAAAAAAATTCTAATTTCAAAGGTCTAACATGTTGCATGATCCTGCTGTGGGTTTCTTTCCTTGATCATTAAGACTCAATTAATTTTTACATTTCTCAGTTTACACTATTCTCAGATGTATATGAAAGTAAACTGAACATGGCGACATGTTTGGTATATTTTCTTCTCCTCTGTCTTCCGACTTAAATTTAAGACATGGGTGAATTATTTGACTTATTTTTGAGTGTTGAAGGAAATGAACTGAGATCACACTTCGTGTGAGATCACACTAAAATTCATTGCTGTGTTAAATACAGAATCCAATCATCTTTTCAATTCTAAACTCTCAATGGAAGTTTATAGAAAGAAAACAATGGATTAGCAAATAAATTGAAGAAAAGTCTGTCAAAAATCAAAATAAAGTCTCAGCTGTGGCTTCGTGGAAAAGGATAGTTAGAGATTCAAATCTATTTTGAAACTAGAATTACAATTTCAAGCCATATTTAGTAAAACTTAGTTTCAAAATTTTTTATCAATAAGACAGAATGATCATTTACTTCTTACCAAGTATTTTTTAACAACTCAATTTCTCAGAGAATCATGTTATATGTGAACTAAAATTTTAATTTCATTTTTTTGAGAACAATGAATTTTATCTCTATGAACCTCACTGAAATAATGCTGCTGTTGGACTCACATGAATAAAAATGACTTTGTGTGAACATGACTCCATTAAGTGGAAAATATTTACATATGTGTTTGAAAAACTATATATAGCAATAGATATTAACGGTTTGGCTATTATGTAATTATAAATCTTAAAATTATACTGCAGAAATAAATTCTTTCTCAACATGCTTTCATTTTTAATGTGGATGTTAACATGAATAATGTAATTCATAGCAAAGAGATTAGAAAAAATTAATAAATGAGTAGGTAACAATATTTTTAAAATTACTAGAATATACAAGAGATTTCAGTAATGACCATAGTTTTACTCTTATTTGGATTCAAATTTATTATAACAGCATTGGTTAATTACTCTGTCATTCTTTCAGCTGGATTGGGAATGTTAGTAAATTAGAAGTACTCTCAGTCCCTAACTCAGTGTCTCAATTTTCATGAATAAAATCCTATTGGGTTGTCATCTGATGATTGCTGGATAAAATAAAAATTATATGAATAATTTTCTCTGTGACTTTTAATGGAAATAATTTTGTTTAGAGATAAAATATTTAATTAGGGAATCTCATTCCTTCTTACATAAGTTATCTTTTGATATTAAAATATCAATTTCTTCAAAGAAGTCAAATTCACTGAATTCTTAGACTATTTATTCTGTATCATCAAAGTTTAAATTACAAATTTAGACTATACAAATCTCTGAATACAAAGCCATTGTACATTTATTGATTGATTTATTATTCACTCCTACTATGTAATTATTTCTAGGAGAATTTCTACATCATATGTGGCAGATAAACTGGAATAATAAAAAAGATTAAGTATTATAGAAATATCTGTTCTGTAACATAAATTGAATAGACAACTTGGAGATCAGATATGTACCAATAGAAACAATTTTACATAATTTGATTTCTGAAATAAACAATATAAATATTCTTCACACATTTTCAGAAGCAGATTGAATTGAATAAAATAAAAATTAAAATTGAAGTCTTTCATATAAAAAATAGAAAATATATTTATATTTTGCTTATTGTATATACATGATCTCAGGGCTGACCACTTGGTTTTGGGTAACCAATTAGGAATCTCACTCATGAAGAGGATATTTCTTTTTCTCTTGGTACTCCTCAGTTGCCTATAATTCTAGTGTGTGTGGAATGGGTGACTTTCCCTTTTCTATGTTAGCATGTCTGAGATACCTTCACAGGTCTTGTGTAAGAACACATGTTATTGTGGTATCATGGGTGTAGCAAAGGGTCGGGCTTGGCATGGTTGGAGATACCTTCACAGGTCTTGTGTAAGAAGACATGTTATTGTGGTATCATGGGTGTAGCAAAGGGTCGGGCTTGGCATGGTTGGAGGGTAAAATTGAAGGATGCAAATGACATATTTATGTTTGATATAAAAATTTAAAAAGCAAAATTATACAAGTAAATAAGTATTCTACCATTCTTAATTTTAATAACTACCATGTTTCATGATTAAGTATATAATTTTAATGAAATGCCTACAGAAATAATATGTTTTTAATTACAAAATATTAATACAATGGTGTTAAGATCACAGATAATAAAAGGAAAAAATAAGAAACTTGGAAAATTAGTAATTGTGTTTAAGGTGTAGTTTTTATTGGGTATAGGTCTGTGTGTTTTTATGTCAGCATAAGATTTAAAGAACAGGAGTTGGTTGTAAGCAACCCCATATGGGAGCTAAGAGCCAAACTCAGATCCTTTCTAGGAGCATTACTCATTCTTAACACTGAATGATGCCTACAGCCCCCTGGACAATTAATCAAATCAGTTTTATAGACTTGATACTTAGACTTCTCATTTTCCAGTTCACATACACATCTATGTATATAAATTTTGTTCAACTGTACCAAAATCAAAATTTTGATGAATCAGAATCAAATTTTGACTTACAGTTTAAGATTAGATTTTACCTGTGCTTTGAATAAAACTTTTATTTGTAACAATCTTGGAGTCTTTTAGGATCCCAAACTCATCTTTTACAAGAACTTAGTTGTATATTAAAAACATTCAGTAACTAACCACAATTCTAAGCCATTCTTTTATTATTTGATGAGTCAACTCATTATATTCATGTGAAAACTAACATAAAATCAATAGGGTTATCTCTCAAAGACAGGCTGATATCAGTATTAATAATCAATGATCACCATATTGATGTCTCTTATTAATCTATCTGTCTTTTCAGAAACCTGCCATGTTTTTCTATGTCATTGAACTATGGGGAATATTACTGTGTTTATTCTCTTGGGATTGTCTGACAATCAAAACATTGAAGTCTTCTGCTTTGTATTATTTCTATTTTGCTACATTGCTATTTGGATGGGCAATGTACTCATAATGGTTTCCATCACATGCACTCAGCTCATTGACCAACCCATGTATTTCTTCCTCCATTACTTATCACTTTGTGATCTTTGCTACACATCCACAGTGACACCCAAACTCCTGACTGATTTACTGGCAGAAAGGAAGATTATTTCCTATAATAATTGCATGACCCAGCTCTTTGTTCTTCATTTCCTTGGTGCCATCGAGATCTTCATTCTCACAGCCATGGCCTATGACCGCTATGTGGCCATCTGTAGGCCCCTGCACTACACCATCATTATGAGCAGACAGAGATGCAATGAAATCCTTGCAGCTTGTTGCACTGGAGGATTTGTGCACTCAGCCAGTCAGTCCCTTCTCATTTCCTTTTTGTCTTTTTGTCATCACAATGAGATAGATCACTACTTCTGTGATGTATATCCTTTATTGAAATTGGCTTGCACCGATACACATAGAATTGGCCTTTTTGTTATTGTTGATTCTGGCCTAATTGCTTTGGTGACGTTTGTAGTTTTAATGGTATCTTATTTTTGGATAGTACACACCATTAGTATTTACCCCGCAGAGAGCCGTTCCAAAGCTCTTTCCACACGTAGTTCACATATAACCATTGTGGTCCTGTTTTTTGTGCCTGTATTCTTCATTTACATCAGACCAAACACAACATTCCCAGAAGACAAAGTGTTTGCTCTTTTCTACACCATCATAGCTCCCATGTTCAACCCTCTGATCTACACACTGAGGAATCTGGAGATGAAGAGTGCAATTCAAAAAATGTGGTATCATCAAATACCTTCATACAAGAAACAAATTCCATGAAAGACATGAAAAAATGTGTATATGTGAATATCAAGTAATTCTATAACTGTCTTGTTCTTTTCCTCACTTATTAGATTTTAATAATAGTTCACAGGGTTTGTGTGTGTGTGTCTTTTGTTCTCCCTTCTTTTGTCTTTCAGTGTGACCTTCATTGGACTGAGATTCTTTCCAGTGTAAACCAAATGCTGATTTTGTGAGTTTTATTTTCTTCATGACCTGGTATTTCCTTGTGACTTTTTTCTCTCATCAACTATCATATTCTAAAAAATTTTGAAAATTAACTTATAAGGTTTCTTGGGTTCTGAGTAGTGATTATACTTGTTGTGATTGTGTCTCTAAAATCACTTTTTCGTTGGTTTTCTTAGTAGAAACACAGCACCCCAAATGTCCAGGCCTGACTGGTTGTATAATATTATTTTAATTCAATAACATAAATAAGGTGTTCCCATTTAAAGGCATAAATTTTACAATTAAGAAGAAAACAATTAGAAGTCACATGTCATGTTTCAACAATTCTGTAAATAAATTTTCATGTATAAATACATATGTAGTTTTTCATTTCTATAACTGCATAGAGAAATAAATAATATATTGGTAAATATGTTATTAATTATACAACTCTATTTGCTGAGAGAATCATCTCTGACATTGTATATTAAAAGTTCAGTAAGCCATTATAGCTTCATGTTGAAACAAATCAAAGTCATGGTGCATGTTTGCAGAGGATATTAAATCCAGCAAAATGGCTACTCTGGGGGGAATGTAGACACATCCTTTATACACACACTTTTAATCTCGAACATGAAGTCTAATTGAGGGACAGATAAATGGATAAATCAGAAAAAGAGTTGACAAAATAGGATATGCCCAACTTTCTTCAGAACAGCAAAGGGAAGAGAGGCTATTTAGCAGAGTGCAGGGAGAGCCAGTGGAGTTGAGTTGAAGTCTGTTCAGTCAGGTGAGTTAAGTGCAGTTGAGTTCAGTTCAGTCAGCTGAGGCAATTGAATTGAGTTCAGTGAGTCATTGTAGTGGAGTTGAGTTCATGCAGTTCAGTACAGGTCATCAGAGCCAACTGAAGCCAGAGAGTAAGGAGACAGATGATTCGAACAAATTGTCAGAGTTGGTTTGAGGCCAAGCAAAACGATTCAGTGAGAAGTTGAGAGAAGCCAAATTTAAATCAGTCAGCTTTCAAAGGAGTTTGAGCCAGAACAGCTGAATTGAATCAGGCAGCCAGAGTTCAGAAAGAAATAGAAAAATAAACTTATTCAGAAGTAAGTCTCAGAGGTTGAAAACATTGAAGGTCTGGATTAGATTGTATTATAGCTAGTACCTTCCAAGACTAGGCCTAGATTACCTGACAGAGGCAGTAAGCCACAAAGGAGACAATTACTTAAACCAAAAAACAGTTAATCTCACACATATCAGTTTCCTAGGGGCAAACTTGAAAACTAATGTGAAATGAATGGTTGACCTAAAAGAAAAAGATAAGAATTTTTTGTTCCATTTTTTTCTTATCATTTCTGAAAGCTCAAAATTAAGACACCAATATGTGTGATTTCTATAAAACTAGTCTTTTTGGCTTACAAAGGCTCATGAAAAAAATAACCAGAAACAAGTCCAACCATAACTTTCTTTTTCTCTTTTATTTTGACCTTTTTATAAATTAGATATTTTCTTTATTTACATTTCAAATGTTATCCCCTTTCCCAGCCTGCCCCCCCCCCGGATCCCCCTATCCCATCTTCCCTCCTCCTGCTTCTATGAGGTGTTCCCCACTCACCCATTCACTCCTGCCTCCTCTCCCTAACATTCCCCTACACTGGGGCATCGAACCTTCACAGGACCAAGGGCCTCTCCTCCTATTGATGCCCAATAAGGCCATCTTCCCATACAAATGTGATTGGAGCCATGGGTCTCTCCATGTGTACTCTTTGGTTGGTGGTTTAATTCCTGAGAGCTCTGGGGGGGGGGGTTCTGCCTATGGGTTGCAAACCCCTTCAGCTCCTTCAGTCCTTTCTCTAACTCCTCATTGGGGACCCCATTCTCAGTCCAGTGTTTGACTGTGAGCATCTGCCTCTGTATTTGTCAGGCTCTGGCAGAGGCTGTCAGGAGATAGCTATATCAGGCTCCTGTCAGCATGCATTTCTTGGCATCCACAATAGTGTCTGGGTTTGGTGTATGTATATGGGATAGATCCTCAGGTGGTGTAGTCTCTGGATGGCATTTCCTTCAGTCTCTGCTTTACACTTTATCTCCTTATTTGCTCCTGTGAGTATTTTGTTCCCTCTTTTAAGTAGAACCAAAGCACCCACACTTTGGTCTTCCCTCTTCTTGAGCTTCATGTGGTCTGTGAATTGTATCTTAGGGATTCCAAGCTTTTGGGCTAATATTCCCGTATCAGTGAGTGCATACCAACCATAACTTTCAAATGAACATAGTTTATAATTAAAGAATATAATGTATACTCACAAATAAATATTGTGATTCAAAAGCTGTGTATTTTTGGAAGACATTACAGGAAACTTGGCAAACTGAAGACATGTTTATTTTATAGAAGACATTTTTTTTCTCCAACTGAGTTATTGATTCAATACCAACTGCAATCCAATTTCCCTGGCATATTATAAAATACAGGAAATAACAGATTGTGTTTAAGGCATGATTATTTTGAAGAAATAAATATTTTGAGAATTCCATACATGAATATTTTATTTTCATAATTTCTCATCCGTCCTTTTTACCCTCTAGTTTCTCATTGTCCCTCCCTGTCTCACTGTCAAGCTCATGACGTCTTCTATAATTAGTATTGTCACACCATTTAATGTTGCTCTTATGTACATGGTCTTAGGACTAATCGCTTGAGATTAGATCCCTTTCAGGGGGCTTGTTCATGCCAAATGTTGATTTACCCCTTTCAGCAGCAATCGGTTGCTTATAAGGTTTTTTATTTAGTGGTGGGAACTTGTAAAAAGTTTCTCTATTCAAATGGTATGTTCACTGGTTGTGAGTGTAATTATTCAGCTCTTTCAATCATGGATATTTTTGAGATTTCATGGGACAGCATCAGCATTGTATCTAGAAGACACTGTCACCAGGAGTCCTTATCCTGTAGTCTCATAGTCTTTTCATCTCTCTTCTGTCTTGTTTTCTGACAGTAGATGTCACAGTCCCCAAAATATGTCAACTGAGCATCTACCTAGGCACAAAAATGTAAGAATATTAGAGGAGATACTCAAGATTCTGAATGCAATATTAAAATTAATTAAAGCTCAGAAAAGGAGGAGGGAAATTCCATGTTTCCCCATCCCCACTCTTATCAGGTAGCAAAGCAGGAAAAAAGAATTATGTAGGAGAGATGTGTATATTAGAACTTGTTTGGCTCACTAATTCTGATTAACACAGGAAAACCCATTACTTGGCATGGTCAAGGCCCCAGAACCCATGCTGCAGAATGAGTTTCTCCAGATTCCATGTGCAGGACAGACCAGGTTAAAAACACTTACCCAGCATATTTGAATTCCATTCGCAGTGAAACCCATGTCCCCAAACCCAGGCTGACCCTTAAGTTCTGTGTTAAGGTTTTCTCTAGAGGCCTGCTAGGCCCTTCACCTAAGACTCCAGAGGATCTTGACCATATAGCTATCATCAGTCTTTAGGTCTATAGCTCTCCTCTGTGAGAATAGCACTTTCAATATTTAGCAAATTCCCTAATTAGCCCATCTCTAAAGCTAGCATCTGTGATATGGCAGAGGTTCCTCTAGTACTAGGGTTCATGCTCTCCCCTATAAACCCTAATTTGGAGCTTGCTCACACAAGATCTAACTTGTGATTCTCTTCTAGAAATGAAACACAGACCTGGTTGTTAAGACAGAAAACATGGGTTGCCACAGCAACTCAGATAAAGATATTAGGTAATTTAGATTTGATAATGCAATACAATCATTCCTCCTACTCTGAACAACTGTTTTTTGTTTTGTTCTAACCAAACTCACAGAAATTGTTCTTATTTCCCTGCATCAAATATTCTTATGTCATGCCCTTTGGCACGCAGAATGCTTTAAATTCTCTTTGGATTTGCGTCAACGAGAGTTTGAAGATTACTATTATGAAGTACAGGTCAACTCCAGGATTATATGCAGACTTCAGAGTATAACTTATTAATAACTTTAGAAGAGCTATTTTTGAAAGTCTGAGAGGAATTAAATCATTTAAATTGCACAGTTGCCCAATGTTCTTTTAGGATATGCCTCATGCCTCAGAAAAAGTAAGAGGATATCTTGAGATCTAATCTCCCAGGTAATGCACTTTGGAATCATGGAATTATACCAGAGAATTTATAACTATATTTACCACCTCTGAAACCACAGTGGGTATGTATCTTAAGGAGAGAAACATGAACATTCTTCCCCCAAATCTAAGTCATGGTTTTGTTTCAGGAGAATATGTCTTTTCTCAGAAAGGAGCAGGGAAATTCTAGATCCAGAACACATATAGACTGATGGAATACGTGGTATGTAACAGCCATTCAGATGGAAGTAATAGCTATAGCAAAAAATAAGAAACTGAATTGCCTACACTTGTATAGTTTAAATCATGTGTGTGCATACCTATTTTATAAGTCCTCTTTCTTTCACTATTTTGGAAACATTTTACCTGCTACTTTTTCAAATAAAGTTATGAATAAAGAGTATTGAGAGATTAATGAACTGTTAATTTTGTATAGTAGTAAAGAGATATGTAACAAAGAGTGAATTAAAAGTAATAAAATATATTAGGACAAATTATTTTTTTCCTTTTCTGCCTTCCTTGTGAGATAAAGACATAGTGAATGGTGAAAGAAAATTGAAAAATATCATGATTTAGTTTGCCAGAGTTAGAGGATTGTAAACATCATGAGGATCACAGTTGATGAATAGAATAACAGAGTGAAAATGAAGTTAACACCTAAATTATAATTAAATTAAAAGAGACTCAGAAAAATCTGTGAGACAATGATCCAAAGCTTTGAAGTAAATTTATCATTCAACTTTTACTCTAAAACTTATTTTTATAAATTCTTTGAGATTATCCTACATTGTAGCTTGAACATATTTGCCCCTCAACTAGTTTACTTACCACCTTCTCAGCCCTCCCAATTTGTTCCAACCAACTTTGAGATTGCTACTCCTTTTTGCCTGTTTTCTTTTTTTCCCTTCATGTTCAGTATGTGTTGCTCAGCTCATCTTGAAACTGGAGCCTGCTCTCATTTCTTGTGTGTGGTCAAAATACAAGGAATAATATCATTAAAACAAAACATCTAACTTTCCCTTTCTTAGAAGCCATTAAATGTTACTCCCTTGTCAGGCAGTTGTTGGATTTTTATATCTACTGTCCACTCTTCATGCTTGGATTTTGTCTAGTTAGAGCTGTACAGGTCTTGGCATGCTGCTCCAGTCAGTGAGAATTCTTGTGTGCCACTGTCAGGTTGTGTCCAGAAAACACTGTTTCTTTGACATTATCTACCACTGCTTACAATTTTTCCTGTTCCTCATTGGCAAAGATCCCTGATCATTAGAGTGAGGTATGGACGTCTATTGTAAGGCTAAGCACTCTGCAGCAGTCAACAATTACCTGTTGTGTGTCTCTGTGTTGATTCCCATCTACTGAAAGAAAAAGCTTCTCTATTAAGGGTTGTGAGATGCTCTGATATAAACATAAGATTAATGAATTTGACTTCATGGGTTTTGATAAACAATTACAAATAAGTAAGTAAGTAAGTAAGTAAGTAAGTAAGTAAGTAAAAACACTATAAAATTAGAAGTTTGGACATGTAAAGCATATTTCTAGGATTTAAATAGCAAGAAAAACTTTAATGAGTATATATAGTATTCAGTGTGTGTATATCTAAATTATCAATAACAACTGTTTTCAATTTTTGAAGGTTTGAAAGAAGAATTTTGTGCTCTTATAATATAAAATATATATTTTATATAAAACACTTGAGACTGTATTCTGATAAAAAGGTAAAACCTAAGCACATATTGGTTATTGTCATTTCTCTTGTTGCCATGGGAAAGACATAAAAAATATTTGTTTTATGTAAATGGTGATATTCAGATTAAATTTTAATATACCATTGGTAAGCTTTTTTATGCTTACTGTGTAATCGCTATATATTTGTATCTGGTAACACAAAAATCATCTACTAGTGCTTGTTATCAATTGAACCCTAGGTAATTTAACCTTTGTGGTCATGGAAGATTGAAAATAGAAATACTTGTACTAAAGAAGAGTGGGTAAGCATAAGGGAGGTTAATATCTTTGTCTATGAAACTATGGCCAGAACTTGTCTAAATATTAAGATTGTGCACTGAAATAAATTGACCATGGCAGAAAATTATGAAAAACAGCAAGAATATAAGAAAGGGTAGCTGCTTGTCTGAAGAACTGCCTTGAAGAATCCCAGAAGAGATGATAATAATAGTATTGGCGGAATCATGCAGGAGTCAGAGGCAATGCAGACTTGGAAAATAATACAGAGCCTAGGGAAGTTTCCTAAGGGTGGAAGAATAATGAGCAGGTCTGGGTTAATTGAGTGACAGGTCAAGATGGAGCTGCATAGAGATGTTTTTGGTTTACCATGGAGGAGAGTCTAGGTTCAGTGCATAGTAGGTTTGAGTTCAATGAAAAGAAATAGGATTTTAAAGTTTAAAGAAAATAGACACAGAGACTAAGAACATCCTACATGATGTGCAAATATCCAGTTTAATGCTTACTTTTATGAAGTCATTTCTTCAAATTCAGAACTTTCTCAGTTCTAAATATTCTTGTAAACATGATTAAACTTTTGGCTTTTGTTTGTGCTATTCATGGTTTGAAAACTAGTAGGAAACCAGTGTTCAAAGAGACTGTAGCAACATTATTTTGTCAGATTATAGTCTAAGGATTACTACTTTTAATTCATGAAATTGAAAATAGTACAACTACACAATCTTCACTTAATAGGATGTTCTTAGTCCTGCTTCATATGCCATTCACAAGTATATGATATTTTTCAAACTATGATCAGGGATTAGATTTAGCACCTAGAAGGCTTTTCAGGACCACAATTTAATAACCAAATATTTCACTATCAATAGTAAAAATTCTACAACAAATATTAATTTTACAACAATATTATATACTTATTAGTTCTACTTCCTTCAGTTTAAGACTCGTGATTATAAGCTACCAAATGGGTAAATTACACAGTGATAAAGAGATCACAAGCCTAAACTCACTTTTTGTAGAATGTAAGGACATGTCTTTGATTATGATCTCTACTAGGCTGATTTTTAATTTTATTCACTTTTACTAACCTAATGTAATTTAAATGATTTTCAAATGATGAAAATATTGTGTAGAATATAAGAATTAGAAATATACAAAATATATATGTGTATGTGTGTGTATACACACACACACAGAGAAAGAGAGAGAGAGAGAGAAGATGTGAACATGTTTTAGTAAATGCATATACTAGTTATAATATTTGCTGCAATTCAGCAATACTATGCTGAATAAAAATTTCTAATCTTTGTCTTTCCTTTCAGCTAATGACATTGAATGTTAATTTATTTGGAATATGGAAAATACCAATAACATCACTGAATTTAAACTGTTAGGACTTTCCCAGAACAAGAAAATTAAAACTCTATGTTTTCTGTAGTTCTTGTTGTTACATAGCTATTTTGGGGGGAAACATGCTCATTATGATTTCTATCACATATAGCCAGCTAATTGAGCAACCAATGTATTTCTTCCTTTATTACCTTGCTTTGTCAGACCTGTGCTACACCTCCACAGTGATGCCCAGGTTTCTTACTGGTCTTCTCATAGAAAGGAACATAATTTCTTATACCAGCTGCATGGCTCAGCTTTTCCCCTTGCACTTCTTTGGAGGAATTGAGATCCTCATACTTACAGTGATGGCCTATGACTTCTATGTGGCTATCTGCAAGCCTCTGCACTACCATCATAATGAGCAGAGGAAGGTGTCATGCCTTGGTAACTTTTTGCTGTACTGGTGCTTTTATACATTCCTTCTTCCAGAGCCTCCTTGCTATTAGCCTCCCCTTCTGTGACCACAATGAAATGGATCACTATTTCTGTGATATTTATCTTTTGCTGACTCTTGCCTGCACCAATACATACAAAGTCAGACTTCTGGTGGTTGCCAATTCAGGCATGTTGGGACTGGTCACTTTCATGGTCTTGATGTGGTCTTACTCTTTCATATTATACACCATCAGTGCTTACCCTGCAGAGAGCCAACACAACGCTCTTTCCTCATACAATTCTCATGTCACTGTTGTCATTTTCTTCTTTGTGCCTTTACTTTTTATTTACATTAGACCAGCTACCACTTATCCAGAAGACAAAGTGTTTGCTCTTTCTATACCATCTTAGATCCCATGTTCAATCCTCTGATCTACACACTGAGAAACACAGAAATAAAGAATGCATTGAGAAATGTTTGGTGCCACAAACTATATTTATTGTAAAGAGAATAATATAATATTTATTGCTAAATAAGCATGAAAAACTAAGATGTGATGTTTGTCTTCCTAAATCTCTAGGTTGTTTCCAGTTTCTGGCTATTATAAATAAAACTGCTATAAACATAGTTTTATTTTAAATTAGATACTTTATGTATTTACAAATGTTATCTATCACCTTTCTTAGTTTCCCCTCCGAAAACCCCTAGCCCATCCGGCCTCCCCCTGCTTCTATATAAATAAATAAAATATTCAATAAAAATAATAATAGAAAAAAGTTTCCCTTTCAGAATAATAAATGAATATTACAGAAGCAAATAGCAGGCCAATTCTCAATAAGTAAGTGTGGAATGTTCATCTTTCTAATGTGTTGGATATACAAGAGGATTTAGATAGGTATTTGGAACAATGGCTTGATACTCTTTATCCTATTCAAATTATTGGAAGGAAGTTCAGAGTTTAAGAGTAAGGAGCCATCTCGAGTGAAATACCAAATACCATTGGATTCATGTTAGTTCTAAAATTTACAGTGGTAGTCATTATAATTAGGAAAAAGTTTCAAGACACTTGCAGTGTATTTGGCATAATTCTAACAACTCTCTGGATGTTTTAACTTTGCATAGTGAGTATATGAATTTAAAGAATGCTGCTCTGCTGAGTATTGATGCAGCAGATACGACTAATAAAATTATCGATGGCCTGAGGTCAGTATTTCTATTGTGGTCAATCTTCAAGAATGGCATATAGAGCTTCATCTTGCTAGCCCTTTTTGTCCTGGGAATACTTTTCCTCCTGCCCATCATGTTAAAGCTTGTCTCTAACAACATCAACTTGTTGGCAGCCAAAATACATGGCTTGAATGTTCATTTTTAAAGGAAACATCTATAACACAGAAAGACATCATATGGCACAGAACACAGTGAAGAAGAGGGGATTGTGGAAATTTTGTAAAAGCCAGTGAATGCCAAAAGGACTACTGTTAAAAAAATAATTTACGCTTGAGAAAAGTGAATTGAGTTTAGAAATATAAAAAGTTAAAAAATGTTCTTTTTTAAAATTAAAATAGAATACAAAAATGTAAGAAATATTCTGTGACATAGAAAGTATATCTTTTAGATATTCTCTGTTGTAGGTACAGATAAGAATTTCTTTATTTCTAGAAGCTAGATATAAACTGAGTTTACTAAACATAGTCACACAGCATAATGCATTATATGTGCTCTCTGTGTTCACATGGGGAGCACTTTGCTGTGGATGACTTTCTGTCAAGCATAATTAATTTTAGAACAAAAGGAGCAATTTAGTACAAACAATGTAGACACCAACAACAGCAGAATATTAGAATACCAACACTACAGTCAAAATATCTGTTTTAATATTGAGAACAGCAAATATATTCTCATTGAAAAGAACCCTGTACATATCACTAGGTATAAGACACATTTCAGGACATTTGCCTTTTGCTGATTTAAGTTATAAACACTTTCAAGAAACTGTGTAATGGTAGAAAAGAGTGACACCATTCAGCCTGTTTCCTTCACTCCCTGACATACGGTAGCAGAGTCTCTTGATGGCATTCTTCATTTCCTTGTTTCTGAGTGTATAAATCAGGGGGTTGAGCATGGGGGCAATGATAGTATAAAAGAGAGCAAATACTTTGTCTTCTGGTAATGTCCTTGCTGGTCGAATGTAAATAAACAGTAGAGGTGCAAAGAAAAGGACTACCACAGTGATATGTGAACTGCAAGTGGAAAGAGCTTTGTGACGACTGTCTGCAGAGTAAGACCTGACAGTGTATAAGATCACAGCATATGATATCAACAAGACCACAAAAGTCACTAAGCCCATCAGGCCAGAGTTAGCAATGACCAAGAACCCAATTTTTCTGGTGTCAATACAGGCCAGTTTGAGCAGAGGGTACACATCACAGAAGTAGTGATCTATTTCATTGGGGCCACAGTAGGGTAAGAAGACTGCCAGGAGAAATTGACCAAAGGAATGCAGAAATCCCCCAGCGCAGGAAGCAACAATCACAGCATCACACTTCTGCCTGCTCATGATAATGGTGTAGTGCAGCGGCTTGCAGATGGCCACATAGCGGTCATAAGCCATTCCTGTAAGAATAAAGACTTCAATGCCCCCAAAGAAGTGCATAGTGAAGAGCTGTGTCATGCAACCATTGTAGGAAATTGACTTTTTTGTTGCCACTAAGTTGATAATCAGCTTGGGTGTCACAGTGGAGGTGTAGCACAAGTCTGAAAGTGCAAGGTAAGTCAGAAAGAAATACATAGGCTGATTGACAAGGTGACTACATGTGACAGAAATCATGATAAGTAGGTTCCCAAATAAAATTGCAATGTAACAAAGTAAAAATAATACAAAGCAGACAAGTTCTATTTCTTTTTTCTGAGAAAGTCCCAGGAGAAGAAATTCTGTGATATTTGTCCTATAGTCCATGATCCACAATGTGTGTATCTATCTGAAATTAAATAAATTATAAACAAGTAAGAAATATGTTTACTACATTACTGAATATTGTCCACTTTATGGGAGAAGATTAAATTAAAAATGTATAGTGTTTGTAGAATTTTGATATTTCATTTTTATTTAAAAAAGATTTCCAAGAGACCTTTTTGAAACACCTGGAAAATACAAATTGCTGCTAAATCTCTTACATTCTTGAGATGCATATTAATGTTCTAGGATAAATTATGTTTGTGTAATAATTTTATGATTATGAATTATCCAATAAAATATATATGAAATCACCAAAAAACTACAAAATACATACTTCTAAAGTATCAGAACCCTGTTTAATTTTTGCTGTTATTTTAGAGATGCAGAAATGAATGATAAAGTATGAACCTAATTACATGTAAATATATGAACTGTAATATTTGAGCACTGCCACATTTAAAATATGGTGATACACATCCTCTGTCAAATGTACTTGGAAGGTCAGCTTTTGTATTTGGAATTACTAGATAACTAGATAAAATTTTGGTTCTTAATTAAAATGTGTTTTAGTATCACTAATTTTAACTGTTATATTTGTGAATACGTATGCATTTATATTTATGTAAAGAATTTATTTTCCAACTCACAGAATAAATATTAGCACAAGAAAAAGCACTCTAGAATTTTTTAAATACCAACTATGTATCTATGTCCAACATATTTAAGAGAACATTCATATATTTTGTGTGTATTTTAGCATCCTACCCAGGTCTTTATCAAACACTCAAGTCACCTACAACTTAATGAATAAAAACAAGTCATTCAACCATTCTAGACTGTCCGTTGTAATTTGTTTCTGTTTACTGTGATAAGACACTGATCAAAATAAATTTTGAGGAAAAGGTTTATTTGACTTACTGAAAACACTTGTTGATGATAAGGCAAATCAAGGCCAGAAGCTGGTGTCAGGAACTGAAGCAGAAACCATAGAGGAATGCTGCTCAGTTGTTAGCTCCAGGCTCATATATTGTAATCCTTCTTATACAGACTTAATCCAATTTCCTAGAGATGGAATGACCCACCCTAAACTTGGATCTTCTATATCAATAAACAATCAAGTAAATGCCACACAGACATGCTCACAGACCAATTATATGGCAATGATTCTTCATCTGAGTGTCCCTCTTCTGAGGTGTGCCATGCTAACAATGAAAATTAGCCATCATGACATATATATATATATATATATATATATATATATATATATATATATATATATCAGTTTCCAACATACCAGTGTCAAGATCTCAAACTGAATTTCTCACATTCTCCAAATTATTTTACCTACTCTTCCTAACTTTCATTGTCTTGAAATAATGTGATCCGTACATCGTCTGTGTTTCTGTGTTCACTTTTTGCTAACATTGTTTTGATGAAGCATAGGATAGATAGAACCCAGGCTTCATATACACTGTGAAACTGTTCTACCCACACAATCACTTTTTAGGATGCATAAACTCTTTTGAACTGTAGACTTTTAGATATCATTGATACAATAGGGAATAATCTAGAAACAAACTTTTGAGCAGTCTGCTAGATAACACAAGAAATTCACTAAACTTTTTATGCAAAGGAGAACTTTGTAAAATATTTTATGCTAATTGTGTATATTACCAGTGATGGTGACTTTAAAATTAATTTCTGTTTCAGTGATGTTAAAAATACAGTGTATATCTAAAGTATGTTTTATCAGAACAATAACAAAATGTAAAAAAGAAAATAGGCAAAATTCTGAAGAACTCAATTCTTTAAAAATGAAGATTATAAGTTTATTGTTCTGAACATATTGAATATACAGATTTAAGTTCTCAAGAATAATTGCATACTTGAACTCATTTAAATTAATCGAGACATCATGTATTTAGTTCTAACTTTACACAGACCTCATATAGTATATAAATCAAAAGAATAACCAATGATCTTGAATTACTTGAATTTATTTTGTACCCCATTTTATTCATCCCTTAAAGTAATATATGTGTATATAAGTGTATTGTCATTTTTTAAGCTCACCGAGTCACAAAGAAGATGTGAAAGATGGAGGAAGATGGTTTGAAAAAGATGGTTTCTCAGGAGTGACAGGATTTAAGAGACATTAGTAGGGGGTAAAATATGATGACAGTATCTTACACATTTCTATAAATTTATTAATATATATATATAAAACATAAGCAAACCTTTTCATGACTACTATGGCAACAATACTGTTCTTCATCTCTTTCATCTGCCTGTATTTTTTCATGGTTTATTAAACATCAATAGATAACATCCCTGTTAGGTAATTCTGCTTAGGTGTAAGTCAATGCAAGTACAAACAGATCTTCACAGATCAATTTAATTTTGCCTGTGTTTCTTTGATTTGTAAAGAGGAACTGAAGTTGGAAGCTTTTACAAAGTTGCTTTTACTGGTTGCTTTTACAAAGACAGCCTCTGTCAGTTTTCCTCCTTACCACTGATGCTTAACTTTTCTAATCCCAAAATTACAGCCAACCTTCTTTTCCTTTAGAAGGTCAGGTTTCCTTACTTATATATGTCCTAGCATGCTGACTGAACACTGCTTTCATGCAATAGAGTTAGAAATGTTCAGATCAGAGATAATTTGAATGTCACAGCTTTCGCTGATTTTTCTTTTACCTGTGCTGGTTACTTGGGATACTGACAGTTTCTGTGTAAATTTGTTCCATTAGTGATCAGAATATTTATAGTTTCCAAAAATCATAACTAACATAACACTATTATATATACTCATAATCACTATGTCTAACTACTTTACCTCATATAATAGAACAACTCATTATTTTATAAGTATTAAAGCCATGATGTTAATATTGTATTACTACAACATAATTGAAAACAGAACAGAACAAAATAAAGCAAAACTAGATTATATGAATCAATATTATTTTGAATCTTAATTATCTGTCTTTGAAATAGATTATGCAAAGTTCCTGAATCTAATATATATCATGAAATGAAAATAAAACAAATATCCTTTCAATTTGAATAGATTTAGTCATTCAATCTTTGCTATTACGCAATATGTATTATGTAAGATTGTCAATTCCTAAATCATTGAGGATGGACTAAGATTTCTATTTAATAAGAAAGATATCTGCCTCCTCTGTCAGCAAGACTGTAAACCACAAACCTGAAACAGCATTTTATAAATAGACACAATACTTATATTTAATCAATTAGTCATTAGTTACCTCACCAGGCTCCAATGGATAGCTACAACTTAATGTTTACACAGATGGCTGTGGTAAAATTGAGTGAGTCAAAAACAAAATAAAAAATTATCAACCTTGAAAAATGACTGATAGGTAAGGGAGTTAGATAAGGGATGGAGAAAAGTAAGAGAAAAGGTGTGAGGAGAAAGTAACCAGAATACATTAGTTATATGTATGAGCTTACCAAAGAACCCAGTACAAAAAAGTCCTTCCTTTTTACACTGTATCTAAATTGTCCCTAAAATTTAAAACAAATGGTAGAAAATTTCTAAATAATCATTTTATACATATTTTAAGAATGTATTCTAAAAGTATGGTTCATATTGTCCCATGCACAATTTTCATTGAGAGCCAATTAAATAAAACTAATTCAAATGTTCAATTTACTAGTTACTTGATTTGAATTTTAGATATCATGTTCTACAACCACTATTAATTTGGCATCATCCAATAAGTGGAAAAATTATACATTAACTAGTTTTGACTTCATAATAATTATCTGTAACCTGAAGGTAGAGCTTACCTGACTTGATGGAAAGGCTTGTGGTTTGTTTCCAAAATAAACCCAACTCTTACTACCTTTAGTTAATGTATTTAAAGAGGTGGACAAGCTGATGTAATTTTCATGTGTGTTGGCAAATATTCACAGCCTTCTTCCAATAGCACATTCACCCTACTCCCTGGAGAAAGTGAAAATGGAGATATTTTGATGTGTTCACTTACAAAGTAGATTTCTTGGCAGCTACAGTGCTTAGAGAAATACAACACAGTATCACTGTGGACCTAGATGAATTATTTGGGATTATTTGATGAAAATGAAGTAGAGCCTTTATTTAAAACTTTGTTTAAAAATCTAAAAATGTAAAAAAAATTTCAATTAAAAAAATCTAAAAATGCTTTCCATCAATGAAGCCATTATTTGTGCATACCAAAAAGCTACAATACAATTACCTGCCATTGTGGTGAGGAGGTAGTGATGGAAATCTGATTATTGAGAAAGAAAAGATAATCTTAAACATTTGATAACAAGAAAAATAGCAGCAGCATCAACAACAAAAACAACAGAACTGGAAGCTTTAAGTGGTAAATTCAGGAGAAATAGAAATGCTCTCTCTACAGTTATTGAAGATTGTTAAATATTTTAGAAAGTATATATTATTACCCATTAGTAATAATTAAAAATTAGTACAACTTATTGTCTTCAAGTTCTCTTTTTCTCTGCATATGTATTATTATGTGGGTATATGCACATATTTTAGAGTCCAAATATATACATAAAAATGATCTCTAGATCATAGGTTGACTTACTGTCTTTGACAATTGCTCTCTATCTTGTTTGGGAGCGGATCTCTCAATGTACCTGAAGCTCATTCATTTATTAGGATGAATGCTCAGTAAATGTCACATATTCTTAGAGAAGTTTTTCAATTTTGTGAAATTTAATTTGTTGTTGCTCTTGGTGCCTATGTTAACAGTGTTCTGTTCAGAAAGTTTTCTTCTGAAGACTCTGCCAATGAGTTCAAGGATATACCCCACTTTATCTTCTATCAGGGTTAGTGTATCTAGTTTTGTGTTGAGGTCTTTGATCAATTTGCATTTGAATTTTATTTTTTATTTTTTTTATTTTATTGGATATTTTATTTACATTTCAGATGCCATCCCCTTTCCTCATTTCCCCCAGTAGAAAACCTCTATCCCATGCCCCCTTTTCCTTTTTGCTTTTATACACCTTTTTAAAAAGTGTTAATCAAAGGCTTTATAAGTTTGGTAATGCTCAATCAGAAGTGTAACCCAATACCCAACCTAGATATATCAACTATCTTTGACTGGTGGAGACACGTGAACATCTGCCTCCATATCCCCCCACTTTCTCTTTCTTTCTCTCTCTTGTCACCTAGCTTCTCCTCTCCTTCTCCTCCTCTCCTTACTCTTCTCTTCCTCTAGGTACTCCTCCCACCTTAGCTCCTCCTACATATCACCCTTCATGTTAAAATAAAACTTTTCTCTCAAAATACAATTAGAGCATAATTATGCCTATTTGTACCAGTGAGGTACAAGATAGTCCTAATACCCAGTCCATCATTTTGTTGACTAACCAGAATCTCTGTCATCTCTCCTAACTAAAACGCTTAGTTCTGAACCTGCCATTTTCCTTGGCTTTGGAATGAATGACAGCTGAAAACCATCCACTCAAATCTTTTCTCTCAAAGTAAATAGCCAGGATTGGCTATGAGACTATAGGTCTTCAACCCCATGAGAAATCCAGAATGACTGAGTTAACTAAAATTATGAGAAGCACAAAGCATAGCTTCTAAAACTTAGCCAATTTATAGAGACCACTGAATGCCTGGACAGTCCCTGTACTACAAAACATTGGAGCATCTGATCTTCAGCCTTCTGGCCCAGGATCATCTGACAGACCTTAGTGATGTAGAATTATTAAGGGCTGATTACTCTGTCTAGGCAGATATAATCAGTCAACTATTCTGCAAGTGTGTCCTTTTCTGAACAGTAATTTGTCTGTAGATGGGAAGAGGCAATTCTTGCCTAGTGGCTGTCTCACCACAACTGGAGTAACTCCAAGGATGCTCAATTTGTTCTTAGAATCCACAACAGGAAGCTGTCAGGAGCAGACAGGTCTCTAATCAAAATGAACATTAATACAGAAATCTTTGTAACGTCAATTCTGTGGACTTCTGATGTTTTGAAAATCAACTATCCATGTAAGGTAATCTGGACTGTGTCTGTTAACTCCACTCAGCTATTTCAAAATAAAATATAGAAAACACCCTAACAATAAACTCAAAGCCTTGAATTTGCTATAGGCCCTTAACTCACAGGCTAACCATCCCAAATCAGTTAAAAAAGTTAAGGAAGGACTGGGTCTAAGCCTTGTATTTCTAAATGTGTTATACAGGCACAATGCCTATGAGAGTATCAATATTCATCTCACTTTTATATCAATAAGAAGCTAGTACCAATGAAAACCTTAAAATTTGTAATCAAAGTAAATTTGTACCATTTAAGAAATTATATCTTCATCTTGATAATAATTATATAGATTTCTACCAATAGGTTATGGCTATGCAATAAATCCTACCTAATCCTCCCTATTCCCATAAAACCACTACTTTTCCCTAGAAAGACTGCCCAGTATTAACCACCTTAGTCCCCAAACCCAGGGAATAAGGGCACTGACTCTTCATTAACTTCCTCAAGCTGATTATGGGCATTGAGATATTAGAAGAGGGGTTGGGGAAGAGTGAATTGATAAGCCTCTGACACTGTGTCTTCACTGCATCCAGATGGAATTCCAGGACCTCATATGTTTGAGCAGGTCTGCTCAGCTTGCTTGATGAGTGGATACACCAAGGCTGTGTATTCTGCAATATACAATTCTCAAAACAAATTTTAGTATCTTGATAATTTTTTAGAGGGCTGACATTTTAATAAAGATGTTGGTTCTAACAACTTTTCTTTTTCCCCCTCTTTTATTGGATATAATATTTACATTTCAAATTTTATCCTCTTACCCCATTCCCCCCACTACCCAGGAACCCCTTATCTCATCCCCCCTCCTCCTGCTTCTATGAAGGTGTGCCCCTACCTACCCCCATTCCCCCGCCCCACCGTCATATTCCCCCCCTCCAGTGTTCAGCCTTCATGGGACCAAAGATCTCCTCTCCCACCTATGTCCAACAAGGCCATCCTCCCCTACATATACAGCTGGAGTCATGTGTCCCTCCCTATGTGCTCCTAGGCTGGTGGTTTAGACCCTGGGGAGCTCTGGCTGGTTGGTATTGTTGCTCTCCTCATGGGACCACCAACCCTTTTGGCTCCTTCAGTCTTCTCTCTAGCTTCTCCATTGGGAACCCTTGATCAGATTAATGGTTAGCTGTGAGTATCTGCCTCTGGGTATTTGACTTTTATGCAGAGTGATAAGTATGGATTAATGTTGTTAAAAATATGGCTGAGGATCCCATGGTTCCTCCCACCATGCTGTGAGTAGTCGGCTGGGAATGCTCTGGGTTCCTCCAGCTGGAAGTTGGGCCTGCTGCTCACTAACTAAAGGCCTCTCAAGGGCTCCTCAAGGTTCCTCATGGTGTCGGGCCCCAACCCAAGGAAGTCCTTGGGTTTCCAAAACCGGTTTATTGACATGGCAGATGGTGGATGGATCTGGATGCATACCCCATAAAACCCAGGGCAAACCAGAGTTAAATAGGGAGGGGAGGAGGGTGGAGGGGCTGGGGAGGAATGTTTAATCGGCTCCACTCTCTGGCCTTCAGGTACCTTATTAGTATATAAATCTCTCTCGGGCCTGGGTCAAACCATCCACCTGTGTACCTGACTGAAAGGTGAAGGTAGAATGGAGATTAGACCTTGTGATAGGCTGGACAGATTAATTTGCTTTCTTCTACAGGCAGACATACAGGCTGATCAGCACCATTTGTTGAAGATGCTATCTTTTTACAGTATGTATTTTTGGTGTCTTTAGAAACAATCATGTGTCCAAGTCATGTAGATTTATATCAGGGCCTTCAGTTTGATTACATGGATGATTGTGTCTGTTTTTATGTCCATACTACTTTTATTACTATAGCTTTGTAGTACAACTTGAAATTAGGAATGATGAGAGCTCCAGCAGTTCTTTGATTGTTAAATATTCTGGGTGTTTTATAGTTCCCTATGAAGCTGAGTTATGTCCTTTCAAAACCTGTGAAGAATTAATTTTGTTGGAGCTTTGATGGGGACTGTACTTAATGGGAATAGATTGATTTTGTTAGGGTAGCCATTTTTACTATATTAATCACAATGTTCCATAAGAATGGGAGACTTTTTCATCATCTGATATCTCTTCAATTTCTTTCTTCAAGGCTTGAAGTTTTTATCATACAAGCCTTTCATTTGCTTGACTAGAGTTATCTCAAGATATTTTTATATCATTGGAGGCTAATGTGAAAGGTTCTGTTTCCCTGGTTTCCTTTTTACTCCATATATTATTCATATATACAAGGGCTACAGATATGAGTTAACTTTGTATCCAGCTACATGGATGAAAGTATATCTCAGCTTTCAAAATTCCCTGGTGGAATTTTTAGGGTTACTTATGCATGCTATCATATTATCTGAAAATAAAATATACTTTGACTTCTTACTTGTATCTCCTTTATCTTTGTAAAGTCTGTCAATGCCCTAGCTAAAACTGCAAATAATATATTAAATAGGTCTGAAGAGTGTGGTTAAACTCTTGTTTTCTGAAATTAGTGGGATTGCTTTCAGTTTCTACTCATTTGATGTTTATTATAGGATCACAGTAAACCGGAAAGGACACCACCACTAGGACAAGACAAAAGCCTACAGACTGGCAAAAAAAAAGTTTTATCAACTCTGTCTCTGATAGAGAATTCATATCCAACATATATAAGAAAATGAAGATACTAAATATCAATAAAGTGAACAACTCAATTTAATATATGGTATAGATATAATCAGAAAAATTTCTACGGAGGTAATTCAAGTGGTTGTGAAAGACCCCCCCACAAGGGGACCCTCACCCAAGTCCAGACCTGCATGCCCCAAGGACACACGAGAGACCTTCTTGATGCAATTGCAGAGGAGGTTTAATGATGAGGGCCCTCGGGCCGGAACATATCTCACGCAGGAGATAGAGGTTCCGACCCAGAACCCAGGAAATTTGGGATATTTATGGGTAGGGGTTGGGGAGAGTGGGAAAATTTGGCATGCTTACATATAATTGGATATTTCAAACATCAGCAACTTGCAGAAGTGGCTACGTGTGAGCTGGCAGGATGACTAGTTATTTTGACCATGAAACCTTGGACTTCTCAGAAAGGGGGAGAGAAAAGTAAACACCAGATTGCCCATTACTCACTTGGGCTTGTCTGGGCACGTCTTAGCATGCCTTTTCATTTGGGTCACCCTGCCCCTGCAGGGGCTTAATATTTTTATTATGACTATATTTAACAAATTGTTGGTGTTCTTTGCTGACCATGAATTTTTGTTATTGTTTCAATGCTGCTTTCAAATTTTGTCCTCATAATTGTGAAGTGAAGAAATGTTTAATATCTTTAACCATCATGGAAATGCAAATCTAAATCTACTGTGAGGTTCCATCTTACCCCTGTAAAATTTCTAAGATCAATAACAGAAATGACATTGCATATGGTAAAGATGTGGATTAAGAGGAACACTCATCCATTGCTAGTGAAATTTTACGGCCATTATGGAAATAAGTATGGCAGTTCCTCAGAAAGTTCAGAATTGATTGACCTCAAGATCAAGCTATACAACTCTTGGGCATAGTCACAAAGGATGCTTCATTCTACCAGAAGAACATTTGACTAACCTTGCTCAATGCTGCTCTATTAGTAATAGACAGTGTTAGTTTTAAAAATCCAACCACAGTTCAGAGCAGACCACTCCAGACCACGCGGTTCCAAGGGGGAGGAGGTTTATTCAGTGGATAGGGCAAAGGTTGGGAGAGGAAGGTGGAAGAGATAAAAGAGAAGAGAAGTAGAGGCCGGCCATGACCACGTGGAGAGTAAGGTGGGGGAGGGGACAGAGAGGCAAGAGGGTAAGAGAGAAAGAGAGTAAGAGGAAGAGGAAAAGAGTAAGAGAGTGAGGAGGGGGCAAGCAGCCCCTTTTATAGTGGATCAGGCCTACCTGGCGGTTGCCAGGTAACTGTGGGGAGGAGCATACCTGGCTGTTGCCAGGTAACTGGGGAGGTGGAGTTTAGACAGAATACTGACAGAAACAGAAAACAATCTAGATTTCCTACGAGAAGAATTTATAAAGAAAATGTGGTACATTTACACAATGGAGTATTACTGAAGCTATTAAAAAAAAAGATGGCCTGAAAGTTTTAGAACAATGAATAAAACTTGAAAAACCATCTTGAGTTAGATAACCCAATCAGACTGAGGAAAAAAATACAGTATTTATTTATTTATTTATTTATTTATTTATTTATTTATTTATTTATTTATATGTGGATATTAGCTATTGAATAAATGGTATTCAAGCTATAGTCTGAAGACTCAGAAAAGTTAGGTACAGAGGGAGGGTTTAAGAAGTCACATGGATCTCTCTCGGATGGAGGAAAAAGAATCAATTTTGGTTGTGGATTGAAGAGTATGGCATAGAAGAGGAAGATCACGTATTGGGAATGGGGAGATGGGGATGAGAAAGGAATGTAGGGAGACACAGAATTGAGGAGTGTTTGAGGGAAATTATGTAAGCCCAGTGCAGTGAAAAATGTCCTAAAGCATATGAAGGCCATCCTTATTAAGTCTCCAAATAAGGAAGAAGAAAGAGTCCTGGCTGACAAATCTTTTATCAACAAATGAAGCTTCAGGATTTGGTTCCATAATATTGGATGACTGGCTAAAGGATTCTTGCAAGGAATCGTGGAGTTAACCTGGTTTAGGTCTCTTTAAAAGCAAGTGTCATAGGTTTTTCAGATTAGAATCTGGCTACCAGGGCACAGTGTGCCTTCTAGTTCCTGAGAGATTGCTTCACTGCCATAGACAGATTCCATGAAAGACATGAAAAATGTGTATATGTGAATATCAAGTCATTCTAGAACTGTTTTGTTCTTTTCCTCACTTATTAGATTTTAATAATAGTTCACAGGGTTTGTGTGTGTGTATGTCTTTTGTTCTCCCTTCTTTTGTCTTTAGTGTGACCTTCATTGGACTGAGATTCTTTCCAGTGTAAACCAAATGCTGATTTTGTGAGTTTTGTTTTCTTCATGACCTGGTATTTCCTTTTGGCTTTTTTTCTCTCATCAACTATCATATTCTAGAAATTTTTAAAAATTTACTTACAAGGTTTCTTGTGTTCTGTGTAGTGTTTATACTTGTTGTGATTGTGTCTCTAAAATCACTGTTTAGTTGGTTTTCTTAAGAGACACAGCACCCCAAAGGTCCAGGCCTGACTTATTGTATAATATTATTTTAATTAAATAACATAAATAAGGTGTTCCCATTTAAAAGCATAAATTTTACAATTAAGAAGAAAACAATTAGAAGTCACATGTCATGTTTCAATGATTCTGTAAATGAATTTTCATGTATAAATACATATGTAGCTTTTCATTTCTATAACTGCATAGACTAATAAAGAAATAATATAATATATTGGTAAATATGTTATTAATTATACAACTGTATTCACTGAGAGTATCATCTCTGACATTGTATATTAAAAGTTCGGTAAGCCATTATAGCTTCATGTTGAAACAAATCAAAGTCATGGTGCATGTTTGCAGAGGATATTAAATCCAGCAAAATGGCTACTCTGGGGGGGAATATAGATACATCTTTTATACACACACCTTTAATCCCGAACATGAAGTCTAATTGAGGGACAGATAACTGGACAAATCAGAAATAGAGTTGACAAAATAGAATACATCCAACTTTCATAAGAACAGCAAAGGGAAGAGAGGCTATTTAAGAGAGTACAGAGAGACCCAGTGGAGTTGAGTTGAAGTCTGTTCAGTCAGGTGAGTTAAGTGCAGTTGAGTTCAGTTCAGTTAGCTGAGGCAATTGAGTTGAGTTCAGTGAGTCATTGCAGTGGAGTTGAGTTCATGCAGTTCAGTGCAGGTCATCAGAGCCAACTGAAACCAGAGAGTAAGGAGACAGATGATTCGAACAAATTGTCAGAGTTGGTTTGAGGCCAAGCAGAACAATTCAGTGAGAAACTGAAAGAAGCCAGATTTAAATCAGTCAGCTTTCAAAGGAGTTTGAGCCAGAACAGCTGAATTGAACCAGCCCCACATTTCAGAAAGAACTAGAAAAGGTTAGCTTATTCAGAAGTAAGTCTCAGAACCTGAAAACGTTGAAGGCCTGGATTAGATTGTATTATAGTTAGTATCTACCAAGACTAGACAGAGGTTACCTGACAGAGGCAGTGAGTCACCAAAGAGACAATTACTTAATCCAAATAACTGTTACTCTCACACATGTTAATTTTTTAGGGGCAAACTTGAAAACTAATGTGGAATGAATGGTTGACCTAAAAGACTTAAAAGACTTAAAGATAAAAGAAGTCTTAAGTCTTAATGATGATCCTATTAGAATTCCTAAAATTGTATCAATGATTATTAAGCTCTTTTATAACAGGACTGCTATTAGGTCCCTCTCTGATAGTCAAAACTGCAATGAGAACTCTGCCAGTGCCATATGAAATTCTCATATGATCTTCACTGCCAGATAACAAAATCAAACTCAACACTACATGAGATAATTGATAATTAATGAAGTTTTCCTTATGACCATGCATTGTGCTGCTAATAGAAACATTGGAAGGAGGAAAAGCAAACCTATGTCTAGAATGATTGTTTCTCTAAGAATAAATTCTGCTCCTTCCATTCTGGATAATTTCTGGTATATTCAACCTACAATAACAGAGGTCAATATTCCCATTAAAAACTGTAACATGTTGAACATTCAACATTGTTGTGACATAATAATTTGCAAGAATATTCTACTAAAATATTTTCTTCTATTTGATTTGTGTACTTTGTAGAATTTTTAAATTTGTAAAATTATCAATTAGTGAGCAGTTTTGAAACAATGTTTTATGAAACCTATGAATTGATAGACATTTGAGAACATAAATATAATTAGCCAATAATATTCAGTAAAGTAGTGTAAGAATTTAAACAGATATTTAAAATGAAATACTACTTAAAATGACAAAATATTATTTACATGTCAACATTTTTAAAGTAAAATTAATAAAGTGCATGAAATATGAATCAATAAATAAAATATATACTGTCTTCATTTAAAACCGTTAATATTCTTAACATTGGAGAATGACAGAAAAAAATGTTTATGCTATTTAAGGGTCATATGAAAAAATAACCAGAAAAAGTTCAACCATAACTTTCTATTTTTTGACCTTTTTTTATTAGTTACTTTCTTTATCTGCATTTAAAATGTTATCACCTTTCCCGGTTCCCACACCCCCAAACTTTCTATCTCATTACCTACCCACTCACTCCTGCCTACCCCGCCTTAGCATTCCCCTACACTGGGGCATCAAGCCTTCACAGAACCAAGGGCCTCTCCTCACACTGATGCCTGGCAAGGCCATCTTCTGTTATATATGTAGCTGAAGCCATGGGTCCCTCCATTTGTACTTCTGAGTTGGTGGTTTAGTCCCTGGGTGCTCTGGGAATTCTGGCTGATTGATATTGCTCTTCCTATGGGGTTGCAAACTCCTTCAGGTCCTTCAGTCTCTTCTCTAACTTCATTGGGGACTCTGTTCTCATTCCAATGGTCAGCTGTGAGCATCTGCCTCTGTATTTCTCAGGCTCTGGCAGAGCCTCTCAGAGATATACCAGGCTCCTGTCAGCATGTACTTCTTGGCATCTACAATAGTGTCAGGGTTTGGTGTCTGTATATGGGATGGATCCCTAGGTGGTGTAGTCTCTGTATGGTACTTTCTTTAGTCTCTGCTCCACAAATTGTCTCCTTATTTGATCCTGTGAATATTTTGTTCCCCTTTCTAAGAAGAGCCAAAGCACCCATAATTTGTTCTTTCTTCTTCTTGAGCTTCATGTGGTCTGTGAATTATATCTTGGGTATTCTAAGTCTGTGAGCTAATATCCATTTATCAGTGAGTGCATACCAAGTATAAGTTTCAAATTAATATAGTTTATATTAAAGAATATAATGTATACTCACAAATAAATATTGTGATTCAAAAGCTGTGTATTTTTGGAAGACATTATAGGAAACTTGGCAAAACAAAGACATGCTTATTGTACAGAAGACATTTTCTCTCCAACTGAATTATTAATTCAATATCAACTGCAATCAAATTTTCAGGGCATATTATACAATATAAGAGATAACAGATTGTGTTTAAGGCATGATTATTTTGAAGAAATAAATATTTTGAGAATTCCATACATGAATATTTTATTTTCATAATTTCCCATCCTTTTTTTTTTCACCTTCTATTCCCTTGGTGCATCTCCCCAGTTCAATGTCAAGCTCATGGCTTCTTCATAATTAGTGTTGTCACACCATTTAATGTTCTTCTTATATACATGTACTTAGGACTGATCATTTTATATTGGATCTTTTTCAAGTGGCTTGTTCATGTTGATTTACGCCTCTTTTGTTAGGCACTGGTTGCTTATAAGTCTTTATTTAGTGATGGGAACTTGTAAAACATTCCTCTATCCAAATGATATGTTCACTGGTGGTAAGTATAATTATTCAGCTCTTTCAGTCACTGATATTTGAGATTTCACAGGGACAGCATCTGCTTCATATCTAGAAGACATTGCCTATCACCAGGAGTCCTTATCCTCTAGCTCTCAGTCTTTCCAACTCTTTTTTGTTTGTTTCTAACACTAGATGTCACAGTCCCCAAAATACATCAATTAAGCATCTACCTAGGCACAAAAGTGTAAGAATATTAGAGGAGATACTCAAGATTCTGAATGCAAAAGAAAAAGAAGTGAAAGCTCAGAAAAGGAGGGAAGGGAGTTTTCTTGTTCCCCATTCCCACTCCTACAAAGCAGCAAAGCAGGGAAAAAATTATGTAGAAAGAGAACAGTGTATACTAGATCTTTCTTGGCTCACTAACTTTGTGATTAACAAAGGGAAACCCATTATTTGGCATGGTCAAGGCTCCAAAACCCATACTGCAGAATGAGTCTCCCCAGATGCATGTGCAGATCAGACCAGGTTAAAAACTTAGTGCTTACCCAGCAGATTTTGATTCCAGGTGTGTTGAAACACATGTCCCAAAACCCAGGCTGACCCTTAAGTTCTGTGTTAAGGTTTTTCCCCAAAGCCATGCTAGGCCCTTCACCTAAGGCTCCAGAAGATCTTGACCATATAGCTATCCTCAGTCTTTATGCCTACAGCTCTCTTCTGTGAGAATAGAACCTTCAGTATTGAGCAAATTTCCTAATTATCCCATGTTTTAAGCTAGCCTTTGTGACATAGCAGAGGCTCCTCCAGTCCTAGGGTTCAAGTTCTCCACTATAAACCCTAGTTGGGAGCTTGTTCACACATGATCTAGCCTCTGATTCTTTTCTAGGAATAAAACAAACCTGGTTGTTAAGCCTGAAACCATGGGTTGCCACAGCAAATCAGATAAAGTTATAGGGTCATTTAAATGTGAAGCAATGCAATATAAACATTCCTCCTGCTCATTGAACATTTGGTTTTGTTTTTGTTCTAACCAAACTCACAGAAATTGCTCTTATTTCCCTGCATCAAATATTCTTATGTCATGCTATTTGGCACTCAGAATGCTTTAGAATCTTTTCAGAATTAATGTCAACATATAACCAAGAGTTTGATGTTTATTATCATGAAGTACAGGTCAGTCCTTGGATAATATGCAGACCTCAAAGTATAACTTATTAATAACTTTGGAGCAACTACTTTTAAAAGTCTGAGAGGAATTAAATCATTTAAATTGCACAGTTGCCCAATGTTCTTTTGGGATATGCCTCATGCCTCAGAAAAAGTAAGAGGATATCTTGAGATCTAATCTCCCAGGTAATACACTTTAAACATCTTGGAATTTAACCAGAGAATTTATAACTCTATTTAACACCTCTAAGACCACAATGGATATATATCTTGAAAACAGAAACATGAAAATTCTTTCCCCAAATCTCAGTGACAGTTTTGTTTCAGGAGAGTAGGTTTTTTTCTCAGAAAGGAGGAGGGAAGTCCTAGAACCAGAACACTTTTAAACTGATGAATTACTTGGTATATAACATAGTCATCCAGTTTGAAGTGATAGCTACACAAAATAAGGATTGAATTGCTTACATTTGTATAGTATAAATCATGTAAGTATGTGCATACCCATTTTATAATTTCTCTTTCTTTTACTGTTTTGGAAACATTTTATCTACTATTTTTCAAATAAGGGTATAAATAAAGAATATTGACAAATTTATGAATTGTTAATTTATACAGAAGAATGAAGAGATATAAGAAAAAGTGAAAAAAATTAATGGAATCTGATAGAATAAAAATTCTTTTTCCTTTTCTGCCTTCCTTGTGAGATAAACACATGGTGAATGGTCAAAGAAAATTGAAAAATGTCAAGATTTGAATTTACCAGAGTCCAAGGATTATGAACATCATGAGGATCACAGTTGATGGATAGATAACACAGTGAAAAGAAGTTAAAAACTAAATTATAATTAAATTAATGGAGACTCATAATTTTCTGTGAGACTATGATCCAAAGCTTCGGAGTACATTTGTCAATTTACCTTTATTCTAAAAATTATTTTTATTAATTATTTGAGTTTTTATACATTGTTTTTTGGATGTATTTGCCAGTCAACTCATTTACATGCCACCTTCTCAATGCTCCCTTCTTGTTCCACACAACTTTGAGATCACTACTTCTTTTTGACTGTTTTCTTTTCTCTTAAAGTTCCGTATGTGTTGCTCAGCCAGTCTTGAGATTGGAGACTTTTCTGGTGTATGGTCAGAATACAAGGGGTAAGTAACATCATTAAAACAAAATATCTGACTCTCCCTCTCTTAGAAGCCATCAAAGGTTAATAGCTTGTGAGCCAGTTGGAATTTATACCCAATGTACTCTCTTCATGCTGGGATTTTTTTCTAGTTAGAGCTTGTACAAGTCTTGGATATGTTGCTCCAATCAGTGTGAATTCTTGTGTGCCACTGTCAGGTTGTATCTGAAAAACACTATTTCTTTGACATTATCTACCACCATTTACAGTTTTTCCTGTTCCTTGTTGGAAAAGATCCCTGATCTTTAGAGTGATCATTACATATGAAAGTCTGTTGTAAGACTAAGCACTCTGCAGCACTCAACAGTTACCAGTTGAGGGTCTCTATGTTGATTCCTGTCCTCTGGGGGGGGGAGCATTTGTATTGAGGTATATGAGATCCTCTGATATAAACAGAGGATTAATGACTTTGACTTAAAGAGTTTTGATAAACAATTACAAATAAATAAATGAATAAATAAAGCAGTATAAAATTAGAAATTAAGTCATATAAAGCAGAATTTTAGGATTCAATTAGCAAAAAAAAATTTAAGGAAGATTATATAAATAGTCTCCAGTATGTATATATATACATTATCAAGAATATTAATATTGTTGTTTCTCTTGTTGCCATGAGAAATACATTAAGAATATTTGTTTTATGTAAAGGGTGATATTTAAATTAAAATTTTAATATATCATTGGTAATCTTTTGAAAATATTTATTGTATAATCACTATATATTTGTATCTGGGAAGACAAAGTCGTCTACTAGTGCTTGTTACCAATTGAACACCAGCCAATTTAACCTTTGTGGTCATGGAAGATTGAAAATAGAAATACTTGTTAAAGAACAGTGGGTAAGCATGATGGAGGTTAAGTTCTATGTCTATTAAATTATGGCTAGAACTTCTGTCTAAATATTAAAGTCATGCACTGAAAAAAATTGACTATGGCAGCAAGAATATAAGACACAGTAGTTTCTTGCCTGAATAAATGCCTTGAAGAATCACAGAAGAGATAATGATAGTAATTATGGAATCAGAGGAGATGCAGACTTGGGCTATAGTCCAAAGAATAGGGATGTTTCCTAAGGGTGGAAGAATAATGAGCAGGCCTGAGTAAACTGAGTCACATGTCTAAAGATGGAGCCATGTGGAGATTTCTTATTCATCATGCAGGAGAGTCTCAGTTCAGTACATAATGTGTTTTAAGTTCAATGAAAAAAACTAAGATTTTAAAGTTTAAAGAAAATGGACACAGAGACTAGAAATCTCCTGCCTGATGTACAAAAATCCAGGCTGACACATATTTTTAGGAAATTATTTCTACAAAATCAGAACTTTCTTAATTCTAAATATTCTTGTAAACATAATTAAACTTTTGACTTTTCTTTGTACTATTCATGGTTTTGAACACTGGTTTCCTTCCAGTGTTCAAAGAGAATGTGGCAACATTCTTTTGTCCCTTTATAGTCTAAGGGTTACTATTTTTAATTTGTGAAATTAAAAGTATTACAACTATTTAATCTTCATATAATATGATGTTCTTAGTCCTGATTCATATGACATTCACAAGCATATGAAATTATTCAAGCTATGATCAGGGATTGGATTTGGAACCTATAAGTCTTTCCATGACTATAATTCAATAACTGAATGTTCACTATCAAAAGTAAATATTCCACAATAAATATTAATTCTACAACAATATTATATACTTATTTGTGTTTCTTCCTTCACTTTAAGTCTCATAACTCTAAGCTACCAAGTGGGCAAATTACACAGTGATAAGGAGATCATGTCCCCAAACTCATTTGTATAAAGTAATATGATCTTTAATTTTATGTACTTTTTCTAAAAAAAACTTGATTGAAATGATTGTCAAATGACCAAATGATGAAAATTTTGTGTAGAAATAGACATGTAAATACAAACACACACACACACACACACACACAAACACACACATAATATATATATATTGCTTGATTCATACCATGCTTAATAAACATTCCTAATCCTCTGTCATTTTCTTTCAGCTAATGCCATTGAATGGTCATTACTTTGGAATATGGAAAGTACCAATAACATCACTGAATTTATACTGTTAGGACTTTCCCAGAACAAGAAAATTAAAACTCTATGTTTTCTGTTGTTCTTGTTTTGTTACATAGCTATTTTGGGGGGAAACATGCTCATTATGATTTCTATCATATATAGCCAGCTAATTGAGCAACCAATGTATTTTTTCCTTAATTACCTTGCTTTGTCAGACCTGTGCTATACCTCTACAGTGACACCCAAGTTTCTCGTTGATCTTCTCATAGAAAGGAACATAATTTCTTATACTAGCTGCATGGCTCAGCTTTTTACCATGCACTTCTTTGGGGGAATTGAGATCCTCATACTCACAGTGATGGCCTATGACCGCTATGTGGCTATCTGCAAGCCTCTGCACTACACCATCATCATGAGCAGAGGAAGGTGCCATGCCTTGGTAACTTTTTGCTGTACTGGTGCTTTTATACATTCCTTCTTCCAGAGCTTCCTTGCTATCAGCCTCCCCTTCTGTGACCACAATGAGATGGATCACTATTTCTGTGATATTTATCCTTTGCTAACTCTTGCCTGCACCAATACATACAGAGTCGGACTTCTGGTGGTTGCCAATTCAGGCATGATGGGACTGGTTACCTTTGTAGTCTTGATGTGGTCTTACTCTTTCATATTATTCACCATCAGGGCTTACCCTGCAGAGAGCCGTGGCAAAGCTCTTTCCACATGCAGTTCTCATGTCACTGTTGTCATTTTGTTCTTTGTGCCTGTACTTTTTATTTACATCAGACCAGCCACCAATTATCCAGAAGACAAAGTGTTTGCTCTTTTCTACACCATCTTAGCTCCCATGTTCAATCCTCTGATCTACACACTGAGAAACACAGAGATGAAGAATGCATTGAGAAAAATTTGGTGCCACAAACTATTTTTATTTTAAAGAAATCATATGATAGTCACTGCTAAATTAGCATGAAAAGGTAAACTTGGATGTTTGTCTTCCTAAATCTCAAAGCATTTGAAGGCATTAAATTCCATGTTTAATCAATAATAATAAAATCAATAGTAACTCTCATGGACTAATTGCAAATATTGTCTTTAATTAAAGATTATAATCAAATTTAATATCAATATTCATTACTTGTGATTGTTAATAATATATTTAATCAGATTCAAAGTACATGTTATAGTGTTGTTTGTGTGTTTTATTTTTTTAGTTTTCATATATATATATATATATATATATATATATATATATATATAATGTTTGTGTGTGATGTTTGTAGCATGTGGACATTATGAGAAGAGTACTATGTCAGGGTTTTCTATTCATACCATGCTCCTAAGGTATTGAATTGATCATTAACCAGGTATACACATGCACCTTAGTCTAACATAAGATAAAAGAGTTCACTGAAGGAAATGAGATATTGGGTTGGCATGTTCACATCCCTACTTTACGTTTCCCTCAAACCATGTAGAAGAGAATCTCTGTGTGGAATGGCAAGGAAGTGTGGACTTAACCTTGTCTGGGCCTCTGACTTTGTGAATGGCACAATAACTCCCATCCCTTTGCAAGCATCAAGTCATCTCCTATGCTAACTGCATGCTGTAGGTGTTTGCTATGTATTTCTTTGGAATAATTGAAATATTAATCCTGACAGTCATCATCTGAAGCCTTCTGCAGGCTTCTCAACTTCATGGTCAGCATGTACAAGACAAAATGCCTCTTCTAATGTTAGCAGCTTGGCTGCTGGAGCAGTTTTCCTCAGTTTTCTGTTGCAATCTTGCCCTTTTTTCATCCCAATCACATTATCCTCTATGTCTGTGAAATTCGTTCAAAGTTTCCTGTGCTTATACCCATATCACTGGTGTACTTGTTCTGGCCAATGCAGGTGTAGTCACTTTAGTGGTTCTTGTGCTGCTTTCATTTGCTTATTACGTCATTATTTTATTCACATTAAGAACACACTTAGCAGAAGGAAGAAGAAAATCTCTATCCACATGTAGGTTTCATATCACCCTGATACTTTCAGTCTTCAGAACTCACATCTTCCTATGCTAGACTTTCTACTACTTTCCCTGAAAACATTGTACTTGCAATGTTTTATAATATTGCTGTACCTATGTCAGTCGCTCAATATTGAAGGTGAGAAATGCAGAGATAAAAAATTTAGTGAGAACTTTTAGAAATTAAGGCATGTAAAAAATTTTGAATGTAATTACATCTATCTTATAGATTTCACTGTGTTTAGTGGAATGAATGTAGAAAATAACACTTATTTAAATTAATAACTACCCAAAGACTATTAAAATATCAATTTTTCAGACTACTGAACTGGGGTGAGCATTGAAATCATGAATCAAAATGAATAAATGTTGGTGTGCTTATCAGCAGCATATTCTTCAGATTTAATGAAATTATTGGATATTGAGGGCTCTATGAAATTACAGATATTTCATGATTGTAGAAAAATTTAAATTTATTACGGAATGTTATCTTTTTAAGTTTTGATAGTAATATGGCCATCTACATCATCTAGCAGTATTCATAAATCAACTGTGGAGCAGAGACATCAATATGATATTAATATGAAATAAATTACATCTTGAGTCAATACCTGGACTTATTATTGAAAAATATGAAGCACTGGTGAAAAGAAAGTCGGAGGTAATAATTCAGAATGTGAAAACAGATGTTGATTGTCTACTAATCACCCCAACTTTTAGAGCATTTCCCAGAAAATATATGAAGTCTGATTATAAATTTATTTGTATTGCCCTGCTTCTGTAATACCTAGAAGTTTCAAGTAAATTATTAGTGATTGGATAGGACTTAAAGGACTTTCTTGCTACAATGAGTAGAAAGTCACAAAGAAGAAATTAAATGTTCTTTAGAAACAAGGAAATTATAATATTGTGGTAAGGTAATAGTTATAGTATCTTAATTATCCTAAACAGTAAGTTACCACAATACCTACATGATATAAAATGGATTATTGAATTCTGATAGGAAATCAATGTGAAAACATGAAAAGATTTGAAGATACCTAAATATATATTATATCATAAAATAAACTATTCAAAAAGTTCTGTGTATATGTGGTAGAGCTTGTATACATAAAACATATACGTCCTGCTAATTTCTGTGGGTAACTAAAAATTCTCTAAAAATTAGAACAATAAGGTAAATTCCTTAACACAGAAAGAGCTTTGAGATATCAGAAGAAAGTTTTATCAAGGTTCACTGACAGTTGTTTGATCATCTTCATTTAAAAATAAAGAGGGTTGTTGGAGGGGTGAGGTGCGAGTAGGTAGGTGAGTAGGAGATCACCCTCTTAGAGGCAAAAAGAAGGTAGATGAGGTGAGGGCTTTGTGAAGGGGAGACAGGAAAGGGGGATAAGATTTGAAATATAAAAAAATAAAATAATTAATAAATAAAAATGCATTCTAGGGAAACAGAATTTCATTTAGAAATACTATTATGTTCAATTTTTTAAAAAAATATTAAATATTACTAACATATAAGTAACTAATAAAACAAATTTCTTTTCTGAAAAATCACTGAAAGCTATTTGCTAACCCAAAAGTTCAATGGTAACATATTTAAATGATCAATTCCACATCCATGTTAGAATCTAGGGGTAAATCTCAAGGTTTGGGTCAACACGTTTTACATTTTTAAAATAGAGAAATCTAATCTTTGTTTTGGAAGGAAATGCATCAAAGAAACAATACATGTGTTTTCATTAAAATATTAAAGTGTTTCTGAGAAGAAATCAGCATCTCTCTCTCTCTCTCTCTCTCTCTCTCTCTCTCTCTCACACACACACACACACACACACACACACACACACACATATATCACCAGATATTATTATTAGCAATTGTCCATTAACCAGAAGAATGTTTTGTCAGAAAGTTGAGGAATATAACCTGTATCTCCATGAGCCAGAGGAGGCTCATTTTCATGGAGGGGATGAAACCCAGCCATCTCTTAAATCTTGAAACAAACTACTTATTTATTTTTTCAAAATATTGTAGTAAGAATAAACTTCTATAGACTTATTATCACCTTTCAATTTTCTCTATGGAACCTAGAATTTCTAGTTTCTTACTGGAGCCCTCTAGGAAAACAGATTAAAGAATGCTATCTCTTTCAGAACAAGGTAGTTATGACCTACCAGTAATTAGTTGTTTTCATTGAATTGATTTAGTATCAGTTACTTTGAAATTATTTTTAAGGAAGTAAAAATCTGTGTGTGTGTGTGTGTGTGTGTGTGTGTGTGTGTGTGTGTGTGTGTGCGTGTATGTGTGTGTGTGTGTGTTTGTGAATGTATGTGTTTGTGTGTGTTTGTGTGACACCTTTGTGGATATGCTGAGGAAAGTGCAGATGTTTTACTGATGGCTCTCATAGGTTCTTTTGTATCAGAGACAGTGACAATCAAAAGATCATGTAATTTATTAATATTTTTTACTCAAAGGATCAACACAACTTCATTTTCAGAATGACTAAGTCATTTTAAGAATTTATTTTGATCATTTTTATTTATGTGTTTGTGTGAGTGCTGTTGAAGTCTACTCTCCCAGCACAGTTGTAGCATTTGGTTCCATGCCTGCCAGACATTTCACCTTGTTATTAACACATAAAAATAACTTGACTTGGAGCAGGGTCAAGCTGCCCACACATACCCTGTTATGTTGTGAGATTTGTTAATCCTAACAAATTCCATGACCATGAGCTCCGTTTAGAACCCTTTAGAATAAAGGTCATTTAGAAATGTTTTGTCTATCTAGCCAAAGTAGCTTGAGTCAGAGTCTACTACCAGCAGCTCTTCTTGCACCTGTACATGAGCTTATTGTGGTTTTTGCCTTTGTAAAATGGCCCTGAGAAACACTTGGGTCTACAACCCTGATCATTCAGTCCTGGGGTGAATGTGTAATTAACTATTCCTGTCTGACTGAGATCGATGTATGTGTGGTTTGTGTGGTGACCTAGGGACCCCAACAAATCAGTCTGTATATGGATGTGTGCACATAAGTACATGTACTTTGAGAGGCCAGAGTCATCCAATTTTGTAAAGCTGGAGTCATAGATAGTTGGAATGCTAGGACTGGAACTCAGTACTCTAAACAGAAGTATGTGCTCTTAGTGTTCTTTCATCTCTCCAGATGCCATGATTAAAATCATAATTACCTCCTACATGTTTCCTTTTTTTTTCTGCTGGCCCTCAAGGGTTCAAACTTTTTATGTCACCCAATACCAGATCAGGTTCCCCTCTCCCCTTTTTGTCCACTTTCCTTCTTATGTATCTCCCTCTCCCACTTGTGATTTCTTACTTCTCCCTCCCAAGTGGACCTTTCTGCTTTGTTGACCTTTTTGAGTTCTGAGGATTGTATTTTGGGTATTCTGTACTATTTTTTTATTACTAATATCCACTTATTAATGAGTACATACCATGCATGTCCTTTTGGGTCTGAGTTACCTCACTCAGGATGATAGTTTCTAGTTCCATCCATTTGCCTGAAAAATGCACTAGAGACCTGGGTGGAACCCTTTTACCCTTAATGGGGGGGGGGGTTATAGGCATGTGTAGTTAAGTATGACTTTTTACATGAGTTCTGGGAAATAGAACTCAGTTCCTATACAGCAAATGGTCTTAACCTGTTCATCCATCTCCCCAACCCCATTACCACAATACAGTGGTTTTCATCTAGTTGGTTGGAATCAGCAGGGGTCAAAAAAGCCTTTCACAAGGGTCACATATTAGATATCCTGCATATTAGATATTTACAGTAGCAAAGTTACATTTAGGAAGTAGCAGCAAAAATAAATTTATGGTTGGAGGAGTCATCCGAACAGGGAAGACTGTATTAAAGGGTCATAGCATTATAAAGCTTGTGAATCACTGCCTTAATATAATATTTAGTGATAGTCATACCTAGTCCCTGAGGCCCTAACCATCCCAGTGTACAATGATCCACTAACCAAGTATTAGGAATGCAGAGATTTAAAAATAAAGTTCAACTTGAATGAATATAGATGGTTTCAACAGACCTCCAAAGGCAATGGGTGTGACGTGAAATATTCTCAAGGAGGTTTCAACATTAATAAACCATGATAAAGATGGACAGTGCCAAGGAATCAAATATGACTGAGGAGAAGCAAGGTATTGTGAGATATAGGCACTTACAAGCTTTTAAGATCTTAGGGTCTCACTGCCAGACAGAAAACTCCCCCAGATGGAAGACACTGGAATAAAAGAATAGAGGAAGAACAGAAAAAACAGTGAATGTTTGTTAGGAAGTAAAAATATTGCTTACTTCTAAAACAATTTGTTGTTTATATTTTATTGGTTCACAGCAATGACAGAGTGCTCTCTTGTTTATTTTTATGTTAGATATTTTATTTACATTTCAGATGTGATCTTCTTTCCCCATTTCCTCCCCTACCCAGGAACCCACTATCCCATCCCCCCTCCTTCTATGAGGATGTGCCCCCACCCATTCACCCACTCCCACCTCCCCACCCTGAAATACCCCCACACTGGGGCATCCAGCCTTCACTAGACCGAGGACCTCCTCTCCCACCTATGCCCCACAATGCCATTCTCCCCTACATATACAGCTGAAGCCATGGGTCCCTCCTTATGTGCTCCCAGGCTGGTGGTTTAGACACTTGGAGCTCTGGTTGGTTGGTATTGTTGCTCTCCCCATGGGGCTGCAAACCCTTTCAGCTCCTTCAGTCTTCTCTCTCATTCCTCCATTGGGAATCCCATGGTCAGTTCAATGGTTACTGTGAGCATCTGCCTCTGTACATGTCAGGCTCTGGCAGATCTTTAATGAGATAGCTATGTCAGGCTCCTGTCAGCATGCACTTCCTGGCATCCACATCAGCATCTACCTTTGGTGACTGCACATGGGATGGATACCCAGGTAGAACAGTCTCAAGATGATTCCTCCTTCAGATTCTGTCTCATGGTTTGTCTTCATATTTGTTCCCATGAGTATTTTGTTACTCCTAAGAAGGACCAAAGCATTCATACTTTGGTCTTCTTTCTTCATGAGCTTCATGTGGTCTGTGAATTGTACCTTGGTTATTACAAGCTTTGGGGTTAATATCTAATTATCAGTAAGTGTATACCATGTGTTTTCTTTTGTGATTGGTTACCTCACTCAGGATGATGTTTTCCAGTTTTATCCATTTGCTTACGAATTTCTTGAATTCATTGTTTTTAGTAGCTTAGTAGTACTCCACTGTGTAAATGTACCACATTATTCACCTTTTATTTTTATTCATTCATATTTATTCAGTTCATTTTCAGTTCATTGATCTCCCTGACTGTGTACCTTGTTTTTTTATATACTTAAATTATTCATGTTTTATTTGTATTTCATTGAAAATAGGTCTTTGATGCAATATATTCTGATTATGGTTTCCCATACAGCAGTTTCTCTGTGATTATCTCCACCTCCTGCCTTATGCAAACTCATATCCCTCTCTCCTTAGGAAACAGAGACATCTAAAGAATAAAAATAAAATGGGAAACCTGGAGTGGGTGTTGAGTAATTATGTACAGAAGGCCACTGTTCAGGCCAACTATCAAATCTGTGGCTGCTCTGCCTAGCTCAACCACGTGGCCAGAGGTTACATGCACGCTGCAGCTCGAAATGACCAACCAGAAACACCAGCCTTGCCACCCATGAGATGCCAGCATTGGAGATGGCTCTGCCAATCTTCCAGGCTGTCTCGGCAAGGTTGGTCATTGCCCAGACCATCCTGCCAATCATGCAGGCTCAGTACAAAAAGACTCTAATGCTTAGATTATTCAAAGGCTTTATATATTTTGGTAATGCATCAATAACAAGATGCCCATACAATCAGAGGTGTAACCCAACACCCAACCTAGATATACCAATTACCTTTGACTGCCAGAGACAAGTGAACTTTCGCCTCTATGATGTCCCCCCCTCTCTGTTGTTCCTTTCTCTCCCTTAGCTCCTCCTCTTCTTTTTCATCCTCCTCTCTTTACCCTCCTCTTCCTCTCTTTATTCCTCCCACCTTAGCTCCTTCTACAGGGGGGTTGGTTAGGGGGTTGGGAAATCCTCTAGGAGACAGGGGAGGAGGAATGGGATGAGAAACTGTGGGAGGGTGGACTGAGGGGAGTAAAAAGTGGACTGTAAAAATCTAAAAATAATAATAATAATTTTTAAAACTCAAAATAGAACTAATGAATAAAAGAAAAAGAATCAAAAGAAAATTACAAAAAATACACAAAGACTCAGAAATATATATTCACACACACACACACACACACACACACACACACACACACACACCATAAAAATACCCAGCCAGAACCATAACATATATGCTAAGAAATGTGCCATTTTAAGTGGTTTAAGATGAATCCTCAAAGCAGTTTTAATTGCATTTATCTAATAAGTAAAGATCTTGAACATTCTCTCTCTAAGTGCTTCTTAGCCCTTTGAGTTCCCTCTTTTGAAAATCCCTTTTTAGATATGTATCTCATGCATTTGGCTAAATATATTCCAGTTCAAAGAAATATTCATTATATTATAAGATTTTCTCTCTCTCTTCATATGTGTGTGTGTCTGTATATATATATATATATATATATATATATATATATATATATATATATTCTGAAGCGTGCAAACACACATGCACACACATGCACCAAACACACATGCACACACAAATAAATATTCAAAAATTTGCTGAATTTTATGTGGAGACTCTGCCAAGTATATAGACTAGTTCTGTGTATGTTTCCTGCTAAATTATTTTTCAGAGATTTCATCGTAACTGTAAAACTTAGATGAAGATAAACAAGGTTAAATGTTTGAAGAAATTATTTTTCCATTTTTTTGAATTGTTGGGTCTTTTATATGGAATTGAAGGGCTACCCCATGCTTTTCTGATTAAAGAGAGCTAGCCCATGTTTCTCTGTTTACAGAGACCAAGTCCATGTTTTTTTTCTGTTCAGAGAAAGCTAGCCATGTTTTTTTCTCTACACCCTCTTCCATCATACTGACAGCTCTTATAGATTCCTGCTTTATTCAGCACGCACTATGTTGGGTGTTGTTTGAATTAGACTGAAGATAAACCATCTTACATCCATTTCATGTGAATGCAGTTTTTCTGAGTCCTTAGAACTTCTCTTAAATCAGAATTAAGTATTGATTAGCTTCAGATACTTCTTATCTTAACTTTACAAATATTTTTGACTCGTGTTAGCTCAATGGTACGATTCAATTATTACTAATTTTTGTTGATTATTAACTATTAAATAAAGAAAAATCATTTCAACCCTCATTAAAGAAGTTTCCCTGTCAGAATAATAAATGATTATTACAAAAACACACAGTATGCCAATTCTCAATGAGTAAGTGTGGAATGTTCATCTTTAAATGAAACATCTATAACACAGTGAGACATCATATGGCACAGGACACACTAAAGAAGAGGGGATTGTGGAAATTTTGTAAAAGCCAGTGGATGCCAAGAGGACTACTGTGAAAGAAAATTTTAGGCTTTGGAAAAGTGAATTAATTTTAAAAATGTAAAAAGTTAAAAAAATGCTCTTTTTAGAATTAAACTCAAATATAAAAATGTAAGAAATATTCTGTGACATCGAAAGTATATCTTTTACTTATTCTCTGATGTGGATACAAATAAGAATTGTCTTTGATTGTTTCAGGAAGCTGGATCTAGAATAAGTTTACTAAACATAGTCATACAGCACAATGAATTAATGTGCTCTCTGGGTTCACTTGCAGAACACATTGCTGTGAATGACTCTCTGTCAAGAGTAATTAATTTTAGAACAAAAGGAGCAGTTTAGTACAAGCAATACAGACACCAACAACAGCACAATATTAGAATAGCAACACTACAGTCAAAATATCGGGTTTAATATTGAGAACAGCAAATATATTCTCATTGAGAAGAACCCTGTACATATCACTAGGTATAAGACACATTGACAGAACATTTGCCTTTTGCTGATTCAAATTATAAATACATTCAAGAAACTGTGTGATGGTGGAAAAGAGTGACACCATTCAGCCTGTTTCCTTCACTCCCTGACATATGGTAACAGTCTCTTGATGACATTCTTCATCTCCTTGTTTCTGAGTATATAAATCACCAAAAAACTACAAAGTAGATACTTCTAAAGTATCAGAACCCTATTACATTTTGCTGTTTATTTTAGAGATGCAGAAATGAATGATCAAGTGTGAACATAATTACATGTAAATATATGAAGTGTAATATTTGAGCACTGCCTCATTTAAAATATGGTGATAGACATTCTCTGTGCAAATGTACTTGGAAGGTGGGTTTTTGTATTTGGAATCACTAGATAACTAGATGAGATTTTGTTTCTTAATTGAAAAATATGTTTTAGTATCACTAATTTTAACTGATATATTTGTGAATACCTATGCATTTATACACATGTAAAGAATATATTTTCCAATGCACAGTATAAATATTATCACAAGAAAAAGCACTCTAGATTTTTTAAACATCAACTATGTACTGATGCCCAACAGGTTTAGAAGAACATTCATATATTTTGTTTGTATTTTAGCAACCTATCCAGGTCTTTATCAAACACTCAAGTCACCTACAATTTAATGAATAAAAACAAGTCACTCAACGATTCTAGACTGTCTGTTGTAATTTGGTTTTGTTTACTGTGATAAGACACTGACCAAAATAAATCTGGAAGGAAACGGTTTATTTGACTTACTGGAAACACTTGTTGATGATAAGGCAAGTCAAGGCCAGATACAAATATATAGCGATTACACAGTATGGTTCCTAAAGTTGTCCCATACACAACTTTAATTGAGAGCCAATTAAATAAAATTAATTCAAATATCCAATATACTGTTCACTTGATTTAAATGTTAGATAGCATGATCCACAATCACTATTAATTTGTAATCAGCCAATAAGTGAAAAAAGTATATATTAACAAGTTTTGAAAAGTTTTATAAGTATATATTACAAGTTTTAGTAATTATCTATAACCTGAAGGGTAGAACTTACCTGTTTTGAAGGAAAAGGCTTGTGGTTTGTTTTCAAAACAAACCCGACTCTTTCTAGTTTTAGTTAATATAATTAAAGAGGTGAAAAATCTGATGTCATTTTCATATGTATTGGCAAATATTCACAGCCCACTTCCAATAGCACATTCACCCTACTCCCTGAAGAAAGTGAAAACAGAGATATTTCAAGGTGTTCACTTTCAAAGTAGTTTCTTGGCAGATACAGTGCTTAGAGAAATACAGCAGAGGCCAGCCAAAAGATGGTGTCAAATCCTGTGAATCAGTAGTTACAGGTTGCTCTGAGCCTCAAGATGTGGAGTCAGAAGACTGAATTTGAATTTTCTTGGAAAATAGTATATATGCTCAATTACTGAACCACCTCTCAACCCCTATTTGGCCTAGTCTTAAAATTTAGCAAAAGTAGAACCACTGTAAAAGTAACTGCCATTTGTCCAATGTAATTGTCATTTCAATGGGTTACTGCTGAATAAGTGTACCCTTTCTAGGTCTTTCTGAACTCTGGCTGGCTGGTTTAACTAAGCTTTTATGGCTCAAACTCATCTCCACATTCCTTAATCCAAACTGGCTTCACTCAGTTTCTCACTAAATTGCTCTGCTTGGCTTCAAACTAATGCTGGTCTCTATTCTAATCTTCTGGCTCATTCTCATTCTCTAGTATGCTCTGTCTACACCTTCATCTAGCTTATTCTCTTTGCAGCCTGTCTATAAAACCATTCCAGTAAAACACCTTCTTGTCAACTCCAGAAACTAAATTGCCAGGAGCTCCTATTCACTGCACTGCCTCTCAAATCACTGACTTACCTAAACTAACTGACTAGAACTCACAGTTCAGCATACTTTTCTCTTGAGTCCAGGAATTAAAAGTGTGTACTCTCACACCTGGTCCTAAGATTTTCTTTACCTGAAACTTGCTCTATACTAGGCTGAACTCAGAGATCTGCTTCCTTCTATCTCCTGGGATTAAAGCCATGCTGTGTTTCAGTTATATTACAGAAATTCAGTGTTTGTGTGTGTGTGTGTGCATTTGTGTGTATGCTTGTGTGTGTTTGTGTGCCCATGCAAGTTCTTGATTTAATTAATATGTATTCAAATTTAGTGCCAAAATTTAAGATCGTATAGGTTTATTTTTAATACTTCCTCCAACATTGTTACAATCAATAATATATTAGTTCTTTATTGTTATATAGTGTGAAAAAAGGTTTAAAATCAATCAATTTTTTAATAAATACAGTATTTTGAAGAAATCAAAACGTTTATTGATAAAGTTCTTAACCTTTTCTAATATAAATTATGTGTATCTGTTGCCATCTTGTATCATTTGTCTATCATTTATTTATCTATTCATTGTCATATTTTTGTTCTATGACCTGCATGTACCTTTTGTTTTCTGTAGTACACTGGTCTCTATATTTACATCAAAGTAAATCTCAGTGTGACCTTTACATTGTTTTTAAATATAGTTTTTTTCACACAATATATTCTGATTATGATTTCCTCTCTCCAACCTCCTCTCAGTTTCTTACCTCTTCCCTTCCCATCAAGACAGGTATTATTCTCCGTTCTGCCTCTCAGTATAAAACGGATGAGCATCTAATAAATAATGATAAAATAAAACAAAACAAAAAATGAGAATAGAAAAAAATAGAAAAAGAGACAAAGAAAATGCATAAGAAACACATAGATAGAGAAAAACACTTGTACAGTCACACACACACACAAACACACACACACACAAACACTTATAGATCTCATAAAACATAAAACAGTAAGCCTTAATTGTGTGTGTGTGTGTGTGTGTGTGTGTGTGTGTGTGTGTGCACTTGTTGGACTCCAAGATTCAACCAAGGGACACGCTCACCCAGAAGTACTCATGGACAGCAGGTTCGATGCAGTAACATGAGGTTTATTGATAAATCGATAACCAGTGCACTGGGATTTCCTCACATGCAGGCAAGAAGAACCCCAAGCCAAAGCTGAGGGTAGTTTTATTTTTTAAACAATAACCACAAATGCTGACTTCAACAGCTGTTCCCAGGCCTCATTTCTAGGTAACTCAGATTTGCACATTATCTTTATAACAATGAGTGTTAGCTAAGTGTCTTCTCATTGCCCAGGTTTATTACATTAAGGGCCCAGCTTCCAGATTACTTCTTATCTTGGGCTCTTCTTGTGGAATGTGTGTTTAAGTCTTTGGAATGTGCTCTTCCTGGGAGTGTCCTGGGGCAGTTAATTTTAAGTTTGAACTAAGATCTGAAATTCCTAAATTTGGTTCCTACACACTCACACATGTATGCAAGTATATGTACATGCACATGCAAGGGTTAAAAAATATCCTACACAATTTTATGTGACAAAATGTAAAGGAATTTTAATCCAGCAATATGGTTGCTCTAGTAATATCCAAGCAACTGGATATTTTAAAAGCTGAGCAAATGGACATTAAAAAATAACAAGCTGAGATAGCTATTCTAATATCTAATAACATATACTTTCAACCAAAAGATATTAAGAAAGATGGGCAAGGATTATTCATATTACTCAAAGGAAAATCCACTAAATGTTGTCTCAATTCTGAATATCTATGCTCCAAATGTGAGGGTACTCCCACTTGTAAAAAACATCTGTACTGAAGCTCAAATCACACATTGGACTCTATACAATAATAGCAGGGGACTTCAACACACCACACTCAACACTGGATAGGTCACTGAAACAGAAACTAAACAGAGAAACAATGGAACTATTGGACAGTATGAACCACATGAATTTAACAGTTATCTATAGAACTTTTCACCAAAACCAAAACAATATAATTTCCTCTCAGTGCCTCACAGAACCTTCTCCAAAACTGATCAAATAATTGGGCAAAACACAAACCTGAACAGATAGAAGAAGTTTGAAACATCAGTTAACCATGTATTAGACTGGACTTCAACAGCAGACAAAACAGAAAACCCATATAGTTATTGAAACTCAACAACTCTCTACTCAATGACAACTAGGTCAAGAAAGAAATTAAAGACTTTCTAGAATTCAATGAAAATGAAGGCACAACAAACCCAAACTTATGGGACACAATAGAAACAATGTTGAGAGGAAAATACAGAACTAAATGCCTTCATATTGAAGTTGAAGAGACCTCATACTAGCAACTTAACAGCAAAATTGAAAACACTAGTACAAAAAGAAGAAAACATACTCAAAAGCAGTAGACATAAGGACATAGTCAATCTCGGGGCTATAAACAGTCAATTAGAAACAAAGAGAACAATTAAAAAAAAACAAAAATCAAGGCCCATACCTAAACATAATAAAAGCAATAAGTGGTAAACCAATGGCCAAAATCAAATTAAATGGACACAAACTTGAAGCAATCCCACTAAAATAATGGACAAGAAAATGTTGACCACTTTCCCCCTATCTATTCATTATAGTACTTGAAATTCTACCTAGAGCATTAAGACAACAGAAAGAGATCAAGAGGATACAAATTGGCAAATAAGAAGTAAAGGTATCACTATTTGAGGATGATATAATAGTATGCATGAGAGACCACAAAATTCTACCAGAGAACCCCTATAGCTCATAAACAACTTTAGCAAATAGCCTGGATATAAAATTAATTCAAAGAAATCAGTAACACTCAATGTATACAAATGATAAGCCTGCTTAGAAAGAAATTAGGGAAACAACACCCTTCACAATAGCCACAGTTAATAGCAAATATCTTGGCTGATCTCAAACCAAGCAATTGAAAGATCTGTATGACAAGAGCTTCAAGTCCCTGAAGAAAGAAGTTGAAGCAGATGTCAGCAGACTACACCAAGTGCTCATGCTCTAAGATCAACAATTGATATATAGCACTTCATGCTTGGAGCATGTCTGGTTTGAATCTTCAAGGATCCTGCTCATGCTATCATAGTAACTATGAGTTAATATTTACATCATTCCTGTTATGTTTTGAAAATAAACTTGAGGTTTTTTGTTTGTTTGTTTGACTTTGGTTTCTGTTTTTGTTTTTTGTTTGTTTGTTTGTTTTGAGTACCCATCATCTCTGGTTCTTTCTACTTCCTCTTTTGCTTAAATCTCTGACCCTAAAGTGGAGGGGTTTGATGACTTCCCATTTAGAACTAAGTGCTCCAAAACCACTTATCCTCAGCTAATTGTGCAGGTACTAGTCTCTGTGTTAATGATCATTTACTGCAAGTACAAGCTTCTATGATGTTAATTGAACAAGAAGATACTTATTTTGGGGTCTTGCAATATGATATTAGGAGTCATTTTGTGGCTATGTTTATTTAACAGTAGTAAGTTTTATTCTAGAGCTGTGCACTATCTAGTCTTAGGTTCTTGACCACTAAAGCTTTGCAGGAATGTGTTATGTCATGGAGTGAGCCTTAAATATATTCAGAAAGTGGTTTATTAATATTCATGCTAACTAACATTTACGCCATTATTGCTTCAGAATTTCTTGGAAACAGGTCACTCTTTTAGGTCACTGGGTTTTCAATTGAGTGATGCAATAATTTTCTTTTTTATTTATTTAGATTAGTGTACATTGATTATACAAGATTTGTTTTCAATTATAATATTGTCTACAGGAATTTCAATTTTGCGACCATAGCTTATTTGAATAATTGTGTCCTGAGTTGCCAAATGTTTGCTGTCTTAATTTATTTTTATTTTGGAATGTATCTCATTATCTCCATATTTATTATTATGTGTATTTTCTCAGATAATAGTTAATGTTATTTGCTAAAATTTCATAATGTAGTATGTTTTTGTCACAAAATGTTTCTTAAACATTTCCTTTATATATTTTACTAGATTATAGTACTCAAATGGCTGAGTTTTATCCTCACATTTTATATTAGTATTGCTATGGCATTCAATCCACTAGGAGAAAGCACAGACTCAACTTTAGACTCAATTAAAATTTAGATTAAATTAATTTATTCTTACTGCTAGCAAGATATCAGCCTTATAGCCAATACAGCATGACATGTAAATGTGGGGTGAAGATGGGGTTTTAAAACAGACATCTGAGAGGTATGTATGACAACTATTCATGGAACCCATAGTGAGTAGGAAAATTGTTTTATGTCCCTCAGTTGTATCTTACCTTCCTTCTATATAGTAATAAAAATACCATTTTCCATAGCTATAGCGAGTTTTACAAAGGCAAAGACATCTGTTAGTACCATGCAATTCTCTATCCGATTCTCTGTCTCTCTCTCTCTCTTTTTTTTTTTTTTTTTTTTTTGACTTGCAGGCCATTTGCATTTCCCAGACATTTCAGAGCAAAAGATCAACAGCCCTTAATGGATTCCTGCCTCTATAGTAACTTTTATCATCATTGGGGACATGTGTAAATTATTACTTAGGTCTGAGCACTCAATGACTTGCATATAGAAGTTCATTTCTTGGAAGGCAAGAACACGGTAGTCCCACATTAAGGCTGGCTGTCACATCCTCACAGTATATAATGCTCTTTGCTATATCTACTCTTGTATAATCCTGCCTTGTGTCTCGTCCTTTTCTCTAGATTTACAAAGACTGTCCATATCTGTTGTTGGAATCTTAATGTTACATATGAGCTATAAAACAAGCAATGTTTCTTTTGAGTTTTGCTTACTTATCAGGATGATTTCCTTTCCCATCTAATTTCTGGCAAAAAAAAAGAGGATTTAATTATGTGTGTATGGGTGTGTGTGTGTGTGTGTGTGTGTGTGTGTGTAATCCATTGAAAGTAATACTAGTAGTCCCTTGAAAGCAAATATTTCATTTCTTCATTCATTCTGATAAAGCCAGTCTTTTGTCTTTCTGCTTTATTTTCTTTATTTTTCTTTTAAAACATACTGCTTTAGTTAAGGTTTCAATTGCTGTGAAGAGAGAACATAATCAAGACATCTACTAAACAAGTAATCAAAAACAACAAACAAACAAACAAAAACATTTTATTGGAGCTGGCTAACACATTCAGAAATTTACTCTATTATCATCATGGCAGGAAGCATGTTGTGTTGTCAAAGGAGCCAAGAGTTCTACATCTGTAACAGCAGGCAACAAGAAGAAAAAGAGACACGGGGCCTAGCTTGAGCATTTGCAGCCCCAAAGCCCATCCATGAACACACTTCCAACAAGGACACACCCCCTAATAGTTCCACTTCTTAATGATCAAGGATTCAAATACATGAGCCTTTTGGAAATATTCCTATTCAAACCAACACACAGTAAACTGTGGTATGTATCTTTATGTGCATCTTTGACACTGTCTAAAGAAGAGAAGCATTTATTGTATACATCAAAAAGTTATTACTAAACCCTAGCCAAGACCTTTGTAAGGGGTATTATTGAATATTACTCAGTATCAACCATATTTGTTTGTAGGATACCAACATGTTTTAGAGAAGATTAACTGAATGAAAGATTTACTTTAAATGTGGTTAGGACCACCTCATGGTCTGCAAGATTAGCTTGAGGAAAAGAAAAAGACAAACATACAAACACACAGACACCTATTTGCACATACACACACTCATACTCAAGAGCAAAAGAGAAAGAAAGAGACAGAGAGACAGAGACAGAGAGACAGTGAGAGACAGAGACAGAGAGAGACAGAACACAGTGAACACTGAAATTTCATTCTCTCTCCTTCCTGATTTGCTAAGAAAATAGGATCCATTCACTTTGCCTTTTAGTATTCAAGAACTGAGTTAAATCTCACTCTGCTGCTTCCATTCACTTCTTGCCAAGGCTTGAGTCATACAACCAAGAGGAACAGCCGTTCTATACATTATCATCATTTTCAGATCAGTCATCCATCCATTTGTATGTCAGTCAACATTCAGTTAAATATTATATGTAATATAGTATTGTTCTGATTTAATCCTCTCATTCTCGATAAGTAGTGGCTTTCTTTATCTTCTTTGACCGCTTTTGTCTGGAAATTGCTGACTTAGATTCCAGTGTGGCAATGTGCATTTGCTCGTGTCTTCGACTTGCTGGGCAGTGTTTTCCAGCCTTCACTTTCACTCTTATGTTGCTGCAGCTTTCTAGGCTTTTTAGTGGTTAGCAAAACGTGGTGTTTTGTTTCTGTTAGTTTTTAAATACTTTAAGTTAGTCTGAGCTTTTTTCAAATTGAAGAGTCATTTAGAGTACTCACTTCAGCAGCATGTATATACTAACCCTATAACAATTAAAATAGAATTATCATGACTATTGTACAAAAAAATGTGTAAACTCATGATGTGTAAGGTATGTTTTAAAGGGTATTTATAACTAAATTATTTAGAGATGTATTTTAGTGATGATTCTGAAAGGACTTTAATAATACTGTGGTAGCAGTGAAACACATTTAGAAAACACTGCTGTTGGATTTTTTTGTTTGTTGTTGTTTGGTTGGTTTTTTGTTTTGTTTGTAACCTTGAAGAAAAATTTTTCAAGGGACTGCTCATGTGTATAGTACACTGATGTGCTTAACATTGATATTAAATCTAGTAAATATAGTAGTTTCAAATTAAGATTTTCATCATGTCATAGTTGTTACTTTATAAACAATTATGTCTTCTCTTCTTAAAATTAGTGATAGGTGAGTGACAAGGAGCCAAAGAATTGTTTCTAGTCAAAATTAAGAAAGTTAGAATATATATATATATATATATATATATATATATATATATGAAGAAACATTTGGATTCAGTCATATCTTTTATTATCCCTGGAGTTTTATTATTCTTCCATTAGTTGAGAAAGCATTGGAATGGATAATCAAGCTCTATTAAAAATATAAATAGCATTAACTTCTAATGCCTTTTTCCTTTAAACAATAAATTGTTTTTCCAGTTGATTAGAATTATGGTGTCATTCTGCCACCTAGTGGGCATTATTTGTAAGCCAAACCAAAATTCTAATAGCTATTATTCTGAAGAGATTTGTACTATAATTAGAGTATGAGAAAAGAAATTTCATAAAATTTTACAATATGTGAAGTGCAAACACAAAAAGTAGACTTAAAATCCATGTAAATATATACAAGTAGACAATGCATACATATATTTTGTAGTCCTAGAGTATATTTATCCATTATAAACTCTTATACCTCCTCTGTTAATCCTAAATCATATATTAATGGAAATCTAATCCTCCTCCACCAAACATGAGGATCATGAGGACTGTCAGAAGTTGTAGATTAAACAATATAGTGCCAATTGCATTTATCTAAGAAGCACAGGTAAGGAGGAGCACATGACTGTCAACTGTCCCTCCTGAAAATGATATACGATTTCTAATTACATGTATAACACTAGACTCATTATGAGTTTCAGACCTTGAGATTAAAGTCTGTACTAGTTTAACATACAGTTCTAAGAGTTTACATCAATACTTGGGACAATTAGATAAACCTGTCTGGAACTGAAGATACAGCTTAGGTGTTAAACGCTAAGCTTGCTTACTAAACTATAAACCTGTGTGACAGATGACTCTCATCCTTGTCATAAATGGATACTTTAAGTTTGTCTCAATAGGGTTTAAGTTAAATTTACCTCATGCTCATTATCATGTCATTATTAGCCACCCACATGTTTAGCCAGTTAATTATTTTGTCATTGTGGGTCTTTTTAAAATTTTTAATATTTTATTTTAAAATGCCCTGCATATTAATTTATCAAACAAATGCTTGAGAGATTTCACAATTTGGTGTTCACAAATGTGTTCATATGGTTTTTTAAAATAATTATTTTGCTAATGTACATTTCAAATTTTGCTCCCCTTTTGGTCGCCCTTCCCAGAGTTCTTAACCACATTCCCCTTCCCTGATGCCTCTGAAAAGGTGCTCACCACTCCATCCCCCAACCCCCATGCAGGTTCCCCTTTCCCTGGGGCATCAAATCTCTACAGGATTGGACACATCCCCTCCTACTGAGGCCAGACAAGGCAGTCATCTTCTACATATTGACAGGACCTCAGACCAGCCCTTCTATGATCTTTGATTGGTGGCTTTTCTCTGGGAGCTCCCAACAGTCCAGGATCTTGGACACTGTTGGTCTTCCTACAAGGTTGCTATTATTTAGGCTCCTTCAATGCTTCCCTAACTTTTCTATAGGGGTCCCTGTGCTCAGTCCAATGGTTGGCTGTAGATGCATCTGTCTCAGTCAGCTGGTAGATCCTCTCAGAGAACAGCAACACTACCTTCCTGTCTGCAAACACAACATTGCATCAGCAATAGTATCAGGGTTTTAGTCTAATCCCTGGGAGGGATCCCAGGTTGGCCAGTCATTGGATGGCCTTTCTTTCAGTCTCTGTTCCATTTTTGTCCCTGTATTACTTTTAGACAGGAACAATTCTGTGTCAAAAATGTTAAGTTAGGTTGGTGCCATCTCACTGGGGGCCCTATCTACTAGAACTAGTCTATTCAGATTTCATCTCCCTACTATTGGGAATTTTGACCAAGGTCACACCCATTGAGTCCTGGAAGTTTCTCACTTCCCAAATCTCAGTGACATTCTAGAGGATACCCTGAGACACCCCCACCAGCATCTGCATATTTCCATTCATTTAACAGGTCCTCTGGGCTTCTCTCTTCTTTCTCCCCATACCTGCTCTACCCCTTCCATCTCCCACCCAGGTTCCTCATTCCCTCTGTCTCCCGTGATTATTTTGTTTTCCCTTCTAAGTGAGCTTAAACCATTGTTACTTTGGCCTTTCTTATTGTTAAACATTTTACAGTCTGTGGGTTGTTTAATGTGTATTCTGTACTTTTGGGCTAATATAATTTATATAATTTTGTATTTGGGATACCTCATTCAGGATAATAATTTCTAGTTCTACCTATCAGCATCCAAATTCATGTTTTCTTCCTTTTTAGTTCCTGAATGGTATTTCATTGTGTAAATGGACCACATTTTTTATATATATTCTTCATTTGAGGGACATATGAAGTGCTTTCAGTATCTGACTATTATAAGTGAGGGTGCTATGAGTATAGTGGTGCACTTGTCCTTGCAGTATGGTGCAATATCTTTTGATTCCTCTGTTAAGAACCCCTGTTGAAGAGAATTCTCAACTGAGGAATATTGAATGGCTGAGAAGCACCTAAAGAAATGTTCAACATCCTTAGTCATCAGAGAAGTGCGAGTCAAAAGAGCCCTGAGATTCCACCTTACATCAGTCAAAATGGCTAAAATAAAAAACAGGTGACAGCACATGCTCACAGGGATGTAGAGAAAGAGGAACACTCCTCCATTGCTGGTGAGAGTGAAAGCTGGTACAACCACTCTGAAAATCAGTCTGGGGCTCCTCAGAAAGTTGGGCATAGTACTACCTGAGGACCCAGCTATATCATTTCTGGGCATATACCCCAAATACGCTCTAACATATAACAAGGACACATGCTCCACTATGTTCGTAGCAGCCTTATTTATAATAGTAAGAAGCTGGAAGCAACCCAGATTTTCCTCAACAGAGGAATGGATATAGAAAATGTGGTTCATTTACACAATGGAGTAATACTCAGCTATTAAAACAATGACTTCATGAATTTCATAGGCAAATGGTTGGAACTTGAAAATATCATGCTGAGTGAGGTAACCCAGTCAGAAAAGAACACACATGATATGTAATCACTGATGGTGGAAATTAGCCAAAAAGAAGCTCTGAATACCCACAATACAACTCACAAACCATATGAAACTCAAGAAGAAAGAAGATCACACCAAACTGTGGATGCCATAGTCTTACTCAGAAGGGTATAGAAAATAATCTCTGGGAAGTAGAGGGAGAGAGGGATGTCAGAGGGAGAGAGGAAGGGGGGGAAGTGTGGCCAGTTCAGATATGGGAGGAGATGGGGGAGAAGTACAGAGGGTCAGGAATTTGAAAGTAAGTGTGGAGCACTGAGGGAGGGGGAACCGGGTTTAACCACTAGAAAGACCCAGATGCCAGGGACCCAACAGGTTCTCAGAATTCAACAGGGAGGACATTAGCCAAAATACTCAACAAAGGGGAGAGAGAACCTGTAGAGACCATATCCAGTGGATAGGCATGGCTCCTGTTGAGGGATAAAGCTACTCACCTCAAAAATATTATTTCAGAATTCAAAAAAAAAATGCAGGGACAAAAAGTGGAGCAGAGACTGAAAAGAAGGCCATCCAGAGACTGCACTACATAGGGATTGCTCCCATCTGCAGACACCAATCCCAGACACTATTGCTGATGCCGAGAAGAGAAGTGTTTGCTGACAGGAGTGTATTACAACTGTCTCCTGAGAGGCTCTGGCAGAGCCTGACAAAGACAGAAGCAGGTGATCACATCTAACCATTGAGCTGAGCTCTGGGACCCCAAGGCAGAAGTGAGAGCAAGGACTGTAGGAGCTGAAGAGGTTTGCAACCCCATAGGAAGAACAACAATATCAACCAACCAGAACCCTCAAAGCTACCAAAGACTAAAACACCAACCAAAGAGTACATGAGAGGACCCATGGCTCCAGCTGGGTATGTAATAGAAGATTGCATCACTGGGAGGTGAGTCTCTTGGTCCTGTGAGGCTTGATGTTCCAGCATGGGGAATGCTAGGATGCTGAAGCAGAAGCAGATGGGCAGGCTAGGGAGCACCCTCATAGGGGCAAAAGGACATAATAGGTGGATTGTGGAGGGTAAACTGGGAAGAGGGATAACTTTCAAAATGTAAATAAATGAAATAACCAATAAAAAGTGAAAAAAAAAAAAAAGAATCTTGCCCATTGCCCTGATCCCAAAGGCTGGAGAAGTCACACGGCTTATCTGTTCCCCTGAGGGAACTGCATCTGGAGGCATCTTAGGGAGGTCACAGACTGCAGAGCTGCAGGTAGGAAGAACTGCACACAGCCCTAGGCCCCAGAACCACAACTAGCAGTAGGGAGTCCCCAGAGCTCACTTGGTATCAAGAACCCTCCCCTGCGGAAAACCACTCCCCTTCCGCCCATTGCCAGGATCCTGGAGGCTAGAACAGTCACACAACTGATCTGCTCCCCTGAGGAAACTGAGTCCATCTGGAGGCATCCTAGAGAGGTCAGGGACAGCAGAGCTGCAGAGCAGGGGAAACCATATCCTGAAGCATCCTAGAGGAGCAACTACACTCAGAGCAGAAAACACCTAGCTGGTCTACCACCCTGGAGACTCCAAATCCTGAGATATCCTAGAGGAGCCACTGTACCCAGAACAGCTGGAGCTCAGGATCATAGAGACATCCGGACCCCAAGGAGTTCTGACACAACCAAGATAACTGGAAAGACAGACTCCAGTCAGAACCAGTGAGTGCAAGTAGCACTACAGCTAAGCAAATGGTGAAAGGCAAGCATAAGAATGTAAACAACAGAAACCAAAGTTACTCGGCATCACCAGAACCCAGTTCTCCGAACATAGCAAGCCCTGAACACCACATCACACTGGAAAAGCAGGATACAGAATTAAAATCACTTCTCATGATGATGATAGAGGACTTTAAAAAGGACATAAACAACACTCTCAAAGAATTTGAGGAGAACGCAGGTATACAGATAGAAGCCCTTAAAGAAATGCAAGAAAACACAACCAAACAGGTGAAGGAATTACACAAAACTGTCCAGGATCTAAAAGTGGAAGTAGAAACAATAAAGAAATCTTGAAAGGAGACTACCATGGAGATAGAAAACCTAGGAAAAAGATCAGGAGTCATAGATGCAATCATCACCAACAGAATAAAAGATAGAAGAGACAATCTTGTGTGCAGAAGATACCACAGAAAACATAGACACAATGGTCAGAAAAATGCAAAATGCAAAAAGCTCCTAACACAAAACATCCAGGAAATCCATGACACAATGAGAAGACCAAACCTAAGATTAATAGGTATAGATGAGGGTGAAGACTCCCAACATAAAGGGCCAGTAAATATCTTCAACAAAATTATAGAGGAAAACTTCCCTAACCTAAAGAAAGAGATGTCCTTAAATATACAAGAAGCCTACAGAACCCTAAGTATACTAGACCAAAAATGAAATACCTCCTGTCACATAATAATCAAAACATCAAATATACAAAACAAAGAGAAGATACTAAAAGCAGTAAGGGAAAAAGACAAAGTAACATATAAAGGCAGACCTATAAGAATTACACCAGATTTCTCACCAGAGACTATAAAAGCTAGAAGATCCTGGACTGATATCATACAGACCCTAAGAGAACACTACTATACCCAGCAAAACTCTCAACACTACTATACCCAGCCCAGACTACTATACCCAGCAAAACTCTCAATCAATATTGATGGAGAAACCAAAATATTCCATGACAAATTCAAATTTACACAATATCTTACCACAAATCCAGCACTGAAAAGGATAATTGATGGAAAACTTCAACATAAGGAGGGAAACTACAATGTAGAAAAAGCAAGAAAGTAATCTTCCAACAACCCTAAAGGAAGGTAGCTATACAAACATAACTCCACTGAAAATAACAAAAATAACAGGAAACAACATTCCTTTTTCCTTAATATCTCTTAATATGAATGGACTTAATTCTCCAATAAAAAGACATAGACTATCAGACTGGATACATAAACAGGATCCAACATTTTGCTGCATACAGAAAACGTACCTTTGTGAAAAAGACAGACACTACCTCAGAGTAAAAGGTTGGAAAACAATCTCCCAAGCAGATGGTCCCAAGAAACAAGCTGGAGTAGCGATTCTAATATCAAATAAAATCGTTTTTCAACCAAAAGTAATCAAAAAAGATAAAGAAGGACACTTCATATTCATCAAAGGAAAAATGTACCAAGAGGAACTCGCAATTCTGAATGAACATCTATTCCCCAAATGCAAGGGTACCCACATACATAAAAGAAAGGTTACTAAAGCTTAAAGCATACATTGCACCTCACACAATAATAGTGGAAGATTTCAATGCCCCACTCTCAGCTATGGACAGATGGTGGAAACAGAAACTAAACCAAGATGCAATGAAACTAACAGAGTTATGAACCAATTGGACTTAACTGACATCTATAGAACATTTCATCCTAAAACAAAAGAATATATCTTCTTCTCAGCTCCTCATGGTACCTTCTCCAAAATAGACCATATAATTGGTCACAAAACAGGCCTCAACAGATACAAAAAGATTGAAATAATCCCTTGTATCCTATCAGACCACCATGGACTAAGACTCGTCTTTGACCTGGACAAAAACAACGGAAAGACCACATACATGTGGAAACTGAACAATGCTCTACTCAATGCTAACTTGGTCAGGGAAGAAATAAAGAAAGAAAGTAAAGACTCTTTAGATTTAATTGAAAATGAGGACACATCATATCAAAACTTGTGGGACTCCATGAAAGCAGTACTAAGAGGAAAAATCATAGCTCTGAGTGCCCACAAAAAGAAATGGAAAGAGCATACATTAGCAACTTGACAGCACACCCAAAAGCGTTAGAACAAAAAGAAGCTAATAATGATCAAACTCGGCTGAAATCAACCAAGTTGAAACAGAAAGAACCATACAAAATATCAACAAAACCAGGAGCTGGTTCTTTGAGAAAATCAACAAGATAGACAAACCCTTAGCCAGACTAACCAAAGGGTGCAGAGACAGTACTCAAATTAATAAAATCAGAACTGAAACGGGAAACATAACAACAGAAACAGAGAAAATTTTAAAAAAATCATCAGATCCTACTACAAAGGCCTATATTCAACAAAATTGGAAAATCTGGATGAAATGGACAATTTTCTAGACAGATACCAGGTACCAAAGTTAAACGAGGAGCAGATAAACCATTTAAACTGTCACATAACCCCTAAAGAAATAGAAGCAGTCATTAAAAATCTCCCCACCAAAAAAATTCCTGGGCCAGATGGTTTTAGTGCATAATTTTATCAGACCTTCCAGGAAGACCTAATACCAATTCTCTTCAAGCTATTCCACAGAATAGAAACAGAAGGAACACTATCCAATTCGTTCTGTGAAGCTACAATTATGCTCGTACGTAAACCTCACAAAGACCCAACAAAGAAAGAGAACTATAGACCAATCTTGCTTATGAATATTGATGCAAAAATACTCAATAAAATTCTCGCAAACCAGATCCAAGAACACATCAAAGCAATCATCCATCATGATCGAGTAGGCTTTATCCCAGGAATGCAGGGATGGTTCAATATTCAGAAATCCATCAATGTAACCCACAACAGAAATAAACTCAAAGGAAAAAACCACATGATCATTTCACTAGATGCTGAGAAAGCATTTGACAAAATTCAACATCCCTTCATGTTAAAAGTCTTAGAAAGATCAGGAATTCAAGGTTCATACCTAAACATAGTAAAAGCAATATGCAGCAAGCCAGTAGCCAACATCAAACTAAATGAAGAGAAACTTGAAGCAATCCCACTAAAGTCAGGGACTAGACAAGGCTGCCCACTCTCACCCTACCTATTCAATATAGTACTGGAAGTCCTTGCTAGAGCAATTAGACAACAAAAGGAAGTCAAAGGGATACAAATAGGAGAGGAAGAAGTCAAAATTTAACTATTTGCAGATGATATGATAGTATACTTAAGTGAACCTAAAACTTCCACCAGAGAACTCCTAAACCTGATAAACAACTTCAGCAAAGTGGCTGGATATAAAATCAACTCAAACAAATCAGTAGCATTCCTCTACTCAAAAGATAAACAGGCTGAAAACGAAATGAGGGAAATGACACCCTTCACAATACCCACAAATAATATAAAATATCTTGGAGTGAATCTAACCAAGCAAGTAAAAGATCTGTATGATAAGAATTTCAAGTCTCTGAAGAAAGAAATCAAAGAAGATCTCAGAAGATGGAAAGATCTCCCATGCTCCTGAATTGGCAGGATTAACTTAGTAAAAATGGCCATCTTGCCAAAAGCAATCTACAGATTCAATGCAATCCCCATCAAAATTCCAAATCAATTCTTCATTGAGATAGAAATAGCAATTTGCAAATTTATTTGGAACAACAAAAAACCCAGGATAGCAAGACCCGTTCTCAACAATAAATGAACTTCTGGGGGAAATCACTATCCCTGACCTCAAACTATACTACAGAGCAGTATTGATAAAAACTGCATGGTATTGGTACAGGGATAGACAGGAAGATCAATAGAATAGAATTGAAGATCCAGAAATGAACCCACACATCTATGGTCACTTGATCTTTGACAAAGGAGCTAAAACCATCCAGTAGAAAAAGGACAGCTTTTTTAACAAATGGTGCTGGATCAACTGGAAGTCAGCATGTAGAAGAATGCAAATCAATCCATTCCTATCCCCTTGTACAAAGCTGAAGTCCAAGTGGATAAAGGACCTTCACATAAAACCAGATTCACTGAAACTAATTGAAGAGAAGGTGGAGAAGACCTTTGAATGCATAGGCACAGGGGAAAAGTTCCTGAACACAACACCAATGGCTTATGCTCTAAGATCAAGAATCAGCAAGTGGGACCTCATAAAATTGCAAAGCTTCTGTAAGGCAAAAGATACTGTCAATAAGACAAAACGGCAACCAACAGATTGGGAAAATATCCTAACCAATCCTAGATCCAATAGAGGGCTACTATCCAGTATATACAAAGAACTCAAGAAATTAGCCTCCAGACAACCAAATAACCCTATTAAAAATGGGGTACAGAGCTAAACAAAGAATTCTCAACTGAGGAAATTCGAATGGTCGAGAAGCACCTAAAGAAATGCTCAACTTCCTTAGTCATCAGGGAAATGCAAATCAAAACAACACTGAGATACCACCTCACCCCAGTCAGAATGGCTAAGGTAAAAAATTCAAGTGATGGTATATGCTGGCAAGGATGTGGAGAAAGAGAAACACTCCTCCATTGTTGGTGGGAATGCAAGCTGATACAAACACTCTGGAAATCAGTATGGAGGTTCCTCAGAAAATTGGACATAGCACTACCTGAGGACCCAGCTATACCACTCCTGGGCATATATCCAGATGATGCTCCAACATATGATAAGAAAATATCCTCCACTATGTTCATAGCAGCCTTATTTATAATAGTCATAAGCTGGAAAGAACCCAGATGTCCTTCAACAGAGGAATGGATACAAAAAATTGTGGTACATTTATACAATGGAGTACTCAGCTATTAAAAATAATGAATTTGAGAAATTCTTAGGTAAATGGATGGAACTAGAAAATGTCATCCTAAGTGAGTTAACCCAATCATAAAAGAACACACATGGTATTTATTCACTGATAAGCAGATGTTAGCCCAAAAGCTTGGAATAGCAAAGACTCAACACACAGACTACATGAAGCTCATGAAGAAGGAAGACCAAGAGGGGATGCCTCAGTTCTACTTAGAAGGAGAAACAAAAATACTCAAGGGAGCCAACATGGAAAGAAAACATGGTACAGAAACTGAAGGAGGGGACATCTGGAGACCATTCCACCTGGGTATCCACCCCATGTACAGTCACCTAAGCTAGGCACTGATGTGGATGTCTGGAAGTGCATGCTGTCAAGAACATGATATAGCTGTCTCCTTAGAGGTCTGCCAGAGACTGACACATTCAGAGGACGATGCTCACAGCTAACCACTGATATAATCAAGGGATTCCCAATGGAGAAGTTAGAGAAAAGACTGAAGGAGCAGAAAGTGTTTGTGACCCTAGGAGGAAAGCAACAATACCAACCAACCAGAGCCCCTCAGGGTCTAAACCACCAACCTGGGAGCACATAGGGAGAGACCCATGACTCCAGCAGTATATGTAGGGGAGGATGGCCTCATCAGGCATAGGTGGGAGAGGAGATTCTTGGTCCTATGAAAAAGAAACACAGAGTGTGGGGGGGGTGTGAGGGTGGGGAAGGGTTTTGGGGGAGTGGGGTAGGTGGGGGCACAGCCTCATAGAAGCATGATGAGCAAGGAGGGAATAGGAGGTTTCTGGGTAGTGGGAGGAAGTGGGGTAAGGGGATAAAATCTGAAATGTAAATATAATACCCAATTTAAAAAAAGATGAATAAAAAGAAAAAAGAAAAAAAAGAAAAAAGAAAAAAAGAAAGAAAAAAGGTGATTTAATAACACAAAGGGAAGGGTTTAGAAATTTAGGAGACAGTTTATGGTAACAGAAGCAGCATCATAGAAACAGGAAAATCACACCCTCATAGAAGCAAAAGGAGGGCAGATGGGATAAGGGGTTCCTGGGTGGTGGGGGGAATGGGGTAAGGGGATAAAATGTGAAATGTAACCAATTTTAAAAAGGGGGGGGAGAAAAGTTGTTAGAACGAACATCTTTAATAAAAGGTCAGCCCTCTAAAAAATTATCTTGATACTAAAATTGTTTTGAGAATTGTATATTACAGAATACACAGTCTTAGTGTACCTACTCATCAAGCAAGCTGAGCAGAACTGCTTGAACCTCTGATGTCCTGGAATTCCATCTGGATGCAGTGAAGACACAGTGTCAGAAGCTTATCAATTTACTCTTCCCCCCAACCCTCTTCTAATATCTCAACACCCGAAATCATCTTAAAGAAGTTAATGAAGAGTCAGCACCCCAATTCACTGGGCTTGGGGACTAAGGTGGCTAATATTGGGCTGTCTTTCTAGGGAAAAGTAGTGGTTTTGTTGGAACAGGGAGGATTAGCTAGGATTTATTGCATAGCCATAACCTATTTGTAGAAATCTGTATAATTGTTATCAAGATGAAGTTATAATTTCTTTTTTTTAAAGATTTATTTATTATATATGAGCACACTGTAGCTGTCTTCAGACACACCAGAAGAGGGCATCGGATCCCATTACAGATGGTTGTGAGCCACCATGTCGTTGCTGGGATTTGAACTCAGGACCTCTGGAAGTGCAGTCAGTGCTCTTAACCACTGAGCCATCTCTCTACCCCTATAATTTCTTAAATGGTACAAAATTTAGTTTGATTTCAAATTTAAGGTTTTCATTGGTACGAGCTTCTTATTGATATAAAAGGGAGATGAATATTGATACTCTTGTGGGCATTGTGCCTGTATAACACATTTAGGAATACAAGGCTTAGACCCAGTCTTTCTTTAACTTTCTTAACTGATTTGAGAAAGTTAGCCTGTGAGTTAAGGGACTATAGCAAATTCATGGCTTTGAGTTTATTATTAGGGTGTTTTCTATATTTTGTTTCAAAATAGCTGAGAGGAGTTAACAGACAACAGTCCAGATTACCTTACATGGATAGTTGGTTTTCAAAATGTCAGAAGTCCACAGAATTGACGTTACAAACATTTCTATATTAATGTTCATATTGATTAGAGACCTGTTTGCTCCTGACAGCTTCCTGCCTTGGATTCTAAGAAGAAATTGAGCATCTTTGGAGTTACTCCAGCTGTGGGGAGACAGCCACTAGACAAGAATTGCCCCTTTCCATCTATAGACAAATTACTGTCCAGAATAGTCGACTGATTATATCTGCCTAGACAGAGTAATCAGCCCTTAATAATTCTGCATCACTAAGGTCTGTCAGATGATTCTGGGACAGAAGGCTGAAGATTGGATTCTCCAAAGTTCTGTACTATAGGGACTGTCCAGGTGTTCAGTGGTCTCTATAAATTGGCTAAGTTTTAGAAGCTATGCTTTGTGCTTCCCATAATTTCAGTTAACTCAGTCATTCTGGATTTCTGACAGGTTTGAAAACCTATAGTCTCATAGTCAATCCTGGCTTTTCACTTTGAGAGAAAATATCTGAGTGGATGGTTTTCAGCTGACATTCATTCTAAAGCCAAGAAAAAAGCCAGCTTCAGAACTAAGTGTTTTAGTTAGGATAGATGACAGAGGTGCTGGTTAGTCAACACAATGATGGACTGGGTATTAGGACTATTTTGTACCTCACTGGTACATATAGGCATAATTATGTTCTAATTGTATTTTGAGAGAAAAGTTTTATTTTATCAGGAAGGGTGATATGTAGGAGAAGCCACAGGGGAAGGTGTACCGAGAGAAAGAGAAGGAGTAAGAAGAGGAGAAGAAGAAGGAGAGGAGAAGCTAGGTGATGAGAGAGAGAGAAAGAGATAGAAAGAGGAGGGGGCATGGAGGCAGATGTTCACGTGTCTCTACCAGTCAAAGATAGTTGATATATCTAGGTTGGGTATTGGAAGATACTTCTAATTGAGCAATACCAAACTTATAACGCCTTTGATTAACATTTTTAAAAAATTGTATAAAAGCAAAAAGGAAAAGGGAGCATGGGATAGGGGTTTTTTAGGGAGGGGAAATGGGGAAGGGGGATGGCATCTGAAATGTAAATAAAATATCCAATAACAAAATAAAAAATAAAAAAATAAAAAATAAAAATAAAAAGAGAATCTTTGTGTAGGTTTGATCCCCATTTTTAAAATTTGGTTATTTAATTTTTGGAGTCTAACTTCTTGAGTTCTTTATATATTTTGGATATTAGGCCTCTATCAGATATCAGATGTAGGCTTAGAGAAGATCTCTTACCTATAGGTAGGTTTCCATTTTGTCCTATTGCCAGCGATGCTTGTCTTACAGAAGCTTTTCAATTTTATAAGATCCCATTTAACAATTGTTGATCTTAGAGCCCAAGCCATTGTTGTTCTGTACAGGAGATTTTCTTTTGTGCCAATGCATTTGAAGCTATTTCCCACTTTCTATTCTGTCAGGGACCGCTCTGTCAAATGCTGGAACCAGCACTGCCCCAAGCTTTGGGAGCTAGATTGTCCTGGCTCATACTGCTGCTCTGGGCTGCGGGTCAGGGTTCAGCAAGAGAGAGAGTGAGGGCAGAAGCGAAGAATGGAGACCAGACAAAGTGTGATTCAGTCCTGTTTATTCTCAAGTCTCTCTTCTCTCTTTCCAAGTTTCTTGACCCTAGTCCAAGTCCCAAGTCTCGAGTTCCTAGTTCCTAGTCCCTAGTGCCTCCAAGTTCCAAGTTTTCCTCTCCCTTCTTCTGTCTGCCTCTCGCTGTTTATAAAAGTCTGACTTCTCAAGTCATGCCTTTAAGTCACACCTTTAAGTCTCACACACCCAAGGGAAAATCCTGGGTATATAAAACAAGATGTTATCAGAGTGTGCTCAGCTGTTGTAGACTGTTGAAAACAAGTCTTTTGTCAGGGTATATATATGGCTCAAGATAGCTGCAAGGATGGTAGCCACCTTCTGTGGGCTCCCCACACTATTCTATTAGATTCAGTATATCTGGTTTTACATTGAGGTCCTTGATCCACTTGGAATTGAGCTGTGTACAAGGTGATAAATATGAATCAATTTGCATTTGTCTACATGCAGACCACCAGTTAGACCAGCCCCATTTATTGACGGTGATTTTTTGTTGTCTTTGTTGTTGATTTCACTGTAAGATTTTGGCTTCTTTGTCAAAGATCAAGTGTCCATAGGTATGTGGATTTTCTTCTGGGTTTTTAAGTTTACTCCATTGATCAACCTGTCTGTCTCTATATCAATAAGATGTGGTTTTTATCGCCATTGCTCTGTAATGAATGCAGCTTGAGGTCTGGGATGGTGATTCCTCCTGAAGTTCTTTAATCATTGAGAATTGTTTTGGCTGTTCTCAGTTTTTGTTTTTCCATATGAGGTTGAGAATATTTCTTTTCATGCCTGTGAAAAATTGTGTTGGAATATTCCTTTCTGTAAGGTGGCCATTTTATTATTTATTTATTTTATTAATCATTCCACTCATTTACATGTCAAATGTTATCCCACTTCCTGTTTACGCTTCACAAGATCCCATCCCACAACCTCCCTCTCCTCCCTCCCTTTGCCTCTATGAGGGTGCCTCCCCACTCCCCTTCTCCCACTCTACCCCTCCAGTATCCCCCTACTGGGGCATCAAACCTCCCTAGGACCTAGGGCTTCTCCTCCCATTGGCTTCTGTCACTTATAACTTTGTACTGGTTTTTTTTCATCTAGTTACCTCTGGTGCTAACTGGCCTGGGTGTCTCAGAGTTTAATAGTCCTTTATGGAGGCAAGTACAGATGTTTGACCTGGGTTAAAGTCAGGCAGTGTTATCTCTGGTTAGCAAGGTCTTGTGTGTCTCTCGGTAGAGGAGGTCCCCTGTGTCACTGGTTAGAAAAGTCATCCTGTGTCCTTTGGTTAGGGCAGACCTCCTTGGGAGATAGGCAAGCTGAACTCCATAACTCTGTGTATTGATTGGTTGTGATTTTCTGTGGTGGTTTCTGACTGTGGCAAAGAGTTTTTTTTGATTACAGGTGAAGAATACATTTATCTGTGGATATAAGAACAAATATTTAGAATGTTATTATGGATTAGGCAGTGCATCTCTTCACTAGCATTGAGTACTTAGTTATCGAGGTTTCCAGTACTAGACATGAATTCTCTCTTGCAGAGGCTGAAGGGTCACTCTTAAGTTCAATTATAGAACTTTTGGTTACTGGGAATGTATGGATGATAATACTCTACTGGTAGGGTTATAATACTTTGTTGGTCATTGTTGTAGTTCAAGGGGGGATTTCTAGATAGAACTATTGGTTTCTCTCATCTTTTGGAAACTTGTAAAATACCTTCTAGTACCATGGAAACTAGTTCTTAGTTTATGCATTATTTTATAGGAATTTTTTAGCTATTTGTATATATTTAAGTTTAAAGAATATTGATATCATATTAAATATTTTATAAGATATTTAAAGTATTAAACATGGCTTTGAAAGTTTTGATAAAATAACAAACAAAATATCACATGGGGTTTTGTTTGATCTAATTGCTTGATTTAGGCCTCCAGAGCAGTTCTTCATTTGCATTCTCAAGGGTTCATATCTCCAAGGTATCTGTGACATAAATGTGGGACACAGATGGATGCTAAGGTTCTGTTTTTTTTTTTTTATTTCACTTTCTCTCAGGTAACACAGATGATATTTTTGTAACAGCTACATGGTGGAAGTCATTTTTAAAAAATATTCTTTGACATATATAGTAAAACCTATATTTTCCCACATTTTGTATTATATTTCTTAAAATAACTAAAACTTCTAGCAGAGGCAATCCTAGAGCCTGTCATTTTATAAAGTCTTAAATGAATACATCAAAATTTTCTGCTTTGTGGTGAGTTTATTCAACTCTCATTTTATTTTCTTTTATTTTAGAAGAAAAACAATGTATAACCCTAATTTTCTCAGACTTTAAAATTTATGTATGACTTTAATTTCTATGATAAGCATTTATGATAATGTTTATAACTAGATAAAATTTACCATCATCTGTGTCACTATATTTGTTATTATGTGACCAATATTTCTAGAGAATATCAACTTATTCATTATGTATTTCTTCTTTATATACAGTCAGCTTTTATCAATTACAAGTCATGATATGTATGTCATCTCATAATAATCTCAGAAAAACTAAGGATACAAATTATATTTGATAATTTTGTAGTTTCTAAAATACTCAGTGTGATATTTAGCACATAAAAGAGTTGTAATGAGAACAATCAAGATACAACTTACCAGAAAGGAAGGAGTGAATTTGTTTATTACATATACAAATGCACCTTGTGGACACAGGGCACTGAACCATCAAATAACTGAACACAGATGACAGACACTTCCTGAAGCAAAATGAGTGATTTTGAAATTTAGCCCCAAGTTCAGTAAGATAAACACAGAATATAAGAAGTGGACTCCAAAGTTAAATATGTTGAAAAGATGTGTCAGAACTTGCTGAAACGATATTTGTTATTGGTAGAATAATAATCCACCCTATGTTGCTCAAATTTTACTAGAATAGGTTAGAAGAAAGAACATAGATTTGGATCAAGTTTTTAAAAGTCTAATTATCGAATTTGGACTCATAATTTGTATTAAATGAGCAAGTGTATTTGGGATATGGTAAGTCTAGTAGATAGAATCAATAAAATCTAAAACAATAGTTGAAAAAATGCACAAATATGTTAATGATATTATTATACCAAAGACACAAGTCTAATATTACCTCAAAGAACATAATCACAATATAATGAGAACTATAAGGCTTTTAATCTTGGCATATAGACATGTCATTCTTAAGTGCAATTTTATTAATTTTATTTTGAGTAATAGTGTTATTTTATACTAAGTTAGGGTCAGTAAGTAGTTTGAATGTACTTCTAATGAAAATTTAATTAGATAGTAGAAAGTAGTAGTTAAGACAATTTGGTAGAACATAGCATATATAGAAATAACTCATTCCATTTTTTCATAATTACAATTGTTTTGAATAATTAGAAAATTAGATGTGAGGTATCACTGTGACAGTTAGTTTTTATAACTAAGATATATTTTAGATATACTACTAGTTACCATATACCTGCTACAGCAGGCAATACCACATTCTCTAATTTTATGATACGATTTTATCTAATTCAAGAGTGATTCACCTTCAATATTGTGAACTGTATTTTATTGTAAAGTACATAGTAACAAACTCTAAATGATAAAACTAAAACATTTATTATATATGTCTATTTGTGCTTTGAATTTAAATTATTTTAACTACTGGAACAAATGTCTATATAGCTCTTTATGAATTATCCTTAAACCTCCAAACACTTTTTGTCAGTCTATCTTACTTGATTGTTTCTCCTTTCATTTTTTCTATTTTAACTCAGGGACCGAGAAAACCAGACTTATTCAGTGGTCTTCATTCTCTTGGGCTTCTCTGAATACCCGGACCTGCAGGTGCCCCTGTTTCTCATGTTTCTGATCATATACACAATCACTGTGCTGGGGAACCTGGGCATGATTAGCATCATTAGGATCAATACAAAGCTCAGCAATACCCCCATGTACTTTTTCCTTAGTCACCTTTCCTTTGTGGATTTTTGTTACTCTACTGTTGTAACACCCAAACTGTTAGAAAACTTGATCATAAAAGACAGAACCATCTCTTTCTCAGGCTGCATTATGCAGTTCTTCTTTGCATGTACATTTGTGGTGACTGAAACATACATGTTGGCAGTGATGGCCTATGACAGATTTGTTGCAGTGTGTAATCCTCTACTCTACACTGTTGTGATGTCCCCAAAGCTGTGTTCCTTTTTAGTGGGTGCATCATACTCTTGGGGTTTAATCTGTTCCCTGACACTTACTTACTTTTTGCTGAGATTATCCTTTCAAGGCATTAATGTCATTAATAACTTTGTATGTGAGCATGCTGCTATTGTGGCTGTATCCTGTAGTGACCCTTACATTAGTCAGGAGATTATTTTTGTCTCTGCAACATTTAATGAAATAAGCAGCCTGATTATTATTCTTACTTCCTATGTTTTCATCTTCATCACTGTCATGAAGATGCCTTCCTTTGGGAGCCGTAGTAAAGCGTTCTCTACATGTGCCTCCCTCCTGACTGCCATTATTATTTTCCATGGGACAATTCTTTTTCTCTACTGTGTACCTAACACAAAGAGCTCTTGGCTCATGGTCAAGGTGGCCTCAGTGTTTTATACAGTATTTATCCCTATGTTAAACCCCCTGATCTATAGTCTCAGAAACAAAGATGTCAAGGAGTCAGTCAGAAAGTTGGTGACCAAATCTTTATAATGCCATATGTTACCATATAGTGTGGTTTCCTTACTCCTTCATATGCAAAAATATTTGTGCAGATTTTTTAAGATATGTAAAATTATTGAAAAACTATAAAATCAACCAACTAACCAACAACAGTGATTTTTAACTCCAAGTTAGCTAGTTATTAAAAATGTATTTAATTTGAGGTTGAGTATTCAGCTATAAAATAATAAGCAAACTAGCAATAACTTTTTGGTTTAAATAAAGATTTCATACTTGAAATTCAACACACACAATTTTTAAGTTAGCAAACATCATTGATGAAACAAATTTTTCATTTTTCAATGCTTGTAGAATAGAATAGAAATATACATACATAGAATTGATTGAAAAATCTCTTTGTAATTAGTAAACTACTTAATTGTCTTAACTAAATGATTATATTTTACTACTATAACTTGGTAACCATGGTTCATATTTTTGTGATATTAAAATCTTGGTATAATTTAATATACTACAATATCCATTCTATTATAAATTGCAAATTCTAGTCATTTTTTATTTTGAGTTCTTGCTTCTTACTTCCAAAAGAAATACTGTAATTTGTTTATTAATAATGAGTTATAACAAACTGATGCAACCAAAACTTCCTAAGTTTTTTAAAATAAACATCAATGTATCAAAAAGTCATGTATTTTAGCTATAGGAATATATCACCTATTTAATATCTGGGAGTCTGTTAAATATCACATATGATATTTAACTAAATGCTCTGCCAAATAATATATACATTTGAATAAAATAATATTTTGAACAAGAAATAATGTTTTGGATGGTGAATTACAATAAAAATGAATTGTATTTGTCACATAGACCTTATATTTTGAAACCCTCAAATTTTAAAAGAGTAGATAGTAGATATCAAGTAAATTATAATTCTGACACTGTAATTGCCTTCTCGGTTTGGTAGAAGAAAACAGAATTACACAAATAATCATATTAGAGGCAATCTACCCCTAATCCACCCCTCTAGAATTAGATTCGGAATCCACTTTATAGGATGGAATCCATACCTGATAATGTAAATCTTCCAAGCTATGACAGTGTATGGTATTGGATCTATAGGGAGATTAATGCTAATGCTTATCATGAAACCACATTCTAAATATATATGTTTGGATCCATACAGAGGCATCACCAACAGTCTTAATTAGTGAAGTCTCTCTTTCTAGTGAACTTTAGTAAGGGCTGGTTTTACAAGTATACAAAGTACTGAAATAAGTGATGGTTTAATACTGAGCACTAAAAGTATATGTACTAGAGGGTATCTCAAGATAACTGTACATAATGAGGTATAAAGTGAAATGAATGGTGATCTGGGTTGAGAAATAAATGTGTCTACTGATACTCATATCTTCATATTAGAATATTTAATTTGTTGGTTCCCTTCAAATCCTCTTTAATTTTAGTTCTTGTAATTTCTATTGTGTAAAATAATGTGATAATATTTTAATTAATGTATTATCTTACATTTATGAGCTGACTTGATATGGAACAATACCACAGTTACTATAAAAACTAAATAAAAGTCCTAAAATGATATGCTACTATACCAGTTGTCATTGATTATCTATCTTTATAATATCCTTGGTTCTTCAGTTGTAGTCCACTGATGATCTGTCAAACAAAGACAGAAGCTACCTTCTGCAAGGCTTAAAAATTTAGAAGAAAAGCAGGATGAAAAAGACTGGTATTATGAAAATCTCAGTGACAATTAGGTGGCAGATATGTGCACCATTGTGTACCATACTGTCACTGAAATCATGAGGATGGTGATTAAAATAAAAACACAGGCAGGGAGAGAAAAAAATCAGGCAATACATTTTATTCAAAATTTAGGGGGAAATAAAAAATTCTTCTGTCTCATGCCTTATTCAGACAAAGATATGGTAACAGTGCCAACAAACTTACAACAGTTTTTTTGTGAACATAGTCCTGTGAGAGGATCATGTGAGCAAACAGCACATTAATATTTAAGAATCAGTGGTAGCTCAAGAGAATGACATAGTCAATGACAAAGAAGACTATGACATTTTAGAAAAGATCATAAAATATCACCACAAATTAGGCATAACCCAACTCTGCCAACATGCATGCAAGTAGTAGCAGACATATGTACCCAGAGTCTAGAAAGTTGTGGTTAGGAACACATATTACTCTTACAGAGAATATGATTTCATGTCACAACATACATACTGGCATCCCACAACTGATTGTAACTCCACTTCCAAATGAGCCAACACTGTCTCTGACTTCCATGGACACTGTACTCAGACACATAAACACACACTGTGACATAATAAAATATTAAAGATAAAATACTCTTTAATAACATACATCCAATGAAGTAATGATTGGTGAATCCTGTGAAGGAAATGGCTCTATCCTCAAAATTAGATTTCTTAGAAGTTTTTGAAGAACAACAGTAGAGAAAATAAATAATTAGGAGAGACTCATATATCACTGTAGTACTTCCAAAAGGAAATAGTACAAAAAGCTATAGTACAGATAAGCACATATAAAAAGCCATATAAAAGTAAGTGATGTTTCACATAACACAAATACTGCTCAGAACAAAATTTGTAACATTTTTGCTTGCCTTAGTTGGTTATAAACATTAAAGTTTTGAATGTATAAGTTTCAGGTGTACAGGCAAAAGTAAGTTATATAATCTCAGAACAAACAGATACTATGGTTGATAGAAAAGTTATAAACGTTAGAATTCCCACAGTGTAGTTCTTTCTTAGTGAGGGAAGACAGAAAATTGGCACTAAAACTGATCATGTAAAGTTTGTTGAGTGTACTGGATGTAATATGCTTTTTTATTATATGCTGGAGAAAGAAAGAAAGGGAATGTTCATCCACATGCACTCAGATATGAATGTATAGGTGTTTATGCACAATTACAAACAAGCACACAAGGGGAACACATATAAAGGATGGAGAAGGCAAAGAATTATATAATACAAAATTAAAGGGAAAAGGAGAGTAAAATTACAAGTGAAATACAAAATCTTAATTAAATAAAATTTGGACATCATAAGAGAACAATGATTTAGCTCTCTCCATTCTAAGATAATATTATAATTTCCATTCTCTATAAAGTTAGTTATAGTGAATAATATAACTATTACACACACACACACACACACACACAAACACACACACATTATTCCCACAGTTTCTAAAAATATTTTTTGTTTTATTATTTTAATATTAGGAATTCAATGAATAAAGAAATTAAGAAAAAATATTTTAGGTGTGTGTGTAAGTGTAGGGTGTATTTATCTATAATGACTGAGAAAGGAATTTTATATGAATTAACTTCCTCACAGTCTCTTTTACATCCTTATTTCTTAGACTGTATATAAGAGGATTAAGCATAGGGATGACCATGCTATAAAATACAGTGACTATTTTAACAAGAAGCAGTGAACTCTTTGACTTGAGCACACAGTATAGAAGGAGAATAATCCCATGGCAGAAAGAGATGGCAGTCAGGTGAGGGGCACAGGTGGATAAAGCTTTTTGTAGTGCTCCTTTAGTGGGAATCTTGATGACAGTGATGAATATGACAACATAGGAGACAATGATGATAAAGAGGCTGCAAATCTCATTGAACATACAAATTAACAAACAAGCTATCTGGCTGAAAGAAGAATCAGAACATGCTGCAGAAATTATGGCAGAGTACTCACAGCAAAAGTGGTTAATGATGGTTGATCTACAGTAAGATAGTGCCAAAAGAAAGTATGTCAGTGTGGTGGCACAGAGGCCACCCCATAGGTAAGTTCCAGTTACTAGTAGTGCACAGAGCCTACGGGACATAGCCACTGTGTAGAGCAGAGGGTTACATATGGCCACAAAGCGGTCATAGGCCATTACTGCTAACATAAATGTTTGGGTAACCACACAAGCACAGCCAAAGTAAAACTGGATTATGCATCCTTTGAGGGACATAGATCTGTCCTCTGTTATCAGAAGGTCTAACAGTTTTGGTGCAATAACAGTGGTATAACAAAGATCAACAAAGGATAAATGGCTGAGAAAAAAGTACATAGGAGTATGGAGTTTTGCATTGATCCTGATGACAAAAATCATACCTAGATTTTCCAAAACAGTAATGGTGTATATAATCAAAAAGATTAGGAATAAAGGCACCTGTAAGTTCGGATACTCTGAGAATCCTACGAAGACAAGTAAGACTCCAGTACTCTGATTCACTTGATGTTGCATTTGGAAACTTTTTTTTGAGGAAATCAGAGAGTGCATCCCAGGCAGCAGGAAACAGTGGAAGATGTGAATATTATGAAGGGAGACAGAATAATACATGTTAATTTATGACACATCATATATCAACAGGTATTTCAAAAGAACATAGCTAGGTTTTTAATCACAAAGTGTTTCTTAGATCAGTAGGAGTAAAACTTTATCTCACTTACTATACACTAAGAAGATATGTACAACCCTATGTAAATACTTTAATGTTTTACTTAGTGATAGGCTACATTCCAAACTGCATAGAAATCCAATTTAGCCTCCTAAGTCTTAAGATCAATTTCTCTGATAATATTGGCACAGTAATATAGCCTTTAAACTAAGCTGTTAATATACAGATTTGCACAGTGGCTTTAGAGCCCCAAATAACTCATAAATAATACTTCAGATTTTCCTGAAAAAATTAAACATTCTTTTATTAGATATTATGGTGATTGAGTTTTACTGACTAGTTCTGCATTTCTGTCTTCCTGCCTCTATGTGGAAGCCTTTTAGATTGAAAATGTATTCATTAGTAGTTACAAACATTAAAACTCTAACTAAAAAAAAAAAAAAAGAAATTACATAGAGTCTTGTTCATCTTGGTAAAAGGATATGCATGGAAAGTAATATGGTATAAAATCCTAAATTGTTTTGAAGTACAATGATATAAACACAATGTAAAAAGTACTGAAATTTACAAGTGAATTTAGTGTCATAAGCATGATTTTAACATCTTGACACATAAAACATAGGAACAATTTAGCTAGACTCTAATAGTCAATACTCTGTGGACTCTGCTAGTATAAGACAGGTTCGCAAGGTCAAGTCATTTTCTGTACTCATTCATCTAGCCCATAGATCATCAATACCAATGGTAGAGAACCATATTTATCATTAATTGCTTAAATGGTTGAACAAAATTTTCAATTTTAAATATAAATGTTAATTTACATTGTTTAGGGGGACCTTGCTAGTTTGGAAGACAGAGGTATAATACAAACCACCATTTTCACAATGCAAACCAAAAATCTTGTTTTTTCTTTAGTGTATCAAGCCATCTGCAGTGATTTTTTCCCCCTTTTTTGTTTCATGGGTTAAAATTCCCATCTGCAAGATTCTACTTGGTCTGAATTCTCCTGATGGCACTGCTTAAACAATGATAACTCATGAATGTGATATTTCATATAGTATTTTATATTCAAGCAAAAATTCTTATTGTTCAATCATGTGCAATCTTCAAATATTTAGATTTCTTAGCACTTTCTAGCAAGCCTGAATCTATAAAACTAGGTTACTTGTTATTTTGGATTGGCTTTAAATGTCTCAAAATTTTACAGTGTTCTTTTTGGAATTTGACATTCAGAAGTAAATAAAATATATTCTTTACTTTTACAGTTTTTACTTGTACTTCTGATGATTGTAACTTTTGTAGATAAATGCTACATTTTGAATAGTAAACAATATACTTTTCAATATATAGATATTTTATATTCATTCCTATTTTATATATGATATCATTTTGTAATCATGCATATCTGAAACATCTTTCTTCCTCTTTGTATCAATTTGATATTTAATTAACTTTATCTGGAACTAAGATCATTCCATCCAACAACCTTGTCTTTAGTATGTACATAACATGGCTTACTATTCAAGCATTAATAATAGCCCACTTACTGAGTTGTTTTCTATGAACAGATGAGACTTCTGTAAGATCATCAACTGGATCGAGTCAGCATGAATTAAAATTCTGCTTCAGTGAACTATTCATATGTGGCTGCAACAAGTTGTTTAAAGTCTGTTCCCCATTTCCTTGCACATGAAAATATATTGAGGAATTACTAACTCAATATTATTGAGTCACTGTTATTGTTCTGATGTACCTTAAGATCTTAATTGTAGACCCATAAATATTATATTACACTTTGCAGTGAATTATCACAAAACATAGACTGGTTTTTCCTTTGTGTCATCATTTCCTGAGTTTACTTAGACTTTGTAATACAGGAGAAACAACTATGGAATTTTTAACAGTTATTTTTTATAAATACTCTAGGTACAAATAAGAAACCAGGAACGGAAGTGTGTTGGCAGAGATACACTAAAATGAATGCCACCCTCATCTTATTATGAGTATTCTTAAGCTTTCAGCTATAGCTTCTTGCAGTATCTCAAACTATCACTCATTGTTTTTAATCTTTTCATTTTATTTCAGTTAGGGAAAAACCAAGAAGTACTCATTATGCACTCTTGAGTGGATTCTAACTTCACAGCATTTATATTTATCAGTGTCTCTGTGAGAATTATTTATATGTCCATGCAGTCAAAGAGTTTTAAAATTGAAAGTTTAATTAATATCATTTTAATCCAACCAATGGTAAAAGCTCAAGGACACAATCAAGTCAAGATTTTTACAGTTGCAATAAAATAGTTCAGTACCTTCTATTATGAATCTCAGATGAATCCTATGGTGTTACCTCCACTAGCTTCACAGAGTTCCTTCTCTAACAAAAATATACCTTTATCTTAGAGTCTTGCACATCTGACATGATAATTAACCATACATCTAAAACCATGCAGACTCTGTAGGCTCATTTATCAATGATTTCTGTAACCAATCCAATAAATTTTAAAACAATAAATTTTCCAAAAGTTTGGCTAAAGACAATTAATTTGGAATTAAGTCATAAGAGTTTCATCCTAAAAATGTGTTACTAGAAAAGCCAAGAAAATTTTATTCATTATTAAAAGAATAATGGTCAGCATAAAAATGTTCTTGTTGGGAGTAAGGCTCTGAAGCCAAGTTTGGAGATCAAAGAGTCTTGCTTTAAGTCTGAATGCATGGCCCCAGGGAATCAAACCGCAGAAATCTTGAGCAAATACTTACCATTAACTAGAAACAAGTTTACTAAGAAAACAGTTTTCCAATTATGAGTATAATTAATCTAAATCACCAAATCATATGGGACACTTCAACAGGTTGATTATCTTTAGTAGAAAAATTATACCAATTTATAGCAACCATTGTTCAGTTAATTGATTGCTGAATATATGACACCTCAAAAATTATATCCTGCATTATTTATCAGTTTGCTTTATTTTCTTAAATAAATTAATGACAAACTGTCTGCACTATTATTTTATTTTAACTTGTCTATTAAAGCTATTAATTTTAATAAAGCTGTTTATCCTTGTACACATTTATCTATCAATTAATAGATCTTTTGAAACGTAACATTTGGTTTTTTTAAAAAATTGTGTTATAAAAAATCTAGTAGAAATTTTAGAGCTATATCCTTAAAGTTTGTTGTCATTTACAGTATATTTTAGGCTTAATATCCCAAATATTATTTTATTAAATTATTGCCATAATGCATGTCTTTTTTTAACCACAGAATTGTTTATTTTTTAAATTTTTATTGGATATTTTATTTATACTTCAGATGCCATCCTCTTTCCCCATTCCCCCCCCCCCCCGCCTTAGAAAGCGGCTATCCCAATACCCATTTTCCTTTTTGCATTTATACACTTTTTAAAAAATGTTAACCAAAGGCTTTATAGGTTCGGTAATGCTCAATCAGAAGTGTAACCCAATACCCAACCTAGATATATCAACTATCTTTGACTGGTGGAGATACGAGAACATCTGCCTCCATGCCCCCCTTTCTCTCTCTTTCTTTCATTACCTAGCTTCTCCTCTCCTTCTTCCCCTCCTCTCCTTACTCCTTCTCTTCATCTCACTACTCCTCCCACCTTAGCTCCTCCTACATAGCACCCTTCCTGTTAAAATAAAACTTTTCTCTCAAAATACATTTAGAGCATAATTATTCCTATTTGTAACAGTGAGGTACAAGATAGACCTAATACCCAGTCCATCATTTTGTTGACTAACCAGAACCTCTGTCATCTCTCTTAACTAAAACACTTAGTTCTGAACCTGGCTTTTTCCTTGGCTTTAGAATAAATGTCAGCTTAAAACCATCCACTCAGATCTTTTCTCTCAAGGTAAATAGCCAGTATTGGCTATGAGACTATAAGTTTTCAACCCCGTCAGAAATCCAGAATGACTGAGTTAACTATAATTGTGGGAAGCACAAAGCATAGCTTCTAAAACTTAGCCAATTTATAGAGACCTCTGAACACCTGGACACGCCCTCTACTATAAGAAGTTGGAGCATCAAATCTTCAGCCTTCCGGCCCAGGGTCATCTGACAGACCTTAGTGCTGCCGAATTATTAAGGGCTGATTACTCTGTCTAGGCAGATATAATCAGTCGACTATTCTGCAAGTGTGTCCTTTTCTGGACAGTAATTTGTCTGTAGATGGAAAGAGGCAATTCTTGTCTAGTGGCTGTCTCACCAAAACTGGAGTAAATCCAAAGATGCTCAATTTCTTCTTAGAATTCAATATAGGAAGCTGTCAGGAACTGGCAGGTCTCTAATGAAAATGAACATTAATACAGAAATGGTTGTCACGACAATTCTGTGGACTTCTGACATTTTGAAAACCAACTATCCATGTGAGGTAATCTGGACTGTTGTCTGTTAACTCCACTCAGCTATTTCTAAATAAAATATAGAAAACACCCTAACAATAAACTCCAAGCCATGAATTTGCTATAGTCCCTGAACTAACAGGCTAACCATCTCAAATCTGTTAAAAAATTTAAAGAAGGACTGGGTCTAAGCCTTGTAGTCCTAAATGTGTTATACTGGTACAATGCCTATGAGAGTAACAATATTCATCTCACTTTTATATTAATAAGAAGCTCATACCAGTGAAAACCTTAAAATTTGTAATCAAAGTAAATTGGTGCCATTTAAGAAATTATATCTTCATCTTGATAATAATTGTACAGATTTCTACCAACAGGTAATTGCTATGCAATAAATCCTAGCTAATCCTCTCTATTCCCACAAAACCACTACTTTTCCCTAGAAAGACAGCCCAACATTTACCACCTTAGTCCCCAAGCCCAGGGAATAGGAGCGCTGACTCTTCATTAGCTTCTTCAAGCTGATTATGGGCGTTGAGATTTTAGACGAGGAGTAGGGGGAAGAGTAAATTGATAAACCTCTGATGCTGTGTCTTCATTGCATCCAGATGGCATTCCAGGACCTCAGAGGTTTGAGCAGGTCTGCCTAGCTTGCTTGATGAGTAGATACACCAGGGCTGATTATTCTGCAATATACAATTCTCAAAACAAATATTAGTATCAAGATAATTTTTTAAAGAGGGCTGACATTTTATTAAGGATGTTGGTTCTAACTGCTTTTCTTTTTTCCCCCTATTTTATTGGATATAATATTTACATTTCTAATTTCATCCCCTTACCGCATTCCCCCCACCATCCAGGAAACCCTTATCCCATTTCCCCTCCTCCTGCTTCTATGAGGGTGTGCACCCATCTACCCCCCACTCCCACCTCCCCACCCTCAGATTCCCCCCCACTCAGTGTTCAGCCTTCATGGGACCAAAGATCTCCTCTCCCACCTATGCCCAACAAGGCCATCCTCCCCTACATATACAGCTTGAGTGATGTGTCCCTCCGTATGTGCTCTTAGGCTGGTGGTTTAGACCCTGGGGAGCTCTGGCTGGTTGGTATTATTGCTCTCCTCATGGGGCTACCAACTCTTTTGGCTCCTTCAGTTTACTCTCTAACTTCTCCATTGGGAACCTTTGATCAGATTATTGGTTATCTGTGAGTATCTGTCTCTGGGTATGTCAGACTCTGGGGGACCTCTAAGGAGACAGCCTTATCAGGCTGCTCTCAGCTTTCCCTTCCTGTCATCCATATCAATGTCTCTTTTTGGAGTCTGCACATGGGATGAATACCCAGGTGGAATGGTCTCCATACAACCTCTCCTTCAGATTCTGTCCCACACTTTGTCTCCATATTTGCTCCCTTGGGTATTTAGTTACTCCTTCTAAGAAAGACCTAGGCATCCTCACTTGTTCTTCCTTCTTCATGAGCTTCATGTGGTCTGTTAGTTGAAACTTTGTTGTTTCAAACTTTTGGGCTAATCTCCGCTTATTAGTGAGTAAATACCATGTGTGTTCTTTTGTTATTGGGTTAACACACTCAGGATGATATTTCCTAGTTCCATCCACTTACCTAAGAATTTCTCGAATTCATTATTTTTAATAGCTGAGTAATATTCCATTGTGTAAATGTACCACATTTTTTGTATCCATTCCTCTGTTGAAGGGTATCTGGGTTCTTTCCAGCTTATGGCTATCATAAATAAGGCTGCTATGAACCTAGCAGAGCATATGTCTTTGTTATATGTTGTAGCATTTTCTGGGTATATGCCCAGGAGTGGTATAGCTGAGTCCTCAGGTAATGCTATGTCCAATTTTTTGAGGAACCGCCAGACTAACTTCCAGAGTGGTTGTACCAGCTTGCAACCCCACCAACATGAAGGAGTGTTTCTCTTTCTTCACATCCTTGACCAGCATCTACTATCACCTGAATTTTTAATCTTAGCCATTCTGACTGGTGTGAGGTGGTATCTCAGTGTTGTTTTGATTTGCATTTCCCTGATGACTAAGGATGTTGAGTATTTCTTAAGGTGCTTCTCAGCCATTTGTGTTTCCTCAATTGAGAATTCTTTGTCTAGCTCTTTACCCCATTTTTAATGGGGTTATTTTGTTTTCTGGCATCTAATTTCTTAAGTTCTTTGTATATCTTGGATATTAGCCCTCTATCAGTTGTAGGATTGGTAATGATCTTTTCCCAATCTGTTGGTTGCCACCTTGTCTTATTGACAGTATCCTTTGCCTTACAGAAGCTTTGCAATTTAATGAGGTCCCATTTTAGACTCTTGATCTTAGAGCATAAGCCATTGGTGTTCTGTTCAGGAACTTTTCCCCTGTGCTTACATATTCGAGGGTCTTAGCCAACTTCTCTTCTGTTAGTTTCAGTGTATCCGGCTTTATGTGAAGGCCCTTTATCCACTTGGAGTTGAGATTTTTACAAGGGGATAGGAATGGATTAATTTGCATTCTTCTACATGCTGTCCTCCAGTTGTGCCAGCACCACTTGTTGAAAATGTTGAACTTTTCCCACTGGATGGTTTTAGCTCCGTTGTCAAAGAACAAGTGACCATAGGCATGTGGGTTAATTTCTGGATCTTCAATTCTATTCCATTGATTTTCCTGCCTGTCTCTGTACCAATACCATGCAGTTTTTATCACTACTGCTCTGTAGTACAGTTTGAGGTCAGGGATGGTGATTCCCCCAGAAGTTTTTTTATGGCTGAGAATAGTTCTCTCTATCCTAGGTTTTTTGTTATTCCAAATGAATTTGTAGATTGCTTTTGGCAGGATGGCCATTTTTACTAAATTAGTCCTGCCAATCCAGGAGCATGGGAGATCTTTCCATCTTCTGAGATCTTCTTCAATTTCTTTCTTCGGAGACGTGAAGTTTTTGTCATGCTGATCTTTCACTTGCTTGGTTAGATTCACTCCAAGATATTTTATTTTATTTGTGGCTATTGTGAAGGGTGTCATTTCACTAATTTCTGTCTCAGCCTGTTTATACTTTGAGTAGAGGAAGGCTAATGATTTGTTTGAGTTGATTTTATATCCAGCCACTTTGCTAAAGTTGTTTATCAGGTTTAGGAGTTCTCTTATGGAAGTTTTAGGGTCACTTAAGTATACTATCATATCATCTGCCAATAGTGAAATTTTGACTTCTTCCTTTCCTATTTGTATCCCTTTGACTTCCTTTTATTGTCTAATTGCTCTAGCTAGGATTTCCAGTACTATATTAAATAGGTAAGGTGAAAGTGGTCAGCCTTGTCTAGTCCCTGATCTTAGTGGGATTGCTTCAAGTTTCTCTCCATTTAGTTTAATTTTGGCTACTGGATTGCTATATATTGCTTTTACTATGTTTAGGTATGGGTCTTGAATTCCTGATCTTTCTAAGACTTTTAACATAAAGGGATGTTGAATTTTGTCAAATGCTTTCTCAGTGTCTAGTGATATGACCATGTGGTCTTTTTTTGTGTGTGTGTTTATTTATGTAGTGGATTACATTGATGGATTTCAGAATGTTGAACCATCCCTGCATTCCTGGGATAATGCTGTGGGAAGTGGCTCCACTCTCACCATTACAAAGTGGCACTTGGCATAGACATTACTTGAGAGAAAAGACAACTCCATATATGGAGTTGTATGTGCTGAGACGTGTGGTTACCCGATCACCCCACCTCGTGTGATTGAGAGTAGCCAATTAGTGACTTCGTGGCAGCTGCTGATACGATCAAGCCAATGCATATAAGGCGCTGCGGGAGCTAGAAAAGACAAGAGAAGAGAAAGAGAGAGCTGTACAGGGATAGCTAAATAAACCGATTGAAGAAGAACACAGTTGCCCTTGCCTTATTCCGCGGGTCGGACGTGGGTAGCGACAAGTGGTGCTGAAACCTAGGATCCACCGAAACCTCTAGGGATGTGTTCAGAACTTCTTGCAGCTTCAGGACAGTTGACTGGGTAAGTTCCAAGGTAAGTGGGACAAGTTAGGTTCTCAGGTAGGAGACAAGATAGGTTCCCGGTATTGGGATGAGTTGAAAGCGAGAGTTGAAACTGACAGTTGAAAGCGAGAGTTGAAAGCAAGAGTTGACAGCGAGAGTTGAAAGTGAGAGTTGACCATCCACTCAAGTCTTTTCTCTTAAGGTCAATAGCTATATGTTTTCAACCCCATCAGAAATCCAGAATGACTGAGTTAACTATAATTGTGGGAAGCACAAAGCATAGTTTCTAAAACTTAGCCAATTTATAGAGACCTCTGAACACCTGGACACTCACTCTACTTCAAAACGTTGGAGCATCTGTTCTTCTGCCTTCTGGCCCAGGATCATCTGACAGACCTTAGTGCTGCCGAATTATTAAGGGCTGATTACTCTGTCTAGGCAGATATAATCAGTCGACTATTCTGCAAGTGTGTCCTTTTCTGGACAGTAATTTGTCTGTAGAAGGAAAGTGGCAATTCTTGCCTAGTGGCTGTCTCACCACAACTGGAGTAACTCCAAGGATGCTCAATTTCTTCTTAGAATTCAATATAGGAAGCTGTCCGGAGCAGACAGGTCTCTAATGAAAATGAACTTTAATACTGAAATGTTTGTCATGTCAATTCTAAGGATTTCTGATGTTTTGAAAACCAGCTATCCATGTAAGGTAATCTGGACTGTTGCCTGTTAACTCCACTCAGCTATTTCTAAATAAAACATAGAGAACACCCTTATAATAAACTCCAAGTCATGAATTTGCTATAGTCCCTTAACTCACAGGCTGACCATCTCAAATCAGTTAAAAAAGTTAAAGAAGGACTGGGTCTAAGCTTTGTATTCCTAAATGTGTTATACTGGTACAATGCCTATGGGAGTAACAATATTCATCTCACTCTTATATCACTAAGAAGCTCATGCCAATGAAAATCTTAAAGTTTGTAAACAAAGTAAATTGGTGCCATTTAAGAATTTATATCTTCATCTTGATATTAATTATACAGATTTCTAGACTTGAGTGGATGGTCGTCAGCTGACATTCATCCTAAAGCCAGGTTCAGAACTACATGTTTTAGTTAGAATAGATGACAGAGGAGCTGGTTAGTCAACAAAAGGATGGACTGGGTATTAGGACTATCCTGTACCTCACTGGTACAAATTGGCATAATTATGTTCCAATTGTATTTTGAGAGAAAAGTTTCATTTTAACAGGAAAGGTGATGTGTAGGAGGAGCTAAGGTAGGAGGAGTACTGAGAGGAAGAAAAGGAGTAAGAAGAGGAGAAGAAGAAAGAGAGGAGAAGCTAGGTGAAGAAAGAGAGAAAGAGGGGGGAGACAGGGAGACAGAGGTTCAAGTATCTCCACCAGTCAAAGATAGTTGTTATATCTAGGTTGGTCAGTGGGTTATACCTCTGATTGAACAATTCCAAACTTATAAAGCCTATGATTAACATTATTTTTAAAAAATGTATAAATGCAAAAAGGAAAAGGGGGCTTGGGATAGGGGTTTCCTAAGGGGGTGGGGGGAATGGGGAAAGGGGATGCCATCTGAAGTGTAAATAAAATATCTAATAAAAAAAATTTAAAAAAAAAAGAAAAAAAAGAATGTGAGCTGACATCGAGAGTTGAAACTGACAGTTGAAAGCGAGAGTTGACAGTGAGAGTTGAAACTGACAGTTGAAAGTGAAAGTAGGTTCCCTGTTAGTGAAACAAGTCAGGCTCTCGGAAGAAACGATAAAGCGCTAAAATAAAACTAGCCAATAAAGTTCCGGGTTTTCGGACAAGTTTCTTATAAGATGGGAACTTCACAAAGTCACCCAATTTTTTTTTGCCCTGAAAGAGCTTTTAAAAGCCAAAGGGCTGGGGATAAAGTCCTCTACATTAGAAAAATTTTTACAAGATATTGATAAAGTGGCCCCATGGTTTGCTGTTTCAGGTCACTTGACACTTAGAAGCTGGAATAAGCTTGGGAGGGATCTTGATCTTGTATGGGAGCAAGGAGAGTTAAAAGGTGGTGTCTGCCCTTTTGGAAATTGGTGCGTAGCTGCATCCAGGATAAAGAAGGAAGATGTCAGAAGGAACTTAAAAAAGTATCCGAAGCGTTAGAGCAATTAAAAGAGGAGAGATCGGCAAACTCAGAGGAATCAGAAGAAACAGATGAGGAGCGGGAGGATACTGATACTGAGGAAGAGCTAGAAAAATTAGTAAGAAGACTGGAGAAGGCAGAACTTAATGTGGAACCTTCTGCCCCAGGGCTGTCAAATTTGCGGACAGAGTTTCTGTCCAGAGGCCTGGAGAGAAGCTAGGGCACAGCAGTGCTTCCCCGTATTTCAGGAAATGGAGGGGGAAATAGAGTACATGAGCCCTTGGAATTTAAAATAATTCAACGGCTCGCAGAGGGGGTCCGTGCTTATGGCACTAGTGCAGCTTTTGCCATAGCACAATTAGAATCTCTTCATCGATTTTGCATGACCCCAAGTGATTGGATGAGCCTAGCCAAGGCCTGCTTAACTCCTGGCCAATATCTTGATTGGAAAGCATTTTTCATAGAGTTCTCAGCAGAGCAGGCCTCTGCTAATGCCGCTGCAGGCCAACAGGCCTGGAATCAAGACATGCTACTAGGACAGGGTAGGTTTGCCAACCAACAGATTAATTACCCAATGCAGGTATACGGCTGAGCCTTTTGTTGACTTTGTGGCCAGAATGGTAGAGGCCGCTGGTAGAATTTTTGGGGATCCCGATGCAGCCATGCCATTAATCAAACAGCTAATTTTTGAACAGTGCACCAAGGAGTGCCGACAGGCTATCAACCCCTATAAAAGTAAGGGATTGGAGGTCTGGATGAAGATATGCAGGGAGATAGGTGGACCACTATCTAATGCTGGTTTAGCAGCTGCAGTCATGCAACTTACGAGGAAGCAAGGAACCAATTCTGGGAATTGCTTTAGGTGTGGTCAGCCCGGCCACCTAAAGAAGAACTGCCCCCAAAAAGGAGGGAGTGGGAGAGTTTCTAAACCCTCCCCAGGGCTCTGCCCTCATTGCAAAAAAGGGAACCATTGGGCCAATGAATGTAGATCAGTCAAGGACATAAACGGGCAACTGCTTGCTTCCGGGTTTGGTGGCACTAAGCCAAAAAACGGGGCATGGGGCCCCCTTCCTCAGGGCCCTCAAATATATGGGGCAATGGAGGAGGAGAGATCCTGGCCATCCCTGAGAAGGCCAATGGCATGGAATCAGCAAGAAGGGCAACAAGAGGACGTTCAGGGCTTGACCTCTGTGTCACCACCAGACTTGTACTAACACCCCAAATGGGACCCCAGTTGGTAGACTCAGATTTCAAAGGACCATTGCCTGAAGGAACAGTGGGACTCTTGATTGGTAGAAGCTCTACCACTATGCAGGGGGTCATTGTTCACCCTGGAGTAATTGATTCTGACTATACTGGCATTGTAAAAATCATGGTATCTTCTCCCAGGGGAATAGCTGCGATCTCCCCAGGGGATAGAATTGCACAATTACTTGTGCTACCAAGCTGCCATTCTTTGTTTCCCTCAGCTGATAAAGAGAGGCAAGATCGAGGGTTTGGATCCTGAGGCACGCCTTATATAGGCTATGCCATAGATTTAGAACAGAGACCCCTTATTCAGTTACAGATAGAAGGAAAAAGTATTCTTGGCCTCTTAGATACAGTAGCAGACAAAAGTATTATAGCCATAAAAGATTGGCCTATTCAAAAGTCAGAACAATTATTACAAGGGCTAGGATATAGCAAATCCCCTGATATAAGTGCCCGATCTTTAACATGGAAGGATCGAGAAGGTCATTCTGGCACTATGCAACCCTATGTTTTAGAAATTCCTGTGTCATTGTGGGGAAGAGATCTGTTAAAAGACATAGGTTTTATATTGACTAATGAAGCAGATTATGGAACAGCTGCCCCAAAGCTTATGAAACACATGGGGCACCACCCTGAACATGGGTTGGGAAAGTACCTACAGGGCAGGAAATCTCCTATACTACCAAACTCGAAAAAGGGAAGAACAGGGCTGGGTTTTTCCCAGGAGCCGCTGAGGAAGCATTACCCATAACATGGAAAGTTGAGGATCCAGTTTGGGTTCCTTAGTGGCCCTTCTCCTCAGAAAAGCTACAGGCAGCCACAGAATTAGTAAATGAGCAATTGGCTTTAGGGCATATTCAATCATCCACATCTCCTTGGAATACGCCAATTTTTGTTATCAAAAAGAAATCTGGAAAATGGAGATTATTGCATGATCTTAGAGCCATTAATGCCCAGATGGAAGTTATGGGACCTGTTCAGAGGGGCTTACCATTGCCCTCTACCTTACCAGAGGAATGGCCGCTTATAGTAATAGATATAAAAGATTGCCTCTTTTCCATTCCCTTGTGCAAACAAGATGCCAAGCGTTTTTGCCTTTACTCTTCCCTCCATTAATCATGCCCAACCAGACTGGAGATATGAGTGGGTTGTTTTGCCTCAAGGTATGGCCAACAGTCCTACCATATGTCAACTCTATGTGGATAAGGCATTAGTTAACGTTAGACAAAAATTCCCAAAGCTTTATTGTTATCATTATATGTATAATATTTTATTGGCTATAAAGAGTAAACAAATTTTAGAAGAAGCATATACGTTAATGGTTGAGGAATTGAGACATTTTGGCCTAATTATAGCCCCCGAGAAGGTACAACAAGACAAAGTAATTAATTATTTGGGATCTGTCATTATTGCAAAAGAAATAAGGCCACAAAAAATTCAAATACGTAAGGATGGATTGTGTACCTTAAATGATTTTCAGAAATTGCTAGGGGATATTCAATGGATTTGGCCTTGTTTAGGATTGCCTAATAGCCAATTACAACCACTATATGATATATTGCCAGGAAATGTTGATTTGATGTCTCCTAGAAGTTTGACACCTGAGGCTCGAGTAGCCCTGGATGAGGTAGAAAAGGCCCTGTCGACTTCTTACTTGCATAGGAGGTTTTAACAGCCCCTTTAGAATTGTGTATCTTATCTACCCCAAAGCAGCCCACTGGAATTCTTTGGCAGGGAGGACCTTTGCTTTGGATATATCAAAAAATATCACCTGGAAAGATCTTGGAGTATTATCCCAGTGCTGTGGCTGCTTTGGCCTTACAAGGGTTACAACAAAGCATACAATATTTTGGAAGTGAGCCACAAAAAATTGTGGTGCCCTATACAGCCCAGCAACAAGAGGTATTATGTTCCACCATGGATGATTGGGCTATATTGAGATGTTCCTTTTTAGGTATTATTGATAATCATTTACCCAAGGATCCCTTATTACAATTTATAAAAGAGCATCCAGTGGTTTTTCCAAAGATGACTAGCGCTGTTCCGTTAAAAGATGTAAAAGTAATATTTACTTTTATTTACTGATGGATCTAAAACTGGCTCATATGTGGTTTCTGGTGATAGCCCCAAACTTGTCCAGTTTGCCATAGAGTCCCCTCAGGTAATTGAATTACGAATTGTATTAATGGTATTTAAAAAATTTAAAGAATCTTTTAATTTAATTTCTGATTCCCAGTATGTGGTAAATATTCTTAAAATATTGGAAGCAGTAGGAAAAATAAATGTTAAAAGTACAATTCGAGAAATTTTAATTCAATTACAGCAGGAAATTTTAAATAGGAAAAATCCATTTTATGTACAACATATTTGAGCTCATACTGGACTTCCTGGTCCATTGGCAGATGGAAATGATTTGGCAGATAAGGCTACCAGAGCCATCTTTATATTCTCTGCTCATACTCCTGTTCAAAAAGCTAAGACATTCCATGAACAATTTCATGTCAATGCACGAGCATTGGTTACTCGCTTTAAGATCTCTCAAGAGGAGGCTCGTAGCATTGTGAAAAGCTGTAATTCCTGTCTGCCATATATTGCTATCCCAACTGTGGGTGTTAATCCCCGGGGTTTATGCCCTTTGCATATTTGGCAAATGGAAGTTATACACTTTTCAAAATTTGGAAAATTAAAGTATGTACATGTATCTGTAGACACTGCCTCTGGAGTCATAGCCGCTTCGGCAATGACCGGAGAAAAAGCAAGACATGTCATTGTGCATTGCTTTGAGGCAAGGAATGCCTGGGGAATGCCAAAGTCCTTAAAAACAGACAATGGCCCAGCTTACACCTCCTCCCAATTTGAGAGCTTTTGCAAAGCCATGGGAATATCTCATTCCACTGGACTCCCATATAACCCCCAAGGACAGGGCATAGTTGAGTGTGCCCATAGAACCTTGAAGGAGTGTTTACTAAAACAAAAAGGGGGAGTAGGTATGAGAAAGACACCTAGAGAAAGACTTGCTATTGCTCTTTTTACTCTCAATTATCTTCAATTGGACAAAGAGGGTAAGTCCGCGGCAGAGCGACATGTGCAACAGTCTCCAGCAAATAAAGGGCAAGTGTTATGGAAGGATATCCTTACTGGTCAGTGGAATGGCCCAGACCCAGTGTTGGTGTGGGCGAGAGGGTCTGTTTGTGTTTTTCCACAGGATGGGCAACAGCCATTGTGGGTTCCAGAGAGACTTACTCGTCCAGCGCAAAGCCAACAACAGAAGCTCCTATCTAATCATGATGTTGCTAGTGAAGATGATGCTCATGCTGATGGTGATGGGGGAAAAGATCCTGACCCTGCAGGGAGAAACTAAAGAGTTCAGATGGGAATGCCTAGATTAGTTCCTTGGCCGGTGGAGGCCCCATCAGCTATGACCCTGTTTAGGACATGCAGGGATTTTAGTATTACTGCCGCCATTGTGACACCTATTGCAGTGTCAGCTACTGCTGCTACTGCAGCAGGCCAATGCTGCTATGGCCCTGGATACACAGAGGCAGATTAATTCTCAACTGAGAACCAGCATTATGCTGGTGAATCAAAGAGTGGATCTAGTCCAGGAGCAAGTAGACATGCTTATGGAATTAGCTCAGTTGGGCTGTCAGTGGAAGTATACAGGTCTTTGTGTGACATCTGTAAGATATGAAAATGCAAGTCAAGCAGCTCATTTGTCTAGAAATTTGTCTCAGTATTTTACAGGAAATTGGACGGAAGATTTCGATGGCTTGATGCAGAAGCTGCGGCTAGCCATGGTGCATGTGAATTCCACCCGTGTCGACCTGTCTATTGCTGAGGGCCTGGCCTCCTGGATCCGATCTGAAATGAACCACCTAAAAGAGTGGGTGGGAATTGCAGCCCTTAGCTTTTGCCTTGTTCTTGTCAGTTGCCTAGCATTATGGTTCATTCTGAAGATGTGTATGCAACAGTGCAACGCTAATGCCATGATTGTTCAAGCATTTACTGCTCTTGAAGGAGGCCAGTCCCTGCAAATCTGGCTAAGCTATTTGAAGAGCTCTGAGTTGTAACATGCAGCAGGATGTAGAGCATAGCACCGCAGAGGGCGCTGTACGTCCTCGGACATATGTCTGACTGCATACAGGTTTTGCCATAGTTCCTGTCCCCTGGAAAACAGCATCGGTTTGGGTCGCCCATGGTAACCATACTGTAGACAGCAGGTGGTGAAAATGGGGTTGACAATCTCCCTTCAAATACAGGGGGTCAGACCTCTATGTCCTTCTGCTCTCATAAAACAAAAAAGGAGGAGCTGTGGGAAGCGGCTCCACTCTCACCATTACAAAGTGGCACTTGGCATAGGCATTGCTTGAGAGAAAAGACAACTCCATATATGGAGTTGTATGTGCTGAGAGGTGTGGTTACCCGATCACCCCACCTCGTGTGATTGAGAGTGGCCAATTAGTGACTTCGTGGCAGCTGCTGATAGGATCAAGGCAATGCATATAAGGGGCTGTGGGAGCTGGAAAAGACAAGAGAAGAGAAGAGAAAGAGAGAGCTGTACAGAGATAGCTGAATAAACCCCTTGAAGAGGAACACAGTTGCCGTTGCCTTATTTCGCGTGTCGGAAGTGGGTAGCGACATAATGCCTACTTGATCTTGATGGATAATTGTTTTGATGTGTTGTTGGATTCGGTTTGCCAGAATTTTATTGAGTATTTTTGCATCATTATTCATAAGAGAGATTGGTCTGTAGTTTTCTTTCTTTGTTGGGTCTTTCTGTGGTTTAGGTATGAGCATAATGGTAGCTTCATAGAATGAATTTGGTAGTGTTCCTTCTGTTTTTATTCGATGGAATAGCTTGAAGAGGATTGTTATTAGGTCTTCCTTGAAAGTCTGATAGAATTCTGCACTAAAACCATCTGGCCCAGGAATTTTTTTGGTGGGGAGATTTTTAATGACTGCTTCTATTTCTTTAGGAGTTATGTGACAGTTTAGATGGTTTATCTGCTCCTCGTTTAACTTTGGTACCTGGTATCTGTCTAGAAAATTGTCCATTTCCTCCAGATTTTCCAATTTTGTTGAGTATAGGCCTTTGTAGTAGGATCTGATGATTTTTTAAAATTTCCTCTGTTTCTGTTGTTATGTTTCCTGTTTCAGTTCTGATTTTATTAATTTGAGTACTGTCTCTGCACCCTTTGGTTAGTCTGGCTAAGGGTTTGTCTATCTTGTTAATTTTCTCAAAGAACCAGCTCCTGGTTTTGTTAATATTTTGTATAGTTCTTTCTGTTTCAACTTGGTTGATTTCAGCCCTGAGTTTGATTATTTCCTGCCGTCTACTCCTCTTGGGTATATTAGCTTCTTTTTGTTCTAACGCTTTTGGGTGTGCTGTCAAGTTGTTAATGTATGCTCTTTCCATTTTATTTTTGTGGGCACTTAGAGCTATGATTTTTCCTCTTAGTACTGCTTTCATGGAGTCCCACAAGTTTTGATATGATGTGTCCTCATTTTCAATTAAATCTAAAGAGTCTTAGTCCATGGTGGTCTGATAGAGTACAAGGGATTATTTCAATCATTTTGTATCTGTTGAGGCCTGTTTTGTGACCAATTATATAGTCTATTTTGGAGAAGGTACCTTGAGGTGCTGAGAAGAAGGTATATTCTTTTGTTTTAGGATGAAATGTTCTATGTATATCAGCTAAATCCAATTGGTTCTTAACTTCTGTTAGTTTCATTGTGTCTCAGTTTTGTTTCTGTTTCCACAATCTGTCCATAGCTGAGAGTGGGGTATTGAAATCTCCCACTATTAATTTGTAGGGTGCAATGTATGCTTTAAGCTTTAGTAATGTTTCTTTTATGTATGTGAGTGCCTTTGCATTTGGGGCATAGATGTTCAGAATTGTGAGTTCCTCTTGGTACATTTTTCCTTTGATGAATATGAAGTGTCCTTCTTTATCTTTTTTGATTACTTTTGGTTGAAAACTATTTTATTTTATATTAGAATCGCTACCTCAGCTTGTTTCTTGGGGCCATTTGCTTGGAAGATTGTTTTCCAGCCTTTTACTCTGAGTAGTGTCTGTCTTTTTCACAAAGGTGCATTTCCTGTATGCAGCAAAATGTTGAGTCCTGATGACCTATCCAGTCTGATAGTCTATGTCTTTTTTTTGGAGAATTGAGTCCATTGATATTAAGAGATATTAAGGAGAAATGACTGTTGTTTCCTGTTATTTTTGTTATAGGCAGTGCAGATATGTTTGTATAACTACTTTCTTTTAGGGTTGTTGGAAGATTACTTTCTTGCTTTTTCTAGTTTGTAGTTCCCCTCCTTGCATTGGAGTTTTCCACCAATTATCCTTTGAAGTGCTGGATTTGTGGTATGATATTGTGTAAATTTGGAGTTGTCATGTTGGAATATTTTGGTTTCTCCATCAGTATTGATTGAGAGTTTTGCTGGGTATAGAAGTCTGGGCTGGCATTTGTGTTCTCTTAGGGTTTGTATGATATCTGTCCAGGATCTTCTGGCTTTTATTGTCTCTGGTCAGAAGTTTGGTGTAATTCTTATAGGTCTTTGCCATTTTCCTTTACTGCTTTTAGTATTTTTTCTTTGTTTTGTATATTTGATGTTTTGATTATTATGTGGCATGAAGTATTTCTTTTCTGGTCTAAATTATTTGGAGTTCTGTAGGCTTCTTGTATATTTATGGATATCTCTTTCTTTAGGTTAGGGAAGTTTTCCTCTATAATTTTTTTGAGGATATTTACTGGTCCTTTAATTGGGAGTCTTCCCCCTTATCTATACCTATTATCCTTAGGTTTGGCCTTCTCATTGTGTCTTGGATTTCTTGTATATTTTGGGTTAGTAGCTTTTTGTATTTTGCATTTTCTTTGTCGGTTGTGTCAATGTTTTCCATGGTATCTTCTGCACATGAGATTCTCTCTTCTATCTCTTGTATTCTGTTGGAGATACTTGTGTCTATGACTTTTGAATTTTTTTTTTTTTTTTTTTTTTTTTTTGGTTTTCTATCTTCAGGGTAGTCTCCCTTTGTGGTTTCTTTATTGTTTCTACTTCCATTTTATTTTTAGATCCTGGATGGTTTTGTTTAATTTCTTCTCCTGTTTGGTTGTGTTTTCTTGCAATTCCTTAAAGGATTTTTGTTTCCTCTTTAAGGGTTTCTATCTGTCTACCAGTGTTCTCCTTAAGTTCTTTGAAAGTGTTATTTATGTCTTTCTTAAAGTCCTCTATTATCATCATGAGAAGTGATTTTAATTCTGAATCCTGCTTTTCTGGTGTGATGGGGTGTTCAGGGCTTGCTATGATGGGGGAACTGGGTTCTGATGATGCCATGTAACTTTGGTTTCTGTTGCTTATGTTCTTGTGCTTGCGTTTTGCCATCTGGATAACTATAGTGCTGCCTGTTCTTGCTGTCTCTGACTGAAGCCTGCCTTTCCAGTTATCACGCTTGTGTCTGATCTTTTAGGGGTCCAGATGTCTCTGTGATCTTCCCCAGCTGCACTGAGTACAGTGGTACCTCTAGGATGCCTCAGGATATGGTGCCTCCAAAGTAGCAGTCCAGCTAGATGTCTGCTGTTCTGGGTGCAGTGTCTCCTCTAGGATGTCTTAAGATAAGGTGCCCACTGATCTGATTGCAGTGGCTCCTCTAGGATATTTCAGGATATGTTGTCTGATGCTCTGAGTTCAGTTCTTCCTCTGTGTCTCTAGGTTGAGTAGACCTTCCAGACTATCTCGGGCAGAATCCGGGGTCCACACAAGATCAGACTGGGCAAAGGTTTGGTCCAGGCCTCAGATCAGGGAAAGGGATGTAAGGAGAGTGCTATTCTGCAGGGGCCGGGGGGGGGGGGGGGTGATGGGTATCCTCTGGAATCTGAGCACTCCCCGCACCCAGCTATGGGCTTAGGGCAGTGTGTAGGTCATCCTAACTAAAGCTGTGAGATCCGTGGATCCTCCAGGATGTCTCTGGCAGAATCCGGGGTCCACACAAGAGAGGACCAGGCAGAGGTCCATAATGCATGTCTTGCACTGTGCTTTTACAAGACTTATAACTTGAGGCTAAGACTGTTCAGCAGACTGAAAGTGAGGCTTTACTACTTACCTACTTATTTTGTCAAAATGAAGTCAGTTGTCCAACACTTTCTTAAAGAGTAAGTTTTTACTTATTTTACTTTATTTAATATGACATTAAATTTCAGGAGATTTTGGATTGTGTCTTAATGGTCTCTTATATGTAGGATAATATCTTCTGCAAATAGAGCTATTTGAGTAGTTCTTTTTCTCACTGTGTGTTGCGTGTGTCTGTATTTGTGTAGGTGTGTGTGCCTGTGTGTATGTTTATAGCTACATTTTTTCTCTATCAGCTAGAGGTTGAATATTAATTTGATTTTATTTTTATTAAAAATAGATTCTTACCTCATTCCAGACTTCCTGACATACTTTCCTTTATCTTCACTCCTCTTAGCTCCCTCTATCCTTGTCTCTCTACCAGATCCTTTGCTTTTCAAAAATGATTAGGCCTTCAAGAGACTGAGGGACAGACAAAATAAAAGAAGCTACAATAAGACAGGTCAACAGCCTTCATATCAAGGCTGTATTCATCTTGTTTTACATTTGGAAGATCTTAAACATTAAGAGATGTATCTACTATTTTCAGTTTTACTAAAATGTATGTTACCAATTATTCCCCAACAAGATTCTGAATTTCAATATTTGGCTGTGAGTACTTGCATCTGTTTCAGTCAGCTGCTGCATAGAGCCTCTCAGAGGACAGTTATGCTAAAACAACATGGGCATCACTGGAGCCTCCCTTTCTATAAGGAGAAAGGGAGGGGTTGTGGAGGAGGGGAGAAGTGGGGATGAGACTGGGAGGAGAGGAGAGTGGAAGCTGTGATAGGGATGTAAAGTAAATAAATAAATAAAAAAGAAAGTTTAAAAACTTAATTACAGTTATGCATAAACAAATAAAGTGAGGTCATATAAGAGATATGATAGACATACTGTGTACTATCAGCTACTCTTTTGAATGTATTGGGTTTAAAATATCACAAAACATATAAGAAAAGGATGCATGCCTTTACAGTTATAATTTCCACTCTTTGAATCATAAATAAGCATAAATCTTCACTAGTCTTAAAATAAGCAACAAAATAAAGCAGTAAGGGAGAGTTTACAATAAAGAAAATCCCAGGAGCAAACATTTTCCTTGTTAATTTGACCAAAGTTGTTCAAATTTAGGTACAGCACTATGATAGTAATTAAAATTTATTTAGTTTGGTGGGGATTCTTCTTATCCAATTCTGTGAGATGGCAAGCCCTTGATAATAATTAAGAAAATACATTAACAACAACAATATTTACTAATGGTTTAAATTAATGTAATACCTGCTAATAAATTTATCATAAAAGCACATAACATTATAATGACAACTCTTGAATACTTATGAAAACAGTAGACAGAATAGCAGGTCATGACACAGTCATTAGCCTCTGGAAAACCAGCAACTCTAATTACATAAAGATTACACATGTGATCCTCCTGACTGCAATGCAGACATCTTTAATCCCTCTGGATGGAATCCTTAGTACATACTTTCAATCCCAAACAATGAAGTCTAACTCAGTGGTAGACCAAGTGACTAATCAAAAAAAAAAAAAAAAATGACAGAATGAGGCAGAGATAGAATATACCCAACCCCCAACCATTGGGAGAAAGGCTATTTAAGAGCAGCCTAAGAAGACAATGTCAGTCAGTCAGTGTGTCAGTCAGTCAGGTCAGTTCAGTTCAGTTTTCAGTGATTTGGGCATTGAGTCAGTTGGGAATGAGTGCAGAGTGTGCAGTGTAGTGAAGAGAAGTTTGTTCATAAATTTTTGAAGTTCAGTGCAGGCCAACATAGGCATTTAATGACAGAGGGGGAGGGGCTGGGGAGGAATGTTTAATCTGCTCCACCTCTGGCCTTCAGGTACCTCATTAGTATGTAAATCTCTCTAAGGCCTGTTCATGCCCTCCACCTGTGTACATGACTGAAGGGTGAAGGTAGAATGGAGATTAGACCTCCTGTTAGGCCAGACAATTGATGGCTTGGGACCTGGGTCTGAGGCCTGTATCTTGGGGGAACTTTGATTTCAAATCTTTGGAATGTAATTTTTCTGCCCAAGGAGTTATGGGTTTCAATCCCAAGGCATATGATAACTAGTTCTGAGTAGCACTTAAGATGTGCTGTCCTCTCTTTTTTCAACACTGCTTAATTAGCATCCTATTGACTCAGTCCAATAACACAATAGCGTTCTGCTCACTCTGTCTCACTCTCACCTGAAATCCATATATTAGATGTAGTACTTCTTTATAAACTTGCTTGGCAAAATATATAGCTTGTGCAAGAACTCCTGATTCCATGTTTTCTGGCTGCTTTACTATTTCTGACTCACTGTTTCTCACATCCTGGATCCTGTCACTGAAGAATGACATTATGATTCAGATCTCTTTCACAAAGTAAGGAACAAGAGTATATAGAATCAATAAATAGAACTTGGAAATACTGAATAAGGCATAGTTGTATACAACAACTCATAGCAATTATGCTTATCTGCCCAAGATCAGCACAATATCAAGAAAATTAAAATGCCACCATACATGGTGAGGCTCTCTGATCCCCTCACCCTTTCAAGAAAAGCTATTGACAGCTGAAGGAAAAGGAAGTACTCATTTTTGTGATAAGACTACTCAGAAGATGTGCATATCCCCAGTGGGTAGCCACTCACTCATATGTATATGGGTGCCACTAATGGTACTTAAGGGAATTTGTTACCAAAATAAAATAAAAAGAGAGATAGGATATAAAATTGGGAAGGAATATGATAGGAGACACTGGTAGATACTGGTCTACTGTATAGTAAATATGTACTGTAGAAATTTATGGTTCTTTAAAGAACAAATTTCCAGAACATCTAGCTTGCCTGTCCAACCTTTCTGACTGTAACAGTTATGGTGTCAGCTTTGCTATGAACTTTCTCAGTACACAGTGACTTCAAGGCAAATGATGCCTGCTAGCTCTCCTTTGACTAAGCCAATTTTCCTGTTTCCCTTTGGGCCCCCAGATGGGAATTCTTCACCCCAATTCAGCTGGAAGCAGACAAAAGGAGATCATCTCCCCAGTTCCTTATGTTGGGGTGGATGGTTCTGGTTACTTTGTAAATTATACATGTGTTGTAATTTAAGGAATACTTTACAAATGTAGCTTCAGACAGGAAGGGAATTAGAGAGCTAAATCTCAGAAATTAAGTGGGATTAATATTTTACTCTTATATAGGCATTGTGCCTGTATAACTCATACAGAAATACAAGGCTTAGACCCAGTTAAAAAAAAATGGGTATATCTTACATTGGTAAGAAATCTTTATAATAATTACAAGGTTGAAATTATAATCTCTTACATTGATATGGAATTTATATTAATATATTACTCTCATGTAGGCATTGTACCTATATATCTTATTTAGAAATACAAGGCTTAGACCCAGCCCTTTTTAATCAAAAAAAAAAAAATTAGTGGAAAGGAATTAACAGACAACTGTTCAGATTGCCTTACAGAGTTGATTTTCAAAAACGTTAGAAATCCATAGAATTGACATTACAAACATTCTTACATAAACATTTATTTTATTGGAGACCTATCTGATCCTGACAGCTTCCCAGTCTTGGATTCTAAGAAGAAATTGAGCATCTTTGGAGTTACACCAGTTGTGGTATGACAGCCACTAGGCAAGAATTGCCTCTTTTCATCTACAGATGAAATAGTGTGCAAAAAAAGAAACATACTTGCAGAATGGTCGACTGATTATATCTGCCAAGACAGAGTAATCAGCCCTTAGTAATTCTGCATCACTAGGTCTGTCAGATGATCCTGGGCCAGAAGGCTGAAGACCAGATTCTCCAACATTTTGAAATAAGGAACTGTCTAGATGTTCAGTGGTCTATTTAAATTGGTTGAGTTTTAGAAGCCACGCTTTGTGCTTCCCATATCTTTATTTAACTGAGTCATTCTGGATTTCTGATGGGGTTGAAGATTTATAATCTCACAGCCAACCCAGGCTATTTACTTTGAGAGGATGGTTTTCAGACGCTATTCATTTTGAAGACAGGACATAAGCCAGGTTCAGAAATAAGTTTATTAATTGAGAGAGATGGCAAAGGTTCTATTTAGTTAACAAAAATGATGGACTGGGTGTTAGGTTTATCTTGTACTTTAACAATCACAACATGGTAATATAGTTAGTGTTCAATTAATATGTGAAAAGAAAAAAAATTTTTTTTATTATTGGACAAAAAGGGGGAAATGTGGTGGATAGCCCTAGCCTCTTGTTGTCATGGTAACTCCACTCCTGGGAGGGGCTGCGAAGGAGGAGTGAATCTTGTAAACCTTTTGTCCAATCAAATTTGTTAAATAAAGGCTACAGCCAGTGATTGGGCAGTAGAAGAGGAGTGGGAGGAGCCAGAGGCAGGAAAGGGAGAAGATGAGGAGAGCGGAGGAAGAGAGGTGGGGAGTTGGCAGTTGGCCGAGAGAGAGGGCAGTTGATGGAGGGAGAGAAGACGAAGAAGGCCTTGACCTAGGAAACCGCAAGTTGATAAGAGCTCTCTTAGCTGGGGAAATAGTGTAGTTTAATGGTAAATCTGCCCAATCTAGGCATGCAGCATTCATTTGATACTTACTGACTTGTGTCGTTATTCTATGGACTCCCTATGGGCTAGAGATTTACCGTAACACAAAATATACTTCAAAGTTACTTAAAAATGGCTAATAAGAAACAGCACTTAAAATAGCAGTTCTATTATTTATAGGGAATAAATTATTGCTGTGTACACATGAGGTAGTATTCTACCCCAAGTTTGTACAAATAATTAAATATTACTGGAGAGAGTTTTTTCTTCAATAGTATAGATGTCCATTAGGTGCTCATGCTTCAGTAAGAAGCAAATTATTATGTTTTTTATAACAAACCCTGATTAAACTCATTGGTTCAAGCTCTGCTTGACTTATTAATGCCCTATCTCAGAGGAGAAAAATATTATTCATATATCTTCAGATCTAGTTCACATAAAAACATGTATGCTATGAACTATTCTACTGTGAAAAATAAATATGCACCACTAGTATGAGTTAATGAAAAATAAAAGATATTTATTCAATTAACTATTATGATGACTTGAATAAGATGACCCCCAGCCCTCTCCCCCCCCCAACTAAGGAACATAAATTTCAATCCTTAGTCATCAGTGAAGGAAATCATTTTTAAGAATTGAGTGCTGTGGTCTTATAAGAGGAAATATGTTACTGGGGACAGGCTTTGCCATTTCAAGGCCCCTAGCCAAACCCAGTGTCTTTCTCTGCCTGCTGCCTGCTGGTCTGGATGTAGAACTCCTAGCTACTTCTCCAGAGCCATGTCTGACTGCGTACATGGTACCATGCTTTTTGCCATGATGACAACACACTAAACTTCAGAAACTATAACTAAACCCTAATTATTATTTTCTCTTTATAGATGCTGCCATGGTCATGGTGTCTTCTCACAGTAACAGAACACTTAAGAAGATACATGTGAAGCACAATTTAGAAGTGAAGAAAGAAAAGTATTTGAACTTACATAAATAAAATACAGAAGAGACAATCTAGAAAAACAGTGAACTTTATTTTTTAAAAATTAAACACAAAACTGGTTTGTCAAGACACATTAAAAAAAAGAAAAAAATGGAGAAGACTTAAAATCAGAAATAAAAGGGAAGACACATAGTATGATGCCAAAGAAGTGAAGTAGAATATGAAATGATTCACAAAAACATTTGTCAAAAATTCTATAAACTATAAAAGTAGACAGATGCTGGAAATTGTACTCTTTCATGATTAAATCATTAAGAGATAGGAGATACTGGTAATCTAAAAACTCATGTGGAAATTGAAACACTGGTAAATATTCACATTAAAAAGAAGGAAAGAAAATGTCTTACAAAGGGCAAAGAACATCAGGTGCTAACCCAGTATCAAATGGATAGCCCTGAAAACATATGTATTAATAATAATACCCAGGCAGAGTAATATTTAGAAATACATTCATATACACATATATGAACATAACAATTAATGAAAACAGAGGCCATAGATATTAAAGGAGTAAGGAGGTATATTGGAGAGAGTTTGTAGTGAGGAAAGGGAAAAAGAAAATGATGCAATTAAATTATAGTCTCAGAAACAAGAAAAAATGATTTTCAAGTGTAGGACTAGAGTGATACTGTTTATAGTAGATCCATACATTTAAATGTTCTTAAAAAGAATTCTTTTAAAAGGCTTCCAAAAATTAAAAAAAAAAAAAAAAAACAAGCAAAATTGGATATTTGTTTTGGGAGCTCATTTCCTGTCAGCAAGAAACTATAGTTGTACATATATTTTTTTCTAAATATTCATGACAAAGAACCCATAAAATTAGGTAATTATGATGAAAAGGCAAAACAAGGTATCCCAAATATATTACTATAATTATAAATTAGTAAAGTTGATTATGAAAATACACCAGGCTTTAGAAATGTAACATATAATAAAGATATCACATGGAAGACAGTTTCTAGTTACTCAAACTCTAGTCTACCTGGTAAGTTTCAGTAATATTTCCTAGTTTTTATGTCCCTGATGCCTTGAAGATGTATATTTCTGACATAATTTGGTACCCTGATTTAATTCTTAGATGCAATGTTTGGTCTCATATTCTAAATACCAAACATTACATGGTATAAGACTAAACAAATACCAATGGCTGGTCTCCTATATTTAAATACCAAACATTTTCTCTACTTCACTCTGGTCTATGAGGGCACCAACACTGAAATGCATACAATGTTCCCAACAGACATACACATACATACATAAAAGGGTGGGAGGAAGGCTAGAGAGTTAGCTCAGTGGTTAAGATCACTAGCTGCTCTTGTAGAGGATCCAGGTTCAATTCCCAGTGCCCACATGGCAGTTCGCAGTCACCTGCAATTCCTGTATCAAAGCACATCTACATCTCATTCAATCTCAGAATACATATGGCACACAAACAAATATACACTATTTTTTTGTTTTGTGGACAAAACACTGATACACACAAATATTTAAAATTTTAAATGAATAAATGTTTTAAAAAGGAATAGGATCATGTCACTAAAATTTTACATTTGTTGAGTCTTAATATCTGTATATCTTTTAGAGAATTCAGTAAGATGATTTCAGGAGGAGTCAAAAAGCACATATCCACATATCCTGAAGAGCTTAATGTATTTTATAGACATTATATATTATGTGGGGAAGAAATCTTGCCGGCGGGGGGGAAGAGGGAGTCCAGCAGCTGGTCCCGCAGTGGTCTGGCATCAGGGTCCCCTGCGGGCTTCCCATGCCTCCAGCAGAAGATCCCACATTGATACAGCTGCCGCGTGCTGGCGGTGGGCGGCTCAACTTTCCAAAGGCTGGGAACCTGGCGGTGGTAGATCAGGCGACAAGTGGAGTCTGGTTTTCCAAAGCTTTTATTGTTCATGGCATGGTAAATGGATGTAGGTGGTATGCACTTCCCCAGCCAAAGGCCAGGGGAGTCTCATTTTATAGGGAAGGAAAAAGGGGAGGGAATAACTTAATTAGCTAAGCCCCTGGCCTTTTGATAATTCATTAATATTTAAATCTCTGGAGGTAGAGACTTGTTAATCACGCCCTCTACCTGTGTCCTATGTGACTGAAGGTAACAGGTTAAATGGAGTTACCTCGTCCAAGGTCCAACAATATTACATTAATAACAAAAATTAATTAATTAATATAAAAAGTAACATATTGATATATTTCCTATATAAATGGCCTAATATCACCATTTTTTGTTTTCTTGCATTTTATATCTATTAAAGTCAATACGTATTCATCATAATTACAAAATACAGATGATAGTATGAATGTCCTAGGGTTCAGATATATAATACACAATCACATGAAACAGTGTTACATTTAATTGTTCAAACTGTAGACTTTTTCAGTTATAATCCCTAATGTCTTGGTCCCAAAGATAATGGCATATTTGTGCCAAATTTAGAAACTTTTAAATGTTTTCTCCATTTTCTATTTTTTTTCACTTTTTTATTGGATATTTTATTTACATTTCAAATGCTATCCCCTTTCCCCATTTGCCCTCCCTAGAAAACCCCTATCCCATGCCTTTTTGTTTTTATACATTTTTTAAAATATTAATCAAAGGCTTTATAAGTTTGGTACTGCTCAATATCAATCAGAAGTGTAACTCAATAACCAGCCTAAATATATCAACTATCTTTGGCTGGTGGAGACACACTATCATCCACCTCCATGTTCCCCCATTCGTTCTCTCTCTCTCTCTCTCTCTCTCTCTCTCTCTCTCTCTCTCTTGTCACCTAGCTCCTCCTCTCCTTCTCCTCTTTTCCTTATTCCTCCTCTTTCTCTTTATACTCCTCCCACCTTAGCTCCTTCTCCTTCTACATATCATTCTTCCTGTTAAAATAAAACTTTTCTTTCAAAATACAATTAAAGCCATACCAATTTGTGTCAGTAAGGTACAAGATAGACCTAATACACAGTCCATCATTTTGTTAATGAACCATAACCTCTGCCATCTCTTCTAACTAAAACACTTAGTTCTGAGCCTGGCTTTTTTCTTGACTTTAGAATGAATGTCAGCTGAAAACCATCCTCTCAAATCTTTTCTCTCAAAGTAAATAGCCAGGATTGGCTATGAGACTATAAGTTTTCCACCTAAATTAACTGAGTTAATTGAAATTATGGGAAGCACAAAGCATAGCTTCTAAAATTTAGTCAATTTATAGAGAATGGTGAACACCTGGACAGTGCCTATACTACAAAACATCTGATCCTTCTGTCCCAGGATCATCTGACAGACCTACAGATGCAGAATTATTAAGGGCTGATTACTCTGTCTTGGCAGATATAATCGACAACTATTCTGCAAGTGTGTCCTTTTCTGGACAGTAATTTGTCTGTATATGAAAAAGAGGCAATATTTTCCTAGTGGCTATCTCACGACAACTGGAGTAACTCCAAAGATGCTCAATTTCTTCTTAGAATTCAATACAGGAAGCAGTCAGGAGCAGACAGGTCTCTAATCAAAATGAACATTAATACAAAAATGTTTGTAACGTCTAAACTGTGGAGTTATGATGTTTGGAAAACCAACTATCCATGTAAGGTAATCTGGACTGTCATCTGTTAACTCCTCTCAGCTATTTCTATATAAAATATAGAAAACACCCTAACAATAAACTCAAAGACATGTATTTGCTATAGGCCCTTAAATCACAGGCTATCTCAAATCAGTTTAAAAAAAGATAAAGAAGGACTGGGTCTAAGCCTTGTATTCCTAAATGTGTTATACAGGCACAATGCCTATGAGAGTATCAATGTTCATCTCACTTTTAAATCAATAAGAAACTCGTACCAATGAAAACCTTAAATTCAAAATCACAGTAAATTTTATACCATTTAATAAACTATAACTTCATCTTAATAACAATTATATAGATTTCTACCAATAGGTTATGGCTATGCAATAAATCCTAGCTAATCCTACCTGTTCCAACTAAACCACTACTTTTCCCAAAAAGACAGCCTCAGTCCCCAAGCCCAGGGAATAGTGGCTCTGACTCTTTAATAACTTCTTCAAGCTGATTATGGGCATTGAGACATTAGAATAGGGATGGGGGAAAGAGTAAATTGATAAGTTTCTGATGATAGGTCTTCACTTTATCCAGCTGGAATTCCAGGACATCAGAGGTTCGAGCAAGTCTCCTCAGCTTGCTTAATGAATAGATACACCAAGACTGTGTATTCTGAAATATACAATTCTCAAAACAAATTTTAGTATCAAGATAATTTTTTTGTTTGATTCTGGAATCTAGTCTTCTGGAGGCCTGCCTCTGTCATGTCTAATCCATATTCTGGGAGTTACTATGAGGGTGTGCTCCCACCATCCTCCCATTTGTGCCTCCCTTCTCTCAAATTCCCCAACACTAGGGAATCCAAACTTTCAGGCACCAAGGCCCTACACTTCCACTGATGCCTGGCAAGGCCATCCTCAACTACCTATACAGGTGGAGCCCTGAGTCCCTCCTTTTCTGTTCTCGGGATGGAAATTTTAAAATGGGTACTCCAGCTTGTTCTTAGGATCATTTGCTTGAAAAAATGTTTTTCAGCCTTTTACTCTAAGGTAAAGTTTGTCTTTGTCACTGAGGTGGGTTTCCTGTATACAGCAAAATGATGTGTCCTGTTTATCCAGTCCATTAGCCTATGTCTTTTAATTGGGGAATTGAGTCCATCAATGTTAAGAGATATTAAGGAACAGTGATTGTTGTTTCCTGTTATTTTTGTTATTAGAGGTGGAATTATCTTTGTGTGGCTATCTTCTTTTGGATTTGTTGGAATACGATTATTTTCTTGCTCTTTCTAGGGTATAATGTCTATCCATGTATTGGAGCTTTCCTGCCATTATTCTTTGTAATGCTGGGTTTGTGGAAAGATATTGTGTAAATTTTGTTTTGTCATGGAATATCTTGGTTTCTACACCTATGGTAATTGAGAGTTTTGCTGGGTAAAGTATCCTGGGCTGGCATTTGTGTTCTCTTTGGGTCTGCATGACATCTGTCCAGCATCTTCTAGATTTTATAATATCAGGTGAGAAGTCTGGTGTAATTGTGATAGGTCTGCCTTCATAAGTTACTTGGCCTTTTTCCCTTACTGCTTTTAATATTCTTTCTTTGTTTTGTGCACTTGGTGTTTGGATTATTATGTGATGGGAGGTATTTCTTTTCAGGTCTAGTCTATTTGGAGTTCTATAGACTATATAGTTTACACAATATAGTCTATTTGGAGTGCTTGTATGTTTATGGGCATCTCGTTCTTTAGATTTAGAAAGTTTTCTTCTATAATTTTGATGAAAATATTTATTGGCCCTTTAAGATGGGAATCTTCACTCTCATCTATACCTATTATCCTTAGGTTTGGTCTTCTCATTGTGTCCTCTATTTCCTGGATGTTTTGTGTTAGGAACTTCTTGCATTTTGTGTTTTCTTTGACAGTTGTGTCAATATTTACTATGGTATCTTCTGCACCTGAGATTCTCTCTTCTATCTCTTGTAGTCTGTTGGTGATGCTTGCATTTATGACTCCTGATTTCTTTCCTAGGTTTTCTATCTCCAGGGTAGTCTCCCTTTGTGATTTCTTGATTGTTTCTACTTCCATTTTTATGTCCTGGGTGGTTTTGTTCAATTCCTTCACCTCGTTTGGTTGTGTTCTCTTGTAATTCTTTAAGGAATTTTTGTTTTTCGTCTTTAAGTGCTGCTAACTTTTTATCTGTATTCTCCTCAATTTCTTTGAGAGTGTTATTTATGTCATTCTTAAAGTCTTCTATCATCATCATTAGAAGTGATTTTAAATCTGAATCTTGCTTTCCTAGTGATATGGAGAATTTAGGACTTTCCAGTGTGAGAGAACTAGGTTCTAATAATGCCAAGTACCCTGGGTTACTGATGCTTATGTTCTTGTGCTTGCCTTTCACCATCTGCATCTCCTTACTGCTACCTGCCTTGTCTCTGACTGGAGCCTGTCTTTCCTATTATCTTGGTTGTATCAGAACTGCTTGGGGTGGGTGTTACTGCTGGGGTTAGAGCTGGGGCCCAAAATCTGCTCAGTGCTCAAGCTTAGGCAGGAAAACCAGTGCTCCTGGCCAGAAGTGGCTTCCTGGGTCCTAGTGGTTACTAGTTACTCCGTGTTATGGTGGGCATTACTGTCTGCTTTCTTAAGATACTGCCTGTGTTAGGGCTCCTGGGAGGCCTGCTTCCTCTGGGTTCTGTGAGATTGGGGGTAAAGCTGCCACCCCGTATCTGCCCCTTTAAAATCAGCAATAGGCCTGACGTACATGCCTGCTAATATAAAGTCTTGGGTCTCTATGGAAAAATACTGAAACAGATGTCTATAAACTATTGTAAACAGGCAGCTTTTGTGGAAATCTACCAGCTTGAGTAGTTATTGACCTTGTAAATAGGCAGCCTTGGTGGATAGTACCAACTTAGGTAAGGACAAGTGAGCATAGGAAGACTCATAGTGACCTGACCCCTGAACCTTCACCCAGCTGATACCCTGTTCTGAAAGATATCTAGACTCCCCCTGAACATCTATGCTCCTGTGTCATCCCCTTACCCACATCCTGCATTTTCGTGTTTATAACCCTGTGTTAAAAAGTAAAAATGATGATTTGATAATAATAAATAAAAGAAAAAAAAGAAATGAAAAGAAAACAAATAACACACAGTGTCCCCCTGGCTTTGCTGACTTAGCTTCTGACAATCCATTTTCTTGTTCTCAAATACTTTGAATTATAAAATGTTATTGTGGTTTTTGTTATTATGCTGGGTAAAATAATTTTTATTGATTTCATTTTAAATTTCAAAGTTTGTAGTGAGTTAAAATGTCCTTCAAAATAATTATAGGTCATAATTATTTTCATATTGTAAAATGCAAGTTAATCTGTTAAGCATTTTTTAAAAAATGGATTCCTTTTTGAGAATTTCATATATGAGCACTGTATTTACATAATTTTTTTCTTTCTCTACTTCCTCCCACTCTTCCCAACCCCCAATACTTTTAAAATATATCTTATTTAATTATTGTTCATATATGTATGTATATATGATACATGTATAAATATGTGTGTATATACAAATACTGATAAGTACAGTGTTTTGGGGAAAAATAAAAACACAGGCAGAGAGAGAAAAAAATCAAGCAATACATTTTATTCAAAATTTAGGGGAGAATAAAACATTATTCTGTCTCATGCCTTATTCAGACTAAGATATGGTAACAATGACAAAAAACTTACAATAGTTTTTTGTGAACATAGTCCTGTGAGAGGATCATGTAAGCAAACAGCACATTAATATTTAAGAATAAGTGGTAGCTCAAGAGAATGACATAGTTACTGACAAAGAAGACTATGACATTTTAGAAAAGATCATAAAATATCACCACAAATTAGGCATAGCCCAACTCTGCCAACATGCATGCAACTAGTATCAGACATATGTACCCAGAGTCTAGAAAGTTGTGGTTAAGAACATATATTACTCTTACAGAGAATATGATTTCATGTCACAACATACATACTGGCATCCCACAACTGATTGTAACTCCATTTCCAAATGATCGAACACTTTCTCTGACTTCCATGGACACTGGACTCAGACACATAAACCCACACTGTGACATAATAAAATAAAGATAAAAGATTCTTTAATAACATACATCCAATGAAGAAATGCTTGGTGCATCCCGTGAAGGATATGGCTCTATCCTCAAAATTAGATTTCTTAGCAGTCTTTGAAGAACAACAGTAGAGAAAATAAATAATTAGGAGAGAATCATATATCACTGTAGTACTTCCAAAAAGAAATAGTACAAAAAGCTGTAGTACAGATAAGCATATATAAAAAGCCATATAAAAGTAAGTGATGTTTCACATAACACAAATACTGCTCAGAACAAAATTTATAACATTTTAGCTAGCCTTAGTAGGTTATAAACATTAAGGTTTTGAATATATAAGTTTCAGGTGTACAGACAAAAGTAAGTTTTATAATCTCAGAACAAGCAGATACTATGGTTGATAGAAAAGTTGTAAACGTTATAATTCCCACAGTGTAGTTCTATCTTAGTGAGGGAAGACAGAAATATAGGCACTAAAACTGATCATGTGGAGTTTGTTGAGTGTACTTGATGTAATATGCTTTTTTATTATATGCTGGAGAAAGAAACAAAGGGAATGATCATCCACATGCACTCAGATATGAATGTATACATACTTATCCAGAATTACAAACAAGCACACAAAAGGAACACATATAAAGGCTGGAGAAAGGCAAAGAATTATATAATACAAAATGAAAGGGAAAAGAAGAGTAAAACTACAAGTGAAATGCAAAATCTAATTAAATAAAATTTGGACATCATTAGAGAACAATGATTTAGCTCTCTCTATTCTAAGATAATATCATGATTTCCATTCTCTATAAAGTTAGTTATAGTGAATAATATAACTATTACATACACACACATACATACACACACACTCAAACATACACACAAACACTCAAACACACACATTCTTCCCACAGTTTCTAAAAATTTTATTTTTGTTTCATTATTTTAATATTAGGAATTCCATGAATAAAGAAATTAAGAAAAAGTATTTTAGGTATGTGTGTAAGTGTAGTGTTTATGTATCTATAATGACTGAGAAAGGATTTTTATGTGAATTAACTTCCTCACAGTCTCTTTTACATCCTTATTTCTTAGGCTGTAAATAAGAGGATTAAGCATAGGGATGACCATGCTATAAAATACAGTGGCTATTTTAACAAGAAGCAGTGAACTCTTTGACTTGAACACACAGTATAGAAGGAGAATAATCCCATGGCAGAAAGAGATGGCAGTCAGATGAGGGACACAGGTGGATAAAGCTTTTTGTAGTGCTCCTTTAGTGGGAATCTTGATGACAGTGATGAATATGACAACATAGGAGACAATGATGATAAAGAGGCTACAAATCTCATTGAACATACAAATTAACAAACATGCTATTTGGCTGAAAGAAGAATCAGAACATGCTGCAGAAATTATGGCAGAGTACTCACAGCAAAAGTGGTTAACGATGGTAGATTTACAGTAAGATAGTGCCAAAAGAAAGTATGTCAGTGTGGTGGCACAGAGGCCACCCCATAGGTAAGTCCCAGTTACTAGTAGTGCACAGAGCCTACGAGACATAGCCACTGTGTAGGTCAGAGGGTTACATATGGCCACAAAGCGGTCATAGGCCATTACTGCTAACATAAATGTTTGGGTAACCACACAAGCACAGCCAAAGTAAAACTGGATTATGCATCCTTTGAGGGACATAGATCTGTCCTCTGTTATCAGAAGGTCTAACAGTTTTGGTGCAATCACAGTGGTATAACAAAGATCGACAAAGGATAAATGGCTGAGAAAAAAGTACATAGGAGTATGGAGTTTAGCATTGATCCTGATGACAAAAATCATACCTAGATTTTCCAAAACAGTAATGGTGTATATAATCAAAAAGATCAGGAATAAAGGCACCTGTAAGTTTGGATACTCTGAGAATCCTACGAAGACAAGTAAGACTCCAGTACTCTGATTCACTTGATGTTGCATTTGGAAACTTTTTTTGAGGAAATCAGAGAGTACATCCCAGGCAGCAGGAAACAATGGATGATGTGAATATTATGAAGGGAGACAGAATAATACATGTTAATTTATGACACACCATATATCAACAAGTATTTCAAAAGAACATAGCTAGGTTTTTAATCACAGAGTGTTTCTTATATCAGTAGGAGTAAAACTTCATCTCACTTACTATACACTAAGGAGATATGTACAACCCTGTGTACATACTTTAATGTTATTACTTAGTGACAGGCTACACTCCAAACTGCAAAAAATCCAATTTAGCCACATAAGTCTTAAGATCAATTTCTCTGATAATATTGGTACAGTAATATAGCCTTTAAACTAAGCTGTTAATATACAGATATGCACAATGGCTTTAGAGCCCCAAATAACTCATAAATAATATTTCAGATTTTCCTTAAAAAATTAAACATTCTTTTATTAGATATTATGGTGATTGAGTTTTACTGACTAGTTCTGCATTTCTGTCTTCCTGCCTCTATGTGGAAGCCTTTTAGATTGAAAGTGTATTCATTAGTAGTTACAAACATTAAAACTCTAACTAAAAAATAAGAAATTACATAGATTCTTGTTCATCTTGGTAAAAGGATATGCATGGAAAGTAATATGGTATAAAATCCTAAATTGTTTTGAAGTACAATGATATAAACACAATGTAAAAAGTACTGAAATTTACAATTGAATTTAGTGTCATAAGCATGATTTTAACATCTTGACACAATTTAGCTAGACACTAATAGTCAATACTCTGTGGACTCTGCTAATGTAAGACAGGTTCGCAAGGTCAAGTCATTTTCAGTACTCATTCATCTAGCCCATAGATCATCAATACCAATGGTAGAGAACCATATTTATCATTAATTGCTTTTATGGTTGAACAAAATGTTCAATTTTAAATATAAATGTTAATTTACATTATTTAGGGGGACCTTGCTAGTTTGGAAGACAGAGGTATAATACAAACCACCATTTTCACAATGCAAACCAAAAATCTTGTTTTTTCTTTAGTGTATCAAGCCATCTGCAGTGATTTTTCCCCCTTTTTTGTTTCATGGGTTAAAATTCCCTTCTGCAAGAATCTACTTGGCCTGAATTCTCCTGATGGCATTGCTTAGACAATGATCACTCAATGTGATATTTCATATAGTAGTTTATATTCAAGCAAAAATTCTTATTGTTCAATCATGTGCAATCTTCAAATATTTAGATTTCTTAGCACTTTCTAGCAAGCTTGATTCTATAAAACTAGGTTACTTGTTATTTTTGGTTGGCTTTAAATGTCTCAAAATTTTACAGTGTTCTGGTTGGAATTTGACATTCAGAAGTAAATATATTCTTTACTTTTACAGTTTTTACTTGTACTTCTGATGATTGTAACTTTTGTAGATAAATGCTACATTTTGAATAGTAAATAATATACTTTTCAATATGTAGATATTTTATATTCATTCCTATTTCATATGTAATATCATTTTGTCATCGTGCATATCTAAACCATCTTTCTTCCTCTTTGTATCAATTTGATATTTAATTAACTTTATCTGGAACTAAGATCATTCCATCCAACAACCTTGTCTTTAGTATGTACATAACATGGCTTACTATTCAAGCATTAATAATAGCCCACTTACTGAGTTGTTTTCTATGAACAGATGAGACTTCTGTAAGATCATCAACTGGATCGAGTCAGCATGAATTAAAATTCTGCTTCAGTGAACTATTCATATGTGGCTGCAACAAGTTGTTTAAAGTCTGTTCCCCATTTCCTTGCACATGAAAATATATTGAGGAATTACTAACTCAATATTATTGAGTCACTGTTATTGTTCTGATGTACCTTAAGATCTTAATTGTAGACCCATAAATATTATATTACACTTTGCAGTGAATTATCACAAAACATAGACTGGTTTTTCCTTTGTGTCATCATTTCCTGAGTTTACTTAGACTTTGTAATACAGGAGAAACAACTATGGAATTTTTAAGTTATTTTTTATAGATACTGTAGGTACAAATAAGAAACCAGAAATGGAAGCATGTTGGCAGAGATACACTAAAGTGAATGTCCACCCTCATCTTATTATGAGTATTCTTAAGCTTTCAGCTATAGCTTCTTGCAGTATCTCAAACTATCACTCATTGTTTTTAATCTTTTCATTTTATTCCAGTTAGGGAAAAACCAAGAAGTACTCATTATGCACTCTTGAGTGGATTCTAACTTCACAGCATTTATATTTATCAAATTATCAGTGTCTCTGTGAGAATTATTTATATGTCCATGCAGTCAAAGAGTTTTAAAATTGAAAGTTTAATTAATATCATTTTAATCCCTCCAATGGGAATAGCTCAAGGACACAATCAAGTCAAGATTTTTACAGTTGCAATAAAATAGTTCAGTACCTTCTATTATGAATCTCAGATGAATCCTATGGTGTTACCTCCACTAGCTTCACAGAGTTCCTTCTCTAACAAAAATATACCTTTATCTTAGAGTCTAGCATATCTGACATGATAATTAACCATCCATCCGAAACAAGGCAGACTCTGTAGGCTCATTTATCAATGATTTCTGTAACCAATCCAATAAATTTTAAAACAATAAATTTTCTAAAAGTTTGGCTAAAGACAACTAATTTGGAATTAAGTCATAAGAGTTTCATCCTAAAAATGTGTTACTAGAAAAGCCAAGAAAATTTTATTCATTATTAAAAGAATAATGGACAGCATACAAATGTTCTTGTTGGGAGTAAGGCTCTGAAGCCAAGTTTGGAGATCAAAGAGTCTTGCTTTAAGTCTGAATGCATGGCCCCAGGGATTCAAACGGCAGAAATCTTGAGCAAATACTTACCATTAACTAGAAACAAGTTTACTAAGAAAACAGTTTTCCAATTATGAGTATAATTAATCTAAATCACCAAATCATATGGGACACTTCAACAGGTTGATTATCTTTAGTAGAAAAATTATACCAATTTATAGCAACCATTGTTCAGTTAATTGATTTCTGAATATATGACACCTCAAAAATTATATCCTGCATTATTTATCAGTTTGCTTTATTTTCTTAAATAAATTTATGACAAACTGTCTGCAGCATTATTTTCTTTTAATTTGTCTATTTAAGCTATTAATTTTAATAAAGCTGTTTATCTTTCTACACATTTATCTGTCAATTAATAGATCTTTTGAAACATATTTGTCTTTTTTTAAAATTGTGTTATAAAAAATCTAGCAGAAATTTTAGAGCTATATCCTTAAAGTTTGTTGTCATTTATAGTATATTTTAGGCTTAATATCCCAAATATTATTTTATTAAATTATTGCCATAATGCATGTCTTGCATTGTGCTTTTACATGACTTATAACTTGAGGCTAAGACTGTTCAGCTGACTGAAAGTAAGGCTTTACTACTTACCTGCTTATTTTGTCAAAATGAAGTCAATTGTCCAACAAATTATCACTTTCTTTTTTTTCATTTTTTTTATTTTTATTTTTTTAATTATTATTAGATATTTTATTTACACTTCAGGTGGCATCCCCTTTCCCCATTCCACCCCCCCCACTCTCCTTAGGAAACACCTATCCCAAGCCCCCTTTTCCTTTTTGCATTTATACATTTTTTAAAAATAATGTTAATCGTAGGCTTTATAAGTTTGGAATTGTTCAATCAGAGGTGTAACCCACTGACCAACCTAGATATAACAACTATCTTTGACTGGTGGAGATACTTGAACCTCTGCCTCCCTGTCTCCCCCCTCTTTCTCTCTTTCTTCACCTAGCTTCTCCTCTCTTTCTTCTTCTCCTCTTCTTACTCCTTTCTTCCTCTCAGTACTCCTCCTACCTTAGCTACTCCTACACATCACCCTTCCTGTTAAAATGAAACTTTTCTCTCAAAATACAATTAGAACATAATTATGCCAATTTGTACCAGTGAGGTACAGGATGGTCATAATACCCAGTCCATCCTTTTGTTGACTAACCAGCTCCTCTGTCATCTATTCTAACTAAAACATGTAGTTCTGAACCTGGCTTTAGGATGAATGTCAGCTGACGACCATCCACTCAAGTCTTTTCTCTTAAGGTCAATAGCTATATGTTTTCAACCCCATCAGAAATCCAGAATGACTGAGTTAACTATAATTGTGGGAAGCACAAATCATAGTTTCTAAAGCTTAGTCAATTTATAGAGACCTTTGAACACCTGGACACTCGCTCTACTTCAAAACGTTGGAGCATCTGTTCTTCTGCCTTCTGGCCCAGGATCATCTGACAGACCTTAGTGCTGCAGAATTATTAAGGGCTGATTACTCTGTCTAGGCAGATATAATCAGTCGACTATTCTGCAAGTGTGTCCTTTTCCGGACAGTAATATGTCTGTAGAAGGAAAGTGGCAATTCTTGCCTAGTGGCTGTCTCACCACAACTGAAGTAACTCCAAGGATGCTCAATTTCTTCTTAGAATTCAATATAGGAAGCTGTCCGGAGCAGACAGGTCTCTAATGAAAATGAACATTAATACTGAAATGTTTGTCATGTCAATTCTAAGGATTTCTGATGTTTTGAAAACCAGCTATCCATGTAAGGTAATCTGGACTGTTGCCTGTTAATTCCACTCAGCTATTTCTAAATAAAACATAGAGAACACCCTTATAATAAACTCCAAGCCATGAATTTGCTATAGTCCCTTAACTCACAGGCTGACCATCTCAAATCAGTTAAAAAAGTTAAAGAAGGACTGGGTCTAAGCTTTGTATTCCTAAATGTGTTATACTGGTACAATGCCTATGGGAGTAACAATATTCATCTCACTCTTATATCACTAAGAAGCTCATGCCAATGAAAATCTTAAAATTTGTAAACAAAGTAAATTGGTGCCATTTAAGAATTTATATCTTCATCTTGATATTAATTATACAGATTTCTACTAATAGGTTATTGCTATGCAATAAACCCTAGCTAATCCTCTCTATTCTGATGAAACCACTACTTTTCCCTAGAGAGACAGCCCAACATTTACCACCTTAGTCCCCAAGCCCAGGGAATAGGGGCGCTGACTCATCATTAGCTTCTTCAAGCTAATTATGGGCGTTGAGATATTAGAAGAGGAGTGGGGGCGGGGAGAGCAAGTTGACAATCCTCTGATGCTGTGTCTTTGCTGCCTCCAGATGGAATTTCCGGACCTCAGAGGTTTGAGCAGGTCTGCCCAGCTTGCTTGTTGAGTAGATGCACCAAAGCTGATCATTCTGCAATATACAATTCTCAAAACAACTTTTAGTATCAAGATAGTTTTTTTTTTTAAAGAGGGCTGACATTTTATTAAGAATGTTGGTTCTAACCGCTTTTCTATTTTTTTCCCTCTTTTATTGAATATAATATTTACATTTCAAATTTTATCCCCTTACCATATTTCCCCCACCACCCAGGAACCCCTTATCCCATCCCCCCTCCTCCTGACTCTATGAAGGTGTTTACCCACCTACTCCCTGGCCCCCTCCCCACGCTCAGATTCCCCCCCCCCCCGTGCTCAGCCTTCAGGGTACCAATAATCTTGTCTCCCACCTATGCTGGACAAGGCCATCCTCCCCTACATATAGAGCTGGAGTCATCTGTCTCGCCATATGTGCTCCTTAGGCTGGTGGTTTAGACCCTGGGGAGCTCTGGCTGGTTGGTATTGTTGCTCTCCTCACGGGGCCACCAGCCCTTAAGGTTCCTTCTATTTACTCTCTAACTCCTCCATTGGGAACTTTGATCAGATTAATGGATAGCTGTGGGTATCTGTCTCTGGGTATGTCCGACTCTGGGGGACCTCTCAGGAGATAGCCTTATCTGGCTGCTGTCAGCTTTCCCATCCTGATATCCCTATCAGCGTCTATTTTTGGTGACTGCCCATGGAATGAATACCCAGATGGAATGGTCTCCCTACAACCCCAACTTCAGATTCTGTCCCACACTTTGTCTCCATATTTGCTCCCTTGGGTATTTAGTTACTCCTTCTAAGAAAGACCTAGGCATCCTTACTTTTTCTTTCTTCTTCATGAGCTTCATGTCGTCTGGTAGTTGAATCTTTGGTGTTTCAGATTTTTGGGCTAATCTCCGCTTATCAGTGAGTAAATACCATGTGTGTTCTTTTGTGATTGGGTTACCTCACTCAGGATGATATTTTCTAGTTCCATCCATTTACCTAAGAATTTCCCAAATTCATTATTTTTAATAGCTGAGTAATATTCCATTGTGTAAATGTACCACATTTTTTGTATCCATTCCTCTGTTGAAGGGCATCTGGGTTCTTTCCAGCTTCTCGCTATTATAAATAAGGCTGCTATGAACATAGTGGAGCATATGTCTTTGTTGTTTGTTGGGGCATTTTCTGGGTATATGCCCAGGAGTGGTATAGATGGGTCCTCAGGTAGTGCTATATCCAATTTTCTGAGGAACCGCCAGACTAACTTCCAAAGTGGTTGTACCAGCTTGCAACCCCACCAACAATGCAGGAGTGTTCCTCTTTCTTCACATCCTCACCAGCATCTACTATCACCTGAGTTTTTGATCTTAGCCATTCTGACTGGTGTGAGGTGGTATCTCAGTGTTGTTTTGATTTGCATTTCCCTGATGACTAAGGATGTTGAGCATTTCTTAAGGTGCTTCTCGGCCATTCGAGTTTCCTCCGTTGAGAATTCTTTGTTTAGCTCTGTACCCCATTTTTAATGGGGTTATTTTGTTGTTTGGTGTCTAATTTCTTGAGTTCTTTGTAAATATTCGATATTAGCCCCCTATGGGATGTAGGATTGGTAATGATCTTTTCCCAATCTGTTGGTTGCCGTTTTGTAATGTTGACAGTGTCCTTTGCCTTACAGAAGCTTTGCAATTTGATGAGGTCCCATTTGTCGATTCTTGATCTTAGAGCATAAGCCATTGGTGTTCTGTTCAGGAACTTTTCCCCTGTGCCTAGGTATTCCAGGGTCTTCCCCAACTTCTCTTCTAATAGTTTCAGTGTATCTGGCTTTATGTGAAGGTCCTTTATCCACTTGGAGTTGAGCTTTGTGCAGGGGGATACGAATGGATCAATTTGCATTCTTCTACATGTTAACCTCCAGTTGAGCCAGCACCACTTGTTGAAAATGCTGTCCTTTTTCCACTGGATGGATTTAGCTCCCTTGTCAAAGATCAAGTGACCATAGGTGTGCGGGTTCATTTCTGGGTCTTCAATTCTATTACATTGATCATCCTGTCTGTCTCTGGACCTCAAACTGTACTACAGAGCAGTAGTGATAAAAAAATTATCACTTTCTTAAAGAGTAAGTTTTTACTTATTTTTCTTTAATTAATATGACATTAAATTTCATGAGATTTTGGATTTTGTCTTAATGGTCTCTTATATGTGGATCATATCATCTGCAAATAGAGCTATTTGAGTAGTTCTTTTTCTCACTGTGTGTTGCGTGTGTCTGTATTAGTGTGTGTTTGCCTGTGTGTATGTTTATAGCCACATTTTTCTCTATCAGCTAGAGGTTGAATTTTAATTTGATTTTATTTTTATTAAAAATAGATTCTTATCTCATTCCAGACTTCCTGACAAGTGTTTCCTTTATCTTCACTCCTCTTAGCTCCCTCTATCCTTGTGTCTCTACCAGATCCTTTGCTTTTCAAAAATGATTAGGCCTTCAAGAGACTGAGGGACAGACAAAATAAAACAAGCTACAATAAGACAGGTCAACAGCCTTCACATCAAGGCTGTATTCATCTTGTTTTACATTTGGAAGATCTTAAACATTAAGAGATGTATCTACTATTTTCAATTTTACTAAAATGTATGTTACCAATTATTCCCTAACAAGATTCTGAATTTCAATATTTGGCTGTGAGTACCTGCATCTGTTTCAGTCATCTGCTGCATAGAGCCTCTCAGAGTACAGTTATGCTAAACTGAAGCATAGTTGTAGGGATTGCTGTTTGCCCATATGATGGGTTTCAAGTAGGACCAGTTATTGGTTGGCCATTGCTTCAGTCTCAGCTCTGTCTTTGACCCTTCACTTCTTGTAAACAGGGCAAATTTGGGTCACAAGAATTATGGGTATGTTGTACTTTTCCCTCCACTGGTGGTCCATCATGTCTGGCTACAGGAGGTGGCCTCTTCATGTTCCATATCCCCACTGTTATACATCCCAGCAAAGGTAACCCTCATATTCTCCTGGGAACCCACTCCCATCCCAGATCTCTGGGACTTGCTAGAGATTAGCTCAACCCTCCTACTCTGGCAGGTATAGATTTCTAACCATGCTTCTGACCCTCTAGACCTCTCTCCTGTATCTTTGTATACTTGACCCTGCCCCCTCATTCCCCTTTGCTTCCTCTCTCCCACCCTCACATCCTCTGCCTCCTATGCCTATTTTATGCCTCATCCCTTTTAAGTGAGATTCAAGTGTATTCACTTGGGCCTTGCTTCTTGTTTAATTTCTTTGGGTCTGTGGGATATATCACGGGTATCCTATACTTTATTGCTAATACCCATTTATCAGTGTATACATTGTATGCATGTCCTTATGGGTTTGGGTTACCTCACTCAGGATGATATTTTCTAGTTCAGTCCATTTGCTTGCAAAATTCATTATGTCCTTGTTTCTAATAGCTAAATAGTAGTCTATTGTGTAAATGAACCACGTTTTCCATATCCATTTTTCCTGTTAAGGAGTATCTGGGTTGTTTTCAATTCCTGGTTATTATGACTAAAGCTGTTATGAACATAGTGGACCATGTGTCCTTATGGTATTGTGGAACACATTTTGGGTATATGCCTAGGAGCACTATAGCTGGTTCTTCAGGTAGAATTATTTCCTATTTCTGAGAGACCACCAGATTAATTTCAAGAGTGGTTGTACAAGTTTGCAATCCAACCAGCATGTGTTATTTCTTTAGTTTTTGACTTTAGCCATTCTGATTGCTGTAAATGACATTCTCAAGGACCTTTTGATTTCCATTTCCATGATGACTAAGAATGTCAAACATTTCTAAATGCATATTGGTCATTTGAGATTTCTCGTTTTAGCTCTGCCATTTTTAATTGGATTATTGGGTGTGTTAAAGTTTAACTTCTTGAGATCGTTATATATTTTGGACTATTAGCCCTCTGTCAGATGTAGGGTTGTGAAGATCTCTTCCCAACTTGCAGTGTTTCATTTTGTCCTATTGACAGTGTCTTTGCCTTAAAGAAACTTTTCAGTTTTCAGAGTTTTTATCGACTGTTGATATTAGAGCCTGAGCCCTTGGTGTTCTCTGTTCAATTCCCTTGGTATAAATGTATTTAAGGCCAAATTTCCAACTTTTTCTTCTATTAGATTTAGTGTATCCTGTTTTATGTTGAGCCAATGAATTTACTGGCCTTACTTAAAGCAAGATGGCACAGGGGTTACTTATAGTGCAATGAGTGGCTTGAAATCATAACCAGAAATCTCACTTGAGCATGGAAGGTGGTTCACAAAAGCTGCTGTTTTGGAGATAATTGATGACCTTTGTAAGCAGCTAAATGTATTGAGGTCTTCTATTTACATTTAGAAGAAATTGGTTTCTTTTATTTCATTCAGAAGACAAAAATTTTTAAAAAAGCAAAAACCAAAAATAATAATTACAACAAAACTGTATCTTACTTGGGGAAAACATGTGGGCTGCTGTTCTACCATCTTTTGTTTCCTCATGAAGCTTCCCTTACTCACTCTTAGATAAAAATCTCCTAATAGTTATTGTTACTAATATGAATACATAAGTTCTGAAAAATATAAAATGAGAAAAAGTTGAGAAATCATTATAATGTCTTCAAAATAACATTTCAAAGAGTTTATAAGTTTTGTGGTAGCAGAGATATTCACAGAGAGTAATTCTGCAGGAGAGTTCATAGCATCATTAACATATGACCCAAACAGAAACAATAGAAAGATGTTAAATAGATAGAGAGGTCATAGCAGATTCTTTTTATAGAATACTGTGAAGTAGTAAAATAGAAGATGGACCTACTGAATGGCAAGTTCATTACCTAAGTATCTATGAGTTGCAAAAATAGACAAAATTAAAATTTTTATCTACAAACATGTATATATATATATATATAAGTACAATGCAAAAAGTGTAGAATGTCATATTTTCACCATGAAATTCATAATGTTCACATATTAGAGAAGTGCTAATGTGCTATGTACAAGTGAGAAGTTTGAAAATGTGATAATACAGATGGTTTTCATTGTTAAAGGAAAAGATGGAGAGTGAGAAGGGGCAGACAATGAGGGGGAAAGCAGAGATAAAAGAGAAAGGAAAAGTATGAAACATCCAGTCAGAAAGTGTAAAAATACAGGAAAGTATTTTTAAAAGTGTTTAATGCATGCATTCCTTAGTCAGGTAAATGTGAACAGTATAACTGGAGTTTCTAAGGGACAGAACTTGTTCATGACAGCTTCAATAAACCAGTTTCAACCATCCTCCTTTATTGTGCCAATCAAAAATATAATTACTGAAACAAATACGTGAGAGTGAGAAAAATTATAAAGAGATTTATTCAATATGCTTACATTGGAAAAGTGAGAAGAGAATCAGTGATTCCCCATTGCATCTTTAGGATCTTAGCATGAGGTTTATTAATAAGGTATACTAATTGTGCCAAATAAGGAGTACTGTTCAAGGTGTGGCTCCATCCATGATTGACCCACTGTTCCTTTGTCTACAGTATCTCATTGGAGCATGTTTGACACATACTAAATTACATTCTATAAGATATACCTTCCAACACCTTCTGGCTGAAGTGTCCTCTTTTATCCTGTCAGTCTGAAACTTCTGAAGAAGATTCCAATTTCTTGGGGGTGTTTTCTTTTGATAAGTAGATAGAGGAAAGAAGAAGCATGAGTGTCTCTGTAGAACATTTCTTTGCTTGTATGGACCATTGCAATACTACTATAGAGCAATTGATTAGCTTGCTTTACCCACTTCCTAAATCATATGGGAACTTTCTCTTTTGAAGAAAGGTGATTTTAAAAAAATTATAATCTGTATAGCTGATTTTATATATTTGACTCTTAACTTGTCAGTGGAAGTTTCATATAAATTGTTAACTTCTAAGGAAGCTAAGAAACTTTAGTTCTTCCCATTATACATGAAACCTGAGGATTCACAGAGTGTCTTTGAAGGGGAGTGAGATTCAGAGGAAACATTTAACTGCCATGTTGTGTATTTTACAAATAACTGCATGATCAGGAGGGAATGAAACCCTTGGGTATTTGGGGTGTACATGTGAGGTGAAAACAAGATAATTAAAGTCATCATCCTAATTTAGCCAATAGTCATTTTCAAAACATCGAGTCATATGGCGAAATTCAAGCCACTGATAATCTGCCATTATTAAAATAAAATATGTCTACAAAAGACCATTTAGTTATTATTAGCATCTTGTTTTCAAAAACCATAAAGCTTTTTAAAAATTAATGCAATAAATCATGTGCTATTTTTAAACATAGGATTTGAGGTTTATCTGTTTTTTTTTTTTTTCATAAATAACACTGTCATCCTCAATTTAAACCTATATAGTGATTTGGTTTAAAAAAATATTTTCTATCCTTTCCTTTGAAGTTCCCTATCTTTGATTGCAATGACTATTTCTTATGCACCATGAACTGACTAAGTTTCCAGATGGGAGAGAGAGGAAATAAAACTTTTATTTCCTTTTGACTGTCAGGTGTGACATGGTTGCCAACATGGATGCATGGCACAGTTTTGGCTGTGGGAGTACAATCATCTTGTATAATTCATCTCTGGCTTTCTAGTTTACAGATGGCCTTGGTCTTTTTTGTATGTCTGTTTTGTCCTATTTTATACTATATTTGTCCTTACATATAGCTGACCTAGTTAAATTGAGTTTTTCAGGAAAAAAGAATAGGCTTGAGGAAAATAATGAAACAGCTTTTGATTAAGTATTACTGTTAGACAAAGAAGTGTGTAACCAATGAAAGACTGGGGTGACATGAGAGAGAGAGAGACAGAGAGAGAGAGAGAGAGAGAGAGAGAGAGAGAGAGAGAGATGGTTAATCAAATAACCCAAATGACTTCTATGCTCTAAATGTGATTGAGACCACAGAAGATCCTTCCCTAGCCTTTTAAGGTAATACATCTAGCCTATCTCTACAAACCATCATCTTGTCACTTCTTGGAAGAAGTGATATATACTTTGATTTGAATTTAAATATAATTATGCATGCATACAAATGAGGGATTATATTACACTAGGATATATTTCCAAATGATATTATGCTTAAATATTCTTGAAATAAATAGGTCAGGGTCAGACTCTAGAAGTTTGAACCAACATGGGCCTCACTGGGAGCCTCCCCTTCTATAAGGAGAAAAGGAGGGGTTATGGAGGAGGGGAGAAGTGGGGATGAGACTGGGAGGAGAGGAGAGTGGAGGCTGTGATAGGGATGTAAAGTAAATAAATAAATAAATAAATAAATAAAAAAGTTTAAAAACTTAATTACAGTTATGCATAAACAAATAAAGTAAGATCATATAAGAGATATGATAGACATACTGTATACTATCAGCAACTCTTTTGAGTGCATTGTGTTTAAAATATCACAAAACATGTAAGAAATGAATGCATGCCTTTACAGTTAAAATTTACACTCATTGAATCATAAATTAGCATAAATCTTCACTAGTCTTAAAATAAGCAACAAAGTAAAGCAGTAAGGGAGAGTTTACAATAAAGAAAATCCCAGGAGCAAACATTTTCCTTGTTATTTTGACCAAAGTTGTTCAAACTTAGGTACAGCACTATGATAGTAATTAAAATTCATTTAGTTTGGTGGGGATTCTTCTTATCCAATTCTGTGAGATGGCAAGCCCTTGATAATAATTAAGAAAATACATTAACAGCAACAAAAATTACCGACAAGCTCATTACTAATGGTTTAAATTAATGTAATACCTGCTAATAAATTTATCATAAAAGCACATAACATTATAATGACAACTATTGAATACTTATGAAAACATTAGACAGAATAGCAGGTCATGACACAGTCATTAGCCTCTGGAAAAACCAGCAACTCTAATTACATAAAGATTACACATGTGATCCTCCTGACTGCAATGCAGACATCTTTAATCCCTCTGGATGGAATCCTTAGTACATACTTTCAATTCCAAACAATGAAGTCTAACTCAGGGGTAGATCAAGTGACTAATCAAAAAAAAAAAAAAAAAATGACAGAATGAGGCAGAGATAGAATATACCCAACCCCCAACCATTGGGAGAAAGGCTATTTAAGAGCAGCCTAAGAAGACAATGTCAGTCAGTCAGTGTGTCAGTCAATCAGTTCAGTTCAGTTTAGTTTTCAGTGAGTTGGGCCTTGAGTCAGTTGGGAATGAGTGCAGAGAGTGAAGTGTAGTGAAGAGAAGTTTGTTCATGAATTTTTTAAAGTTCAGTGCAGGCCAAAATAGGGATTTAATGGCAGAGAATAAAAGGAGCCATATTAGAACCAATTGCAAGAATTAGTTTGAGGCCAAGCAAAGAAATTCAGTGAGAATCTGAGAGAACCAGATTGAATCAGTTATCTTAGAGAGGAGTTTGAGCTGTGTTGTACCAGCCAGCCATAGTTCAGAAAAGAAAATAGAAAATGTAAGTTTATTCAGCAGTAAGTCTCTGGGATGAAAGTTATATTGGATGAATAAAAGTTACTTTTACAATCTGTCTATTGGGAGCTAGAGTTTCTCAGTATCTGTGATATGTATAAGAAGAGCTTAGTTGCCCATCTAAAACCAAGAAAAAGTTTGCAAAGCCATTGATGGCTTGGGACCTGGGTCTGAGTTCCTGGGGGAACTTTGATTTCAAATCTTTGGAATGTAATTTTTCTGCCCAAGGAGTTATGGGTTCCAATCCCAAGGCATCTGATATCTAGTTCTGAGTAGCACTTAAGATGTGCTGTCTTTTCTTTTTTCAACACTGCTTAATTAGCATCATATTGACTCAGTCCAATAACACAATAGCATTCTGCTCACTTTGTCTCACTCTCACCTGAAATCCATATATTAGATGTAGTACTTCTTCATAAACTTGCTTGGCAAAATATATAGCTTGTGCAAGAACTCCCGATTCCATGTTTTCTGGCTGCTTTACTATTTCTGATTCACTGTTTCTCACATCCTGGATCCTGTCACTGAAGAATGGCCTTATGATTTAGGTCTCTTTCACAAAGTAAGAAACAAGAGTATATAGAATCAATAAATAGAACTTGGAAATACTGAATAAGGCATAGTTGTATACAACAACTCATAGCAATTATGCTTATCTGCCCAAGATCAGCACAATATCGAGGAAATTAAAATGCCACCATACATGGTGAGGCTTTCTGATCCCCTCACCCTTTCAAGAAAAGCTATTGACAGCTGAAGGAAAAGGAAGTACTCATTTTTGTGATAAGACTACTCAGAAGATGTGCATGTCCCCAGTGGGTAGCCACTCACTCATATGTATATGGGTGCCACTAATGGTACTTAAGGGAATTTGTTACCAAAATAAAATAAAAAGAGAGATAGGATATAAAATTGGGAAGGAATATGATAGGAGACACTGGTAGATAGTGGTCTACTATATAGTAAATATGAACTGTAGAAATTTATGGTTCTTTAAAGAACAAAATATACTTCAAAGTTACTTAAAAATGGCTAATAAGAAACAGCACTTAAAATAGCAGTTCTATTATTTATAGGGAATAAATTATTGCTGTGTACACATGAGGTAGTACTCTACCCCAGGTTTGTACAAAAAATTAAATATTACTGGAGAGAGATTTTTTTTCTTCAATAGTATAGATGTTCATTAGGTGCTCATGCTTCAGTAAGAAGCAAATTATTATGATTTTTCTATAATGAACCCTGATTAAACTCATTGGTTCAAGCTCTGCTTGACCTATTAATGCCCTATATCAAAGGAAAAAATATTATTCATATATCTTCAGATCTAGTTCACATAACAACATGTATGCTATGATCTTTTATACTGTGAAATATAAATATGCACCACGAGTATGAGTTAATAAAAGATAAAAGATATTTATTCAATTAACTATTATGATGACTTGAATAAGATGACCCCTAGCCCCACCCCACCCCCCACTAAGGATCATAAATTTCAATCCTTAGTCATCAATGAAGGACATCATTTTTAAGAATTAAGTGCTGTGGTCTTATAAGAGGAAATATGTTACTGGGGACAGGCTTTGACATTTAAAGGCCCCTAGCCAAACCCAGTGTCTTTCTCTGCCTGCTGCCTGCTGGTCTGGATGTAGAACTCCTAGCTACTTCTCCAGTGCCATGACTGACTGCATGCATAGTGCCATGCTTTTTGCCATGATGACAACACACTAAACCTCAGAAACTATAACCAAACTCTAATTATTATTTTCTCTTTATAAATGCTGCCATGGTCATGGTGTCTTGTCACAGTAACAGAACACTGAAGGAGATACATGTGAAGCACAATTTAGAAGTGAAGAAGGAAAAGTATTTGAACTTACATAAATAAAATACAGAAGAGACAATCTAGAAAAACAGTGAACTTTATTTTTTAAAAATTAAACACAAAACTGGTTGGTCAAGACACATTAAAAACAAGAAAAAAAATGGAGAAGACTTAAAATCAGAAATGAAAGGAAAGACACATAGTATGATGCCAAAGAAGTGAAGTAGAATATGAAGTGATTCACAAAAACATTTGTCAAAAATTCTATAAACTATAAAAAGTAGACAGATGCTGGAAATTGTACTCTTTCATGATTAAATCATTAAGAGATAGGAGATACTGGTAATCTAAAAACTCATGTGGAAATTGAAACACTGGTAAATATTCACATTAAAAAGAAGGAAAGAAAATGTCTTACAAAGGGCAAAGAACATCAGGTGCTAACCCAGTATCAAATGGATAGACCTGAAAACATATGTATTAACAATAATACCCAGGCAGAGTAATATTTAGAAATACATTCATATACACATATAGGAACATAACAATTAATAAAAACAGAGGCCATACATATTAAAGAAGTAAGGAGTTATATTGGAGAGAGTTTGTAGTGAGGAAAGGGAAAAAGGAAATGATGTAATTAAATTATAGTCTCAGAAACAAGAAAAAACGATTTTCAAGTGTAGGACTAGAGTGATACTGTTTATAGTAGATCCATACATTTAAATGTTCTTAAAAAGAATTCCTTTAAAAGCCTTCCAAAAATTAAAAAAACAAGCAAAATTGGATATTTGTTTTGGGAGCTCATTTCCTGTCAGCCAGAAACTATAGTTGTACATATATATTTTCTAAATATTCATGACAAAGAACCCATAAAATTAGGTGAATTATGATGAAAAGACAAAACAAGATATCCAAAATATATTATTATAATTATAAATTAGTAAAGTTGATTATGAAAATACACCAGGCTTTAGAAATGTAACATATAATAAAGATATCACATGGGAAGACAGTTTCTAGTTACTCAAACTCTAGTCTACCTGGTAAGTTTCAGTAATATTTCCTAGTTTTTATGTCCCTGATGTCTTGAAGATGTATATTTCTGACTTAATTTGGTACCCTGATTTAATTCTTAGATGCAATGTTTGGTCTCATATTCTAAATGCCAAACATTACATGGTATAAGACTAAACAAATACCAATGGTTGGTCTCCTATATTTAAATACCAAACATTTTCTCTACTTCACTCTGGTCTATGAGGGCACCAACACTGAAATGCATACAATGTTCCCAACAGACATACACATACATACATAAAAGGGTGGGAGGAAGGCTAGAGAGTTAGCTCAGTGGTTAAGATCACTAGCTGCTCTTGTGGAGGATCCAGGTTCAATTCCCAGTGCCCACATGGCAGTTCACAGTCACCTGCAATTCTTGTATCAAAGCACATCTATGTTTCATTCAATCTCAGAATACATATGGTGCACAAACAAATATACACTATTTTTCTTGTTTTGTGGACAAAACACTCATACACATAAATTTTTTAAAAGGAATAGGATCCTGTTACTAAAATTTTACATTTGTTGAGTCTTAATATCTGTATATCTTTCAGAGAATTCAGTAAGATGGTTTCAGGAGAAGTCAAAAAGCACATATCCACATATCTTGAAGAGCTTAATGTATTATATAAACATTATATATTACATTCATAATAAAATTAATTAATTAATATAAAAAGTAACATATTGATATATTTCCTATACAAATGGCCTAATATCACCACTTTTTTGTTTTCTTGCATTTTATATCTAATAAAGTCAATAATTACAAAATACAGATGATAGTATGAATGCCCTAGGGTTTAGAGATGTAATACACAGTCACATGAAGTAGTGTTACATTTAATTGTTCAAACTGTAGACTTTTTCAGTTATAATCCCTAATGTCTTGGTCCCAAAGATGATGGCATATTTGTGCCAAATTTAGAAACTTTTAAATGTTTTCTCCATTTTTTCACTTTTTTATTTGATATTTTATTTACAATTCACATGTCATCCCCTTTCCCCATTTGCCTTCCTTAGAAAACCCCATCCCATGCCCCGTTATCCTTTTTGCTTTTATACAAATTTTTAAATATTAATCAAAGGCTTTATAGGTTTGGTAATGCTCAATATCAATCAGAAGTGTAACCCAATTCCAAACCTAGATATATCAACTATTTCTGGCTGGTGGAGACACACTATCATCCACCTCCACATTCCCCCATTCATTCATTCTCTCTCTCTCTCTCTCTCTCTCTCTCTCTCTCTCTCTCTCTCTCTCTCTTTCTCTTGTCACTTAGCTCTTCCTCTCCTTATCCTCATCTTCTCCTTATTCCTCCTCTTTCTCTTCGTACTCCTCCCACCTTAGCTCCTTCTACATATCATTCTTCCTGTTAAAACTTTTCTCTCAAAATACAATTAGAGCATAACTATACCAATTTGTGTCAGTAAGGTACAAGAGAGACCTAATACCCAGTCCGTCATTTTGTTAATGAACCAGAACCATTGTCATCTCTCCTAACTAAAACACTTAGTACTGAACCTGGCTTTTTTCTTGGCTTTAGAATGATTGTCAGCTGAAAACCATCCTCTCAAATCTTTTCTCTCAAAGCAAATAGCAAGGATTGGCTATGAGACTATAAGTTTCAATCTCATCAGAAATCCTAAATGACTGAGTTAATTGAAATGTATGGGAAGCACAAAGCATAGCTTCTAAAACTTAGTCAATTTATAGAGAATGGTGAACACTTGGACAGTCCCTATACTACAAAACATTGGAGCATCAGATCTTCAGCCTTCTGTTCCAGGATCATCTGACAGACCTACTGATGCAGAATTATTAAGGGCTGATTACTCTGTCTTGGCAGATATAATCATATGACTATTCTGCAAGTGTGTCCTTTTCTGGACAGTAATTTGTCTGTAGATGAAAAGAAACAATTTTTGCCTAGTGGCTGTCTCACCACAACTGGAGTAACTACAAAGATGCTCAATTTCCTGTTAGAATCCAAGACAGGAAGCTGTCAGGAGCAGACAGGTCTCTAATCAAAATGAAGATTAATACAGAAATGTTTGTAACGTCTAAACTGTGGAGTTATGATGTTTGGAAAACCAACTATCCATGTAAGGTAATCTGGACAGTTGTCTGTTAACTCCTCTCAGCTATTCTATATAAAATATAGAAAACACCCTAACAATAAATTCAAAGCTATGAATTTGTTATAGGCCCTTAACTCACAGGCTAACTATTTCAAATCAGTTAAAAAAGTTAAAGAAAGACTGGGTCTAAATCTTGTATTCCTAAATGTGTTATACAGGCACAATGCCTATGAGAGTAACAATATTCATCTCACTTTTATATCAATAAGAAACTCATACCAATGAAAACATTAAATTTGAAATCAAAGTAAGTTTTGTACCATTTAAGAAATTATAACCTCATCTTAATAACAATTTTACATATTTCTACCAATAGGTTATGGCTATGCAATATATCTTAGCTAATTCTCCCTGTTCCAACTAAACCAATACTTCTCCCTAGAAAGACAGCCTCAGTCCCCAAACCCAGGGAATAGTGGCTCCGACTCTTTATTAACTTCTTCAAGCTGATTATGGACATTGGGATATTAGAATACGGGTGGGGGGGGGGAAGAGTAAATGATAAGCCTCTGACGATAGGTCTTCACATTATCCAGATGGAATTTCAGGACATCAGAGGTTCGAGCAAGCCTCCTCAGCTTGCTTAATGAATAGATACACCAAGACTGTGTATTCTGAAATATACAATTCTCAAAACAAATTTTAGTATCAAGATAATTTTTTGTTTGATTCTGGAATCTAGTCTTCTGGAGGCCTGCCTCTGTCATGTCTAATCCATATAATTCTGGGAATTGCTATGAGGGTGTGCTCCCACCATCCTCCCATTTGTGCCTCCCTTCTCTCAAATTCCCCAACACTATTTTCAGGCACCAAGGCCCTACACTTTCACTGATGCCTGGCAAGGCCATCCTCAACTACCTATACAGGTGGACCCATGATTCCCTCCTTTTCTGTTATCAGGCTGGAGATTTTAGTATGGCTACTCCAGCTTGTTTCTTAGGACCATTTGCTTGAAAAAAATGTTTTCCAGCCTTTTACTCTAAGGTAAAGTTTGTCTTTGTCACTGAGGTGGGTTTCCTGTATGCAGCAAAATGATGTGTCCTGTTTATGCATCCAGTCCATTAGCCTATGTCTTTTAATTGGGGAATTGAGTCCATTGATGTTAAGAGATATTAAGGAACAGTGATTGTTGTTTCCTGTTATTTTTGTTATTAGAGGTGGAATTATCTTTGTGTGGAATTATCTTCTATTGGATTTATTGGAAGAGGATTATTTTCTTGCTCTTTCTAGGGTATAATGTCTATCCATGTATTGGAGCTTTCCTGCCATTATTCTTTGTAATGCTGGGTTTGTGGAAAGATATTGTGTAAATTTTGTTTTGTCATGGAATATCTTGGTTTCTACACCTATGGTAATTGAGAGTTTTGCTGGGTAAAGTATCCTGGGCTGGCATTTGTGTTCTCTTTGGGTCTGCATGACATCTGTCCAGCATCGTCTAGATTTTATAATATCAGGTGAGAAGTCTGGTGTAATTCTGATAGGTCTGCCTTTATATGTTATTTGGCCTTTTTCCCTTATTGCATTTAATATTCTTTCTTTTTTTGTGCACTTGGTGTTTTGATTATTATGTGACAGCAGGTATTTCTTTTCAGGTTTAGTGTATTTGGAATTCTATAGACATCTTGTATGTTTATGGGCATCTTGTTCTTTAGATTAGGGAAGTTTTCTTCTACAATTTTGTTGAAGATATTTATTGGTCCTTTAATTTGGGAATCTTCACTCTCATCTATAACTATTATCCTTAGGTTTGGTCTTCTCATTGTGTCCTCTATTTCCTGGATGTTTTGTGTTAGGAACTTCTTGCATTTTGTGTTTTCTTTGACAGTTATGTCAATATTTACTATGCTATCTTCTGCACCTGAGATTCTCTTTTCTATCTCTTGTAGTCTGTTGATGATGCTTGTGCCCATGACTCCTGATTTCTTTCCTAAGTTTTCTATCTCCAGGGTAGTCTCCCTTTGTGATTTCTTGATTGTTTCTACTTCCATTTTTATGTCCTGCATGGTTTTGTTCAATTCCTTCACCCAGTTTGGTTGTGTTCTCTTGTAATTCTTTAAGGGATTTTTGTTTTTCCTCTTTTAGGGCTGCTACCTGTTTACCTGTATTTTCCTCAATTTCTTTGAGAGTGTTATTTATGTCGTTCTTAAAGTCTTCTGTCATCATCATTAGAAGTGATTTTAAATCTGAATCTTGCTTTTTTAGTGATATGGGTAATTCAGCTCTTTCTAGTGTTCGAGAACTAGGTTCTAATAATGCCAAGTACCCTGGGTTGCTGATGCTTATGTTCTTGTGCTTGCCTTTCGCCACCTACATCTCCTTAGTGCTACCTGCCCTGTCTCTGACTGGAGCCTGTCTTTCCTATTATCTTGGTTGTATCAGAACTGCTTGGGGTGGGTGTTACTGCTGGGGTTAGAGCTGGGGCCCAAAATCTGCTTAGTGCTCAGGCGTAGAAAGGAAAACCAGTGCTCTTGGCCAGAAGTGGCTTCCTGGGTCCTAGTGGTTTCTAGTTACTCCGTGTTTGGGGTGGGCATTGCTATCTGCTTACTTTAGATACCGCCTGTGTTAGAGCTCCTGGGAGGCCTGCTTCCTCTGGCTTCTGTGAGATTGGGGGTAGAGCTTCCACCCAGTATCTGCCCCTTTTTAATTTTTAAATGTGAAAATTGGTCTGGTACTTTGACATTGTCTAAAAAATGTGTAAATTTTATTTATAATGCTCAGTAAATACACTGTTTATAAACAGTTTTCCAGGGGTTTTTCTTGTGATTACGTAGTAAACAAGAAGATTTTGGTAGCTCATTAATCTTATCAATTTTCTAAGTAAATGTATCACTTGAGACCTTCTGTATTTAGGTCATTTGTTGCAGTTCTGTTATTTTATTTAAAGGTAAGAATGAGAACCTTAATGTTCTTTACAATGGAAAGCAAATTTTGTTGATTCCAACAGCCTTAAATCCTTCTCCCTTCCCTATGAATCCTTAGTACTCTTTGATAATTTCTTCATGACTCTCTATTAGATATGTTCTGTGCAGCAATCAATGACAAAAAACATATTAGCAAAAAATAATAAAATCTCATATATCATAACTCTCTAGAGGTAAGTGAGATTAACAATGTTTTTTTCTAAAACTAAGATTTCAAGGGTAATATGGTGGCATATGTAAACACTCTCAGTAGAGGGTAGAAGATCAACATTACAAAGCCATTCTTAACTAGATTTGAATCTATGTATAAACACGTGATGAACTTTTTACCATGTGATCATGTATTTAAATAGATGTATAAGTGTTGAGAACAAAGAGAAAAGAAATGCCGTCTCCCCCTTTTCTTGAAAGCCCCCTTCTCCCTTTTCTTGCAGAATGTTCATAGGAAACTGTTTAGAGAGAACTTATAAATAAAGGCTAAAATCACTTTTCAAAAGATTTCTTTTTCTTCCTGCATCTTCAACTAGCAGGACAGATAGAAAAAAGACTACCTTATTTAATCCTCTGCTGTTTTAGGATGAGGTGCTGAGCAGTTTCTCTCCGTAGAGGAACTCAGAAGGCAGGTCATGTACAAAAACATAGTGACTAAGACTTAAAATAGGCAAACATTTTACTCTCATACAGCAGCCCTAAATATCTTGTTAGACCGAGTCTTACTTACCCCTATGGACCCTCTTTCCCTCCTCTGCTTCAAAAAGAACCAACAAGAAGGAAGAACATTCAGCACTGGCCACCAGAATTGATATATATTTTAATACTTTAAACCTTTTGGTATTTGCAATTAAGTGTGAAACCTTCTCATTAAATCTTTTGTAAATTTCCAATCTTTGTAAAGTTTATCAGCTTATTTTACAGCTATTTTCTTCTTTAAAGAAAATAGCTTTTTAAAAGAGGGGTTAAAATAGAAATTCTCTGGATATTCTTGGGCGATCTGGCACTTGCTCTGTAGACTATGATGACCTCACAAATATCAGCATGCTCTGCTCATATACTGGTACTGGTATTAAAGCCATTTCCCAACATGGCTGGTGGGTTTGGTCTTATGCTGCTATTTATTCAAATGTTACATACTGTCCCATAAGAACTGGTTGCCTCTTGTAATAATATCCTCATGTACACCAAGTGATGTTCTGTAAACTCTGCAATTTAAAGTTAATTTCTTAATAAACAATTACAGCCTGTAATTGTGTAGTATGGAGAGAAAGGTCGGTCTTGATAATCCAGTGAGGGGTCTCAGGAGAGACCAAGGAGAAGAGAAAAAGAGACAAAGAGAGGAATGATAGACAACGAGAACATCCATGGCCAGGAGAAACAAGAAACAAGGGACATATGGCTGCAATGTAAGTTAATAGAACCAATCCTGCTCAATACAGTTGTACATAAAATATCTAGATTGGGTGTTTTTTATATTGTCTAATTAGAATATACGAATTCTTTTACATACAACTTTGCTAGAGATGTTGAAATATTGTACATTTAAATCTATTAAAAACCATTTATATAGTACCCCGGTTAAATTCTATTTTTGCATACAAAAGACAATTTTGAATGGAATATAAGCAGCATGATATAATCTTAGATATCTTGGTTACTCACTGCCTATTGTATTCTGGGAAGGGAGGGGCTCAAGAAATAAAGGATTAACAATCCTCTGACTAACAAACATCTGAGAGCGAATTAATATCTAGAACATAAAATAAAATGAAAAAAAATTACTTTTTAATGGAGAGATTTCCAAAAGACATACAAGCTACTGATAAATACTTTTTAATATGCTCCTCATTCTGAGATAGGATAAAGGAGAAATTTAAAACCATATTGAGATTTCTGGTAACTTTAGGCAGAACAACTAATATGTAGGAAACAAATGACAATCAGAACTGGTGAGGATACTTGGAAAGGGGAATATTTATTCATAGTTGCAGGGTGTGTAAACTGGTACAGACACTTCAGTGTGGAATGTTGCAATAATTTGAAAATAGAAGTTTCTCATAGCTCAGCTATGCCCTCTGGAATTTGCTCTAAATAATCTGTATCCCCCTACAGACAACCTTACTCATTGGTTCTCATTGATCATCTAGTTTAAGGCGAGTTTATGGAGCCGCTTTAGATGCCCAACAATAGATTTATAGATATTTAAATTATAGTACATTTATGAAATTTGTTTATTCATCTGCAATGAAAAATAAAATTGTGAAACAGATAAATGGATGAACTTGAAAAAAGTATATTAAATGATCTGACTTAGGCCTAGATAAACAGTTGGTGTGTGTTCTCTAACATAAGACTATCCTTTCATCTAATGATTATATTTCTTAAATGGAGTCATGTTAAGGCTAGGAATTCAAAAAAACGATCACTAAGATGATGGATGAAAGAGGCCTAAAGTTAGAGGGATAGCAGAACACCAGTGATCTGAATGAGGCAGAGAGGAATACCACATTTAGAAGGCTGAGATAGGAATGGGCTATGGGAGTAGGAAAGAGTAAAGGGTTGAGTTAGTGTTTAGCAAAACAAAGAAATGTAGAAAGGGATCAATGGAAACTTCCTACTTTGTGAGTATAGTAAACATCAAAATGAACTAGATTCATTTAAAGAAAAAAAAAAGCATTTAAATGGAGGTACCATATAAGGCTAGATGACATGAATATGAGAAGTCAATGGTTATTAAATGAAAAACCCAGTATCAAATGTAGAATTCCTGTGTGTGAGCTGGTGGTAGTCATGGAGGAAAAAAAGGACCCCACAATAGAACAGGCTATTTGTTTCCATCAAATATTCATCTTAGGATGCTGTTGCTAAAGATACCAAACACTTGGTCTGTTTGGGAGTGAAAAACCAGAATGTCTGTTAACAGGTACTTTCCATACTGCTGGGTATTTTTCAGAGTAAAGGCAGGATCCATCTAAGCAGATAGTGGGAAAAGTCACTGTGGATTCTACATGTCTGTGGATCACATGAAGTACAAAAATGATTTGTCTAGAAAGACATATCCAGTAGTCCAAGAGAGCATGGCTCTTACAGGTTTAATCAAGTTAATTCTGTTTGGAAGCAGATGACTTCTGATGGAAACGAATCGACTGTTGCATTGTGGCACATTTTGTCTTCCTCCATAACCAATATAAAAGTGTGTCTGTGTGTGTGTGTGTGTGTGTGTGTGTGTGTTTATGTGTGTTTGTGTGTAATATCCTATATAGTGTCAGCAGCCTCTGCTTGGCTTGGTCATAATCCAAAAAGAAAAATAGTACTGCTGTTTCAGCTACATACATATGATGTCATATTCCATTTTAAGCAAATAATTTTATTCCTGTAGATTAGTGCTGCTCTCAGCCTCTATCATTGAAGGTTTGTTATTGTTGTTGTTGTTGTTGTTGGCAATAGTTATTGTAGAAACAAATTGTAGGTCTAAATGTAGACAATGTGACTGTGGACTGTTCATCACTAAATAGAACAACATCCTTTCCAAGGCTAAAGGAATATTTTGGAAGAAGTGTAGAACGAATGTAAGAGAGAGAAGTTTTGAGAAGAATGCTGTGAAACCATGCTTCCTGGATATAATATAGACTTTCCATTCATGAACATAAGGTATCTGTGGTTATTTGCACAATAGTAGCCCAAGATTTAAACCTTCATGGCTTAATTCTGCATGAGGGAATGTATCATGAGCTCTACCCATAACTGATTGATGTGAAAAGATCCTCAACCCTCTGTGGGTGAAGGTATATCTGGCTATTGATTTGTATAAAAGAGCAGGCTAAGAATGTCAGTAAGCAGCATTTCTCTTTGGCCTGCTTCATTCCTTGCCTCCAGGGTCCTGCTTAAGTTTGTCCTTTGACTTCCTTTATTGATGGACTTAAAACAGAACTAAGCTAAATAAACTCCTTCTTTGTGCAACTTGGGTTTTTTTTGGTGTTTTATAGGGCTATCAAAAACAAATTAGAATCCTGTCATATCTGCAACTGATGAGATTAGAGAGTGAGGGCTTAGAAAGTGAATATGTAGATAGAAGTAAAATTTTCAAGAACTAAAGAGAATTGTTTGTAATTGTAATGTTTCAACAAAATACATTAATTGGTGTTTGAAAACATAAAACAAGATCTTGATATTAAAATGTGAAATAGGAATGATGATGCATAGATTTTACCTATTTAATGTTAGTACTATCTAACTTCTTATGTTAATTTTAAATTAACTAAGTTATACTTAATCTTTTATTAGCATATATTACATACCTTTATGGGCTGTATTATATCATTTTCTGCATGAGCATAACATTTTGATTATATTAACAGCCAATTACTTTGTCGTGTTGAATTTTTAATTCTACTGATTTCTTCTTATTGTTAAAATAATATGGAATTCCCTTCTTATCTGCTTTCACAATCCTTTCAAATATCACCAACATCCTAACTAATGACATATGTCTTATTTTAAAACAATGTGTTTTACAAAAAACAATGACAATTAGAATTTTTCTATATACTTTTAGATAAAGCACAGCACCTGCTTAATCATGAATTATCATTATAATACTTTTCCTCATTTGTGAATATCACTGTCAGGTTTTTTTCCTTAAATACTTGTTGTGGTAGTGAAACTCTAGGAAGAACAAGAAGAAAATTGCTTCTTTATTAAGAAGAAAATAACATAACTGCAAATGCAGAATCAGTAGTCATAGATGGTGGCTGAAATAGGCTTGGCCCAGGGAGTGGCACTATTAGGAGGTGTGGCTGTGTTGGAAGTAATATATCACTGTGGGACTGTGGGGATGGGCTTTGAGAAACCCTCTTCCTAGCTGCCTGGGAGCCAGTCTTCTCCTGCTGGTCTTTGGTTCAAGTTGCAGAACTCTCAGCTTCTCTAGCACCATGCTTGTCTAGATACAACCATGCTTCTTGCCATGATCATAATGGACAATTAACTGACCCTGAGAACCTATAAGCCAGCCCCAAGTAAATATCATTCTTAATAAGAGTTACTTTGTTATAGGTGTCACTTTATAGTGATGGAAAGACCTAGGACACCAAACTTATATAAAAATAAATAATGGATTAATAAAGAAGTTAAATGATACCTTTTGCAGTAGCCTAAAATAATGTCATATAATACATGTTATAGTAAATCGAGCCAAGCAGTTGAAAGACTTGTGCAATGTAAACTTCATGTTTTGAAGTTAGAAATTGAAGTGGATATCAGAAAATGGAAAGATCTTCCATAATCATCAGTGTGACAAACATAGTAAAAATGTCCACTCAATTCAAAACAATCTACACATTTAATGTATTTCCAATCAAAATACCAACACAATTTTTTACATACCTTATAAGGATAATCTTAAACTTCATATGAAAATACAACAAAAACAACAAAAAAAAGACAACAAAACAGAACACAACAGTATCAGGACAGCTAAAACAATCATGAACAGTGAAAGAACTTTTGGAGCCATCACCACCCCTGATTTGAAGTTGTACTACAGAGATACAGTAATAAAATATGCATGATATTATTTTATAGTCAGATTTAATAATAAGATGATGGTGCAAGATAGATGACTCTGTGATTGAATACACATCCTGCTCTTCCAATACATCCAAATACTGTCTGTCTATATCTACAACTCTAGTATAAGATTCTGTGGGGCAGTGAGGGAACACTCCTCTGTATGTTCATTACCCCTCAGACATGTGCACACATAAAATAGTGGGTGGAAGGTTGCAGATATGCTTAAGTTCTTAAAAGCACTAGTTGCTTATGCTGATGGCTCATGTTCAAATCACAGCTTCTACCCAGTACTGAAAGTTGCATGTCACTCCAGTTCCACAGACTCTCTGTATATTCTGTCTACCAGGCATAACTAAGGTTCACAGGCATATATGCAGGCAAATCACTCATATGAATAAAAAGTTAAAGCTTGTCAGGCATGGGTGGGAGAGGAGATCCTTGGTCCCATGAAGGCTGAACAATGAGTAGGGGGCAATTCGAGGGTGGGGAGGTAGGAGTTGGAGGTAGGTGGGGGTACACTCTCATAGAAGAAGGAGGAGGGGGGTTGGGTAAGGGGTTACTCAGTGGTGGGGATAACAGGGTAAGGGGATAAAATTTGAAATGTAAATATAATATCCAATAAAAAAAGAAAAAAGTTAAAGCTGTAAAAATACATTGGATGATGTTTTTACAGAATTTGACATTTGATAAGTCCACCTATTTACAAATATGCAGGAAATATTATGAGATTTTTTAGAGATATGCAAACACACATGTACAGGAGATAAAATGTAATAATATATATTTAAATACACACACATATACATATACATATACATATACATATACATATACATATACATATACATATACATATACATATATATATATATATTCAGGGATGGTGATGCCTCCAGCAGTTCTTTGATTATGATTGAATTTAGCTCCCGTGATAATGTTGTTTGTGGGTACTATTTTGTTTTCTCTTTTGATGTTAGTTTTTTTCATATGAAGCAGAAGAGTATCTACAAGGTTTATAAAAAATTGCGTTTTGATTTTCATGGAAAATACATCAAATCTTTACATTGTTCACATATATATATGTATATATAAACACATATATATGAACAATGTATATATGTGTGTGTGTATAAATACATGTATGTGTGTATATATATATATATATAGTATAGATATATAAACAATTTTTCCCTGAACTACTTTATGACCTCTTTTTAGCATAATTCTTTACTCATATTATTAATGTATATATTATATATATAATATATACTTATACTTATTACTTATATTTATTAAAGTATATATATAATATATATACTCATATATACTTTATATAATATATATGCATACATTGTTTATATATTTATGTATATATCTATACACTGCATTTATACTTTGTCATTATCATTATAATTACAGAATACAGTTGATTGTTAAATGCCCCAGGGATTTAGATATGTAACACACAATCTCATAGGGATGTGTTACTTCTAATTGTTCAAATTTTATTCTTCTAGGTAATTATACAGTGAAAATCTCTAATCTCCTGTTTCCCAAAGCCTTGAGGGCATATAACTGTGCCAAATTTAGAAGCAGTGTTTAAGTTTTAAATGTGATGTTCTGTCTGGTATTTTGTGTTTGTCTTAGAGAGTGGCTAAACTTCACTTAAAACACCCACAAAAATACTGCAGATGAACATTCAGCCAGGGATATATCTATTGTTTAACTAGTAAGCAAGAAGATTTCGGTACCTCATTAACAAAGAATTCTTGAGTAAATGCATCACTCAGAACCCTCTGTATTTAGGTGAGTTGATTCAGTTCTGTTATTTCATTTGCATGAGAAAATGAAGCCATAGTTTTTTTTACAATGGAAAGCCAAATTTGTGGGTTCTCTAAAAGCTTAACTCCAGCTTTCTTTTTCAATGAAGAATTGATGTTTTCTGTTTATCAGTAAAGGAAAAAAGATCTTGGAATTATAGTAAAATCTAAAGTATCGTAACTCTGTGCAGGTCAGTGAGAACCACAATGTTTTTATAAAACTAGAATTTGAAGTAAAATATGGTGTCAAAGATATATAATCTCAGCATTTGTAAAGTTGAGACTAGAATATCAGGATTAAGAATTCATTCTTGATTGAGTTCTAAACTTGTGGCAAATTGTGGCTACATAGTTGTTTGGTATTTTTTTTATTGGGTATTTTATTTACATTTCAGATGCCATCCCCTTCCCCATTTCCCCCACACCCAGAATACTCCTATCCCATGCCCCCTTTTCCTTTTTGCTTTTATACACTTTTTAAAAATGTTAATCAAAGACTTTATAAGTTTGGTAATGCTTAATCTGACATATAACCTAATACCCAGCCTAGATATATCAACTATCTTTGACTGGTGGAGACATGTGAACAACTGCCTCCATGTCCCCCTTCTCTTTCTCTCTCTCATCACCTAGCTTCTCCTCTCCTTAATCCTTCTCTTCCTTTTGGTACCCCTCCCACCTTAGCTCCTCCTACATATCACCCTTCCTGTTTAAAAAAAAACTTTTCTCTCAAAATACAATTAGAGCATAATTATGCCAATTTGTACCAGTGAGGTACAAGATAGTCCTAATACCCAGTCCATCATTTTGTTGTCTAACAAGAACCTCTGTTGTCTCTCCTAACTAAAAGACTTAGTTTTGAACCTGGCTTTTTTCTTGGCTTAGAATAAATGTCAGCTGAAAACCTTCCACTCTGATCTTTTATCTCAAAGTAAATAGCCAGGATTGGCTATGAGACTATAGGTCTTCAACCCCGTCAGAAATCTAGAATGACTGAGTTAACTGAAATCATGGGAAGCCCTAAGCATAGCTTCTAAAACTTATCCAATTTATAGAGACCGCTGAACACCTGAACACTCCCTATACTACAGAACGTTGGAGCATCAAATCTTCAGCCTTCTGGCCCAGAATCATCTGACAGACCTTAGTGATGCAGAGTTATTAAGGGCTGATTACTCTGTCTAGGCAGATATAATCAGTCAACTATTCTGCAAGTGTGTCCTTTTCTGGACAGTAATTTGTCTGTAGATGGAAAGAGGCAATTCTTGCCTTGTGGCTGTCTCTGCACAACTGGAGTAACTCCAAGGATGCTCAATTTCTTCTTAGAATCCAAGACAGGAAGCTGTCAGGAGCAGACAAGTCTCTAATCAAAATGAACCTTAATATAAAAATGTTTGTAATGTCAATTCTGTGGACTTCTGACGTTTCGAAAACCAACTATCCATGTAAAGTAACCTGGACTGTTGTCTGTTAACTCCTCTCAGCTATTTCTAAATAAAACATAGAGAACACCCTAACAATAAACTCCAAGCCATGGATTTGCTATAGTCCCTTAACTCACAGGCTAACCATCTCAAATCTGTTAAAAAATTTAAAGAAGGACTGGGTCTAAGCCTTGTATTCCTAAATGTGTTATACAGGCACAATGCCCATGAGAGTACCAATATTCATCTCATTTTTATATTAATAAGAAACTCGTACCAATAAAAACCTTAAATTTGAAATCAAAGTAAATTTTGTACCATTTAAGAAATTATAACTTCATCTTGATTCTAATTATACAAATTTCTACCAATAGGTTGTGGCTATGCAATAAATCCTAGCTAATCCTCCGTGTTCCGACAAAACTTCTACTTTTCCCTAGAAAGACAGTCCAATATTAACCACCTTAGTCCCCAAGCCCAGGGAATAGGAGCGCTGACTCTTTGTTAACTTCTTCAAGCTGATTACGGGGGTTGAGATATTAGAAGAGGGGTGGGGGGAAGAGTAAATTGATAAGCCTCTGATGCTGTGTCTTCACTGCATCCTGGTGGAATTCCAGGACATCGGAGGTTTGCACAGGTCTGCTCAGTTTGCTTGATGAGTAGATACACAGAGGCTGTGTATTCTGCAATATACAAAAATAGGAGATTTAATAACACAAATGGAAGGATTTAGAAACTTAGGAGGCAGTTTATGTTAATGGAAAGAGTATCATAGAAACTGGAAAATCACACCCTCATAGAAACACAAGGAGGGGGGATGAGATAAGGGGATAGAATTTGAAACATAAACATTATAACCAATTTAAAAAGGGGAGGGGGGAAGAAAAGTTGTTAGGACCGTCTTTAAAAAAATGTCAGCCCTCTAGGAATTTTTTTTCTTGATATGTAGTTATTTGAAGTCTAGTCTGGGCTACATACAAGCTGGTATCAGAAAAGTAAAATAGCAAACACAATATTTTGTGGTAGTAGAGAAATGGCAAACATTTTGGTGGATTATGTATGGAGGAGACAGATAGACTGTGTAATGTCTATCATAGAGAATGATTCAATAATGCATGAGGATATTGAGAAACATGAGAAAACTAAATGCCTCCTGTTAAATATGTTAGTTATAACACGGTGTCAAACATTCCATGGTTTAAAAAGAATGTATCAGCTTTACTGAGACTGAATATGAAGAGTCTGATGGTTTCAAAAATCAGAACAATATACACTTCATGTTTTATTCCAAAAGAAAAAAAATGGAATTCCTTTTATCTTTTTTATTGGATATTTTATTTATTTACATTTCAGATGTTATTCCCTTTCCTCATCGGCTCTCCCTATCGGTAAAGTCATGATTGGCAGATTATCATGCTTATGTACATTACCCTCAAAATTTCACATAAAATATTTTTACAGGTTAAGAATGTTCTTTGACAGTATCATACATATACAGTGCCTTTGTTTACTCTCTCTGCCTTCTGAGTTCAAGCTCATCTCTGTCACCCTCTAGACAAATATATGTCTCCACATTCTAGAATTTTTACTTTATTTTATAAGAGTCTGTATATCCAATTTTGGAACTATGTAATGGACACTGATGGGCTACTTATTTTGTATCAAACTGAAGCAGGTGATTACCTTTAACCCAGAGTACAATAATCATTTATAATTCTGGAAGGACTGGAACTGTATGAATCTTTCTGTGATCCATGAATACTGACAGCTTCAGTTTGTGCAGAACCAGTAGGAACAACTTTTGCTATATTTAACACATCTGTACTGTGACCAGAAAATAGTATTTTCACCCTGACTTACACTGTTTCTTACAGTTTTTTTGTTCATTCTTCCATAATGTTTCCTGATCCTCCAAGACATGCTATCATGTTCAGGGATCAACAGCCATCAGTCCATTATTCTGAGTGTCTTGAGTAGCCCTGAGCTTCTTAATTCACTATTGTTCACTGCAATGAGGTCTATTCTTAGGACGGAATGTAGCATTTGGTAGAATATTTTAAGTAGTATGGATGTGCTTGTGAAATGAGGCAAGACTGTAGTGCTGGCAGTGAGACCTGATGTTTGTTACAGTGGACAATTTAAGAATTGCTGTGGCTTTTTGAATAGTTTTTCTCTGTGTTTGAGGCTATTGTGATCCTATAAAAGGATAATGAAAATGTGTAGGAGAATCTAAAATATGATGCTATTCTCTTTGAATGCCTAGAAAATATCCTGTGGCATTACAACATAGTTCAGGAGGAAACTTTCTTTTCTAATTTCTTCCTAAGTGTGTACAGTTGTGTACAAATATCTGTAGGCTTGACTAGCAAAGATGTTTACTAAACTTTGCACCTCTTTTACATCATACTGCAGTTTATACATTTTAAAGTCAAACAAATTTACCTTGTAATTCTTTCATTTTAGGTTTATTTTATTTTATGAATATGCATACTTATGTTTTCATAAATGTATATCACATGCATGAGGTTGATTATGGATAAAAGGTAACTGTATCCTCTTCACTGGAGCTAAAGTTACAGGGAGATGTGAGCTTCTACTCATGTGTAGTGCAAACAGATCTGGGGTCCACAGGCAAGCACAGAAAATCTTTTAACAATAGTTACACTTTGGTGTTTCTACCAACCCATTTTATTTTTAAAGTTGCATGTTAGTAAATTACCTTCTTTCTACTATTTAAGAAATGACTAGTGTCATTTAGAAGTACTATGCAGTAGTTTTAAAAGTTCTATGTTTAGGCAATTATCTTGGGCAATGCTTCAAACATTATAAGAATGGTGTAGTGCTTTTTGGCTCTTCTTTGATTTTATGCCTATTATTTGTATTCTAAACATGTCATAAAATAAAGGACATTTTAACATTACTTATTCTTTACATATGAAAATCTATATACATTTTCTCTGATTCCATTATTATGAGTAATATAACATTAATCAGAAACATACCTTTAAAATAAAAACGAGTACAAAATGAAGACAAATATTGTATACATTGACACAATATAGTCCACAATATATTTTGAAATTATGTTTTTCATGTACAAAAAAATATTGTAAGGTAAGTAACTCTAAAAAAAATAGTATCCAAACATCAAATTTAGAACACTGAATAAGGATATCATTTACTTTTTTATTACTTTTTTTTTATTTGTGGTTCTTCTTTATCACCTTTTGGTTCTCATTCTCCTTGTTCATGTTCTTCTTATTATTTTTGTTCTTGAGCCTGTTCTTCTCCTCCATCTTCTTTTTCTTCTTGTTTATGTGGCTGTTGTTGTTGTTGTTGTTCACCTCCTCCTTCTGCTTTCCTCCTCTTCCTGTTCCTCCTCTTCCTGTTCTTCTTGTACTTCTTTTTTTTTTATTTTTTCTTCTTGTTCTTCCTGTTCTTATCCTTGTTTTTTGTTCCTCTTCTTCTTCTTTTTCTTGTTCTTATTGTTGTTTTTCTTCTTGTTCTTCCTGTTCTTCCTCTTCCTTCTCCTTCTCTTCTTCTTTCTCTCCTCCTCCTTCTCCTCCTCCTCTTCCTCTTCCTTCTTCTTCTTCTTCTTTCTTCATCTTCTTGAGTCTTATCCTGTATTGTTTTCTGGATATCCATTTGTGATGCTAATTCTAAAAAAAAACCCTTTCATATTTTTACTTCATGTGCTGATTAATAAGAGTGGCCCAAAAGTAACTATTCCCATTTTCTTTGGTAGAACAATTATAATACTTTGAAATTCATGCAATCTGATTTAGGGACCATTTTTGGGGAATTTAGTTTGCAATGGTGGTAGATTCTGCTTTTATTGAGAATGTGCCTTGATAAATTTTGACTTCTCTAATCCTGTTTTAATTATCTTTAATTTTAAGAAATTTAAGAATTTAATTTTAAGAATTTTAAGCTGACTATGTTGTTTCTTGTATATGTGTTATTAAATAAAATGTTTAAAATGGAATATGGTTTTTTTCAGTCAAATCTGTAGAACCCACCAGAGTAAAAACTATTTCTTTCTCTTCTCTACAATAGACATTAGTTCTGACTATGGCAGGACACTTTTTTTTTTTTCCACAGCATTCAAGAAAACCAGACGTCTGGAGTGACCTTCATCCTTGTGGGCTTCTCAGAATACCCACACCTCCAGGTGCCCCTGTTCCTCCTGTTCCTGGCCATATACACAGTCACTGTGATGGGGAACCTGGGCATGATTGCCATCATCAGACTCAGCCCTAAGCTCCACACTCCCATGTACTTTTTCCTTAGTCATCTCTCCTTTGTGGATTTCTGTTACTCCACTGTTGTCACACCAAAGCTCTTAGAAAACTTGATTGTGGAAGACAGAAGGATCTCCTTCACAGGCTGTATCATGCAGTTCTTCTTTGTATGCATATTTGTGGTGACAGAAACCTTCATGCTGGCAGTGATGGCCTATGACAGGTTTGTGGCAGTATGTAACCCTCTGCTCTACACAGTAGTTATGTCTCAGAAGCTCTGCTGGTCCCTGGTAGCTGCATCATATACCTGGGGTATAATCGCTTCTTTTGTATTTATACATTTTGTGTTGACTTTGGTTTTCTGTGGGACCAAATTTATAAATAACTTTGTGTGTGAGCATGATGCCATTGTTGCTGTAGCCTGCTCTGACCCTTACATCAGTCAGAAGGTCATTTTCATCTTTGCGACCCTTGATGAGCTAAGCAGTTTGATGATCATTCTCACCTCTTATGTTTTTATTGTCATCACTGTCATGAAAATGCCTACCACTGGAGGGCGCTACAAAGTCTTCTCCACCTGTGCCTCCCATCTCACTACCATCACTATTTTCCATAGCATTATCATCTGTCTTTATGGTGTTCCCACCACCAAAAGTTCTTGGCTTCTGGTCATGGTGGCTTCAGTCTTCTACACAATCATCATCCCCATGCTGAACCCACTTATATATAGTCTCAGAAACAAGGATGTGAAGGATGCAGTTAAGAAACTAATGTGCTCAACTTTCTCATCATAAAATGTATTCCCTGAACAGTTAGGTGTTTATTTTTAATGTGCTGGCTTTCGTTCTGATAAAGAAATGCATCAATTTGTCAACTTTTTTTTTATTTAGCAAACATTACAGTGTTATCACATTCCAAAAATTAGTATCATCACTTGAATACTATAAATACTCTTATAAATTGATGTACCTAGTATTTAAATTAAAATGTCATGCAGTGATTTTAATGAAAATAATTAGGTGTTGAGGAAGATTTTATTATATTTTATACATCAAAATGTTTTAGATGATATGTATAATTTTATCAAGATAAAATTTCTGAAGTTTGAGCTTGAAAACTATTGAATAGGAAACATTGGCTATGAAAGATGCTTTTTACATTTAACTATATGGGCTATTTTTGCATGGAAATCTTCTACTTTAATAAACACAAAAATATAATTCTTCTCCTCTTCAGGCTCAGCATTGGGTTTTTCTTTGGAACAGCATCTCATTATACTGAGGTATCTCTGTAGTCTAGGCTTCCCTAATGTCTGTTCCTCCTTTGCAGCTACTGAGATTAAAATTATCCATCACTATACACACTTTTTTTCTCTTACAGTGTTTCAAAAGTCTCATAGGTAAATTATATTTCATGTAATTTTTATAGGTACTTGGTAAACAACATGTATCTTAACCCATATAAATGTAGCATTTTTTAAATATTTCTATGTAGCTTTATATTTGTACCTTCTTACTGACTTTCTTATTTGAATAGCTTCTAATAAGTATTTATGGAAGTCTAGATCATTTCCACTCCAGTAAACTATAACAGCCACCATATTGATATAAATAGTACAAATTTGCATGTTTTATTCTATGATAAAAAGAAACAGTACTCCTTCTGGTCTGGGCCAGAGCACCTTGCAGATCCTTGGTGGCAGCTCTGACCCCAATCTCACAAAATCCAGAGGAAGAGGGCCTCTCAGGAACTCTAACCCAGGCAGTATTTTAAGTAAGGAGACAGCAACATCAGCCCAAAGCAGAGAGTAACTGGGACACACTGGTATCCAGGTATTCACTCCTGGTTCAAAGCACTGGTTCCTTTCAGTCTCAGCCTGAGCACTGAGCAGATGTTAGGCCTCAGCTCTAACCCCAGTAGCAACAGCCACCCCAAACAGTTCTGACACAACCAAGATAATAGGAAAGACAGGTTCCAGTCAGAGACAGGTCAGGTAGCACTAAGGAGTTTCAGATGGCAAAAGGCAAGCACAAGAACATAAGCACCAGCAACCCAGGGTTCTTGGCACCATCAGAACCTAGTTCTTCCACACTAGAAAGTGCTGAATTTCCCATATCACAAGGAAAGCAAGATTCAGATTTAAAATCACTTCTAATGATGATGATAGAGGACTTTAAGAAGGACATAAATAATAACACTCTCAAAAAAATTGAGAACACAGGTAAATAGGTTGAAGACTTTAAAGAGGAAATGCAAAACTCCATTAAAGAATTACAAGAGAACACAACTAAACAGGTGAAGGAATTGAACAATATCACCCAGGACATAAAAGTGTAAATAGAAACAATCAAGAAATCACAAAGGAAGACTACCCCGGATATAGAAAACCTAGGAAAGAAATCAGGAGTCATAGGTGCAAGCATCACCAACAGAATACAAGAGATAGAAGAGAGAATCTCAGGTGCAGAAGATACCATAGAAAACATTGACACAATGGTCAAAGAAAACATAAAAGGCCACAAGTTCTTAACACAAAACATCCTGGAAATCCAGCACACAGTGTGAAGACCAAACCTAAGGATAATAGGTATAGAAGAGAGTGAGGATTCCCAACTTAAAGGGCCAATAAATATCTTCAACAAAATTTTAAAAAACTCTCCTAATCTTAAAAAAATGCCCATAAACATACAAGAAGCATATAGAACTCCAAATAGACTAGACCAGAAATGAAATACCTGCAGTCATATAATAATTGAATCACCAAATGCACAAAACAAAGAAAGAATATTAAATGCAGTAAGGGAAAAAGGCCAAGTAATATATAAAGGCAGATCCATCAGAATTACACCAGACTTCTCACTAGATACTATAAAAGCAAGAAGATCCTGGACAGATGTTATACAGACCCTAAGAGAAAAAAAATGCCAACCCAGGCTACTATACCCAGCAAAACTCTCAATTACCATAGGTGAAGAAACCAAGATATTCAATGACAAAACCAAATTTACACAATATCTTTCCACAAACCCAACACTACAAAGTATAATAATCTGAAAGCTCCAATACAAGAAGGAAAATTATACTCTTGAAACAGCAAGAAAGTAATCCCTTTCCAACAAATACGAAAGAAGATAGCCACAGAACTAAATCTGGGTTATTAGTGAAGATATGTTTAGATAAGCCCAGACAACATTTTATTTTCTATCCTAACACCTATGATAAATTGTTGGTTCCCTCTTCATTGACCGTTGACAAATTATTTTTAACCTCCTGAAATGTGCTCTGAGTAAAAGTCTGGGGTTTTTTTGTTTGTTTTGTTTTGTTTGTCTAGGAACAATTAACTGATGTTATCTGAGAGACTGACTAAATTCTTATTACAGTTTTTGACTATCAGAAAATGGCCTAGTAACAATCTTGTTATAAAAGAATTTAATAATCATGAATATAATTTTTAAAAATTTTATAAGATTATCATTAAGATTTAAAAAGTCATCTATTATATAATATAACCACAAGATAGTACATTTTATAGATCTATGTTTAATAATAATAGCCTGAGACAACAATTTGACATCTTTAGAGAGTATGTAGGTGAAATTACAAAATTTGTTTTTAGTGTCCTCAATTTTTTCATACTTGAGGACTTATACCTAAGCAATTATGATAAGTGGATATTACTCATTTTTTATTTTCAAAGAATTATTTATATATATATATATATATGTCAAATGAATATATGACATATATATATATATAGTGTGTGTGTGTGTGTGTGTTTGATTTGACACCTTTTCAGGCTTTCTAGTTACAATTACTTTAACAAGAGAAATAATTAAAAATATAATTAGTAATTGCCTAAAGTATCTTTTGTGCTTGCTGTTCCATATCAGATTAACATAAACAAAACTGACTGCTACAGTCAGACATTTGAGATGTTTTGTTCACAATTTATTATTACCGATATTACTGGAATTCCTTATAATCCTCAAAGACAAGACATTATAAAACAGATATTATAAATCTTTAATATAATATCTTAATAACTGAGTATGGGAGTAGCAGCTACTGGCGCTTCTGCCCTGGTTTTACATGAACTCTAAAAAATTGGCTTATAAAACAAAAGAGGAGGAATTATACCCCTGAAGAATCTCCCAGAAATACTCTCCATCATGCCTTGTTCATTTTTAATTTTCTAAATCTAAAAGCTCATGACAAAGCTGCTGCTGATTGCCTTTGGCATGCTGAGACCAATAAAAACTATGCCACAGTTATGTGGACGGACCCTCTTACCTTTAAATGGAATGGCCTGGACCCAGTTCTCATATGGGGCCGAGGATTAATATGCCTGTTTGATACCACAGAAGGCACAGCTAAATGGCTGCCAAAAAGATTAATGAAATAAATAGATACCCCCACAAAGCCATGCCCAATTATAAATAAGATGAATAAAAATTGACATCCAGGGAAGAGAAATCTTCCTGAAAATTCACTTTATTTTTCTTTCCAGGTAAAAATGAATCACCCATGGATTTTGTTGTTGGAAATTCTAATCCTGATTCTGTCCTCCGGACTTACACTACTCAGACTTTCGATGGGCCATTGACAAGGGCATCAAACAGCTAGAGACTAATATCACTAATCTGAAGAAATTCCTCATTTTGCTGTTTGAAGGGATCTCCAAAAACTATAAAGGACTTTATTAGACTTGATTTACTCTTTTACAATAGAAAAGACTGTGTACAGCTCTAGACTATGTACAGCCCTTAAAGAAGAATGTTGCTTTTACATAGACAAGACAGGGATAGATAAAGAGAAGATGAAAAAGGTCATAGAAGGCCTTGAGAAAAGACAGAGAGAAAAAGAGAAAGAGAGAGAGAGAGAGAGAGAGAGAGAGAGAGAGAGAGAGAGAGAGAGACAGAGACAGAGAGACAGAGAGACAGAGAGAGAGGAGAGAGAGACATGAGAGTTGGTACAAGAACTGGTTTTCAACCTCTTCATGATTGTCAGTGCTACTTTCTTCCATTTGGGGACCAATAATTGGGTTACTTTTGTTTATTTCTTTTTGTCCTTGGGCCTTAAATAGGCTGAATAACTTTGTGAAACATCAGATAGATAATTTTGACAATAAAACCTATTCTGATACATTATCATAAGTTAGCTATGGAAGACCGTGAGACTCAAGACAAGGCTGTTACTCTATCCAGGGTGTTCCCAAAACCCATCTCCACCCAACCTAAAAGAGAGGACTTATGCCCCTAGACAAAACAGAGAGAGGCCACCCAGAACCCCCTCTGACTGGTGATTTAAATTATTGCTTAGGCTGCGAGGCTAAGCACTGCAAGGGAATATAAATAAAAATTAAAAATATCCTTCTGGGTTCCCTGAGGGACAAACCTGACTACACAGGGGTTGATGTCAAAGTCTCCCCTCTCCAGGAAAAAGACATCAGGAAAAGTAGGGTCGTCATGCCTCACTGAACAACAGGAGGACCAGAGCCATTACAAGGTCCCATTTAATTACTGGGGGTCAGGCCTCTATCCCCACCTTTGCAAGATTGAAATTGCCATGGTCTTTCCATACTTGGTAGAAGGGAGGAGATGTCAAGGGAAGCCTTGCTTATGCACTGAAGGTCCAAAATCTGCCATAGGCCTAAGTCAGCCTGCTAACACAAAGCCTTGGTCTTTGTGAAAAAACACTGAAACAGATAGTTATAAGGTATTATAAACAGGCAGCTTTGGTAGAAATTTACCAGCCTGGATAAGAAGTAATAGCCATAGACCTTGTGAATAGGTAAACTTGGTGGATAGTACCAGCTTAGATAAGAAACAAGTGATTCATAGACAGAGTCATAGTGACATTTTCCCTGAACCTTTACCCAGCCTATACTCTGTTCTGGAAGATATCTATACTCCCTGTGAACACCTATGTTCCTGTGTCATACCCTTCCCCACATCCTGACTTTTTGTGTTTATAACCATGTGTGAAAAAGTAAAAATATATTTGGACTAAAAAAAAAAAAGTTAACTCACTGAAGCAGCAAAAGTAATCTCTGACCTTTACTCAGATTCCAAAACTGATTTCATCAGCTTCAAGTGGAAATCCATGTCCTAACTTTAAAAGCTCATGTATGCATACAAATATATGTATATGTGTGTGTAAAACTCTCTCTCTCTCTCTCTCTCTCTCTATCTATCTATCTATCTATATATATATATATATATGTAAATATATATGTATATGCATATACACACTCTCTCTATCTATCTATCTATCTAGAGAGAGAGAGAGAGAAATAAGGGTTTACACTTATAGAAATATGTCCCCTACCATTTAAGTGGGAAAGAAACCAAGAAATCAAGTCACAATGCAATCACTCCTAGATACAGGGACTAGCTAAGATATTCAACTGGTCCTGGGTAGCACTAAACAAAGGAACAGTGAAGGCTATGCCCTTTATAAGAACAACTCTATCAATACAATTGACAACTTCTGTAACAAATCAAATGTGCTTCTTTGCTTTTCACCTAAATGACATGCCTTTGTCTCTTATTATGTAGACCCAGGTATGCCATCTATGGCACCTGATATGGAAGAGAAACTTGTTGCTTTTCCTTCTACACTGGTGTCACTGTTAAATGAGTGGTCAATAAAGATGTTGCTACATAAGATGGGATAGTCAAAAAATAAATCAATAAATAAAATCGCTTTTGTTTTTTTCTATGGTAAAAAAACAAACAAACAATACTGAACAATAATATTAACAGACCAGTAATCTATTAGTAGCAGTTTGCTAGGTTTCCTTAACATTAACTTTTGAGCACCTTGGAGTATTATATGGGGCTCATTTGATAATAGTTTTCAATATTGGTTCTTTCTTGAGCCATAGGACTACTGGTTTGGTTGGATAGAGATTCACATTAATTAAACGTATCCTAAAAGCATAGACCAATTTCCTGTTAGGTTTTTGTGAATTATTTTAGTACTTTATGTATCAGGGATAATGAGAGAATATTGCCCACAACTCATAATACTGCCGAGATCTAAATCAGCAACTCAGTAGAATGTGAAGTGAATCAATAAGTTGAAACCATTTCATTATTTATTAAATACACTTATTTCTTTAATCTTTTTATTGATAATCATATTAATGTATAACATAGAAATGACAGTGTTCAATAATTGTACTGAACCTTTTAAATTACTGACTGCCAGGAGCTAAGAAGCTAAAAGCTAGCAGGTGATCTTCCTGAGATGGGTCTTTCTTTAAGTAAAATCTACAACACATTTATTTGCTCCTGTAGTCAAGACCCAGGAGAATTTCATTTTAGGAAAGGTTCCTGCTGTAATGTGGGGCACTGATCTGAAAGACAAGGGACCTACACTGTAATATGTCTTTTCTGTTATTATTAAAATACATAGCAATTTCTGGATATTAATCCACCCTTTTGAGCAGAATTCTGCAGAAGAACAAAGTATACTGTCTTGTGATTCTATATACACAAATAGATGACTTTTAATTCTTAATGATGATCCTATAAGAATTCTTAAAATTATATTAGAAATTATTGAACTCTTTTATAATAGGACTGCTTTAGGTTCTCTCTGATAATCAAATCTGCAATAAGAATTCTGCCTGTCTTCAAGTGTCATGGGATAATTGCTCCTGAGATAGAAAGCAGGCATCTACTACTCATTCCAAGAGGTTGTAAAACTATTAATCAAAGGTCATAAAAAGTGAATTAATGATTTAGTAAAGGTGCAGGGACAGAAGAAAAAATATTGACTGGGTTTATTTATACAAAACTTTACTAATTACTTATTCTCAAAAGGTATATTTTTTAACCCTGTTTGTACCTCTTTCGCTTGGGACAGGAAATAAATGTTTAGCCAGAAAGTTACTTTTAATGGATATGCATATAAACATTTTCTGTTGTAAAGTTCTTATTCAATTTATGATTTGAATTTATGTATTAAAAATGTAATGAACTTTCTACCATGTGATCATGTATTCAAAAAGATAGATAAGTGTTGAAGACAAAGTAAAAAGAAATTCCTTCTCCCCCTTTTCTTGAAAGCCCTTTTCTCCCTTTTCTTTGAGAACTTTCATAGGAAACTGTTTAGAGAGAACTTATAAATAAAGGCTAAAATCACTTTTCAAAAGATTTCTTTTTCTTCCTGCATCTTCAACTAGCAGGACAGATAGAACAAAGCCTACCTTACTTAATCCTCTGCTGTTTTAGGATGAGGTGCTGAGCAGTTTCTGTCTTTAGGAGAACTCAGAAGGCAGGTCATCTACTGAAACATAGAGATTTAGACTTAAGATAGGTAAAGGTTTTACTATCACAGCATCTCTAATTATCTTGTAAGACCAACTCTTACCCCAATGGACTCTCTTCTCCCTCCTCTGCTTCAAGAAGAACCAACAAGCAAAGAACAGCCAGCGCTGGCCACCAGCAATTGGCATATATTTTAATGATTTAAACACTTGGGTGTTTCCAATTAAGTGTGAAATCTTCTCGTTAAATCTTCTGTATATTTCCAATCATTGTACAGTTTACCAGCTGATTTTACAGCTATTTTCTTTTTTTGGTGAGGGGTTAAAATAGAATTTCTCTGTGTATTCTTGGGTGATCTGGCATTTGCTCTCTAGACTATGCTGACCTCACAAATATCTGCATGCTCTGTCTTCTGGAACTGGTATTAAAGCCATTTCCCAACACCACTGGTGGATTTTGTCTTATGCTGTTATTTATTCAAATGTTACAAAATATCCCATAAAATCTGGTTGCCTTTGGTCAAGAGATCCTCATGTACAATAAGTGATGTTTTGTAAACTCTGCAATTTAAAGTTAATTTGTTAATAAACAATTATAGCCTATGATTGTGTAGTATGGAGAGAAATGTGGGTCTTGATAATCCAGTGAGGGGTCTCAGTAGAGGTGAAGGATAAGAAAAAAGGAGACAAAGAGAAGAATGATAGACCATGAACACATACATGGCCAGGAAAAACAAGAAACAAGGGATATATGGCTGCCATATAAAACCAATCCTGCTCAATACTGCTTGTAAATAAAATATCTGGATTGGGTGTCTTTCATATTGTCTAACTAGAATATATGAATTTTTTACATACAGCTCTGCTAGAGATTTTGAAATACTGTACATTTAAATCTATTAAATACCATTTATATAGTACCATGATTAAATTCTATTTTCACATACAAAGGACAATTTTGAATGGAGTATAAGCAGCATGATACAATCTTAGATATCTCGATTACTTGCTGCCTATTGTACCCTGGGAAGGGAGGGACTCAAAGAAATAAAGGTTTACCAATAATCTCTGACTAACAAACATCCGAGAGAGGATTAACATCTAGAACATAAAATAAACTAAAACAAATTACTTTTCAATGGAGAGGTTTTCAAAATACGTACAAGTTACTGATAATTACTTTTTAATGTGTTTATCATTCTGAAACATAATAAAAAAATTTAAAACCATATTAAGATTAAGTGTAACTTTAGGCAGAACAACTAATCTGTAGGAAACAAATGACAATCAGTACTGGTGAGGAACATGGAAAGGGGAATATTTATTCATAGTTGCAGGGCATATAAACTGATACACACACTTCAGTGTGGAATATTGCAATAAATTTACATATAGAACTTTCTCATATCTCATCTATGCCCCTCTGGAGTGTGCTCTAAATACTCTGTATCCCCTTCCAGACAACCTTACTCATTGGTTCTCATTGATCACTAGTTATAAGGGAGATTATATGGAGCTGCTCTAAATGCCCAACAATAGATTAATAGATATTTAAATTATAGTACATATATGAAATTTGTTTATTCATCTGCTATGAAAAATAAAATTATGAAACTAAGAGAAAAATGGATGAAGTTGGAAAAAGTATATTAAGTGATCTGACTTAGGCCTAGATAAATAGTTGGTTTGTGTTCTTTAACATATACCAATGCTTTCATCCAATGCTTATATATATATATTTTTTTAATGGAGTGCATGTTAAGGCTAGGAATTAAAAAAAAGATCACTAGCCCTCACTGGATCCTTGTGTCTGGAGCAGACACCTAGCTGATCTGCTCCAGTGTAGAAACCATATCCTGAGACATCCCAGAGAGGTTATGGACCTCAGAGAGGTAGGTAAGGCCAGTCGCATGCTGCCCTACACCCCAGAGCCACAACTGGGAGCAGGAAGCTCACAGGACTCCCCCCATACCCCCCAGGAACCCAAACACCACTGCTGAGGAATACCACTCCCTTTCTACTCCTCTCTGGATCCTGGTGGCTGGAGCAAACACTTAGATGATCTGCTCTCTTGTAGAAAACTGTATCCTGAAACATCCCAGAGAGGCCACTGACCTCAGAGTGGCAAACACCCAGCTGATCTGGTCCTGTGTGGAAACCATATCCCGAGACGTCCTAGAGAGGCCACCGACCTCAGAGCAGGAGATACCATACCCAGAGACATTCTAGTGGAGCCATGGAACCCAGAGAAGCAGACATCATATCCTGAGACATCCTAGAGAAGCCACTGCACTCAGAGGAGCTGGAGCTCAGGATCACAGGATCACAGAGACATGTGGACCTTGAAGAGTTCTGACATAAGCAAGATAACTGGAAAGATAGTCTTCACTCAGAACCAGTGAGTGTAGGTGGCACTAGAGTTAACCAAATGGTGAAAGGCAAGTGCAAGAATGTAAACAACAGAAACCAAAGTTACTTGCCATCACCAGAACTCAGTTCTCCCACCACAGCAAGCCCTTAACACAACATCACACAGAATTAAAATTACTTCTCATGATGATGTTAGAGGATTTTAAGAAGGTCATAAATAACACTCTCATAATTTAAGGAGAACACAAGTAAACAGGTAGAAGCCCTTAAAGAGGAAACACAAAAATCCCTTAAAGAACTGCAAGAAAACACAACCAAACAGGTGAAGGAATTAAACAAAAGCATCCAGGATTTAAAAATGAAAGTAAAAACAATAAAGAAATCTCAAAAGGAGACTGCCATGGAGATAGAAAACCTAAAAAAAAGACCAGGGGTCATAGATGCAAGCATTACCAACAGAATACAAGAGATAGAAGAGAGAATCTCATCTCAACATCCTTAGTCATCAGGGGAATGCAAATCAAAACAACCCTGAGATACCACCTCACACCAGTCAGAATGGCTAAGATAAAAAATTCAAGTGATGGTAGATGTTGTCGAGGATGTGGAGAAAGAGGAACACTCCTCCATTGTTGGTGGGGTTGCAAGCTGGTACAACAACTCTGGAAATCAGTCTGGCAGTTCCTCAGAAAATTGGACACAGTACTACCTGAGGACCCGGCTATACCACTCCTAGGCATATACCCAGAAGATGCTCCAATATATCTCAAGGATATATGTGCCACTATGTTCATAGCACCTTTATTAATAATAGCCAGAAGCTTGAAAGAATCCAGATGTCCTTCAACAGAGGAATGGATACAAAAAATGTGCTACATTTACACAATGGGACTATGTAAATGTACACATAAAATGTACATATAAAAAGCTTGTACATTTACTCATCTATTAAAATAATGAATTCGAGAAATTCTTAAGGTAAATGGATGGAACTAGAAAATATCATCTTGAGTGAGGTAACCAACCACAAAAGAACACACATGGTATTTACTCACTGATAAGCGGATATTAGCACAAAAGCTCGAAACAGAGCCAAGATTCAACTAACAGACCACCTGAAGCTCATGAAGAAGGAAAAATCAGTGTGGATGCCTAGGTCTTACTTAGAAGGAATAACAAAATACCCAAAGGAGCAAATATGGAGACAAAGTGTGGGACAGAAACTGAAGGAGGGGTTGTCTGGAGAACAAACCAACTGGGTATTCATCCCATGTACAGTTATCAAAGATAGATGCTGATATGGATGACAGAAAGTGCATGCTGACAGCATCCTGATGAGGCTGTCTCCTTAGAGGCCCCCCCAGAGTCTGAAATACCCAGAGGCAGATACTCACAGCTAACCATTAATCAGATCAAGGGTTCCCAATGGAGAAGTTAGAGAGAAGACTAAAGGAGCAGAAAGCCTTGGTGGCCCCATGAGGAGAGCAACAATACCAACCAACCAGAGCTCCCCAGGGTTTAAACCACCAGCCTAGGAGCACATAGGGAGGGACCCAAACTCCAGCTGTATATGTAGGGGAGGATGGCCTTGTTGGGCATAGGTGGGAGAGGTCCCATGAAGGCTGAACACTGAGTGGGGGGGGTGTAATTGGAGGGTGGGGAGGTGGGAGTGGGGGTAGGTGGGGGCACACCAACATAAAAGCAGGAGGAGGGGGGATGGGATGAGGGGTTCCTGGGTGGTGGGGGAATGGGATAAGGAGATAAAATTTGAAATGTAAATATAATATCCAGTAAAAAAGAAAAAAATATAAAAATGACATAAAAGATCACTAGAAGATGATGGATGAAAGAGGCCAAGTGGTAGGGGGATAGCAGAACATTAGTGATCTGAATGAGGCAGAGAGGAATACCACATTTAGAAGGCTGAGATAGGAATGGGCTATGGGAGTAGGAAAGAGTAAAGGGTTGAGTTAGTGTTTAGCAAAACAAAGAAATGTAGAAAGGGATCAATGGAAACTTCCTACTTTGTGAGTATAGTAAACATCAAAAGAACCTAGATTCATTTTTTAAAAAAGCATTTAAATGGAGGTACCATATAAGTCTAGATGACATGACTATGAGAAGTCAATGGTTATTAAATGAAAAACCCAGTATCAAATGTAGAATTCCTGTGTGTGAGCTGGTGGTAGTCATGGAGGAAAAAAAGGAGCCCACAATAGAACAGGCTATAGGTTTCCTTCAGATGTTCATCTTAGGATGCTGTTGCTAAAGATGCCAAACACTTGGTCTGTTTGGCAGTGAAAAGCCCAGAATGTCTGTTAACAGGTACTTTCTATACTGCTGGCTATTTTTCAGAGTAGAGGCAGGATCCATCTATGCAGATAGTGAGAAAATTCACTAGGGATTCTACATGTCTGTGGACCATATGAGGTACAAAAATGATTTGTCTAGAAAGACATATCCAGTAGTACAAGAGAGCATGGCTCTTACAGGTTTAATCAAGTTAGTTCTTTTTGGAAGCAGATGACTTCTGATGGAAACCAATAGCCTGTTGCATTGTGAGACCAGATTCTGTCTTCATCCATAACCAATGTACGTGTTTGAGTGTGTGTGTGTGTGTGTTTAATATTGTATATAGTGTCATCAGCCTCTGCTTGGTTTGGTCATAAGCCAAAGAGAAAAATAGTACTGCTGTTTTAGCAACATATATATGATGTCACATTCCATTTTAAGCAACTATTTTTATTCCTGTAGATTAGTGCTGCTCACAGCTTGTATCAGTGAAATTGTTGTTGTTGTTGGTGGCGGTGGTGGTGGTGGTGATGGTGGTGGTGGTAATGGTTGTGGTGATAGCTATTGCAGAAACAGATTGTAGGTCTAAATGTAGACAATGTGACTGTGGACTGTTCATTACTAAATAGAACCTCATCCTTTCCAAGGCTCAAAGAATATTGTGGATGAAGTGTAAAAAGAATGTAGGAGAGAGAAGTTTTGAGAAGAATGTTGTAAAACCATGCTTTCTGGACATAATATAGACTTTCCATTCATGAACATAAGGTATCTGTGGTTATTTGCACAATACTAGCCCAAGATTTAAACCTTCATGTCTTAATTCTGCATGAGGGAATGTATCATGAGCTCTACCCATAACTGATTGATGTGAAAAGATCCTCAACCCTCTGTGGGTGAAGGTATATCTGGCTATTGATTTGTATAAGAGAGCAGGCTAAGAATGCCAGTAAGCAGCATTTCTCTTTGGCCTGCTTCATTCCTTGCCTCCAGGTTCCTGCTTAAGTTTGTCCTTTGACTTCCTTTATTAATGGAGTGTAAACTAGAAGTAAGCTAAATAGATCCCTTAAGTGTGCAACTTGTTTTTTTTTTAATTTTTTAATTTTTTTTAGTTTTTTCATTTTTTTATTTCTTTAAAATACATTTCAGATTTTATCCCCTCACCCCATTCCCCTCACCACCCAGGAAACCCCTATCTCATCCCCCCTCCTGCCTCCACAAGGATGTGCCCTCACCTACCCTCCACTCCCCCTCCCCCCCTCAAATTCCTCCCTGCTAGATGTTCAGCCTTTATGGGACCAGGGATCTCCTCTCCCACCCTTGCTCGACAAGGCCATCCTCCCCTAAGTATACAGCTGAAGTCATGGGTGCCTCCCTTTGTACTCCTGGGCTGGTGGTTTAGACCCTGGGGAGCTCTGGTTGGCTGGCACTGTTGCTGTTTTCTTGAAGCCACCAACCCTTTCAGCTCCTTCAGTCCTCTAAATTCTTCATTGGGAACCCTTGATCAGATCAATGGGTAGCTTCGAGCATCTGCCTCTGGATATGTCAGACTCTGGCAGACCTTCGAGGAGACAGCTGCATCAGGCTCCTGTCAGTATTCACTTCCTGCCAGCCATATTGGCGTCTATCTTTGGTGATTGCACATGGGACCGATATCAAGGTAAAGTGGTCTCCAGATGGTCCCTCCTTGACTTTCTGTCTGTTCATAGCAACGTTATTTGTAATAGCCAGAGACTGGAAAGAACCCAGATGTCCTTCAACAGAGGAAAGGATACAAAAAATGTGGTACATTTACATAATGGAGTACTACTCAGTTATTAAAAATAATGAATTCAAGAAATTCTTAGGTAAATAGATGGAACTAGAAAATATCATCCTGAATGAGTTAACCCAATCACAAAAGAACACACATGGTATTTACTCACTGATAAGCGAATGTTAGCCCAAAGCCTTGAAATAGCCAAGATTCAACTAACTGACCACATGAAGCTCATGAAGAAGGAAGACCAAGTGTAGATGCCTGGGTCCTTCTTGGAAGGAGTGACAGAATGTTCAAGAGAGCAAATAAGGTGACAAAGAACAACTTGTTTTTATTTTTGGTGTTTTATAAGACTTTCAAAAGCAAATTAGAATTCTGTGGTATCTACAACTGATTAGAGAGTGAAGGCTTAGAAAGTGAATATGTAGATAGAAATAAAATTTTTGAAGAACTAAAGAAAATTGTATTTGTAATGTTTCAACAAAATATATTAATTGGTGTTTGAACATATAAAATAAGATCTTGATATTACAATGTAATATAGGAGTGATGATGCATATATTTTACCTGTGTAATACTAGAAATATCTATCTTCTTATGTGAGTTTTAAATTAACTAATTTATATTTAACCTTTTATTAGCATATATTACATATAGTTATGGGCTGTTTTCATTATTTTGTGCATGAACATAATATATTTTGATTATATTAACAGCTAATTACTTTCTCTTGTTGAATTTTTAATTTTACTGATTCCTTCTTATTGTCAACATAATTTGGCATCCCCTTCTTACCTCCTTGCACAATCCTTTCAACTATCACCAACATCCTAAATAAAGACACAGGTCCTACTTTAAAAGAATGTGTTTTACAGCTTTAAAACAGTATGTTTTAAAAAAAACAATGACAATTAGAAATTTTCTATATGCTTTTAGATAAAAAACAGCACCTGATAAATCATGCATTATTTTTATAATACCTTTCCTCATTTGTGAATATTATTGTCAGTTTTTTCCTTAAATACTTGTGGTAGTGAAACATTGGGAAGAACAAAAAAAATGGTTTTTTTATTAAGAAGAAAATAACAAAACTGCAAATGCATGATCAGTCATCATCAATGGTGTTTGAAATAGTCTTGGCTTAGGGAGTGGCACTATTAACAGGTGTGGCCATGTTGGAAGTAATATATTACTGTGGGAGTGGGGGGGGGAGGCTTTGAGAGATGCTCCTCTTAGCTGCCTGGGAGCCAGTCTTCTCCTGTTAGTCTTTGGTTTAAGTTGTAGATCTCTCAGCTTCTCTAGCACCATGCTTGTCTAGATACTGCCATGCTTTCTGCCAGGATGCTTGTGGATAATGGACTGAACTTCAGAAACTATTAGCCATCTGCAGGTAAATATTGTTATTAATAAGAGTTACTTTGTAATAGGTGTCTCTTTACAGTGATGGAAAGCCCTAAGCCACCAAACTTATATACAAATGTATAATGGATTGAGAAAGAAGTCAAATGATACCTTTGTTCAGTAGCCTAAATTAATATATGTTATGGTATATCTAAACAAGGAGTTGAAAGACTTATATAAATAAAACATTATGTTTTGAAATAAGAAAGTGAAGTAGATAACAGAAAATGGAAAGATGTCCCATACTCATCAGTGTGTTAAACATAGTAAAAATGTCCATTCAATCAAAACAATTTACACAATTGATGTATTTCCCATCAAAATATCAACATAAGTTTTTTTAAATTTTATTTTATATTTTATTTACATTTCAGATGCCATCCCTTTTCCCCCTTTCCCCTCCCTAGAAAACCCCTGTCCCATGCCCCCCCTTTCCTTTTTGCTTTTATACAAATTTTTTAAATGTTAGTCAAAGAATTTATAAGTTTGGTAATGCTCAATCAGAAGCGTAACCCAATACCCAACCCAGATATAAAAAACTATCTTTGACTGGTGGAGACATGTGAACATCTGCCTCCATGCCCCCTGTCTCTTTCTCTCTCTCATCACCTAGCTTCTCCTCTCCTTCATCTTCTCTCCTTACTCCATCTCTTCCTCTCAGTACTCCTTCCCACTTAGCTCCTCCTACATATCACTCTTCCTGTTAAAGTAAAACTTTTCTCTCAAAATACAATTAGAGCATACTTATTCCTAATTGTACCAGTGAGGTACAATAATAATACCCAGTCCATCATTTTTCAACATAAGTTTTTATAGACCTTATAAGGATACAAATACAAAAAAAAATAACAAAAAGAAAACAAAACAACACAACAGTATCAGGACAGCTAAAACAATCATGAACAGTGAAAGAAATTTTGGAGCCATCACCACCCCTGATTTAAAGTTGTACTACAGAGATACAGTAATAAAATCTGCATGATATTATTTTATAGTCAGATTTAATAATGAGATGATAGCGCAAGATAGATTACTCTGTGTTTGAATACACATCCTGCTCTTCCAATAATCCAATACTGTCTGTTTATTTCTACAACTCCAGTATAAGATTCTGTTGGGCAGTGAGGGCACCCTCCTCTGTACGTTCATTACCCCTCAGACATGTGCACACATAAAATAGTGGGTGGATGGTTGGAGATATGGCTAAGTAGTTTAAAAGCACTAGTTTTTATGCTGAGGGCCCATGTTCAAGTCACAGTTTCTACCTAGTACTCACAGTTACATGTCACTCCAGTTCTACAGAATACATAGATATCCTTGGCTACCAGGCATATTTAGGGTGCACATGCATATATTCAGGCAAAACACACATACAAATAAAAAGTTAAAACTTTACAAATGCAATGGATTATGTTTTTACAGAATTTGACATTTGATGAGTCCTATTTACAAATTTGCAGGAAATGCAATAAGATAATTTTAGAGATAGTTAAACACATGTGTACAGGAGAGAAAAATGTAATTATGTATATTGAAATATATATATTCAGGGATGAAGATGCCTTCAGCATCTCTTTGATTGTTTAGGATTGTTTTAACAGTCTTGATATTGTTTTTTGTGTGTACTATTTTATTTTCTCTTTTGTTGTTTTTGTTGTTGTTTTTCATAGGGAATAGAATAGTATCTATAAGGTTTGCAAAAAATGTGTTCTGATTTTGGTGGGAAATACATAAAATCTGTACATTGTTCTTGAATGAATGGGTATTTTTAATATATATATTATATATACATGTATGTATATTTTTATATATTTATATATATAAACAATTTTTTCCTGAACTACTTTTATGAACTATTTTCTTTGTATAAATCTTTACTCATATCTATTAAAGTATACATATTAAAGTATATCAATTATATATAAAATTATAATTACATAATATATATTTTATTAATTATAATATATATTTATTTTATATTTATATAAATATATAATATAATATTTTATATATAAATATAATATTTAAATATATATAATATATTTTATTAATTATAAAAGTATATATAACTATATATACATATTATATATAATTACATTACTTAATATTATTATAAAAGTATATATAATTATATATACATATTATATATATTAATTACATTATTTGTACACACTCATATATGTATAAATTACATATATTCATGTATATATACTGCATACTGCATATATACTTTACCATTAATCATTATGATTACAGAATATGGTTGATTATTTAAATGCCCCAGGGCTTTAGATATGTAACATACAATCAAAAAGGACTGTGTTACCTCTAATTGTTCAAATTTTATTCTCCTAGGTAATTATACAGTGAAAAGCTCTAATCTTCTGGTTCCCAATGCCTTGAGGACATATATTTGTGCCAAATTTAGAACCAGTGTTTAATTTTTAAATATGATATTCTGGCTAATATTTTGTGTTTGTCTTAGAGAGTGGCTAAACTTCACTTAAAACACACACAAAAATACTGCAGATGAAGATTCTTCCTGGGCTACCTTTATTGTTTAACTAGTAAGCAAGAAGATTTTTGGTACCTCATTAATCTTAACAAAGAATTCTTGAGTAAATGCATCATTCAGAACCCTCTGCATTTAGGTGAGTTGACTCAGTTCTATATTTCATTTGCATGAGAAAATGAGGCCATAGTGTTCTTTACAATGGAAAGCCTAATTTGTGGGTCCTGTAAAAGCTTAAATCCAGCTTTCTTCTTCAATGAAGAATTGATGTTTCCTGTGTATCTATCAAGGAAAGAAACATATTGGATTAAGAGTAAACTCTAAGGTATTATAACTCTCTGAATGTGAGAACCACAAGGTTTTAAATAAAACTAGAATTTGAAGTATAATATGGTGTCATAGACATATAATGTCAGCATTTAAAAAGTTGAGACTAGAATATCAGATTAAAAATTCATTCTTGATTGAGTTCTAAACTTGTGGCAATGGTGGCTACATAGTTATTTGAAGGCCAGTATTGGCTACATACAAGCTGGTATCAGAAACCTAAAATAGCAAAAACAACATGTTGTGGTAGTAGAGAAATGGCAAACATTTTGGCTTATTATGTATAGAGCAGACATATGGACTGTGTAATATCTATCACAGAGAATGATTCAATAATGCATGAGGATATTGAAAAACAGGAGAAAAATAATGCCTTTTCTTAAGTTAAATATGTTAGTTTTGACAGGGTGTCAAATATTCCAGGGTTTAAAAAGAATGCAGCAGCTTTATTGAGAGTGAATGCATAGAGTCTGGTGGTTTCAAAAATCAGAACAATATAGACTTCATATTTCATTCCACAAGACAAAAAATGGAATTACTTCTTTTTTCTTTTTCTTTTATTGGATATTTTATTTATTTAACTTTCAGATGTTATTCCCATTGCCCATCCAACTCCATTCTTAAAGGCATAATTGGCAGGAGAGCCTGCTTATGTACATTACCCTCAAAATATCACATAAAATATTTTTACAGGTTAAGATTGTTCTTTGACAATATCATACATGTACAGCCTTTGTTTACTCTCTCCATCTATTCTTTCTGATCTCAATCTCATCTCCATCACCCTTTAGACAAATTTATGTTTCCACATTCTAGAATTTTTATTTTATTTTATAATAATCTGTATATCTAATTTTGGAACTATGTACTGGACACTGATGGACTAATTGTTTTGTATCAAACTGAAGCAGGTGATTACCTTTAACCCACAATCCAACAATCATTTATAATTCTGCAAGGACTAGAACTGTATGAACCTTTACTGATCCATGAGTACTGACAACTTCAATTTTAGCAGAACCAGTACAAACAACTTTAGCTATACTTGCCATATCTGTCTGTGCCCAGAAAATAGTATTTTCACCCTGACTTACACTGTTTCTTACAGTTTTTCTCTTCCTTCTTCTATAGTGTTTCCTGATTCTCCAAGACATGCTATCATGTTCAAGGATCAACATCCATCAGTCCATTATTCTGAGTGTCTTGAGGAGCCATAAGCTTCTTAATTCACTATTGTTCACTGCAATGAGGTCTATTCTTAAGGAGGAATGCAACATTTGGTAGAATAATTTACCTAGTATTGATGTGCTTGTGAAATGAGGCAAGACTGTAGGGCTGGCATTGAGACCTGATATCTGTTACAGTGGATTCTTCAAGAATTGCTGTGTTTTTTCCAATATTGTTTCTCTGGGTTGGAGGCTATTGTGACCCTGTGAAAGGAAAATGAATATGTGTAGGAGAATCTAAAAAATGATGCTATTCTCATTGAGTGTCTAGAAAATATCCTGTGGCATCTATAGCATAGTTCAGGAGAAATTTTTTTTCCTATGTTTTTCCTAAGTGTGTACATTTGTGTACAAATTGCTGTAGGCTTGATTAGCAGAGATATTTACTAAAACTTTGCACCTCCCATACATCATATTACAGGTTCCACATTTTAAATTCAGAAAAAATTTACCTTATAATTATTTCATTTGCCATAGAATCCAACAGTTGCTGGATTATGCAAGAAATTGATTTCTATGAACCCTTATTTGATCTGTGAGTATTGCCAGCTTCTCTTTGTGTGGCGTGAGCACAAATACATGTAACTATGTTTGCCACAGTTATTCCATACCCTGAAAATAACATTTTCCTTCCTTTCTACTTGTTTTGGGGTCATTTCTTTCTTCCATACCAATCCAGATCTTTCCAGAATCTGCTTTGAATAACATATTCGGGGATTATACTTAGTCCATTATTCTCACCATGAGGAGCCATGACTTTTTAAAACAGTTTTATTCATTGCAAAGACTTCTATGTTTAAGGAGAAGAAAAGCATTTGATAGAGCATTTCAAGTGGTAGTGATCTGCCTTGGAAATGTGGCAAGAATGTAGTAATTGTGTTGAAACATGATGAGCATTGCAGAGGACTGCCAGGCATTGCTTGTGGTTTTCTGCTCTTCATTTGAGTAGGAAGCTGTTGTGTTATCTGAAAGTATGATGGAAATATATAGGAGAAGAGGAAGTTATCTTCATCGATTTAGTTTCTAAATAATACCTGGAAGCATAGTTCAGGGAGACATTTTTTAAAAAATATATTTCTAAGTGTGAACATCTGTGTATAATTTTCAGGAAGCTTCATTATCATAAAATCTTTACCACTTAAGCTGTTGTCTCCTGTATAACATACTATACAACTTAAGGTTCATTACAAATTTGCCTTCTGACTTATTTCATTTTTAAGATATTATATATTGTTATTTCACAACATGTATATTTGTGTTTTTATTAATATGCATTTTAGGTGAGTGAGAGAGACTATGCATGACAGGAGAGGGTGTCCCTGGAGCTAAGTTCTGAGGAGATTTGAGAATCTGGGCATGGGTGCTGAGAAATGAACAGGTTCCTCTGTAAGAGCAGAAAGCTCCTTGAACACTGAGGTGTTACTCCAGTTCAGCTTTTCTTTCACAGTTTTTTAAAAAAAATCTTTTTACTATTGAAGAAATAATAATAACGTTTGGAGTTTTAGGCATTAATTTTAGGAAGCCTCCATTTTGACAGTAAATTTTGGCAATGCTTTAAACTTCATTTAAAACTTAAAATGTTTTGTGTGTGTGTGTGTGTGTGTGTGTGTTTGTGTTCTAGTTGACTTTTTGTAAACTATGTCTAGTTGACTGTGTTGCCCATAGTCTAAGCACATATTATTGAGTGATAAATTTTCTTTTAACTTTTACATTTTGAACATTTCCCCAAAACATAAGACAGCCATATATTTCTAATAACATTATAATAAATAACATAAGAAAACTCCAAGAATAAACCTTTAATATTCAAAACAGTTTATTATAACTAAAAAATTAATATTGCCATGGACTAGTTTTATAATATGTTTTGGGCTTATGTTACTTGAACTGCAAAATGCATCAAATTCATGCTAGTGATTGATTAAAGGGGTCATTTTCATAAGACTTCTGTCTATGAAAGTAGAAGCATTTTCTAATTAAAATCTTACTTGGTAAATTTGGACTTCTTTTTATACAATTATCCCTTCAATATTTTAAGTTGAAGATTTGTGTCATATATATATATATATATATATATATATATATATATATATATATATATATATTTGAAACAATACACAACCTATTATTTTTAAGCAATATTCCTTAAGACCCAACAAACTGCTCAGTAAGTTTTTGTCTTTTGTCACCATTCTCTCTTGCAAATAATATTTCTCTAATTGATAGCTCACCCTTTCCTCTATTTTCCATAGTATCTGTGAAAACGAGACTTCTTCAGTGACCTTCATCCTTGTGGGCTTCTCAGAATATCCACACCTCCAGGTGCCCTTGTTCTTCCTGTTCCTGACCACATACACAGTCACTGTGCTGGGGAACCTGGGCATGATTGCCATCATCAGACTCAGCCCTAAGCTCCACACTCCCATGTACTTTTTCCTTAGTCATCTCTCCTTTGTGGATTTCTGTTACTCCACTGTTGTCACACCAAAGCTCTTAGAAAACTTGATTGTGGAAGACAGAAGGATTTCCTTCACAGGCTGTATCATGCAATTCTTCTTTGTATGCATATTTGTGGTGACAGAAATCTTCATGTTGGCAGTGATGGCCTATGACAGATTTGTGGCAGTATGTAACCCTCTGCTCTACACAGTAGCTATGTCTCAGAAGCTCTGCTGGTCCCTGGTAGCTGCATCATATTCCTGGGGTATAATCTGTTCTTTTGTATTCATACATGTTGTGTTGACTTTGGTCTTTTGTGGGACCAAGTTCATAAATAACTTTGTGTGTGAGCATGATGCCATTGTGGCTGTATCCTGTTCTGACCCCTACATTAGTCAGAATGTTCTTTTCATCTTTGCTACTTTCAATGAGCTAAGCACTCTGATGATCATTCTCACCTCTTATGTTTTCATTGTCATCACTGTCATGAAAATGCCTACCACTGGAGGGCGTTACAAAGTCTTCTCCACCTGTGCCTCCCATCTCACAACCATCACTATTTTCCATAGCATTCTCATCTGTCTTTACTGTGTTCCCACCACCAAAAGTTCTTGGCTTCTGGTCAAGGTGGCTTCAGTCTTCTACACAGTCATCATCCCCATGCTGAACCCACTTATATACAGTCTCAGGAACAAGGATGTGAAGGATGCAGTTAAGAAACTATTGTGCTCATCTTTGTCATCATGAAATGTATTCCCTGAATAATTAGGTATTTATTTTAGTGTGCTGGTTTTAATTCTGAAAGCAAATAGATCTATTTTTCAATGTTTTTAAAGCAAACATTACAGTGTTATCACTTTCCCATATTGAGTATCATAACTTGTAAACTATAAATACTATTATAGATTGATGTGTTTAGTATTTAAATTAAAATGTCATACAGTTATTTTAATGAAAATATTTAGGTTTTGAGGAAGATTTTATTATATTTTATACATCAAAATGTTTTAGATCATATGTATAATTTTATCAAAAAAATTTCTGAAGTTTGAGCTTGAAAACTGTTGAATAGGAAATATTGGTTATGAACGATGCTTTTTACATCGAACTATATGGGCTATTTTGCACTGAAATCATCTACTTTAATAAACACAAAAATACAATTCTTCTCATCCTCAGGCTCAGCATTGTTTTCCTCTTTGGAAAAAGTATCTCATTATATTGAGGAAGCTCTTTAGTCTAGGCTTCCCTAATGTTCTTGCTTTGCAGCTACTGGGATTAAAATTATACATCACTATACACAATTTTTTTCTCTTACAACATTTCAAAACACATAGATAATTATATTTTATTTAATTAGTATAAGTACTTGCTAACAAACATGTATGTTAACCCATATAAATTTGATTTTTTCCATATTTTTATGTAGATTTATCTCTGTGCTTTCTTTTTGACATTCTTATTTGAATTGTGTCTAATAAGTATTTATGCAAGTCTAGATCATTTCTATTCCAGTAAACTATAACAGCCAACATGTATTTAACTAGTAAAAGTTTGCAGGTTTTCTTCCTTGATAAAAAGAAACAATATTGAACAATAATATTAACAGACCAGCATCCACTAGTAGCAAATTGCTAAGGTTTCCTTGACATTGACTTTTGAGCAGCTTGGAGTATTATATGGGGCTCGTTTGATAATAGTTTTCAATATTGTTTCTTAGATGGGACTACTGGTTTTGTGGGGTTGAGATTGACATTACTTAAATATATCCTAAAAGCATAGACCAATTTCCTGTTAGCATTTTGTGAATTATTTTACTACTTCATGTATCAGGAATAATGTAAGAATATTACCCTCAACTCATAATACTGCAGAGTTCTGTTCCAGCAACTCAGAGTAGAATGTGAAATGAATCATTAAATTGGAACCATTTCATTATTTATATAATAAACTATTTTTAATCTTTTTATTGATAATCATATTAATATATAACATAGAAATGAAAGTGGTCAATGATTTTTCTAAAATTTTTAAAATACTGACGGCCAGGAGCTAAGAAGTTAAAAAGTAGCAGGTGATCTCTCTGAGCTGGGTCTGACTTTGACTGAAATCTACAACACATTTATTTGCTCCTGTAGTCAAGGCCCAGGAGAATTTCATTTTTGGAAAGATTCCGGCTATTAATATGTGTTTTCTGTTATTAAATATACATAGTAATCCCAGGATATTAGCCCACTCTTTAAGTAGAATTCTCCAGAACAAAAAGTATACTGTATTGTAGTGATTCCATATAAACAAATAGTTGACTTTTAATTCTTAATGATAATCCTATAAGAATTCTTAAAATCATTTTAGCAATTATTAAGCTCTTTTATAATAGGACTGCCTTTAGGTTCTCTCTGATAATCAAATCTGCAATGAGAACTCTGCCTGTCTTCAAGTGTCATGAGGTAACTGTTCCTGAGAAAGCAAGCAGGCATCTAGTACTCATGCCAAGAGGTTGTAAACCATTAACTAAAGGTCATAAAAAGTGAACTAATGGTTTACTAAAGGTGCAAGGAAAGAAGATAAAAATATTGACTGGGTTTATCTATACAAAACTTTACTAATTATTTATTCACAAAAGTTATGTTTTTTAACCCTCCTTGTACCTGTTGAGCTTGAGATAGGTGATGAATATTTAGCATGGTTTTGCATATAAACTTTTCTTGTGTAAAGTTCTTATTCAATTTATGATTTGAATCTATGTATAAACATGTAATGAACTTTTTACCATGTGATCATGTATTCAAAAAGATGAATATGTGTTGAGTACAAAAAAAAAAAGAAAGAAAAGAAATCCCTTCTCGCTGTTATTTGAAAGCCTTTTTCACACTTTTCTTAGAGAACTTTCATCGGAAACTGTTTAGAGAGACTTATAAATCAATGCTAAAATCACTTTTCAAAGTATTCCTTTTTCTTCCTGCAACTAGAAGACAGATAGAACAAGGGCTACTTTACTTAATCCTCTGCTGTTTTAGGATGAGGTGCTGAACAGTTTCTCTCCTAAAAGGAACTCAGAAGGCAGGTCATCTACTGAAACATAGTGATTTAGACTTAAGATAGATAAATGTTTTACTATCACACAGCATCTATAAATATTTTGTACAACCAACTCTTACCCCCATGGGCCCTCTTCCACCTCGTCTGCTTCAAGAAGAACCAACAAGAAAGAAGAACATTCAGTTCTGGCAAACAGCAATTGATGTATACTTTAATGCTTTAAACTTTTGAGTATTTCTAATTAAGTGTGAAACCTTCTTATTAAATCTTCTGTATATTTCCAATCATCATACAGTTTACCAGCTGATTTCCCAGGTATTTTCTTTTTTTTTGATAAGGGTTTAAAAAAGAATTTCTCTGTTATATCATGGGTGATCTGGCACTTGCTCTGTGAACTATGCTGACCTCATGAATATCCACATGCTCTGTCTTCTGGTACGGGTATTAAAGCCATTTCCCAACACAGCTGGTGGGTTTTATCTTGTGCTGTTATTTATTCAAATGTTATGTACTCTCCCATAAGATCTGGTTACCTCAGGTAAGGAGGTACTCATGTACACCAAGTGTAGTTTTGTAAACGCTGCTCCCCAATTTAATTTGTTAATCAACAATTACAGCCTGAGATTGTGTAGTATGGAAAGAAAGGTGGGTCTTGATAATCCAGTGAAGAATCTCAGAAGAGACCAAGGATAAGAAAAAAAGAGACAATGAGAGGCAGCTGTCATTGAGAAGTGATAGACCATGAGCACACACATGGCCAGGAGAAACAAGTAACAAGGGACATATGGCTGTGATGTAAGTTAATAGAACCAAAGCCTGCTAAATACAGCTAATAAATAAAATATATCAATTGTGTGTCTTTCATATTGTCTAACTAGAATATACTAATTCTTTTACATACAGCTCTGCTAGAGATTTTGAAATATTGTACATTTAAATTTATTAAATACCATTTATATATTACACTGATTAAATTTTATTTTCACACACAGAAGACATTTTGAATGGAGTATAAGCAGTATGATATAATCTTAGCTATTTTGGTTACTCACTGCCTATTGTACTCTGGGAAAAAGGGGGCTTAAGAAATAAAGGTTTACCATCATCTCTGACTAAAAAAACATCTGAGAGAGTATTAATATCTAGAACATAAAAGAAACTGAAAAAATTACTTTTCTATGAAGAGGTTTTCAAAATACATACAAGTTACTGATAATTACTTTTTAATGTGTTCATCATTCTGAAACATAATAAAAAAGAAATTGACAACCATATTGAGATTAAGTGTAACTTTAGGCAGAACAACTAGTATGTAGGAAACAAATGATCAGAACTAGTGAGGGTACTTGGAAATGGGAATATTATTAAAAGTTGCAGGGCATATAAACATGTACAACCACATTCAGTGTGGAATGTTGAAATAAATTTGAAAATAGAACTTTCTCATATCTCAGATATGCCACTCTGGAGTGTGCTCTAAATATTCTGTATCCCCCTACAGACAACCTTACTCATTGGTTCTCATTGATCATCTAGTTAAAAAGGTGAGTTTATGGAGCCGCTCTAGGTGACCAACAATATATTAATAGATATTGAAATTATAGTACATATATGAAACTTGTTTATTCATCTGCAATAAAAAATAAAATTATGAAACTAACAGAAAAATGGATGAAATTGGAAAAAGTATATTAAGTGATCTGACTTAGGCTTAGATAAACAATTGGTATGTGTTCTCTAACATATGCCACTCTTTTCATCCAATCCTTATATTTTTTTAAATTGGAGTACATGTTAAGGCTAGGTATTGAAAAAGACATCACTAGAAGATGGTGGGTGAAAGAGGCCTAAAGTTAGGGGGATAGCAGAACACCAGTGATCTGAATGAAGTAAAGAGGAATATCACATTTAGAAGGCTGAGATAGGAATGGGGTATGAAAGTTGAAAAGAGTAAAGGGTTGAGTTAGTGTTTAGCAAAACAAAGAAATGTAGAAAGGGATCAATGGAAATTTCCTACTTTGTGAGTATAGTAAACATCAAAAGGAACTAGATTCATTTAAAGAAAAAAAAAAAAGCATTTAAATGGAAGTACCATATAAGGCTAGATGACATGACTATGAGAAGTCAATGGTTATTAAAGGAAAATCCCAGTATCAAATGTAGAATTCCTGTGTGTGAGCTGGTGGTAGTCATGGAGGAAAAAAGGGCCCCACAATAGAACAGGCTATTGATTTCCATCAGATGTTCATCTTAGGATGCTGTTGCTAAAGATACCAAACACTTGGTCTGTTTGGGAGTGAAAAACCAGAATGTCTGTTAACAGGTACTTTCCATACTGCTGGGTATTTTTCAGAGTAGAGGCAGTATCCATCTAAGCAAATAGTGAGAAAAGTCACTAAGGATTCTACATGTCTGTGGACCACATGAGGTACAAAAATGATTTGTCTAGAAAGATATATCCAGTAGTACAAGAGAGCATGATTCTTACAGGTTTAATCAAGTTAGTTCTTTTTGGAAGCAGATGAATTCTGATGGAAACCAATAGCCTGTTGCATTGTGAGACCAGATTCTGCCTTCATCCATAACCAATATATAAGTGTTTGTGTGTGTGTGTGTGTGTGTGTGTGTGTGTGTGTGTGTGTGTGTGTGTGTGTGTAATATTGTATATAGTGTCATCAGCTTCTGCTTGGCTTGGTCATAAGCCAAAGAGAAAAATAGTACTGCTGTTTTAGCTACATATATATGATGTCACATTTCATTTTGAGCAACTATTTTTATTCCTGTAGATTAGTGCTGCTCACAGCTTGTATCAGTGAAATTGTTGTTGTTGTTGGTGGTGGTGGTGGTGATGGTGGTGGTGGTGGTTGTGGTGATAGCTATTGCAGAAACAGATTGTAGGTCTAAATGTAGACAATGTGACTGTGGACTGTTCATCACTAAATACAACATCATCCTTTCCAAGGCTCAAAGAATATTGTGGATGAAGTGTAAAAAGAATGTAGGAGAGAGAAGTTTTGAGAAGAATGCTGTAAAACCATGCTTTCTGGACATAATATAGACTTCCTATTCATGAACATAAGGTATCTGTGGTTATTTGCACAATACTAGCCCAAGATTTAAACCTTCATGCTTAATTCTGCATGAGGGAATGTATCATGAGCTTCACCCTTGACTGATTGATGTGAGAGGATTGTCAACCCTCTGTAGGTGAAGGTATACCTGGACATGTGGTATTGATTTGTATAAGAGAGCAGGCTAAGAATGTCAGTAAGCAGCATTTCTCTTTGGCCTGCTTCATTCCTTGCCTCCAGGTTCCTGCTTAAGTTTGTCCTTTGACTTCCTTTATTGATGGACTTAAAACAGAACTAAGCTAAATAGACTCCTTCCTTGTGCAACTTGGTTATTTTGGTGTTTTATAAGACTATCATATGCAAATTAGAATCCTGTTCTATCTGCAACAGATGAGATTAGAGGGCTTAGAATGTGAATATGTAGATAGAAATAAAATTGTTGAAGAACTAAAAGAAATGTTTTTGTAATTGTAATGTTTCAACAAAATATATTAATTGGTGTTTGAACATATAAAACAAGATCTTCATATTACAATGTAATACAGGAGTGATGATGCATATATTTTACCTATTTAATACTAGTACTATCTATCTCATTATATTAATTTTAAATTAACTAAGTTATACTTATTCTTTTATTAGTGTAGATTACATACCTTTATGGACTCTCTTATGTTATGTTGTACATGAACATAACATATTTTGATCATGTTAAAAGTTAATTACTTTCTCTTTAGAATTTTTAATTTTACTGAATCCTTTTTGTTTTCAACATAATTTGGCATTCCCTTCTTACCTCCTTGCACAATGCTTTCAAATATTACCAACATCCTAAATAATGACATATGTTGTACTTAAAACAGTATGTTTACCAAAACACAATGACAATTAGAAATTTTCTATATACTTTTAGATAAAGCACAGCACCTGCTGAATCATGAATTATCTTTATATTACCTTTCCTGATTTGTGAATATCACTAGCAGTTTTTACCTTAATTACTTGTCATGGTAGTAAAACACTAGGAAGAATAAGAAGAAAATTGCTTCTTTATTAAGAAAAAAATAACACAACTGCAAATGCATAATCAGTAGTCATTGGTGGTGGTTGGAGTAGGCTTGGCCCAGGGAGTGGCATTGTTAGGAAGTGCGGCTATATTGGAAGAAGTATATCACTGTGGGATTGTGGGGCGGTATTTGAGAGACTTTCCTCCTAGCTGCCTTGGAGTCAGTCTTCTTCTGTTGGCCTTTGGTTCAAGTTGTAGAACTCTCAGCTTCTATAGCACCATGCTTGTGTAGATACTGCCATGCTTCTTGCCATGATGATGATGGACAATGGAGTGAACCTCAGAACCTATTAGTCAGCCCCAAGTAAATATTGTTCTTAATAAGAGTTAGTTTATTATAGGTGTCATTTTACAATGATGGAAAGCCCCAAGACACCAAACTTATATAATTGATTGAGAAAAAAGTCAAATGATACCTTTTGCAGTAGCCAAAAATCATAATATATGTTATGGTAAATCTAACCATGCAATGAAAGACTTGTATGATAAAAGCTTCATGTTGTGAAATAAGAAACTGAAGTAGATATCAGGAAAGATGTCCCATACTCATCAGTGTGATAAAACATAGTAAAAATGTTCATTCAATCAAAAACAATTTACACATTTGATGTATTTTCCATCAAAATATCAATGCATTTTTTACAGACCTCATAAGGATACTCTTCAACTTCATATGAAAATACAACAAAATCAACAAAAAAATGAAACAAAACAGAACACAACAATATCAGAACAGCTAAAACAATCACGAACAATGAAAGAACTTTTGGAGACATCACCACCCCTGATTTAAAGTTGTACTACAGAGATACAGTAATAAAATCTGCATAATGTTTTTTATAGTCAGATTTAATAATGAGATAATGGAACAAGATAGATGACTCTGTGTTTGAATACACATCCTGCTCTTCCAATAGATCCAAATACTGTCTGTCTATATCTACAACTCCAGCATTAGATTTGTTGGCCAGTGAGGGAATCCTGAACTGTACATTCGTTACCCCTAACATATATACACACACAAAACAGGGGATGGAAGGCTAAGTGGTTAAAATACAAGTTGCTTATGCTGATGGCCCATGTTCAAATCATAGCTTCTACCCAGTACTCACAGTTAGTTACATGTCACTCCAGTTCCACAGAATATTTAGATATTCTTGGCTACCAGGCATATCTAGGGTGCACAGTGATATATGCAGGCATAACACTCATACAAATAAAAAGTTAAAACTTTACAAATGCATTGGATTATGTTTTTATAGAATTTGATGTTTGATTATCTTCCTATTTACATATTTCCTGGGAATAATACACGATAATTTTAGAAAGAGTCAAACACACAGGACAGTAAAATGTAATTATATATATATTGAAATATATATATATATATATATATACACATATAGATAAATAGATAGATAGATAGATAGATAGATGATAGATGATAGATAGATAGATAGATAGATAGATAGATAGATAGATAGATAGATAGATATATTGAGAGAGAGAGAAAATCAGGGATTATGAAGCCTCCAGCTGATCTTTGATTGTTTATGATTGTTTTAGCTGTCCTGATATTGTTGTTTGGGTATACTGTTTTGTTGCCTCGTTTGTTGTTTTATGTTGTTCATGTTTTTCATAGGAAACAGAAGAATATCTACAAGGTTTGTAAAAAAAATTTGTGTTGTGAATTGATAGGAAATGTATCAAATCTGTACATTGTTCTTGATTGAATGGGATATATATATATATATATATATATATTTATATATATTTCCCCTGAACAACATTTATGACTCTTTTCCTTGTATATATCTATATCTATATCTATATATATATATATATATATATATATATATATATATACTCATATATGCATATATTATATATATATTCATGTATACATATTGCATATATAGTTTATTATTGTTCATTATGATTATAAAATATAGTTGATTGTTTAAATAAGTCAGGGCTTTAAATATGTAATACAAAATCTCATAGGACTGTGTTACTTCTAATTGTTCAAATTTTATTCTCCCAGGTAATTATACTGTGAACACCTCTAATCTCCTGGTTCCCAATGCCTTGAGGACATATATATGTGCCAAATTTAGAACCAGTGTTTAAATTTTAAATGTGAAATTCTCTCTGGTATTTTGTGTTTGTCTTAGAGGGTCACTAAAATTCATTTAAAACACCCACTAGATATAATGCATATGAACATTCTTCGTGGGCTATATTTATTGTTTAATTAGTAAGCAAAAAGATTTCGGTACCTCATTAATCGTAACAAAAAATTCTTGAGTAAATGCATCTTTCAGAACCTTCTGCATTTAGGTGAGTTGATTCAGTTCTGTTATTTCATTTGCATGAGAAAATGAGGCCACAGTGTTTACAATGGAAACTGATGTTTCCTGTGTATCTATCAAGGAAAGAAACATCTTGGAATAATATTAATATCTAAGGTATTATAACTCTGTGCAGGTAAGTGAGAACCACAGGGTTTTTTAATATAAAACTTGAATTTGAAGTAAAATATGATGTCAAAGACATATAATCTCAGCATTTGAAATATGAGACTAGAATATCAGGATTAAAAATTCATTCTTGATTGAGTTCTAAACTTGTGGCAAAGTGTGGCTACATAGTTATTTGAAGGCCAGTATGAGCTACATACAAACTGGTATCAGAAACCTAAAATAGCAAAAACAATGTGTTGTGGTAGTAGAGAAATGGCAAACATTTTGGTGGATTATGTATGGAGGAGACAAATAGACTGTATAATATCTATCACAGAGAATGATTCAATAATGCATAAGGATATTGAGAGACATGAGAAAAAATAATGCCTTTTCTTAAACTAAATATGTTAGTTATGACAGGGTGTCAAATATTCCAGGGTTTAAAAAGAATGCAGCAATTCTTTGAGATTTAATTCTTTGAGATTTAATATGTAGAGTCTGGTGGTTTCAAAAATCAGAACAATATAGACTTCATGTTTCCTTCCATAAGAAAAAAATGTAATTCTTCTTTTTCTTTTTTTCTTGGATATTTTATTTATTTAACTTTCAGAGGTTATCCACAATTCCCCATCCACACCCCATTCTTAAAGTCATGATTGGCAGGTTAGCATGTTTATGTACATTACCCTTAAAATATCACATGATTAAAATTGTTCTTTGACAATAGCATACATGTACAGTGCCTTTGTTTACTCTCTCCACCTATTCTTTCTGACCTCAATCTCATTTCTCTCACCTGTTAGACAAAATTATGTTTCCACATTCTAGAATGTTTACTCCTTTTATAATAATTTGTATATCCAGCTTTGGAACTATGTACTGGACACTGATGGACTACTTATTTTGTATCAAACTGAAGCAGGTGATTACCTGTAACCCAGAATACAACAATCATTCATAATTCTGCAAGAAGTTGAACTTTATGAACCTTTATCTGATCCATGAATACTGACAGTTTTGGTTTGTACAGAACCAGAACAACTTTAGCTATACTTGCCACATCAGTACTGTGCCCAGAAAATAGTATCTTCACCCTGACTTAAAGTGTTTCTTACAGTTTTTCTGTTCCTTCTTCCATAATGTTTCCTGATCCTCCAAGACATGCTATCTTGTTTAGGGATCAACAGCTATCAGTTCATTATTCTGAGTGTTTTGAGGAGCCCTGAGCTTCTTAATTCACTATTGTTCACTGCAATGAGGTCCATTCTTAAGGAGGAATGTAGAATTTGGTATAATATTTTAAGTAGTATGGATATGCTTGTGAAATGAGGCAAGACTGTATGGCTGGCATTGAGACCTGATGTCTGTTACAGTGGACTGTTCAAGAATTGTTGGGGTTTTATAATATTGTTTCTCTGGGTTTGAGGCTATTATGATTTGAGGCTATGAAAAAATAATGAAAATGTGTAGGAGAATCTAAAACATGATGCTATTCTTATTGAGTGTGTAGATAATATTCTGTGGCATCTACACTATAGTTCAGGAGAAATTTTTTTTCTATTGTCTTCCTAAGTCTGTATGTTTGTGTATAAATTTCTGTAGGCTTGACTAGCAGAGATGTTTACTAAAACTTTGCACCTCCTGTATATCATGCTCCAGTTTATACATTTAATTCAAACAAATTTACCTTATAATTATTACATTTTAAGGTTTTTTTATTTCATGAATATGCAAACTTATGTTTTCGTAAATGTATATCACATGTGTGAGGGTGATTATAGATAAAAGGTAACTGTATCCTCTTCACTGGAGCTAAAGTTAAAGCAAAATGTAAAATTGTCCATTTCATCCAGATTTTCCAAATTTTTTGAGTATAGGCCTTTGTAGTAGGATCTAATGATTTTTTTAATTTTCTCTGTTTCTGTTGTTATGTCTCCCTTTTCAGTTCTGATTTTATTAATTTGAATACTGCTCTTTGGTTAGTCTGGCTAAGGGTTCATCTATCTTGTTGATTTTCTCAAAGAACCAGCTCCTGGTTTTGTTGATATTTTGTATAGTTCTTTCTGTTTCTACTTGGTTGATTTCAGCCCTGAGTTTGATTATTTCCTGATGTGTACTTCTCTTGGGTAGAATAGCTTCTTTTTGTTCTAATGCTTTCAAGTGTGCTGTCAAGTTGTTATTGTATGCTCTTTCCATTTTCTTTTTGTAGGCACTCAGAGCTATGAGTTTTCCTCTTAGTACTGCTTTCATGGAGTCCCACAAGCTTTGGTAGGATGTGTTCCCATTTTCATTAAATTCTAAAAAGTCTTTAATTTCTTTCTTTACTTCTCCCTTGACCAAGTCATCATTGAGTAGATCATTGTTCAGTTTCCACATGTATGTGGGTTTTCCATTGTTTTTGTCATTATTAAAGACCAGCCTTTGTCCATGGTGGTTTGATAGGGTGCAAGGAATTATTTCAATCTTTTGTATCTGTTGAGGCCTGTTTAGTGACCAATTATATGGTCTATTTTGGAGAAGGTACCATGAGGTGCTGAGAAAAAAGGTATATTCTTTTGTTTTAGGGTGAAATGTTTTATAGATATCAGTTAAGTCCAATTGGTTCATAACTTCTGTTAGTTTCATTGTGTCTCTATTTAGTTTCTGTTTCCATGATCTGTCCATAGCTGAGAGTGGGGTGTTGAAATCTCCCACTATTATTGTGTGAAGTCCAATGTATGCTTCAAGCTTTAGTAAAGTTTCTTTTATGTATGTGGATGCTCTTGCATTTGGGGCATAGATGTTTAGAATTGAGAGTTCAACTTGGTACATTTTTCTTTTGATGAATATGAAGTGTCCTTCCTTGTCTTTTTTGATTACTTTTGGTTAAAAATCTATTTTATTTGATATTAGAATAGCTACTCCAGCTTTTTTCTTGGGACCATTTCCTTGGAAGATTGTTTTCCATCCTTTTATTCTGAAGTAGTGTCTGTCTTTTTCTCAGAGGTGCATTTCCTGTATGCAGCAAAATGCTGGGTCATGTTTATGTATCCAGTCTGATAGTCTATGTCTTTTTATTGGAGAGTTGAGTCCATTGATATTAAGAGATATTAAGGAAAAATGAATGTTGTTTCCTGTTATTTTTGTTATTGGAGGTGGAATTATGTTTGTGTAGTTATCTTCTTTTGGGGTTGTTGGAAGATTACTTTCTTGATTTTTCTAGGTTATAGTTTCCCTCCTTGTGTTGGAGTTTTTTGCCAATTATCCTTTGAAGTGCTGGATTAGTGGTAAGATATTGTGTAAATTTGGTTTTGTCGTGGAATATCTTGCTTTCTCCATCAATATTGATTGAGAGTTTTGCTGGGTATAGTAGTCTGGGCTGGCATTTATGTTCTCTTAGGGTCTGTATGATATTAGTCCAGGATCTTCTTGCTTTTATAGTCTCTGGTGAGAAGTCTGGTGTAATTCTTATAGGTCAAACCCAGATGTCTTTCAACAGAGGAATGGATAAAAAAAATGTGATACATTTACACAATGGAGTATTACTCAGGTATTAAAAATAATGAATTCGAGAAATTTTTAGGTAAATGGATGGAACTAGAAAATATCATCCTGAGTGAGGTAACCCAATCACAAAAGAACACACATGGTATTTACTCATTGATAAGTGGATGTTAGCCCAAAAGCTTGGAATGGCCAAGATTCAACACACAGACCACATGAAGCTCATGAAAAAGAAAGACCAAGTGTGGATGCCTCAGTCATACTTAGAAGGAGTAACAAAAATACTCAGGGAGCAAATATGAAAACAAAGTGTGGAACAGAAACTGAAGGAGGAGCCATTTGGAGACATTCCAACTGGGTCTCCATCCCAGGTACAGTCACCAAAAGTAGACACTGATGTGGATGGCAGGAAGTGCATGCAGACAAGAGCCTGATATAGCTGTCTCCTTTGAGGTCTGACAGTGGCTGACACAATCATAGGCTGATGCTCACAGCTAACCACTGATCTAATCAAGGATTTCCCAATGGAGAAGTTAGAGAGAAGACTGAATGTGCAGAAAGGGTTTGTGGTCCCATGAGGACAGCAACAATACCAACCAACCAGAGCTCTCAAAGGTCTAAACCACCAGCCTGGGAGCACATAGGGAGGGACCCATGACTCCATCTGTACATGACTGGGAAGATGGCCTTTCTGGCATAGGTGGGAGAGGAGATTCTTGGTCCTATGAAGGATGAACACCAAGTGGGGGGGTGGGATTGGAGAGTGGGGAGGTGGGAGTGGAGGTAGGTGGGGGCACATCCTCATTGAAGCATGAGGAGGGTGGATGGGATAGGAGGTTCTTGGGTGGTAAAGAGAATGGGGAGTTATGGGATAAAATCTAAAATGTAAATATAATATTTAATTTAAAAAAAGAAAAAAAAAACAGTTGCTTCCAGTCACCACCAGTATGTAGTTCAACTCTATATTTTGACAGATCCTATAGGTAAAATACATCCTCACATTCAACCACTCAACATAAATGACCAAGCCCTTAGAAATAAAATTTCAAAATATCACAGAAATGAATAAAGTCATGAGGGTATATTCTTCTTTATCCCTTACTATTAACCTCTAAATAATCCATTAATTGTGTTCTAAACAAAATTACTATCAAGCTTCATATCCTTACCCTTGATACCCTATTCCTTACATTCCTTCTATAATCTTTATGTCCATTATTCTGACAGTTATTTTTCATCTTTTAAAACTTGGTTTACCATGTAAAGGTTTGAATTCTTAATCTTGTTCTTCTTCTCCTTTATCTTTTTTTCTTCTTGTTTTTGCTGTTGTTGTTGTTGTGCTCCTCCTCCTTCTCCTTTTTCTCCTCTTTATCTTTCTCCTCTTCCTGTTCTTGTTCTTCTTTTTCTGCTTGTTCTTCTTGTTCTTCTTCTTGCTCTTTTTCATATTCTTTTTTCTGCTTGTTTCACTTCCTCTTCCTCTTTTTTTCTCCTTCTCCTTCCCCTTCCCCTTCCCCTTCCCCTTCCCCTTCCCCTTCCCCTTCCCCTTCCCCTTCCCCTTCCCCTTCCCCTTCCCCTTCCCCTTCCCCTTCCCCTTCCCCTTCCCCTTCCCCTTCCCCTTCCCCTTCCCCTTCCCCTTCCCCTTCCCCTTCCCCTTCCCCTTCCCCTTCCCCTTCCCCTTCCCCTTCCCCTTCCCCTTCCCCTTCCCCTTCCCCTTCCCCTTCCCCTTCCCCTTCCCCTTCTTCTTCTTCTTCTTCTTCTTCTTCTTCTTCTTCTTCTTCTTCTTCTTCTTCTTCTTCTTCTTCTTCTTCTTCTTCTTCTTTTTTCTTCTTCTTCTTGTATCATCCTGTAGTATACTCTGGATGCCTAATGGTGATGCTAATTCTAAAAAAAATTTAATATTTTTACTTTATGTGCTGATTAATAAAAATCACCAAAAGTAACTATGCCTATTTTCTTTCTTTCTATTTACTTTGAAATTCATGCAAGCTGATATAGGGATGATTTTCAGGAATTTAGTTCACAATGGTAGTAGATTCTTCTTTTATTTAGAACATGCCTTGGTAAATTTTGACTACTCTAATCCCGTTTTAATTACCTTATAGAATTTTAAGTGGAAAATGTTGTTTTCTATTTATATGTTATTAAATAAAATGTTGAGAATCGAATATGTTTTTTAAGTCATATTCAGTAGAACCCACCAGAATAAAAACTATTTCTTTATCTTCTCTACTATAGACATTAGTTCTGACTTTGGCAGATCACATGTTTTTTTCTCAACAGCATTCAAGAAAACCAGACATCTGGAGTGACCTTCATCCTTGTGGGCTTCTCAGAATATCCACAACTCCAGGTGCCCCTGTTCCTCCTGTTCCTAACCATATACACAGTCACTGTGCTGGGGAACCTGGGCATGATTGCCATCATCAGACTCAGCCCTAAGCTCCACACTCCCATGTACTTTTTCCTTAGTCATCTCTCCTTTGTGGATTTCTGTTACTCCACTATTGTCACACCAAAGCTCTTAGAAAACTTGATTGTGGAAGACAGAAGAATCTCCTTCACAGGCTGTATCATGCAATTCTTCTTTGCATGCATATTTGTGGTGACAGAAACCTTCATGTTGGCAGTGATGGCCTATGACAGGTTTGTGGCAGTATGTAACCCTCTGCTCTACACAGTAGCTATGTCTCAGAAGCTCTGCTGGTACCTGGTAGCTGCATCATATTCCTGGGGTATAATCTGTTCTTTTGTATTCATACATGTTGTGTTGACTTTGGTCTTTTGTGGGACCAAGTTCATAAACAACTTTGTGTGTGAGCATGACGCCATTGTGGCTGTATCCTGCTCTGACCCCTACATTAGTCAGAAGGTTATTTTCATCTTTGCTACCTTCAATGAGCTAATCAGTCTGATGATCATTCTCACCTCTTATGTTTTCATTGTCATCACTGTCATGAAAATGCCTACCACTGGAGGGTGTTACAAAATCTTCTCCACCTGTGCCTCCCATCTCACAACCATCACTATTTTCCATAGCATTATCATCTGTCTTTATGGTGTTCCCACCACCAAAAGTTCTTGGCTTCTGGTCAAGGTGGCTTCAGTCTTCTACACAGTCATCATTCCCATGCTGAACCCACTTATATACAGTCTCAGGAACAAGGATGTGAAGGATGCAATTAAGAAACTAATGTGCTCATCTTTGTCATCATAAAATGACCATCAGTTGGTCATTTATTTTAGCATACTGGCTTTCATTCTGAAAAGCAAACAGACCCATTTAATTTCTTTTTAGAAAATATTCTATTTTCTCATATTTAGTATCATGACTTGTAAATAATAAATAATTATATAGACTTATACCCATAGTATTTAAATTAAAATTTTATTTAATCATTTTTATAAAAATATTTCAGTGCTAGGGAAGATATTAGTATAATTTATACATCAAAATTTTAAATGTTTTGTATAACTTTGTAAGAAAAAGTTTTAAAGTTTGAGCTTGAACCAATTAATATGAATCTATGTCTATGGATGATTTTTTTACATTGAACTACATATGAACTATTTTTGCATTGGAAATTATTTATTTAAATAAATAAAAAATATAATTCTCCTCATTTTCTTTGATTTCCCATAGTGGGAATGTATCTCACTATAGTGAAATATTTACTCGATGCTGCCCCAGTGTCTAATTTTGTTTTGCAGCTACTGCGAATAAAAGTGTCTGTCACTATACCCAGATTTTTTTTCCTCTTATAGAGGTTAGAGGTGCACTGGTAACTTATATTTTATATTATAAATTCTATTTGTATATGTACTTGCAAACAAACCTTTACTCTAGTAAATATGAATTTATGAGTTCTGATTTTTTTCTTTTATTTTTTAACACTTTTTTCCTTTTTTATTTATTTTTTTTATTGGATATTTTATTTACATTTCAGATGCAATCACCTTTCCCCATTTTCCACACCAGGAAACTCCTATCTGATGCCCCTTTTTCTTTTTGCATTTATACACTTTTCAAAAATGTTAATCAAAGGCTTTATAAGTTTGGTAATACTCAATCAGAAGTGTAACCCAATAAACAACATAGATATATTAACTATCTTTGACTGGTGGAGACATGTGAACAACTGCCTCCATGTCCCCCCCTCTCTTTCTCTCTCTTGTCACCTAGCTTCTCCTTGCCTTCTTCTCCTCCTCTCCTTACTCCTTCTTTTCCTCTCAGTACCCCTTCCAAATTAGCTCCTCCTAAATATCACCCTTCCTGTTAAAATAAAATTTTTCTCTCAAAATACAATTAGAGCATAATTATGCCAATTTGTACCAGTGAGGTACAAGATAATCCTAATACAGAGTACATCATTTTGTTGACTAACCAGAACCTCTGTCATCACTCCTAACTAAAACACTTAGTTCTTAACATGTCTTTTTACTTGGCTTTAGAATGAATGTCAGCTGAAAACCATCCACTCAAATATTCTCTCTCAAAGTAAATAGTCAGGATTGACTATGAGACTATAAGTTTTCAACCCTGTCAGAAATCCATAATGACTGAGTTAACTAAAATTATGAGAAGCACAAAGCATAGCTTCTAAAACTTAGCCAATTTATAGAGACCACTGAACACCTGAACACTCCCTATACTACAAAACGTTGGAGCATCTGATCTTCAGCCTTCTGTCCCAGGATCATTTGAAAGACCTTAGTGCTGCAGAGTTATTAAGGGCTGATTAGTCTGTCTAGGCAGATATAATCAGTCGACTATTCTGCAAGTGTGTCCTTTTCTGGACAGTGATTTGTCTATAGATGGAAGTAGGCAATTCTTGCCTAGTGGCTGTCTCACCACAATTGGAATAACTCCAAAGATGTTCAATTTTTTTCTTAGAATCCAAGACAGAAAGCTGTCACGAGCAGACAGGTCTCTAATCAAAATGAACATTAATACAGAAATGTTTGTAACGTCAATTCTGTGGACTTCTGATGCTTTGAAAACCAACTATACATGTAAGGTAGTCTGGACTGTTGTCTGTTAACTCCTCTCAGCTATTTCTAAGTAAAATATGGAAAACACCCTAACAATAAACTCAAAGCCATGAATTTGCTATAGTCCCTTAACTCACAGGGACTTCATTGAAAAAGTTAAAGAAGGACTGGGTCTTGGCCTTGTATTCCTAAATGTGTTATACAGGCACAATGCCTATAAGAGTATCAATACTCATCTCACTTTTATGTCAATAAGAAGCTCGTACCAAAGAAAACCTTAAATTTGAAATCAAAGTACATTTTATATCATTTAAGAAATTATAACTTCATCTTGATAATAATTATACAGATTTCTACCAATAGGTTATGTCTATGCAATAAATCCTAGCTAATCTCTTCTATTCCCACAAAAGCCACTACTTTTCTCTAGAAAGACAGCCTGATAATAACCATCTTAGTCCCCTAGCCCAGGGAATAGGGGCACTGACTCTTCATTAACTTCTTCAAGCTGATTACAGGCATTGAGATATTAGAAGAGGGGTTGGGGGAAAAGTAAATTGATAAGCCTCTGATGCTTTGTCTTCACTGCATCCAGCTGGAATTCCAGGACCTCGGAGCTTTTAGCAGGTCTTCTCAGCTTGCTTGATGATTAGATACACCAAGGCTGTGTATTCTGCAATATACAATTCTCATAACAAATTTTAGTATCAAGATAATTTTTTAGAGGGCTGACATTTTATTGAAGATGTTAGTTCTAACAGCTTTTCTTCCTCTCCCACTTTTTTGAATATAATATTTACATTTAGAATTTTTTTCCCTTACCCCATTTCCACCAACACTCCGAAACCCCTTATCTCATCCCCCCTCCTACTGCTTCTATGAGGGTGTGCCCCCATCTACCCCTACTCCACCTCCCCACCCTCAGATTCTCCACTACTCAGTGTTCAGCCTTCATGGGACCAAAGATCTCTTCTCCCACCTATGCTCAACAAGGCCATCCTCCCCGACATATACAGCTAGAGTTTGGGTTCCTCCCTATGTGCTCCTAGGCTGGTGGTTTAGACCCTGGGGAGCTCTGGCTGGGTGGTGTTGCTGCTCTCTTTATGGGGCCACCAAGGCTTTCGGCGCCTTCAGTCTTCTCTCTAACTTCTCCATTCGGAACCCTTGATCAGGTTGTTAGCTGTGAGTATCTGCCTCTGGAATTGTCAGACTCTGGGGGACCTCTAAGAAGACAGCCTTATCAGAATGCTGTCAGCATGCACTTTCTGTCATCCATATCAGCTTCTCATTGAGGTGACTGCACATGGGATGAATACCCACGTGGAATGGTCTCCTTACAACCACTCCTTCAGTTTCTGTCCCACACTTTGAATCCATATTTGCTCCCTTGGGTATTTTGTTAATCCTTCTAAGTAAAACCTAGGCATCCATACTTGTTCTTCCTTCTTCAAGAGCTTCATGTGGTCTGTTAGTTGAATCTTTGTTGTTTCAAACTTTCTGACTAATATCTACTTATCAGTGAGTAAATACCATGTGTGTTCTTTTGTGATTGGGTTACCTCACTCTGGATGATATTTTCTAGTTCCATCCATTTATCTAAGAATTTCTCAAATTCATTATTTTTAATAGCTGAGTAATATTCTATTGTGTAAATGTACCACATTTTTTTTTAATTCATTCCTCTGTTGAAGGACATCTGGGTTCTTTCCAGCTTCTGGCTATTATAAATAAGGTTGTTATGAACATAGTGGAGCATATGTCCTTGTTATATGTTGCAGCATTTTCTGGGTATATGCGCATGAGTGGTATATCTGGGTCCTCAGGTAGTGCTATGTCCAATTTTCTGAGGAATGGCCAGACTGACTTCCAGAGGGATTGTACCAGCTTGCAACAGGACCAACAATGGAAGAGTGTTCCTCTTTCTCTACTTCCTCGCCAGCATCTACTATCACCTGAATTTTTGATCTTAGCCATAATGACTGGTGTGAGGTGGTATCTCAGTGTTGTTTTGATTTGCATTTCCCTGATGACTAAGGATGTTTAGCATTTCTTAAGGTGTTACTTGGGCAGTCCAGTTTTCTCAGTTGAGAATTCTTTGTTTAGCTCTGTACCCCATTTTTAATGGGGTTATTTTGTTGTCTGTTGTCTAATTTCTTGAGTTCTTTGTATGTATTCGATATTAGCCCTCTATCAGATGTAGGATTGGTAATGATCTTTTCCTAATCTGTTCGTTGCTCTTTTGTCTTATTGACAGTGTTCTTTGCCTCTCTTTTGTCTTATTGACAGTGTTCTTTGCCTTACAGAAGCTTTGCAATATGAGATCCCATTTGCAGATTCTTGACTTAAGAGCATTAGCCATTAGTGTTCTGTTCAGGAAATTTTCCCCTGTGCCTAAGCATTCGAGGCTCTTCCCCACCTTCTCTTCTATTAGTTTTAGTGTATCTGGTTTTATGTGAAGGTCCTTTATCCATGTGGACTTGAGTTTTGTACAAGGGGATAAGAATGGATTAATTTGCATTCTTCTACATGCTGACCTCCAGTTGAGCCAGCACCGTTTGTTGAAAATGTTGACCTTTTTCCACTGGATGGTTTTAGCTCCTTTGTCAAATATCAAGTGACCATAGGTGTGTGGGTTCATTTCTGGATCTTCAATTCTATTCCACTGATCTTCCTGCCTGTCTCTGTACCAATACCGTGCAGTTTTTATCACTACTGCTCTGTAGTACAGTTTGAGGTCAGAGATGGTGATTCCCCCAGTAGTTCTTTTATTATTGAGAATAGTTCTCTCTATGCTGGGTTTTTTGTTATTCCAAATGAATTTTCAAATTGCTCTTTCTATCTCTTTGAAGATTGGATTTGGAATTTTGATGGGGATTGCCTTGAATCTGTAGTTTGCTTTTGGCAAGATGGCCATTTTTACTAAGTTAATCCTGCCAATCCAGGAGCATGGGCGATCTTTCCATCTTCTGAGATCTTCTTCAATTTCTTTCTTCAGAGACTTGAAGTTCTTGTCATACAGATCTTTCACTTGCTTGGTTAGATTCACTCCAAGATAATTTATTTTATTCGTGGCTATTGTGAAGGGTGTCATTTCCCTGATTTCCTTCTCTGCCTGTTTATCCTTTGAATAGAGGAAGGCTACTGATTTGTTTGAGTTGATTTTATATCCAGCCACATTGCTAAAGTTGTTTATCAGGTTTAGGAGTTCTCTGGTGGAAGTTTTAGGTTCACTTAAGTATACTATCATATCATCTGCAAATAGTGAAATTTTGACTTCTTCCTTTCCTATCTGTATCCCTTTGACTTCCTTTTGTTGTCTAATTGCTCTGGCTAAGACTTCCAGTACTATATTGAATAGGTAAGGTGAGAGTGGGCAGCCTTGCCTAGTCCCTGATCTTAGTGGGATTGCTTCAAGTTTCTCTCCATTTAGTTTGATGTTGGCTACTGGCTTGCTGTATATTGCTTTTACTATGTTTAGGTATTGATCTTGAATTCCTGATCTTTCTAAGACTTTTAACATGAAGGGATGTTGTATTTTGTCACATGCTTTCCCAGCATCTAGTGAGATGACCATGCGTTTTTTTTTTTTCTTTCAGTTTATTTATGTAGTGGATTACATTGATTGATTTCTGAATATTGAACCATCCCTGCATTCCTGGGATAAAACCTACTTGATCATGATGGATAATTGTTTTGATGTGTTGTTGGATTTGGTTCATAAGAATTTTATTGAGTATTTTTGCATCAATATTCATAAGAGAGATTGGTCTGTAGTTCTCTTTTTTTGTTAGGTGTTTCTGTGCTTTGGGTATGAGTGTAATGGTAGCTTCATAGAACGAATTGGGTAGTGTTCCTTCTGTTTCTATTCGGTGGAATAGCTTGAAGAGAATTGGTATTAGGTGTTCCTTGAAGGTCTGATACAATTCTGCACTAAAATCATCTGGTCCTGGACTTTTTTTGGTGGGGAGACTTTAATGACTTCTATTTTTTTAGAGGTTATAGGACTGTTTAGATAGTTTATCTGTTCCTGATTTAATTTTGGTATCTGGTACCTGTCTAGAAAATTGTCCATTTCTTCTAGATTTTCCAATTTTGTTGAGTATAGGCCTTTGTAATAGGATCTGATGATTTGTTTAATTTCCTCTATTTCTGTTGTTATGTCTCCCTTTTCAGTTCTGATTTTATTAATTTGGATACTGTCTCTGTGCCCTTTGTTTAGTCTGGCTAAGGGTTTATCTATCTTGTTGATTTTCTCAAAGAACCAGCTCCTGGTTTTGTTGATATTTTGTATAGTTCTTTTTGTTTCTAATTGGTTGATTTTAGCTCTGAGTTTGATTGTTTCCTGCCATCTACTCCTCTTATTTTTGTTCTAAGGCTTTCAGGTGTGCTGTCAAGTTGTTAATGTATGCTCTCTCCAGTTTCTTTTTGTAGGTACTTAGAGCTATAAGTTTTCCTCTAGTACTGCTTTCATGGAGTCCCACAAATTCTGGTATGAGGTGTCCTCCTTTTCATTAAATTCTAAAAAGTCTTTAATTTCTTTCTTTATTTCTCCCTTGATCAAGTCATCCTTGAGTAGAGCGTTGTTCAGTTTCCATGTGTGTGTGGGCTTTCTATTGTTTTTGTCATTATTAAAGACGAGCCTTTGTCCATGGTGGTCTGATTGGGTGCAAGAAATTATTTCGATTTTTTGTATCTGTTGAGGCCTGTTTTGAGACCAATTATATGATCTGTTTTGGAGAAGGTACCATGAGGTGCTGAGAAAAGGATATATTCTTTTGTTTTAGGGTGAAATATTCTATATATATATATCAGTTAAATCCATTTGGTTCATAACTTCTGTTAGTTTCATTGTGTCTCTATTTAGTTTCTGTTTCCACGATTTGTCCATTGCTGAGAGTGGAGTGTTGAAGTCCCCCACTATTATTGTGTGAGATGTGATGTATGCTTTGAGTTTTAGCGAAGTTTCTTTTATGTATGTGGGTGCCCTTGCATTTGGGGCCTAATTCAGAATTGAGAGTTCATCTTGGTACATTTTTCCTTTGATGAGTATAAAATGTCCTTCCTTATCTTTTTTGATTGGGTTTGGTTGAAAATCAATTTTATTTGATATTAGAATTGCTATTCCAGCTTGTTCCTTGGGACCATTTTCTTGGAAGATTGTTTTCCATCCTTTTACTCTGAGGTAGTGTTTGTCTTTTTCACAGAGGTGTGTTTTCTGTATGCAGTAAATTCTGGGTCTGGCTTATGTATCCAGTCTGAAAGTCTATGTCTTTTTATTGGAGAGTTGAGTCCATTGATATTAAGAGATATCAAGAAAAAATGATTGTTGCTTCCTGTCTCTGTTGTTGTTGGAGGTAGAATTATGTTTGTGTAACTTTCTTTTTTTGGGGTTGTTGAGAGATTACTTTCTTGTTTTTTTCTACATTGTAATTTCTCTCCTTGTGTTGGAGTTTTCTATCCATTATCCTTTGAAGGGCTAGATTTGTGAGACAATATTGTGTAAATTTGCTTTTATCATGGAATATCTTAGTTTCCCCGTCGATATTGATTGAGAGTTTTGTTGGGTATAGCAGTCTGGGCTGGCATTTGTGTTCTCTTAGCGTCTGTATGATATGAGTCCAGGATCTTCTGGCTTTTATAGTCTCTGGTAAGAAATCTGGTGTAATTCTTATAGGTCTGCCTTTATATGTTACTTTACCTTTTTTCCTTACTGCTTTTAATACTCTTTCTTTGTTTTGTATATTTGATGTTTTGATTATTATGTGACAGGAGGTATTTCTTTTCTGGTCTAGTCTATTTGGGGTTCTGTAGGCTTCTCGTATATTTAAGGACATCTCTTTGTTTAGGTTAAGGAAGTTTTCCTCCATAATTTTGTTGAAGATATTTACTGGCCCTTTAACTTGGGAATCTTCACCCTCATCTATACCTATTATCCTTAAGTTTGGCCTTCTCATTGTGTCCTGGATTTCCTGGATGTTTGGGGTTAGGAGCTTTTTGCATTTCACATTTTCTTTGACCGTCCTGTCAATGTTTTCCATGGCATTTTCTGCACATGAGATTCTCTCTTCTATCTCTTGTATTCTGTTGGTGATGCTTGCATTTATGACCCCTGGTCTTTTTCTTAGGTTTTCTATCTCCGGAGTAGTCTCCTTTTGAGATTTCTTTATTGTTTCTACTTCCATTTTTAGGTCATGGACGGTTTTGTTTAATTCTTTCACCTGTTTAGTTTTGTTTTCTTGAAATTCTTTGAGGGATTTTTGTGTTTAGTCTTTAAGGGTTCCTATCTGTTTACCTGTGTTCTCCTCAAATTCTTTGAGAGTGTTATTTATGACCTTCTTAAAGTCCTCTAACATCATCATGAGAAGCTATTTTAATTCTATGTCCTGCTTTTCTGGTGTAATATTGTGTTAAGGGCTTGCTATGGTGGGAGAAATGAGTTCTGGTGATGCCAAGTAACTTTGGTTTCTGTTGTTTATGTTCCTGTGCTTGCCTTTCAACATTTGGTTAACTCTAGTGCTACCCTCTCTCACTGGTTCTGACTGGAGACTGTCTTTCCAGTTACCTTGCTTGTGTAAGAACTTCTCAGGAACCAGATGACTCTGTGATCCTGTGATCCTGAGCTCCAGATACTCTGAGTGCAGTGGTTCCTCTAGAATGTCTCAGGATAAGGTGTCTGCTGCTCTGGGTTCCGTGGCTCCTCTAGGATGTCTCTGGGTATGGTGTCCCCTGCTCTGAGGTCAATGGTCTCTTTAGGATGTCTCAGGATATTGTTTCCACAAGGGTTTAGACCCACTGGGTGTCTGCCTCTCTGAGGACACTGGCCTCTCTGGGCTGTCTGAGGATACAGTTTCCACAAGGGTGCGACCCGCTGGGTATCTGCTCCTACCACCGGGATCTAGAGAAGTGCAGAAGGGGAGTGGAGTTCCAGAAGGACAAGGTTTGGGTACCTGGGGGTGGGATCCTGTGAACTTTCTACTCCCAGCTGTGGTTCTGGTGCATAGGAGAGTGCACACCTGGCCTTACCTGCCTCCCTGAGAACACTGGCCCCTCAGGGATGTCTCAGGATACAGTCTCCACAAGGGTGTAGACCTGCTGAGTGTCTGTTTTCACTACTGGGTGAATCTGGATCTGGATCTGGAGAGGGCTTATGAGTTTTTAATATATTTTAGTATACTACTAACTTTTCAATAGAGAGGTCTCCAAAAGACATACAAATTACTGATACTTTTTAATGTTTATCATAATGAGACATAAAACAATAATTTAAAACTATATTGAGCTTTCATGTAACTTTAGGTATAATAACTTATATGTAGAAAACAAATAACAACCATGCTTGGAATGATTATACTTGGATACTTAAAAGGGGAAATATTTATTCACAGTCATGGGACATATAAACTGGTACAGACACTTTAGGGTGGAATGTTGTAGTAAAATTAAAAATACAGTTTTCTCAGGTCTCAGATATGCCACTCCAGAGTGTGTTCTAAATACTCTGTATCCCCTTACAGAGAGACAACCTTACTCATTGATTCTCAGTGATCATCTAGTTAAAAAAGGTGAGTTTATGTAGTCACTGTAGATGTCCAAAAATATGTGTATTGGTAAGTTCATTGTAGTTAATGAATAGAATTCAATTTGATTAATCTATAAGGATAAAATTATAAAATTTACAGGAGAGTAGGTGAAATTGGGAAAAGATGAGAGCTGGTACAAGAATTGGTTTTCAACCTCTTTGTGATTGTCAACACTACTTCCTTCCATCTTGGGATCATTAATTGGGTAATTTTTTGTATTTCTTTTGGTCTCTGGGCCTTAAATAGGCTGACTAACTTTGTGAAACAACAGATAAATAATCTGATAGGAAAATCTATTCAGATACATTGTCATAAGTTAGCTATGGAGGACCACGGGACTCAAGATGAGATTGTTACTCTAACCAGGATGTTCCTAAATCCCATCTCCACCCAACCTTAAAGAGGGGACTTCCACCCCTAGACGAAGCAGAGAGGGGCCACTCAGAACCCCCTCTGACTGGCGATCTGAATTCTTGCTTAAGCTGCCAGGCTAAGCACTGCAAGGGAATATAAATAAAAGTTAAAAATATGTTTCTGGGTTCCCTGAGGTACAAGCCTGACTGCATAGTGGTTGATGTCAAATGTATACCCTCTCCAGGAAAAAGACATGGGGATGGGTATAGCCCTCATGCCTCACTGGATAATTACAGGAGGACCGGAGCCATTACAAGGTCCCCTTTAATTATTGAAAGTCAGGCCTCTATCCCCACCTTGGCAAGATTAGAATTGCTAGGGCCTTCTATACTTGGAGAAGGGAGGATATGTCAGGGGCAGCCCTGCTTATACACTGAAAGTCTAAAATCAGCCATAAGCCTAAAATCAGCAATAGGCCTGATATACATTCCTGCTAACACAAAGTCTTGGGTCTCTGCGGAAAAACACTGAAACAGATGACTATAAGCTATTGTAAACAGGAAGCTTTTGTGGAAATTTACCAGCCTGAGTAGTGACAGATCTTGTAAATAGGCAGCCTTGGTGGATAGTACCAACTTAGATAAGGACAAGTGAATCATAGGCAGAGTCATGGTGACCTGTCCCCTGAACCTTTACCCAGCTTATATCCTGTTCTGAAAGATATCTATACTCTCCCTGAACACCTATGCCCCTGTGTTATCCTCTTCCCTACATTCTGCATTATTCTGTTTATAACCTCTGTGTTAAACAGTAAAAATTATGATTTGATAATAATAAAAAAGGGGAAAAAACTTCTTCCATTGAGTTCCATAAATTCAGATATACTGTGCCTTCATTTTTGTTAAATTACAGAAAGTCTTTAATTTAATTCTTTATTTCTTTCCTGACCAAGTTATCATTGACTAGAGACTTACTCAGCTTTCATGAATATGCAGGCTTTCTGTTGTCTTCTTGTTATTGAAGATCAGCCTTAGAAGATCTCCCATGCTCATGGATTGGTAGAACTAGCATAGTAAAAATGACCATCTTACCAAAAGCAATTTTCAGATTCAGTGCAATCCACATAAAAATTCTAACTCAGTTTTTCTCACAGAGATAGAAAGAATAATTCTCATCTGGAATAACAAAAAACCTAGGATAGTGAAAACAATTATCAACAATAAAAGAATTTCTGGGTGAATTACTGTCCTCTACCTTAAGCTCTTTTATAGAGCTACAGTGAAAAAAAAAACAAAAACATCATATTGGTACAGAAACTGACAGGTAGATCAATGGAATAGAATTGAAGACCAAGAAATATACTCACACACCTCTGGTGACTTGATCTTTGACATAGAAGCTGAAAGCATACAGTGGAAAAAAGACAGCATTTTCAACAAATAGTGCTGTTCTCACTGGCAATCTGCACATAGAAAAAGGCAAATTGATCTATTTCCATCTCTTTGCATAAAGCTCAAGTTAAAGTCAAGCAAGGATCTCCACATAAAACCAGAAACACTGAATCTAATAGGAGAGGAAGTGAGAAAGAGCTTCAAAGCCATCAGCACAGAGGAAAATTTCCAAACAGAGCACTGATAGATCAGGCTCTAAGATCAATTATTGACAAACGGGATCTCATGAAAAGGAATAGCTCCTGTAAGGCAAAGGACACTGTTAACAGGAAAAATGGCATCCTACAGATTAAAAAAGCTCTTTTACAACCCTATATTGAATCTAATATCGAAAATATACATAGAACTCAAGAAGTTAAAGTGCAGAAAAGCAAATAGCCCAATTAAAAATGAGGTACAGAGCTAACCAAAAATTCTCAACTGAGGAATCTCGAACATCAGAGAAGCACCTAAAGACCTGTTCAACATCCTTAGTCACGAGAGAAATGCAAATTAAAACACAATGGCTAAGATAAATCTCAGGAGACTTCAGATGCTGGTGAGGATGTGGTGAAAGAGGAACACTCCTCCATTTCTGTTGAGACTGTAAGCCAGTACAATGACTTTGGAAATCAATCTAGAGTTTCCTCAAAAAATTAGAAATAATTCTACCTGACGACCCAGCAATACCTCTACTGGGCATATATCAAAAAGATGCTCCCACATCTAATAAGGACAGATGCTTCTCTATGTTTCTATAAGCCTTGTTTATAATAGCCAGAAGCTGGAAACAACTCTGTTTCCTCAATAGAAGAATGGATACATAAAATGTAGTACATACACACATTGGAATATTACTCAGCTATTAAAAATGACTTCACCCACATTGTTGGCAAATGGATGGAACTAGAAAGTATCCTGAGTGAGTTAACCAAGATCCCAAAGGACAAACATAGTATGTACTCACTCATAAGTGGATATTAGCCCAAAGGCTTAGAAAACCCACTATACAACTCACAAAACATATGAAGCTTATCAAGAAAAAAAGGCTAAAGTGTGGATTTTTCGATCCCACTTAAAAGCAGGAACAAAATAATCAGAAGAGACAGGAAAGGAGGGAGATGCTTGGGTGATTGAGGGGACAGGTAGGAACAAAAAGGCAGGGCAGGGCCAGGTATGGGAAGAGAAAGGAGAGAAGTTCAGAGGGCCAGGAGAATGAATAAAAATAAGTAGCAGGGGCAGATGGGTGGGGAACTGGGGGAATCATTAGAAAGTCCCAGTGCCAGGGATACAAGAGGATCCAAGGACACAATGGGGATGATGTTAGGCAAAATACACAACAGTGAGGAGACAGAACCTGAAGAGACCACCTCCAGTAGATAGCTATGACCCCCAGTGGAGAGATGTGGCCTCCCACTCATCTCGAAATTTTTAATGCAGAGTTGTCCTTGCCTGAAGGACATGCAGGGACAAAATGGAGCACAGTCTGAAGCAAAGGCTATCCAGAGATCACCCCACCTTGCCATCCATTCCATTTGCAGACACCATACCTGAAACTGTTGCTGATGCCAAGATATTCTTGTAGACAGGAGCCTAGTGTTACTGTCATCTGAGAAGCTCTGCCAGCACTTGACTAAGTCAGATACAGATACTCACAGCCAATCATTGTACTCAGCCAGGGGAGTCCATTGGAAGAGTTGGAGGAAGGGCTGAAGGAGATGAAAGAGATTGCAACCCCATAGGAAGAACAACGGTATCAACTAACTGAATATCTCAGAGCTCCCAGGGACTAAACCACTAACCAAAAAGTCCATCATGGGCCAACTTATGGCTCATACTACATATGTAGTCTAGGACTGCCTTATCTGGCATCAGTAGGAGGGGAGGTGCTTAATCCTGTTGAGGCATGATGCCCTAGAGAAAGAGATGCATGAGGGGTGAGGTAGTAGATGATGGGAAGGTGCAGAAGCACCCACTTAGAGGGAAAGAAGATGGGAATGAGGTGGGTTGTTCCTGAAGAATAGACCAAGAAGGGGGATAACATTTGAAATGTAAACAAATAAAATAAATAAATACATAAACCAACAAGCACACAGAAAAAAAAGACACTGATACTGTCTGTCTTTATTTACAACTCCAGAGGAAATTCCTGTTGGTCTATGAGGGCATTGACACTCACCTGTGCATGTACTAACCTACAGAAATACATACATATTCTCTAGACTTATTCTGAAATCCTTGGGTACTATCCATGCCTAGGATACACAGGCATAAATGCAGGCAAAACACCCATGCATATACATTAACAAATTAATCAAATTTTAAAAATATATGGGAACACATCATTATAGAATTATAATATTTTATGAAGCCTCATATTGCATATTTGCAGAAGATTCATAAGATTACTTCAGGAAAAGCCCAAAAGCATATATATAGTACAGGTAAATGTTATACATATTTTTTCCCTAACTACTGTTATGAAGTTTTGTCCCTTTGTATTCTTCATTTATACCCATTAATATATATGTGTGTGTATACATTATGAATGTGAATATATATACATATGTATATATATTCACAAAGTACAATTGATAGAATCAATATTCCTTATAATGTTATTAATATCTATAATGTTTTTATGTTTTAGATGCATAACATAATAATACATGGTACAGTGTTATCTCTAATTGTTTAAATTTTATGCTCTTGGGCAATTTTTCAGTGAAATATCTTAGTATCCTGGTCCCCCATGCCTTCAGTACATATTTGTCCCAAATTTAGAGCCAGTGTTTAAGTTTTCAGTGCAATGTCTATCTGATAGTTTGGGTTTGTCTAAAAGAGAGGATAAACTTCATTTAAAGCACTCCCTAAATATGTTGCTGATGAACATTCCTTCAGGGCTGTTTCTGTTGTTTATCTAGTAACATCTGTTGTTTATCTGGTGCATCAAGTCTCTGCAGGATTAGGCACATCCTCTTCCTCTGAGACCATCTGCTGCATATGTGCCTGGAGCCTAGGAGCAGCCCGTGCTTTCTCTTTGGTATATGGCTCAGTCTCTGGGAGCTTCCAGGGCTCCAGGTTAGTTGATACTTAGTCTTCCTTTGGTGTTGCCATCTCCTTCAGAGGCTTAAGTCTTTCTCCAGAGTCTTCTATAGTTACCCACACCCTCTGTCCAATGTTTATCTTTGAGTATCTGCATCTGCCTCAGTCAGCTGCTGGGTAGAGCCTCACAGAGGTCTGCTATGCTAGTATTTATTGTGAAAGCACAACATAGCATCATTAATACTACAATGGATTGGTATCTTGCCATGGGATGGGTCTCAAGTTGAGTCAGTCACTGGTCTGCCATTCATTCAGTCTCTACTCCATATATCCTCAACATTTCTTTAGACAAGAACAATTTTGGGGCATCTGGGCCCAAGGAACTGAGCAGATCCAAGATGGCAGCTCTGCCCCCAATCACACAGAACCCAGAAGAAGCAGGGCTCCCAGGAACTCTAACCCAGGCAGTATCTTAAGTAAGCAGACAGCAATGTTCACCCCAAACATGGAGTAACTGGGACCCACAAGGACCCAGGAAATCACTCCAGGACCAGAGCACTGGTTCCTTCCCGTCTGGGCTAGAGCACTGAGCAGATCTTGGGTGGCAGCTCTGCCCCCAATCTCTAAGAACCCCCCAAAAAAACGGGGATCCCAGGTGCTCTAACTCAGGCAGTATCTTAGGTAAGCAGAAGCAAGGCCTGCCCCAAACAGGGAGTAACTAGGACCCACAAGGACCCAGGAAGTCACTCCCAGCCCAGAGCACTGGTTCCCTTTGGTCTGGGCCAGAGCACTGAGCAGATCTTGGGTGGCAGCTCTGCCCCCAATCTCTAAGAACCCAGAGGAAACGGGGTTCCCAGAACTCTAACCTGGGCAGCATCCTGTCTGTGCTTGACTACTGAGTAGACTTTGAGTGCCAGAGCTTACCCCAATAGTTACACCCATCCCACAAAGTTCTGATACAACCAAGATAATAGGAAAGACAGGCTCCAGTCAGGGACAGGGCAGGTAGCACTAAGGAGATACAGATGGCAAAAGGCAAGCACAAGAAGATAAGCATCAGTTACCCAAGGTACTTGGCATCATTAGAACCTAGTTCTCTCACACTAGAAAGTCCTGAATTCCCCATATCACCAGGAAAGCAAGATTACCTGAAAGTTTCAATTCCCTAGTGTTGGGGAATTGCAAGAGCAGGGAGGCAGGAATGAGAGGATGGTGGGAGCACACCCTCATAGTAATTGGAGGGGAGAAAGGGGTAAGGGGTTAGGCATCAGTAGAAGTGGAGGGCCTAGGTGCCCGAAAGCTTGGATTCCCTGATGTTGGGAAATTTGAGAGCAGGAAGGCAAAAATGGGAGGATGGTGGGAGCACACCCTCATAGAAACTCCCAGAATTATATGGATTAGACATGACAGAGGAAGGCCAGCAGAAGACTAGATTCCAGAATTCAAACAAGCAATTATCTTGATACTAAAATTTGTTTTGAGAATTGTATATTGCAGAATACATAGCCTTGGTGTATCTACTCATCAGGCAAGCTGGGAAGACCTGCTCAAACCTCTGATGTCCTGGAATTCCAGCTGGATGCAGTGAAGACACAGTGTCAGAGGCTTATCAATTTACTCTTCCCCCAGCCCCTCTTCTAATATCTCAACACCCATAATCAGCTTGAAGAAGTTAATGAAGAGTCGGCGCCCCTATTCCCTGGGCTTGGGGACTGAGGTGGTTAATATTGGGCTGTCTTTCTAGGGAAAAGTAGTGGTTTTGTTGGAACAGGGAGGATTAGCTAGGATTTATTGCATAGCTATAACCTACTGGTAGAAATATATATATATATATATATATAATTGTTATTAAGATGAAGTTATAATTTCTTAAATGGTACAAAATTTACTTTTATTTCAAATTTAAGGTTTTCATTGGTATGAGCTTTTTATTAATATAAAAGTGAGATGAATATTGTTACTATCATAGGCATTGTGCCTGTATAACACATTTAGGATACAAGGCTTAGACCTAGTCCTTCTTTCACTTTCTTAACTTATTTGAGATTGTTAGCCTGTGAGTTAAGGGACTATAGCAAATTCATGGCTTTGAGATTATTGTTAGGGTGTTTTCTATATTTTCTTTAGAAATAGCTGAGAGGAGTTAACAGACAACAGTCCAGATTGCCTTACATAAATAGTTGGTTTTCAAAACATCAGAAATCCACAGAATTGATTTTACAAACATTTCTGCATTAATATTCATTTTGATTAGAGACCTGTCTGACAGCTTTCTGTCTTGGATTCTAAGAAAAAATTGAACATCTTTGGAGTTATTCCAATTGTGGTGAGTCAGCCACTAGGCAAGAATTGCCTCTTTTTATCTACAGACAAATCACTATCCAGAAAAGGACACACTTGCAGAATAGTCGACTGATTATATCTGCCAAGACAGAGTAATCAGTCCTTAATAATTCTTCATCATTAGGTCTTTCAGATGATTCTGGTCCAGAAGGTTGAAGATCTGATGCTCCAACATTCTGTAGTATAGGGACTGTCCAGGTGTTCAGCAGTCTCTGTAAATTGGCTATGTTTTAGAAGCTATGCTTTGTGCTTCTCATAATTTCAGTCAACTCAGTCATTCTGGATTTCTGATGGGGTTGAAAACTTATAGTCTCATAGCCAATCCTTGCTATTTACTTTGAGAGACAAGATTTGAGAGGGTGGTTTTCAGCTGATATTCATTCTAAAGCAAAGAAAAAAAAAGCCAGGTTCAGAACTAAGTCTTTTATTTAGGAGAGATGACAGAGGTTCTGCTTAGTCAACAAAATGATAGAGTGGGTATTAGGTCTATCTTGCACCTTACTGTCATAAATTGGTATAGTTATGCTCTAACTGTATTTTGAGAGAAAAGTTTTATTTTAACAGGAAGGGTGATATGTAGGAGGAGCTAAGGTGGGAGGAGTAAGGAGAGGAGGAATAAGAGGAGGAGGAAGAGAAGGAGAGGAGGAGCTCGGTAATGAGAGGGTGGGGCAGACATGGAGGCAGATGTTCACATGTCTCCACCAGTCAAAGATAGTTGATATATCTAGGTTGGTATTAGGTTATACTTCTGATTGATATTGGGCATTACCAAATTTATAAAGCCATTGGTTAATATTTAAAAAATTGTATAAAAGCAAAAAGGAGAAGGGGTATGTGTTACAGGTTTTCTAGGGAGGAAAAATGGGGAAAAGGGATGGCATCTGAAATGTAAATAAAATATCCAGAAAAAAAAAAACGTGCAGAAAGAATTTTTTTTAAAAAAAAGCCTCTAAAAAAAAAAAAAAAAGAACAATTTTGGGTTAAAAGTTTTGAAGGTGGGTTGATGTGCCCGTCCCTCCACTGGGAGACATATTTACTACTTGATCTAGTCTCTTTAGGTTCCATCTCCCCATTGTTAGGCATTTCAGCTAGGTCAGCCCCCAATGAAGGAGCTGAAGGGGGTGCAACCACATAGAAAGACCAATAGTGTCAACTAACCTGGAACCCTGGGAACCACCAGATACTAAGCCACCAAGCAAAGAACATACATAGACTGGTCAGAGGCCCCTGGCATATTTGTAGCACAGGATTGCATTGATTGGCTTCAGTGGGAGAGCATGTTTCTAATCCTGTAGAAACTTGATGTCTCAGGGAAGGGGATGCCCTGGGGAAGACACCTTCTCAGAGATGAAGGAGAGGTGGGAAAGGGTGAAGTACTCTGGAGGTTTGGAAAGGGTACAATATTTGGGATGTAAATAAACAAAATAAATATTTAAAAAAGAAAAAGTAAAAGTCTTTGGAGAGGGCAGGAATTCAAAGAATATACCTAAACACAATGAAAGCATTGTGTATTAACCCAATAACCAACATCAAATTGAGCAGTTTCACTAAAGTGAGGGACAAGGCAAGGCTGCCCACTCTCTCTATATGTATTCACTATAGTACTTGAAGTTTTAGCTAGAGCAACTGAACCAAGGAGATACAAATTGGAAAGGAAGAAGTGAAGGTATTAACACAGAATTTATAAGCAAATGTGTGACTCAGAGTCCTCTATTTGGGTGAATTGATTCAGTTCTGTTATTTCTTTCAAATGAGGGAATGAGTAACTGGGCATTCTTTACAAGTAAAACACAGATTTGTAGAAGCCAACAACTTGAAACTCAGCTTTCTTCTTTAAGGAAGAATCTTTAGTACCATAGCATGATTAGTTCATGGTTTTATAAAGAATATTTTCTGTGGCTCAATCAAAGAAAGAAACACCTCAGCAATAATAATATAATCCAAGTTACCATAAATTCTACAGGTAAAACCAACAGTGTTGTTTGTAAAAGTAAAACTTCATGCATAATATGATACATTCAGCATTTGGAAGATAACAGCTAGAAATTCTGGATGAAAAAGCCATTTTTAATTGAGTCTTATGCTTCCTATAATGAGTGACTACATAGTTATTTGAGGGCCAAGATGGGTTACATATAATCTGGTGTCAGAAAAAAAATTAAAGAAGCAAAATACAGTACTTTGTGGAATAGAAATATAGCAACTGTTTTGTTGATTATGTATGGAGGAGACAAGTATGCAAGCTGAACTCTAGGAATTTTTACCTGATCCACGAGTATCAATACCTTCCATTTGTGCAGAACCAGCACTAACAACTGTAGGTATGCTTGCCACAGATTTGCCATGCCCAGAAAATAGCATTTTCACCCCTTGATACAGTGCCTGAAGTGGTCTTTCTGTTCCTTATTCCACAGTTCTTTCAGGTCCTCCAGGATGTGTGATCAACAACCTCTTCAGGGATCAGCAGTCATCAGTCCATTAGTCTCAGCATCTCAAGTAGTCATGAGACTTAATTCACTATTTATTGTTCACTTCAATCACTTCTATGCTTAAGGAGGAATGTAGCCTTTGGTAGAATGTTTTATGTAGTATGGATGTGGCTGTGAAATGAAGCAAGAGTGTAGGGCTGGCATTGAGAACTGATGTCTGTTGCAGTGGACTATTCAAGAATTCTGGAGTTTTTCCTACCTTGTTTTTTTTTTTTTTGGGGGGGGGTGGTGTTGAAGGCTGATGTAATCCTGTGATAGGACAATGCAAATGTGTAAGAGAATCTACTAAGAGATGTTATGCTTTTTGATTGTCTAGATAATATCCTGTGACATCTACACCATAGTTTACAAGAAAATATTTTTTCTATTTTATTCCTTAGTATATACATTTGTATACAAGTGTCTGAGGACTTGATTATCTGAGACATTTAGTACTTAAACTGTGCATCTCCTGCATATCATACTACATTTTACACACATTGTTCCTAACAAATTCATTTTATGACTAATTTTATTTTTAAGATTTATTGTATTTTCTACATATGTATATTTGTGTCTTCATGAATATGCATCACTTGTTTGAGGGTGACTATGGATAACAGGCAATAGTTAGTATCCTCTTCCCTGGAACTAAACATCATTTTTAGGAACTCACATTTTTGACAATTGTCTTGGCCTATACTTTAAACTGACCAAAATTCTTTTTGGTGTCTTATTTTATTTTTTGTCTATTATTCTTATCCTAATAACACATTTATTATTGCTCTTAAACTATTTCTACACTACAAAATGAGCATTTTGCTCTGATCACATTATTATGAACAACATAACAGTAATTGAAGGAAGAGAACACGTGGAGGGACCCATGGCTCCGGCTGCTTATGTAGCAAAGTACTGCCTTATCTTGCATCAATGCGATGAGAGGACAGGAGGCTGTCCTTTGAGCTGTTTGTGTTTTATGGTGGTGCCTTTTGGATCAAATATTCTTTAGTTTTGTTTCTTTCTTGACTAGATGCTTTCTAAATACTTACTCCAATTTTCTGTAAGACTCTTATAAGTTATCATTTTAGCACTCAAAGTAACTCATGTATCTGGGATAGAAAAAGAGCACTACCCACAACATTAGTAATGTAGAGTTGTGACACAGCAACTGAGAAAATAATAAGTAAATCAATAACCATAACAATTTTCTAATAGTAATAAAACATTTCTTTCTTTAAAAGTTATCCTTTGCTGGGCGGTGGTGGCACACGCCTTTAATCCCAGCACTTGAGAGGCAGAGGCAGGTGGATTTCTGAGTTCAAGGCCAGCCTGGTCTACAGAGTGAGTATCAGGAGAGCCAGGACTACACAGAGAAACCCTGTCTCGAACCTCCCCCCCCCAAAAAAAGGTATCCTTTATTGATAATTAATTATATTGTATAAATGTAACACAACTTCTTTATCTATAAACCTGTGATTAAACATCTAGAGTTGTTCCATAAAGTACATCTTTACACTAGAGGAGCAATGAGACCAAATAAATTTGAGAATTAAATTTATCGAATGATTTTGTATGGTTCTGATTAAATGTTAGACATTCATAGTGGGTCTTCTGCACCATGCTGTTGATATTAAAGTTATCAAGTGACTATACTTTTCAAATATATTTTTCAAACATAGTATATCATTTCAATAATTAAATATCACTTATATATCCCCCCAATTAAGGTGTATATTTACAAAAAAATTAAATGGAGTTGGTATCATATCACAAGTTATATTTGTATTTATTTTTTTACTTCACCATAACATTTTTTTTAAATTTTTATTTATTAATTTTATGTTCAGACAGGAATCTAAATTTTTAAGCTTGAACAAGGAAGTAGGCTTTCAGACATGAAAATGACCTTAGGTTAGGACAGGGAAGTAGGCTCAGATACTTTGGTCATCATGATAAGCCCTTAGAAACAGTGATGATGGGAGTGCTCATGTAACGAGGTTTAATGCCTTGCTTTTTGTTTGACTATTTGTGTTTATTGTCCTGTTTCTTTCTTGACTATTTGCATATATTGTATTGTTAGACCCTCAACCTAGAACTGACCTTAATACATGTATGTAATCAAATTAATTAATTAATTAATTTTAAAAGATTATAGTTTTAGATATCCAGGTTCCTAGCTGCTTTTTGCACTAGGCTGAGGGAGGGCTCCATGAACTAAAGCCTAACAGTAGCTTTGGACTATCATAAGTGGAGCAGAGGATGATTATTTAGACTGTTCAGTAAAGAAAAAAATATTTTCAATCGAGAGTTCGCAAAAAGACATACAATTTACTGATAAATACTTTTTAACATATTCAGCACACTTACTTATCAGAACATAAGAGAATTAGACCACTTTTTGATTCTCTCTCATACAGGAAAAAATATCAGGTTTAGAAGCCTTAGAATGGAACGGTCTGGGAAGGTAAAGTATGGAGATATGATTTATCAAACTAAGAATGTAGGATAATGTATGTGGAAATACACTTTTTATATGCATATTAAAACATCAATGAAAAAACAACCTTTGGTTAATAAAAGTAAGTTTAAATGGAGATACAGATAGATAACAAGACTGTCAGGAGAAAACAGTTATTAAATGAATCAATAAGAAATCAATAAGAAATTACTGTCTGAATTGGTGGTCAGGGAAGACTACAGAGGATCCCACAATCGTATAGCTTATTGATTTCTACTAGAAATACATCTTAGGATGCTATCTCTAAAAATACTGCACACATAGATTGACAGGACAGTGAGAAATTAAGCGGTCTGTTAGTTGGTACTTTCTACATTGCTGGCTTGTTTTCACAGTGCTAGAAGACTCTATCTAAAGAGGGAGGGAGAAAAGTTATCAGAGCTCCTACATACCTGTGAACTGTATGCAGTACAGCAATGATGACCTTTCTCACAAGATATGACCACTAACACAACAGTAGCATGACTCTAATGAGGTTAATCAAGAGTGTTCTGTTTGTACTTAATCCTGCTTTACAGGAGGGAGATTTTGCTTAATACTATAAACTCTGTCTAGAGCCTATGATTGGCCAGGTCATAAATAACAAAGATTTTAGTACTGTTGTTTTGGCTAAATATATGATGTCATATTCAGTTCTGAATACCTATTTTTATACCCACATATTAGTGCACCTCTCAGCTGTTATCACTAAAGAGTGTTTCTGGAGCGGAAAACAGTCATTGTAGAAACTGACCATTTTTTTTAAAAGTGGGGAGTGTAATGTAGAGTGTTCAGGACTAGAAATAATACCTTTCTTTTCAAGGTTCGAGTAACATTAAAGAAGAGTTGGAAAGAATTTAAGAGTGAGGAGTTTTGAAGGGACACTGTGTAACCATGCCCTCTGAATATAATGTAGGTTTTGCTCTCATGAACACTGCATTGGTGGTTATTTTCAAAGAATACCACAAGATTTTAACCCTTACTCTTTCATTATTTATGAGGGAAAGATTATGGGCAGTTATTAGATACTAAGGAAGGTATGTCATTTTCTTCAACAGTATAACCCTAATGTGCCTGTGATCTACTAAACACTTGTTAATTCATACTTATCCAAGAAGACCTAATAAGGCTCAGCAAGTAAAAACATAATCGAAATAAAAGTTTGTTTATTGAGGTTTTCAATAATAGCTTTGTTTACTTTTTGTCATATTGACACACAGAAGAGTCACCTTTAGAGATGGAACCTCACTTGAAGAGTTATTTCTGTTAGATTGGCCAAAGATCTTCTCTTGATTGAAAGAACAGGGCCCAGTCTACTGTGGATTAGGCCAGGGTAAGAATTCTAGTAAGCAATATTTCTCCCTGACATCAATTTCAGTGTTTGTCTTTATATTCCTGCTTAAGTTCAAGCTTTGACATTCTTTAGTCAAGGATTGTAAAATGGAAGTGTAACCTAATGAAAGTAACCCTTTCCTTAACTGGTGGTTGGTGATCCTTATAACATTATCAAAAAGCAAACTAGAATAATAAAGATAAGTTGATGAGAGTTGACTGAGAGGTTAAAATGCCCAAATTTCAGTATGTAGATAGACATAAAGATTTCCAAAACAAAAGTATAATTCTTTGCTAATATAAAATGCTTCCATAAAATATATTAATTAGTGATTGGAAATAAAATACAAGGATTCAAAATTCTGGTATCTTATGAAAATAATTATGAATGTCTTTTATCTTTTAAATATTAGTTATATAAGAAAAATTTAATTTTGAAATGAACCTATTTGTAGTTAATGTTTTAGTAGCATATATTTACATAGCAGTGGATTTCTTTTGGTTATTCTCATGCATGTGCATAAAACATCAGAAACTATTATAACACAATATATTATACAACACAATAAGAAACTATTAATAAAAAGAAGGATGAAGTTTCCTCTAATTACACATTTGTTTGTAGTCCAAGACAATCATCAACAAGGATTCTCTAGGATATGTTTCCCCAAAGCCAATGATTTATTTCATCATAAACAATGCCATCACAAATATAGCTTAAAAATTTGTGTCTTCTTCTATACATTTTTATGTTTCTTTCAAAGTAGTTCAGCATTTGCCTCCTTTACTTGATTTCATTTACAAAGGTCAGTTGCTGACTTTATTTGAGAAACTTAAAACATTTTAATTTCAAAAATTGTTCACAGTCATTAATAAGAAAATGACAATATCAAATACACATCAAGAGTATTTTGCTTTTGGTGAGTTTTTTGCAACATTTTGAATCTTCAAGGAGGTATTTGAAAATCCTTAGAAACTGAGAGGTAATAAAAAGAAATGTGAGTTGAGACAATGGTACTTACTCATTTGAGTACTTACCATATATTAAGGCACTAAATTCTCTATACTTAATTCCTAGCAACACTGTTTTTTGTTTGATCCATTTCTTTTATTGTTGTTACTCATATAAATACTTAAAATTGAATGCTAAATATACGTCGTGTTAACATGACATTTGATTAATTTAGGTCGACATACATGTGAATATACACATAGCAGAGTAAAATATGCAATGGAACTTAGATATTAGGAACTAAAGACAAGGAAAATAAAGCAGTGGAAAATAGTGATATTCATATTCAAGCAGCATCTTTCTTGGGAAATCATATTGAAAATCACAATTGAAAAAAGTTAGTAAATTAACTGGAAAAATAAATTCATGCTACAGCATTAGAGAAAAAAATTAAATCTTCAGAATAAAAATATCTTGATCATGAACTAGATGTCTTTTAGAAAACCATTAGAACACTTAAATTCATACATTTTGTAATAAAAGGGTCAAAAATTTTTTTGTGGTTTTTCGAGACAGGGTTTCTCTCTGTAGCCCTGGCTGTCCTGGAACTCACTCTGTAGACCAGGCTGCCCTCGAACTCAAAAATCCGCCTGCCTCTGCCTCCCAAGTGCTGGGATTAAAGGCGTGCGCCACCACCACCCGGCAAAGGGTCAAAATTTTAACCTTTCTTGTATAAAAATTTAAGTAAAAGTTTAATTATAATTTGACAAAGTAACAGGGTTTTCTTTCTGAATGAATGCTAGGAATGTAAAGGATAGTGACAGAGGGGCATTTGTACACATTTCTGGGAAGTTTTCAATAATCCTGATATATGCCATAATACCCATGAACTAAGATACTGGAAAGATCAGGACAGATCTCTCTGATAGTAATAGAAAACCCTGGGGAACTTCATGGGACTTAACCCACAGTCCTGGTAAGAAATCAATGAGTATCATTTTATAAAATTGAATCTTACTTATAAAATTAAGAGACTTATGATACATACATCTTTTAAGTCTCTTTCTTTATTTCTACTTTGAGTGTTAAACACTCAATCTGAAATGAAGTTCAGGTATTTTATTTAATTAGTTACAAAGAATAATTTTATTGTATTCAAAAACTTATTTCATTACCCATATATTTTAATAACTATACTTATATAGATATTCCCATTATTGTTTTGAGGCAAAGTTTTACAATGTTACTCAGTCCAATTTATACTCATTATTTATTATTCTCTTGCTTAACACTACTGAGATTTGGGGTTCTGAATATGCAGAACTATGCTCATTGTATACATGTTTTAACCAAGATGCGGGTATTTATGTGTATGTTAAGATTCTACAGTAAGATGATAATTTTTTCAAAAAAAAAAAAAACCCCTGAATACATTGTCCAAACCTTAATGTTTTGTAGAAAGATAGGATGATCATGAATGTTTAGAATAATTTATGAAAAATGGAATCTTAATCAAGGTTTCTATATATTTTGGCAGTCCTATATTAAGACAAGTATTTGTTAAATATTCAACAAAATAGTATAGTACATAAATTGATAATATGCAGGTTAGGAATTAAGAGAAGAATAAATCCAGATTACCAATTTAACAATAAACTGACAGTCTCAATTTTTTCTAAAATTTCTTAGAATGAAATAATGAACCATTTGTCTCACAAGTAATGCATTAAGATATTTTGCAGACCAGTGAAATAAATAAGTTTAAGCTAGTATACTTTCTGATTTAAAAGTCTTGTGCCACAAATTCATAGCACATTCTCTAACTCATAATTTTGTTGCCTATGGTAACTTTTTCCTAAGGTAGTGTATATAGATTTTAGTATTAATTTCAGCAAAGAACAGATAATATTATTATATTTTTAAAAATTTTTGAGTTTGGGAGTGTAAATCGTGGGCTATAGGTGAAGAATTTGAGAAGGAATGAAGGGAAGAATTTGATTAACACATGTATATACAGAATACTCAAACAATAAAAATAATATTGTATAAAGGATGGCAAATTAGAGACATGTATTTAAGTAGTTTGAGTCAGAAAGTAAAACTACTGCTCCTCCTCCTCTTATTACCACTACTACTACTACTAAGTCAATAGTTAAGGCCTCCTGAGTACCAGAATTAAATTTGAAATTAATTTTGATTATCAGTGTAATGATTATTTTCAAAGACAAAGTAAATGGCTTATATTAGGTAGCAGAGGAGCTTCATATTAAAAAATGAGAAGAAAATATTTTTAAGGAAATTGGAAGTAAAGACAGTAAAAATTATTAATAGTCATTAGGTTTAAAACTGTGTCAGTGTGCTTTGATTCTGATATAAATCCAGAGTCTAACAAGATCAAGGTTAGGTAACTTGGACACTCAACTAAGACTCTGTCTCATAATATTATAAAAAAAATAAAAAGAATGTTGTGGCGCTACAATGTTCTGTTCTTTTCCAGCATCTACAAGGCTAGACTAGGTTGAATCAGTAAATGAAAAACAACTAAAACAAACCAACTTTTTCATAAAGAATCATGAATTTATTTTTGATTTTCCACATTTTAAGAAAAGCTTTTATTTCATTTTTTTTGCATATTATACTATACATTTAACTTTTCTGATGACTTCTCAGACATGATAACATGACTGTACTGGTTTCATTGATTGAGTAATTGAGCCCTTGGCAATTATATTCTGTTATTAAGCATTTAAAAACATGAGGAAAATAATCATGTGTAATTTGTATGCAATTCATATAATTAATTATTTTTATTCAAGGGGAGAAAAATATAGGATTAAAGAACAGATCTAGATTTCAGAGACATAGAGAGTTTGAGATGAAGAATCCAAACTGAACAAAAACATTTATGAATACACAACCATCATATCATTGTTGCTTATTTCCAGCTTCATCTGCACATCTACTATTTAAGCCTGCCTAGTCCTACTGATTAAATTCCCTCTTATTTTTTCCTGTTCTTCATTTTTGTAAATGGTAAGTCATGCAATGATAAACCAGAGTTTTGTAACCACATTTATTCTGGTGGGCTTCTCAGAATACCCACACCTCCAACCACCTCTCCTTCTTATAATAATGACCATTTACACAGTCACTCTCGTTGGAATGTTGGCATAATTGTGATCAGAAAGATCAACCCTAAGCTTCACACACCCATGTACTTTTTCCTGAGCCATCTTTCATTTTTGGATATATGTTATTCTAGTGTGTTTATACCAAAATTGTTAGAGATCTTAATTGTGGAACATAGAATGATTTCTTTAAACAGTTGCAAGACACAGTTTTTCTTTGGCTGTGCATGTGTGATCACAGAGACGTTCATTTAGCAGTGATGGCCTATGACATGTTTGTGTCTGTTTGCAATCCCTGCTCCATACTGTCACTATGTCTCATCAATTGTGTGATCTCCTAGTAGCTGGAAGTTATATGTAGGGAGGTCTGTGTGCTGTGATAATCACATACACTCTCTTAGAGCTGTCTTATTGTGAACCTGGCATCATCAAACACTTTGACTGTGAGTATTCAGCCATCATCTCTGTATCCCTGATGATACAGAGGTGTCAGATCTGTTCTGACCCCACCTTCAGCCAGATGGCATGTTTAGTCATTTCCATATTAAGTGAGGGTAGTAACCTTCTTATCACTATAGCCTCCTATGTCTTCACTGTTGTCACAGTTATCAAGGCTCCTTCTAAAGGTGGACTCTGTAAAGCCTTCTCCACCTGCACTTCTCACCTGACTGCCATCAGCATCTTCCATATGATTATTCTCTTTCTCTACTGTGTACCTGATGCAAACAGCTCAAAGTTCCTGGTCAAAGTAGCAACTGTGCTCTACACAGTCCTGATTCCCATGCTGAACCCCCTCATCTACAGCCTACGGAACAGTGATGTAAAAGAGACAGTCAAGAGGCTCATCAGCTCAAAATTGCACTCTCAGTCAATATAATATGTCTGCAGACCACATGAGGTACAAAAATGATTTTTTTTTAAGAAAGACACATCCAGTAGTACAAGAGAGCATGGCTCTTACAGGTTTTAATCAAGGTAGTTCTGTTTGGAAGCAGATGACTTCTGATGGAAACCAATACACTGTTGAATTGTAGGACCTTTTGTCTTCTTCCATAACCAATATATATATAAGTGTGTGTTTACATATGTGTGTGTGGGTGTGTAATATTTTATATAGTGTCAGCAGCTTTTTTTTGGCTTTGTCATAAGCCTATGGGAAAAATACTGCTCAGAGAATGAGCCACTGAGAGTAGGATGATGGCTATTGCTACTTCATAGAAAATCGGGCAACTGCTTTTAATGCACCAAATATGGAGTATTTTGAGTTGGATGTTCATCCAGATCTTAAAATAGAGTAAACTGAAGCCTTGATGTTGCTAGGATGAATAGAACCCCTAAATTTAAGTTAATTAGTGGATGGTGTATTGGTAATAGAATACATAGGCTTAAGGCAAGGGAAAGTGATAGGGTTGGTGCAATGGTAAATAATGATATTGAGGTTGTTATAAGTTGTATTGGTTCTTTTATAAATAGTTTTATAGCATTTGCAAATGGTTGAAGAATTCAATATGGACCTACGATGTTAGGACCCTTTCGTATTTGTGTATTTCCTAGAAGTAATCATTCTACTAGGGTTAGAAAAACTATAGAGATTAAAATAGAAATTAAGAGGGTTAAGATATTAATAAAATACACTATTAGGGAGAAGATTTGAACCTCTGAGAACAAGGTTTTAAGTCTTCACAATTTCCTGGCCCTGCCACTCTAATAACCTTTTCCAGGTAATTGTAGGTGTACATACATATTATATTAAAAATGTATTCATAAATTAGTTAGAGCGCTTTTGTTAAGGTGGCTCTATTTCTCTTGTCCTTTTGTTCTGGGAGAAATTGTAAATAGGTAAAATCTGACCTGGATTACTCTGGTCTGAACTCAGATCACTTAGTACTTTAATCTTGAACAAACAAACCATTAATAGCTTCTGCACCATTAGGATGTCCTGATCCAACATGGAGGTAATGTTGTTTTGACTACACAAATATGATATCATATTGCATTTTAAGCAACTATTTTTATTCCTGTAGATTAGTGCTGCTCTCAGCCTCTATTAGTGAAGGCTTATGTTGTTGTTGGTGGTGGTGGTGGTAGTGGTGGTGGTGGTGGTGGTGGTGGTGGTGGTGGTAATGGTTGTGGTGATAGCTATTGCAGAAACAGATTGTAGAACTAAATGTAGACAATGTGACTGTGGACTGTTCATCACTAAATAGAACATCATCTTTTCCAAAGCTCAAGGAATATTTTGGAAGAAGTGCAGAAAGAATGTAAGGCAGAGAAGACTCGAGAAGAATGCTGTAAAACCATGCTTTCTGAATATAATATAGACTTTCCATTCATGAACATAATGCATCTGTGGTTATTTGCACAACACTAGCCCAAGATTTGAACCTTTATTCCTTAATTATTCATGCTTAAGTTTGTCTTTTGACTTCTTTTATTGATGGACTGTAAAAAAAATAAGTAAGCTAAATAGACCTGTTCCATGTGCAATTTTGTTTTTTTTTTTTTTGCTGTTTAATAAGATTATCAAAAGCAAATTAGAATCCTGTCATATCTGCAACTGATGAGTAAGAGGGCCTAGAATGTGAATATGTAGCTAGTAAAAAAATTTTTGAAGAACTAAAAGAAAATTTTTTGTAATTGTAGTGTTTCAACAAAATACATTAAATTGTGTTTAAACATATAAAACAAGATCTTGATATTACAATGTAATATAGGAGTAATGATGCATATCTTTTACCTATTTAATACTAGTAATATCTTGTTATGTTAAGTTTAAATTCACTAAGTTATACTTAATCTTTTATTGGCATATACTACATATAGTTATGGGCTGTCCTATTTTTTTGCATGAACATAACAAATTTTGATCATATTAACATCTAATTACTTTCTTAATTCTAATTAATCTAATTACATTTTTAATTCCACTGATTTCTTCTTATTTTTAACATAATTTGGCATTCCCTTCTTACCTGCTTGAAAATCCTTTCAACTCACCAACATCCTAAATAATGACATATGTCTTACTTTAAAACAATGTCTTTTACACATTTTAAACAAAATGACGATTAGACATTTTGTATATGTTTTTAGAAAAACCATAACACCTGCTTAATCATGAATTATCTTTATAATACTCTTCCTCATTTGTGAATATCATTGTCAGTTTTTTCTTTAAATACTTGTGGTATTAAAACACTAGGAAGAAAGAGAAGAAAATTGCTTCTTTATTAAAAGAAAATAACATAACTGCCAATGCATAATCAGTAGTCATCGATGGTGGTTGGAATAGGCTTGGCTCAGAGAGTGACACTATTAGGAGGAGTGGCTGTGTTGGAAGAAATATATCACTGTGGGATTGTAGGGGTGGGCTTTGAGAGATCCTCCTCCTAGCTGCCTGGGAGCCAGTCTTCTCCTGCTGGCCTTTGGTTTAAATTGTAGAACTCTCAGCTTCTATAGCACCATGCTTGTGTAGATACTGCCATGCTTCCTGCCATGATGATAGTGGACAATGGAGTGAACCTCAGAAACTATTAGGCAGCCCCAAGTAAATATTGTTCTTAATAAGAGTTACTTTGTTATAGGTGTCATTTTACAATGATGGAAAGCCCTAAGACACCAAACTTATATACAAATGAATAAATTATTGAGAAAGAAGTCAAATGATACTTTTTACAGTAGCCTGAAATAATATATGTTATAGTAAATGTAACCAAGGAGTTGAAAGACTTGTATGATAAAAGCTTCATGTTTTGAAATAAGAAATTGAAATAGATATCAGAAAATGGAAAAATGTCCCATACTCATCAGTGTGATATGCTTAGTAAAAATGTCCATTCAATCAAAAGCAATATACACATTTATTGTATTTCAAATCTAAATATCAACACAATTTTTTGCAGACCTCATAAGGATACTCTTCAACTTCATATAAAAATACAACAAAAACAATGAAAAAGGAAACAAAACAAAACACAGCAATATCAGGACAGCTAAAATAATCATGAACAGTGAAAAAACTTTTGACGCCATCACCATCCCTGATTTAAAGTTGTACTACAGTGATACAGTAATAAATTTTCTATAATATTATTTTATAGTCAGATTTAATAATGAGAAGATGGCACCAGATAGATGACTCTGTGTTTAAATACACATCCTGCTCTTCCAATAGATGCAAATAAAATCTGTCTATTTCTACAACTCCAGTATAAGATTCTGTTCACCAGTGATGGCACCTTCATCTGTACATTCATTACCCCTGAAACATATATACACATAAAAGAGTGGGTGGAAATTGGAATATGTCTAAGTGGTTAAAAGCACTAATTGCTTATGCTGAAGACCCATGTTCAAATCACAGATTCTACCTAGTACTCACACTTACAATTCACTACAGTTCCACAGAATCTCTACATATTTTTACTACCAGGCATATCTAGGGTGCACAGGCATATATGCAGGAAACACACACACACAAATAAAAAGTTAAAACTTTAAAACTGCATTGGATTATGATTTTACAGAATTTGATACTTGATAAATCCTTTTTACATATTTGTAGGAAATGTTAAAAGATATTTTAGAGATAGTCAAAACACTAGTGTACAGGAGAACAAATTGTAATATTTATATTGAAATATGTATATTTAATATATATTAATATATGTATGTATATATTCATATTCAGGGATGGTGATGACTCCAGCAGTTCTTTGATTGTTTATGATTGTTTTTGCTGTCCTGATATTCTTGTTTGTATGTACGGTTTTGTTTCCTAATTTGTTATTTTTGTTGTTTGTTTTTGACACATGAAGCTGAACAGTATCTACAAGGTTTGTAAAAAATTGTGTTGTGATTTTTATGGGAAATACATCAAATCTGTACAAAGCTCTTGCTTGAATGTATATTTTTAATATATATATATACATATATATTATATATGTGTATATATATGTATATATATATATATATATATATATATATATATATATATACAATTTTCCCTGAACTACTTTTATAATTGCTTTTCATTGGATAAATATTTACCCATATCCATTAAAGTATATATGATTACATTATATATATACATTATCATATATGCATACATTATATATATTCATTTATATATATTGCATATATTTTGCCAGTATTCATTATGTTTACAGAATACAGTTGATTATTTAAATACCCCAGGGTTTTATATATGTAGCACATAATCACATAGGAATGTGTTACCTCTAATTGTTCAAATTTTATTCTCCTAGGTAATTAATTAGTGAAAAACTCTAATCTCCTGCTTCCCAATGCCTTGAGGACAAATATCTGTGCCAAATTTAGAACCAGTGTTTAAGTTTTAAATGTGATGTTCTGTCTGGTATTTTGTGTTTGTCTTAGGGAGTGGCTAAACTTTACTTAAAAATATCCACTACATATAGTGCAAATGAACATTCTTCCAGGGCTATATCTATTGTTTAGCTAGAAAGCAAGAAGATTTCGGTACCTCATTAATCTTAACAAAGAATTCCTGAGTAAATGCATCATTCAGAACCCTCTGCATTTAGGTGAGTTGATTCAGTTCTATATTTCATTTGCATGAGAAAATGATGCCATAGTGTTCTTTACAATGGAAAGCCAAATTTGTGGGTCCTCTAAAAGCTTAAATCCAGCTTTCTTCTTCAATGAAGAATTGATGTTTCCTGTGTATCTATCAAGGAAAGAAACATATTGGATTAAGAGTAAGCTCTAAGGTATTATAACTCTCTGAAGGTAAGTGAGAACCACAGAGTTTTAAATAAAACTAGAATTTGAAGTATAATATGGTGTCATAGACATATAATGTCAGCATTTAAAAAGTTGAGACTAGAATATCAGATTAAAAATTCATTCTTGATTGAGTTCTAAACTTGTGGCAATGGTGGCTACATAGTTATTTGAAGGCCAGTATGGGCTACATACAAGCTGGTATCAGAAACCTAAAATAGCAAAAACAAATGTTGTGGTAGTAGAGAAATGGCAAACATTTTGGCTTATTATGTATAGAGCAGACATATGGACTGTGTAATGTCTATCACAGAGAATGATTCAATAATGCATGAGGACATTGAAAAACAGGAGAAAAATAATGCCTTTTCTTAAGTTAAATATGTTAGTTTTGACAGAGTGTCAAATATTCCAGGGTTTAAAAAGAATGCAGCAGCTTCTTTGAGACTTAATATGTAGAGTCTGGTGGTTTCAAATATCAGAACAATATAGACTTCATGTTTCATTCCAAGAAAATGGAACTCTTTTTTTCTTTTTTATTGAATATTTTATTTATTTACATTTCAGACATTATCCTTTTTCTCCACCCACCCCCTTCCCGAATTCTTAATGTCATGAATGGCAGGTTAGCATCCTTATGTACATTACACACAAGATGTCACATAACCAAGTTTACTGGTTAAAATTGTTCTTTGACAATATCAAAGATGTATAATGCCTTTGTTTACTCTCTCCACCTATTCTTTCTGACCTCAATCTCATCTCTGTCACCCTTTAGACAAATATATGTTTCCACATTCTAGAATTTTTATCTTATATTATAATAGTCTGTATATCCAATTTTGGAACTATGTACTCAACACTGATACACTGATAGACTACTTATTTTTTATCAAACTCAAGCAGGTGATTACCTTTAACCCACAATACAACAATCATTTATAATTCTGCAAGGAATAGAATCATATGAACCTTGATCTGATCCATGAATAATGAAAGCTTCAGTTTGTGCAGAACCAGAACTAACAACTTTAGCTATATTTGCCACATTTGTACTGTGCCCAGAAAATAGTATTTTCACCTTGACTTACAGTGTTTCTCACAGTTTTTCTGTTCTTTATTCCATAGTGTTTCCTGATCCTACAAGGCATGCTATCATGTTCAGGGATCAACTGCCATCAGTTCATTATTCTGAGTGTCTCGAGGAGCCCTGAGCTCCTTAATTCACAATTGTTCACTGCAATGAGTTCTATTTTTAAGGAGGAATATAGCATTTGGTAGAATATTTTAAGTAGTATGGATGGGCTTGTTAAATGAGGCAAGACTGTAGGACTAGCATTGAGACCTGATGTCTGTTACAGTGGAGTGTACAAGAATTGCTGTGGTTTTTTTGAATATTGTTTCTCTGGGTTGAAGGCTATTGTGATCCTATGAAAGGATACTGAAAATGTGTAGGAGAATCTAAAACATGATGCTATTCTCTTTGAGTGTCTATATATATATATATATATATATATATATATATATATATATATATATATACTGTGGCACCTACACCATAGTTCAGGAGAAAACTTTTTTTCTATTTTCTTCCTAAGTGTTTACAGTTGTGTATAAATTTCTGTAGGCTTGATTAGCAGAGATGTTTACTAAAACTTTGCACCTCTTGTACATCATACTACAGTTTACACTTTTTAAGTTCAGAACAAATTTACCTTATAATTATTTTATTTGCAATAGAATCCAACAGTTGCTGGATTATGCAAGAAATTGAGTACTATCACACTTATCTGATCCAAGAGTACTGCCAGCTTCTCTTTCTGTGGATTGAGAACAAACACCTGTAACTATATTTGCCAAAGCTATGCCAGGCTCTGAAGATAACATTTCCCTCTCTTTATTCTTGTCTTTGGGCTCTGTTCCTTCATCCATGCTGTTTCCTGATCCTTCCAGAATCTGCTATCAGTAGCATATTCAGGGATCACACTTAGTCCATTATTCTCACCATGAGGAGCCATGACTTTTTAAAGCAGTTTTATTCATTGCAAAGACTTCTATGCTTAAGGAGAAGAGTATCATTTGTTAGAACATTTCCAGTGGTAGTGATCTGCCCTGGAAATGTGTCAAGAACGTAGTAATTGTATTGAAACATGATGAGCATTGCAGAAGACTGCCCAGGAGTTTCTTTTTTTGTTTTCTTTTGTTTGTTCAAGTAGGAAACTGTTGTATTATCTGACAGTATTATAGAAATATATAGGAGACAAGGAAGTTATCTTCATTGATTTAGTTTCTAAATAATACCCAGAAGCATCTCCCCCATAGTTCAGGGAGACTTTTTAAAAAATGTATTACTAAGTATGAACATCTGTGTATAATTTTCAGAATGCCTGATTATCATGAGATCTGTACCACTTAAGTTGTTATTTCCTGTATAATACACTATACTACTTAAAGTTTACTTAAGTAAACTTTTTTTACTTAAAGTTATTACAAATTTGCCTTGTGACTTATATCATTTTTAAGACATTATATATTGTTGTTTCACAACATGAATATTTGTGTTTTCATTAATATGCATTTTAGGTGAGTGATTGTGACTATGCATGACAGGAGAGGGTATCCCTGGAGATCAGTTCTGGGGAGATCTGAGAATCTGGGCATGGGTGCTGAGAACTGAACTGGTTCCTCTGAAAGAGCAGAGAGCATCTTGAACACTGAGGTATCTCTCCAGTTCAGCTTTTCTTTCAAAGTTTGTTAGAAAAATCTTTGTACTATTGAAGAAATAGATAATAACATTTAAGAGTTTTACGCATCAATTTTAGGAAGCCTCCATTTTGAAAGTTAATTTTGGCAATGATTTAAACTTCATTTAATACTTAAAGTGTGTGTGTGTGTGTGAGTGTGTGTGTGTGTTTTAGATGACTTTATATCTGTGTTACTCATAGCGTAAACACATTTCATTGAAAGATAAATTTTTTTTCATGATTACTTTTTGACTATTTCACCAAAATAGAAGACAGCCATATTTTTCTCATAACATTATAATGAATAACATGACAGTACTCCAAGAATAAAACTTTAATATTAAATACAGATCATTATAACTACAAACATTAAAAATTTCCATGGATTAGTTCTATAATATTTTGAGGGCTTATGTTACTTGAACTGCAAAATACATCAAATTCATGCAAGTTATTGATTAAAGGGGTCATACTCAATAAGACTTGCTGTCTATGAAAGTATAAGCATTTTTGTTAAAATTTTACTTGGTAAATATCTACTTCTTTTTACACAATTATTCCTTCAAATTTTAAGTTAAAGATTTATGTCATTACATATATAATACAGTAAAAATTTGAAATAATAAACAACCTATTATATTTAAGCTATTTTCCTTAAGACCCATCAAATTGCTCAATAACTTTTTGTCTATTGTCACTTTCTCTATTGCAAATAATACTTCTATAATTGATTGATCACTCTTTCCTCTATTTTCCATAGTATTTATAAAAACCAGACCTCTGGAGTGACCTTCATCCTCGTGGGCTTCTCCAAATATCCACACCTCCAGGTGCCCCTGTTCCTCCTGTTCCTGACCATATACACAGTCACTGTGCTGGGGAACCTGGGCATGATTGCCACCATCAGGCTCAGCCCTAAGCTCCACACTCCCATGTACTTTTTCCTTAGTCATCTCTCCTTTTTGGATTTCTGCTACTCCACTGTTGTTACCCCAAAGCTCTTAGAAAACTTGATTGTGGAAGACAGAAGAATCTCCTTCACAGGCTGTGTCATGCAATTTTTCTTTGTATGCATATTTGTGGTGACAGAAACCTTCATGTTGGCAGTGATGGCCTATGACAGGTTTGTGGCAGTATGCAACCCTCTGCTCTACACAGTAGCTATGTCTCAGAAGCTCTGCTGGTCCCTGGTAGCTGCATCATATTCCTGGGGTATAATCTCCTCTTTTGTATTCATATATTTTATGCTGACTTTGGTCTTCTGTGGAACCAAGTTTATAAATAACTTTGTGTGTGAGCATGATGCCATTGTTGCTGTAGCATGCTCTGACCCCTACATTAGTCAGAAAGTCATTTTCATCATTGGTACATTCAATGAGCTAAGCAGTCTGATGATCATTCTCACCTCTTATGTTTTCATTGTCAGCACTGTCATGAAAATGCCTACCACTGGAGGGCGCTACAAAGTCTTCTCCACTTGTGCCTCCCATCTCACTACCATCACTATTTTCCATAGCATACTCATCTGTCTTTACTGTGTTCCCACCACCAAAAGTTCTTGGCTTCTAGTCAAGGTGGCTTCAGTCTTCTACACAGTTATCATTCCCATGCTGAACCCACTTATATACAGTCTCAGGAACAAGGATGTGAAGGATGCAGTTAAGAAACTAATGTGCTCATCTTTGTCATCAATGAAATGTATTCCCTGAATAATTAAGTATTTATTGATTGTTTTGGTTTTCATTCTGAAAAGCAAATAGATCTATTTTTCAGGTATTTTTTTTAGCAAACTTCACAGTGTTATCACATTCCCATATTTAGTATCATAACTTGTAAATTATAAATAAGATTATAGATTGTTAAACCTAGGATTTAAATTAAAATGTCTTACAGTTATTTTAATGAAAATATTTAGGTTTTGAGGAAGATTTTATTGTAATTCATACATCAAAATGTTTCAGATGATATGTATAACTTTATCAAGGAAAATTTCTGAGTTTAAGCTTGAAAGCTATTGAATAGGAAATATTGGTTATGAATGATGCTTTTGTATGAACTATTTGGACTATTTTTGCAAGGATTTTTCTAATTTAAAAACAGAAAAACATAGTTCTTCTGATCTTCAGGCTTGTTTAATTCTTTGTAACAGCATCTCATGATACTAAAGTAGGTCTGTACTCTAAGCTTCCCTAATGTCCAATCCTGTTTTGCAGCTACTGGGTTAAAATTATCCATCACTATACACCCTTTTATTCTTTCACAGAGATTCAAAATTCTCATAGGTAAATTATATTTTATGTAATTTGTATAGGCACTTGCTAACAAACATGTATCTTAACCCATATAAATTTAACAATTTTTTAGTATTTCTGTGTAGCTTTATCTCTGTACTTTCTTATTGACATTCTTATTTGAATACTGTCTAGTAAGTATTTATGGACGTCTAGATCATTTCTATTTTAGTAAAATATAATAAGCACCATGTTGACGTAACTAGTACAAATTTGCATGATTTCTTCTTTGATAAAAAGGAACAATACTTAACAATAATATTAACAGACCGGCATTCATTAGTAGCAAATTGCTGAAGTTTCCTTGACATTAACTTTTGAGCATCTTGTAGTATTATATGGGGCTAGTTTGATAATAGTCTTCAGTATTGGTTCTTCCTTGATCCATGGGGCTACTGGTTTTGTTGGATGGAAATTCACATTAACTAAAAATATCCTAAAAATGTAGACTAATTTCCTGTTAGGTTTTTGTGAATTATTTTAGTACTTCATGTATCAGGGATAATGTAAGAATATTACCCACAACTCGTAATACTACAGTGTTCTGAACCAGCAACTCAGAGTAGAATGTATAGTGAATCATTAAGTTAAACCATTTTATTATTTATAAAATACACTTATTTCTATAATTTTTATTGATAATCATATTAATATATAACATAGAAATGACAATGTTCAATGATTTTACTAAACCTTTCAAATTACTGACTGCAAGGAGCCAAGAAGAAGAAGCTAAAAACTAGTAGTGATCTTCCTGAGATGGGTCTTCCTTTGACGGAAAGCTACAATTCATTTACTTGCTCCTGTAGTCAAGGCCCAGGAGAATTTCATTTTAGGAAATATTCTTTCTATTAATATGCCTTTTCTGTTATTATTAAATATACATTGCAATCTCTGGATATTAGTCCACCCTTTTGAGCAGAATTCTACAGAACAACAAACTATACTGTCTTGTAGTGATTCTATATATAAAAATAGATGACTTTTAATTCTTAATGATGATCTTATAAAAATTTTAAAAATTATATTAGCAATTATTAAGCTCTTTTATAATAGGACTACTTTTAGGTTCTCTGATAATCAAATCTGAATTGAGAACTCTGCCTGTCTTCAAGTATCATGAGGTAATTGCTCCTGAGAAAGCAAGCAGGGATCTACTATTAATTCAAGAGGTTGTAAATCCATTAACCAAAGGTCATAAAAAGTGAATTAATGATTTACTAAAAGTACAAGGACAGAAGATAAAAATATTGACTGGGTTTATCTATACAAAACTTTACTAATTACATATTCACAAAAGTTATGGTTTTTAACCTTCCTTGTACCTGTTGAGCTTAAGACAGGTGATGAATATTTAGCCAAATAATAACTCCTAATGGATATGCATATTAAACACTTTATGTTGTAAAGTTCTTATTCAATTTATGATTTGAATCTATGTATAAACATGTGATGATCTTTTTACCATGTGTTCATGTATTCAAAAAGATGTATAAGTGTTGAGGACAAAGAGAAAAATATCCCTTTTCCACCTTTTCTTGAAAACCTTTTTCTCCCTTTTCTTAGAGAAATTTCTTAGGAAACCCTTTAAAGAATACTTATAAATTAAGGCTAAAATTACTTTTCAAAGTATTTCTTTTTCTTCCTGCAACTTCAACTAGCAGGACAGATAATACAAAGACTACTTTACTTAATCCTCTGCTGTTTTAGGATGAGGTGCTAAGCAGTTTCTCTCCTTAGAGGAACTCAGAAGGCAGGTCATCTACTGAAACAGTGACTTAGACTTAAGATAGGTAAATGTTTTACTATTATACAGCATCCTTAAATATCTTGTAAGACCAAGTCTTACCACCTCAGACCTTCTTCCTCCCCCTCTGCTTGTAGAAGAACCAAAAAGGAAAGAACTGTCAGTGCTGGCCACTGGCAATTGACATACATTTTAATGCTTTAATCCTTTGGGTATTTCCAATTAAGTGTGAAACCTTCCCATTAAATCTTCTGTACATTTCAAGTCACCATACAGTTTACCAACTGAATTTACAGGTATTTTCTTTGTTTAATGAGGGATTAAAATAGAATTTCCCTGTGAAATCCTTGGGTGATCTGGAACTTGCTCTGTAGACTATGCTGACCTCACAAATATCCACATGCTCTGTCTTCCAGTACTGATATTAAAGCCATTTCCTAACACAGCTGGTAGGTTTGGTCTTGTGCTCTTATTTATTCAAATATTACATACTGTCCCATAAGATCTGGTTGCCTCTGGTAAGGAAATCCTCATGTATACCAAGTGATGTTTTGTAAAATCTGCTCCCCAATTTAAAGTTAATTTGTTAATAAAAAATTAGAACCTGTGATTGTGTAGTATGGAGAAAAAGGTGAGATTTGATAATCCAGTGAGGGGTCTCAGGAGAAACTAAGGATAATTTAAAAAGACATAAAGAAAGGAGGCTGCCATTGAGAAGTGATACACCATGAGCAAAGATATGGCCAGGAGAAACAAGTAACAAGGGACATATGGCTGCGATATAAGTTAATAGAATCAAAACCTGATCAATACAGCTAGTAAATAAAATATCTGTATTGGGTGTGTTTCATATAGGTTAACTAGAATATACTAATCCCTTTATATACAGCTCTGCTATATTTTAAAATATTGTATACTTAAATCTATTAAATACCATTTATATATTACCCCAATTAAATTCTATTTTCATATACAAAAGAACATTTTTTTTTTTTTGGTTTTTCAAGTAAGGGTTTTTCTATGTAGCCCTGGCTGTCCTGGAACTCACTCTGTAGACCCTGTTGTCCTCGAACTCAGAAATCTGTCTGCCTCTATATCCCAAGTGCTGGGATTAAAGGCATGCAACACCACTGCCAATCCAAAAGACAATTTTGAATGAAGTGTAAGTAGGATGATATAATCTTATATATCTTGGTTACTCATTTCCTATTGTACTCTGGGAAGAAAGGGGCTCAAAAATAAAGGTTTACCAATCATCTCTGATTAAAATACATCTGAGAGAGGATTAACATCTAGAACATAAAATAAAATGAAGAAAAAAATTACTTTGCAATGGAATGGTTTCCAAAATACATATAAGCTCCCAATAAACATTTTTAAATATGTTCATCATTCTGAGACATAATAAAAAAAATTGACAACCATATTGAGATTACATGTAACTTTAGGCAAAGTAACTAATATGTAGGGAACAATGACAATCAGAACTCATGAGGATACTTGGATAGGGGAATATTTATTCATAGTTGTAGGGCATATAAACAGGTACAGATACTTCAGTGTGGAATGTTGTAATAAATTCAAAAATAGAACTTTCTCATATCTCAGATATGCAACTCTGGAGTGTACTCTAAATGCTCTGGATCCCCCTACAGACAACCTTACTCATTGGTTCTCATTGATCATCTAGTTAAAAGGGTGAGGTATATAACCACTCTAGGTGCCCACAAGTAAATTTACAGATATTTAAATTATAGTACATACATAAAATTTGTTTATTCATCTGCAATGAAAATAAAATTATGAAATGAACAGAAAAATGGATGAAATTGGAAAAAGCATATTAAGTGATCTAACTTAGGCCTAGATTAGTGTGTGTTCTTTAACATATGCCAATCCTTTCATCTATTGGTTATACATTTTTTAAATTGGAGTGCATGTTAAGCCCAGGAATTCAAAAAGAGATCAATAGAAGATGATGGATGAAAGAGGCCTAAAGTTAGGGGGATAGCAGAACACCAGTGATCTGAATGAAGCAGAGAGGAATACCACATTTAGAAGGCTGAGACAGGAATGGGATATGGGAGTTGGAAAGAGTAAAGGGTTGAGATAGTGTATAGCAAAACAAAGAAATGTAGAAAAGAATCAGTGGAAACTTCCTACTTTGTTAGTATATTAAACATCTAAAGAACCTAGATTCGTTAAAGAAAAAAAGCATTTAAATGGATGTACCATATAAGGCTAGATGACATGACTATGAGAAATCAAAGATAATTTGAGAACAATCTCAGTATCAAATGTAGAATTGCTGTGCATGAGCTGGTGGTAGTCATGGAGGAAGTAAAAAAGGCCCCATATAGAACAGGCTATTGGTTTCCATCACATGTTCATCTTAGGATGCAGTTGCTGAAGATACAAAAAGCTTTGTCTGTTTGGCAGTGAAAAACCAGCCTGTTTAACAGGTACTTTCCATTCTGCTGGATATTTTTCACAGTACAGGAATGATCTATCTAAGCAAATAGTGAGAAAATTCACTAGGGTTCCTACATATCTGTGGACCACATCAGGTACAAAACTCATTTTTCTATAAAGACATATACAGTAGTACATGAGAGCATGGCTCCTACAGGCTTAATCAAGTTAGTTCTGTTTGGAAGCAGATGACTTCTGTTGGAAATCAATAGCCTGTTGAATTGTGGGATCTTTTGTCTTCCTCCATAACCAATTTATAAGTGGTTCTGTGTGAGTGTGTGTGTGTCTGTGTGTGTGTGTGTGTGTGTGTGTCTGTCTGTCTGTCTGTCTGTCTGTCTGTCTTATATTGTATATAGTGTAAGCAGCCTTTTCTTGGCTTGTTCATAAGCCAAAGAGAAAAAGAGTACTGCTGTTTCAGCTACATAAATATGATGTTATATTGCATTTTAAGCAAATATTTTTATTCCTGTAGATTAGTGCTCCTCACAGCCTCTATCAGTGAAGGCTTGTTGTTGTTGCTGTTGTTGGCCATAGTTATTGCAGAAACAGATTGTAGGTCTAAATGCAGACAATGTGACTCTGGACTGTTCATCACTAAATAGAACAACATCCTTTCCAAGGCTCAAGGATTATTGTGGAAGTAGTGCAGAAAGAATGTAAGAGAGAGAAGTTTTGACAAGAATGCTGTAAATCCATGTTTTCTGGACATAATTTAAACTTTCCATTCATGGTCATAAGGTATCTGTGGTTATTTGCACAACACTAGCCCAAGATTTGAATCTTCATTCCTTAATTATGCATGAGGTAAAGTATCATGAGCTCCAACCTTGACTGATTGATGTGAGAGGATCCTATATCCTCTATAGGTGAAGGTATACCTGGTTATTGATTTGCATAAGAGAGCAGGCTAAGAATGTCAGTAAGCAGCATTTCTCCTTGGCCTGCTTCAGTCCTTGCCTCCAGATTTTGCTTAAGTTTGTCCTTTGACTTCCTTTATTGATGGACTGTAAAAAACAAGTAAGCTAAATAGACCCCTTCCATGTGCAATTTTGGTGTTTTTTTTTTTTGCTGTTTTATAAGTCTATCAAAAGCAAATTAGAATCTCGTCATATCTGTAACTGATGAGATTAGTGGGCTTAGAATGTGAATATGTAGATAGAAATAAAATTGTTGAAGAAATAAAAGAAAATCATTTGTAATTGTAATGTTTCAACAAAATATATTAATTGGTGTTTGAACTTATAGAACAAGATATTGATATTACAATGTAATACAGGAGTGATGATGCATATATTTTATCTATTTAATACTAGCAATATCTTGTTATGTTAAGTTTAAATTAACTAAGTTATACTTAATCTTTTATTAGCATATATTACATATAGTTATGGGCTATCTTACGTTATTTTGTGCATGAACATAACCTATTTTTATCACCTTAATAGCTAATTACTTCTTCTTGTTGCAGTTTTATTCCACTGATTCTTTCTTATTTGCAACATAATTTGGTATTCCCTTCTTACCTGCTTGCACAATCGTTCAACTATCACCAACATCCTATATAATGACATATGTCTTACTTTAAATCAATGTGTTTTACATATTTAAGACAATATGATTTACAAAAAACAATGACAATTAGACATTTTCTATATGCTTTTATGTAAACCACAGCACCTGCTGAATAATGAATTATCTTCATAATTCCTTTCCTAATTTGTGAATACTATTGTCATTTTTTTCCTTAAATACTTATGGTAGTGAAACACTAGGAAGAAAAAGAAGAAAATTGCTTCTTTATTAAGAAGAAAATAACATAACTGCAAATGCATAATCAGTAGTCATCGATGGTGGTTGGATTTGGCTTGGCCTAGGGAGTGGCACTGCTAGGAGGAGTGGCTGTGTTGGAAGAAATATATCACTGTGGGACTGTGGGGATGGGCTTTGAGAGAACCTCCTCCTAGTTGCCGGGGAGCCAGTCTTCTCCTGCTGGTCTTTGGTTTAAGTTTTAGAACTCTCAGCTTGTCTCATGTCTCACCATGCTTGTCTAGACACTGCCATGCTTTCTGCCATGATGATAATGGACAATGGACTGAACCTCAGCACCTATTAGCCAGCCCCAAGTAAATATTGTTCTTAGTAAGAATTACTTTGTTATAGGTGTCACTTCACAGTGATGGAAAGCCCTAAGACACCAAACTTATATACAATTGAATAAATGATTGAGAAAGAAGTTAAATGATACTTTTTACAATAGCCTAATATAATATATGTTATAGCAAATGTAACCAAGGAGTTGAAAGACTTGTATGATAAAAGCTTCACGTTTTGAAATAAGAAATTGAAGTAAATATCAGAAAATGGAAAGATGTCCCATACTCTTCCGTGTGATCAACATAGAAAAATGTCCATTCAATCAAAAACAATGTATACATTTAATGTAATTCCCATCTAAATATCAACACAATTTTTTACACACCTCATAAGTGTACTGTTCAACTTTATATAAAAATACAACAAAAACAATGAAAAAGGGAACAAAACAGAACACAACAATATCAGGACAGCTAAAACAATCATGACGGTGAAAGAACTTTTGGAGCCATCACCACCCCTGATTTAAAGTTGTGCTACAAAAATACAGTAATAAATTCTCTATAATATTATTTTATAGTGAGTGTTAATAATGAGATGATGGCACAAAATAGATGACTCTGTGTTTGAATACATATCCTCCTCTTCCAATAGATGCAAATAAAATCTGTCTATTTCTACAACTCCAGAATTAGATTCTATTGGGCAGTGAGGACACACTCATCTGTACATTCATTACCCCCTCAGACATGTTCACACATAAAAGAGTGGGTGAAAATTGGAAATATGGCTAATTGGTTTAAAACACTAGTTGCTTATGCTGAGGGCCCATGTTCAAATCACAGATTCTACCAAGTACTTACATTACAATTCACCACAGTTCCACAGAATCTCTACATATTTTTGGCTAGCAGGCATATCTAGGATGCACAGGCATATATGCCAGAAAAAAAAAAAAAACACATACAAATAAAAAGTCAAAATTTTAAAAATGCATTGGATAATGATTTTACAGAATTTGACATTTGATTAGTCCTATTTACATATTTGTAGAAAATGTTATAATTTTAGGGATAGTCAAACACTAGTGTACAGGAAAACAAATTGTAATATATATTAAAATATAAATATTCAATATATAAATATAAATACATATACACATATACACATACACGTATACATATTCAGAGATGGTGATGCCTCCAGCAGTTCTCTGATTGTTTATGATTGTTTTAGCTGTCCTGATATTGTTGTTTGTGTGTACTGTTTTGTTGCCTCTTTTGTTATTTTTGTTGTTTGTTTTTGTCACAAGAAGCAGAAGAGTATATACAAGGTTTGTAATATGTTGTGTTGAGATTTTGATGGGAAATACATCATATCTGTATATTGTTCTTGGTTGAATGGGCATTTTTAATATATATATGTTATATATGTTATATATAATATATATTATATATATACAATTTTTCCCTGAACTACTAATATAACTGTTTTTCATTGTGTAAATATTTACTCATATCCATTAAAGTATATATAATTACATTATATATAGATTTTCATATATGCATACATTATATATTCATGTATATATACTGCATATATACTTTAACATTAATCATTATTATTACAAAATACAGTTGATTAATTAAATGCCCCAGGGCTTTTCATATGTAACAAACAATCACATAGAACTTTGTTACCTCTAATTGTTCAAATCTTATTCTCCTAGGTAATTATACAGTGAAAACTTCTAATCTCTTGGTTCTCAATTACTTGAGGACATATATTTGCACCAAATTTAGAACCAGTGTTTAATTTTTAAATGTGATGTTCTGTCTGATATTTTGTGTATGTCTTAGGGAGTGCCTAAACTCCATTTAAAACACCCACTAGATATACTGCAGATGAACATTCTTCCTGGGCTATATCTATTGTTTAACTAGTAAGCAAGAAGATTTTGGTACCTCATTAATCTTAACAAAGAATTCTTGAGTAAATGCATCATTCAGAACCCTCTGTATTTAGGTGAGTTGGTTCAGTTCTGTTATTTCATTTGCATGAGAAAATGAGGCCATAGTGTTCTTTACAATGGAAAGCCAAATTTGCGGGTGCCCTAAAAACTTAACTCCAGCTTTCTTCTTCAATGAAGAATTGATGTTTTCTTTGTTTCTAGCAAGGAAAGAAACATCTTGGAATAATAGTAAATTCTAAGGTATTGTAACTCTGTGCAGGTAAGTGAGAACCACAGGGTTTTATATAAAACTAGAATTTGAAGTATAATATGGTATCATAGATATGTAATCTCAGCATTTAAAAAATTGAGACTAGAATATCAGATTAAAAATTCATTCTTGATTGAGTTCTAAACTTGTGGCAAAGTGTGGCTACATAGTTATTTGAAGGCCAGTATGGGCTACGTACAAGGTGGTATCAGAAATATCAGATTAAAAATTCATTCTTGATTGAGTTCTAAACTTGTGGCAAAGTGTGGCTACATAGTTATTTGAAGGCCAGTATGGGCTACATACAAGCTGGTATCAGAAACCTGAAATAGCATAAACAATATGTTGTGGTAGTAGAGAAATGGCAAAAATTTTGGTGGATTATGTATGGAGAAGACAAATAGACTGTGTAATATCTTTCACAAAGAATGATTCAATAATGCATGAGGATATTGAGAAACATGAGAAAAATAATGCCTTTTGTTAAACTAAATGTTAGTTATAACAGGGTGTCAAATATTCCAGGATTTAAAAGTAATGCATCAGTTTTATTGAGACTGAATATGTAGAGCATGGTGGTTTAAAAAATCAGAACAATATAGACTTCATGTTTCATTCCAAAAGAAAAAAATGGAATTCTTTTTTTCTTTTTTATTGAATCTTTTATTTATTAACATTTCAGACATTATCCTTTCTCTCCATCACCCCGCCCCAATACTTAAAGTCATAAATGGCAGGTTAGCATCCTTATGTATCAAAATGTCACATAAAATAGTTTTACTGGTTAAGATTGTTCCTTGACAATATCATATATGTACAGTCCCTTTAATTACTCTATCTACCTATTTTTTCTGACCTCAATCTCATCTCTGTCACCCTTTAGACAAATTTATATTTCCACATTCTAGAATTTTTATTTTATTTTATAATCGTCTGTATATCTGATTTTGGAACTATGTAATGGACATTGATGGACTACTTATTTTGTATCAAACTGAAGCAGGCGATTACATTTAATCCACAATACAACAATCATTTATAATTCTGCAAGGAGTAGAACTGAATGAACCTTTATCTGATCCATGAATACTGACAGCTTCAGTTTGTGCACAACCAGTACAAAGACCTTACCTATACTTGCCACATCTGTACTGTGCCCAAAGTAGTATTTTTACCCTGACTTACAATATTTCTTATAGTTTTTCTGTTCTTTTCCCCATAGTGTTTCCTGATCCTCCAAGTCATGCTATCATGTTCAGGGATCAACAGCCATCAGTCCATTATTCTTAGTGTCTTGTGGAGCCCTGAGCTTCTTAATTCACTATTGTTCACTGCAATGAGGTCTATTCTTAAGGAGGAATATAGAATTTGGTAGAATATTTTAAGTAGTATGGATGTGCTTGTTAAGTGAGTCAAGACTGTAGGACTTACATTGAGACCTGATGTTTGTTACAGTGGACTGTTAAAGAACTGCTGTAGTTTTCCAATATTGTTTCTCTGGGTTGGTGACTATTGTGATCCTATGAAAGAATTATGAAAATGTGTAGGAGAATCTAAAACATGATGCTATTCTCTTTGTGTGTTTACATATATCCTGTGCGACCTACACCGTAGTTCAGGAGAAAACTTTTTTTTAAATTTTCTTTCTAAGTTTGTACAGTTGTGTGCATATTTTTGTAGGCTTGATTAGCAGAGTTGGTTACGAAAACTTTGCATGTCTTATACATCATACTACAGTATACACATTTTAAGTTCAAAATAATTTTACCTTATAATTATTTCTTTTGCAATAGAATCCAACAGTTGCTAGATTATGCAAGAAATTGAATTCTCTGGACCCTTACCTGATCCATGCCAGCTTCTCTTTGTGTGGAGTGAGCACAAACACCTGTAACTATATTTGCCACATCTATGCCATGTCCTAAACATAACTTTTCCCTCTCTTTCTTCTTGTCTTTGGGCTCTGTTCCTTCATCCATGCTGTTTCCTGATCCTTCCAGAATCTGCTTTCAATAGCATATTCAGGGATCACACTTAGTCCATTATTCTTACCATGGGGAGCCATGACTTTTCAAAGCAGTTTTATTCGTTGCGAAGATTTCTATAGCTGAGGAGAAGAGCAGTATTTGATAGAGGACTTCAAGTGGTAGTGATATTCTTTGGAAATGTGGCAAGAATGTAGTAATTGTGTTGAAACATGATGACCATTGCAGAATACTGCCCAGGAGTTTCTTTTGTTTTCTTTTGTTTGTTTGAGTAGGAAACTGTTGTATTATCTGAAAGTATTATGGAATATATGGGAGAAGAGGAAGTTATCTTCATTGATTTAGTTTCTAAATAATACTCGGAAGCATCTCCCCCATAGTTCAGGGAGACTTTAAAAAAAAAAAAACTTTATTTCTAAGTGTGAACATCTATGTATAATTTTCAGAATGCCTGATTATCACAAAATCTTTACCACTTAAGCTGTTATCTCCTGTATAACACACTATACTACATTTTTCTTAAATTTCATTACAAATTTGTCTTCTGCCTTATTTCATTTTAAGACATTATATATTGTTATTTCACAAATGTATATTTAAGTTTACATTAATATGCATTTTTAGGTGCATGAGAGTGACTATGTATGACAAGAGAGGGTGTCCCTGGAGCTAAGTTCTGGAGAGATTTGAGAATCTGGGCATGGGTGTTGAGAACTGAACTGGTTCCTCTGAAAGAGCGGAAAGTGTCTTGAACACTGAGGTATCTCACCAGTTCATCTTTTCTTTCAAAGTTTGTTAGAAAAATCTTTTTACTACTGAAGAAATGGATAATTACATTTAAGAGTTTTAGGCATCAATTTTAGGAAGCCTCCATTTTGATACTCAATTTTGGCAAAGCTTTGAACTTCATTTAAAACTTAAAATGGTGTGTGTGTTTGTGTGTATTTGTGTGTGTGTGTTTGCATTTTAGTTGACTTTATATCTGTGTCACTCATAGCATAAACACATTTTATTGAAAGAGAATTTTTCTTTTCGTGATTACTTTTTGACCATTTCCACAAAACAGAAGACAGCCATATTTTTCTCGTCACATTATAATGAATAACATAACAGTACTCCAAGAATAAACCTTTAGTATTAAAAAAAGTTCATTATAACTACAAACATTAAAAATTGCCATGGACTAATAATATAACACTTTTTGAGCTTATGTTACTTGAACTGCAAAATATATCAAATTCATGCAAGTGATTGATTAAAGGGGTCATACTCAATAAGACTTGCTGTCTATGAAAGTAGAAGCATTTTTTACTAAAATTTTACTTGTTAAATATCTACTTGTTTTTCACAATTGTTCCTTCAATATTTTAAGTTGAAGATTTATGTCATTACATATATAATATAGTAAAAATTTGAAATAATAAACAACCTTTTATTTTTAAGCTATTTTCCTGAAGACCCATCAAACTGCTCAATAACTTTTTGTCTATTGTCACTTTCTCTCTTACAAATAATACTTCACTAATTGATAGATCACTCTTTCCTCTATTTTCCATAGTTACTATGAAAACCAGACCTCTGGAGTGACCTTCATCCTCGTGGGCTTCTCCGAATATCCACACCTCCAGGTGCCCCTGTTCCTTCTGTTCCTGACCATATACACAGTAACTGTGCTGGGGAACCTGGGCATGATTGCCACCATCAGACTCAGCCCTAAGCTCCACACTCCCATGTACTTTTTCCTTAGTCATCTCTCTTTTGTGGATTTCTGCTACTCCACTGTTGTCACCCCAAAACTCTTAGAAAACTTAATTGTGGAAGACAGAAGGGTCTCCTTCACAGGCTGCATCATGCAATTCTTCCTTGTATGCATATTTGTGGTGACAGAAACCTTCCTTTTGGCAGTGATGGCCTATGACAGGTTTGTGGCAGTATGTAACCCTCTGCTCTACACAGTAGCTATGTCTCAGAAGCTCTGCTGGTCCCTGGTAGCTGCATCATATTCCTGGAGTATAATTGCTTCTTTTGTATTCGTATATTTTACGTTGACTTTGGTGTTCTGTGGAACCAAGTTCATAAATAACTTTCTGTGTGAGCATGATGCCATTGTTGCTGTAGCCTGCTCTGACCCCTACATTAGTCAGAAGGCTCTTTTCATCCTTGGTACATTCAATGAGCTAAGCAGTCTGATGATCATTCTCACCTCTTATGTTTTCATTGTCATCACTGTCATGAAAATGCCTACCACAGGAGGGCGCTACAAAGTCTTCTCCACCTGTGCCTCCCATCTCACTACCATAACTATTTTCCATAGCATTCTCATCTGTCTTTATTGTGTTCCCACCACCAAAAGTTCTTGGCTTCTGGTCAAGGTGGCTTCAGCCTTCTACACAATCATCATCCCCATGCTGAACCCACTTATATACAGTCTCAGAAACAAGGATGTGAAGGATGCAGTTAAGAAACTAATGTGCTCATCTTTGTCATCATGAAATGTATATTTTGTATGCTTTCAATACATTAAAATCATATAAGAAATGTCTAATTGTCATTGTTTTTGTAAAACATATTGTTTTAAATGTGTAAAAGACATTGTTTTAAAGTAAGACATATGTCATTATATATGATGATGTTGATGATAGTTGAACAGGTTGGGCAAGCAGATAAGAAAGGAATGCCAAATTACGTTAAAATTAAAAAATAATCAGTGGGATTAAAAATACAACAAGAGAAAGTAATTAGCTGTTAATATGATCAAAATATGTTATGTTCATGCACAAAATACAGTAAGACAACCCATAACTATATGTAATATATGCTAATAAAAGATTAAGTATAACTTAGTTAAAATAAAACTAACATAAGGAAATAGATATTAGTAATATTAAATAGGTAAAATATATGTATTATCACTCCTATATTATAATTGTAATATCAAGATCTTGATATTACAGATATCTTCAGAGTGGGATCCAAGACAACCAGGGCTACATAGAGAAACCCTGTCTTGAAAAAAAAAATGTTCTTTTGTATATGAAAATAGAATTTAATTGGGGTAATATATAAATGGTATTTAATAGATTTAAATGTACAATATTTCAGAATCTCTAGCAGAGCTGTATGTAAAGGGATTAGTATATTCTAGTTAACTTATATGAAACAAACCCAATACAGATATTTTATTTACTAGCTGTATTGATCAGGTTTTGGTTCTATTAACTTATATTAACTTATATCGCACCCATATGTCCCTTATTACCTGTTTCCCCGGCCATGTGGTTTTTGCTCATGGTCTATCACTTCTCAATGGTAGCCTCCTCTCTTTATGTCTTTTTAAATTATCCTTGGTCTCTCCTGAGACCCCTCACTGGATTATCAAATCCCACCTTTCTCTCCATTCTACACAATCACAGGTTATAATTTTTTTATTAACCAATTAACTTTAAATTGGGGAGCAGATTTTAGAAAACATCACTTGGTGCACATGAGGATTTCCTTACCAGAGGCAACCAGATCTTATGGGACAGTATGTAATATTTGAATAAATAAGAGTACAAGACCAAATCTACCAGCTGTGCTGGGAAATGGCTTTAATATCAGTACTGGAAGACAGAGCATGTGGATATTTTTGAGGTCAGCATAGTCTACAGAGCAAGTGCCAGATCACCCAACAATTTCACAGGGAAATTCTATTTTAATCCCTCATTAAACAAAGAAAATACCCGTAAAATCAGTTGGTAAACTGTGTGGTGATTTGAAATGTACAGAAGATTTAATGAGAAGATTTCACACTTAATTGGAAATACCCAAAGGATTAAAGCATTAAAATGTATGTCAATTGCCAGTAGCCAGCACTGACAGTTCTTTTCTTTTTGGTTCTTCTTCAAGCAGAGGAGGAGGAAGAAGGTCCAAGGGGGTAAGACTTGGTCTTACAAGATATTTAGGGATGCTGGATAATAGTAAAACATTTACCTATCTTAAGTCTAAGTCACTATGTTTCAGTAGATGACCTGCCTTCTGAGTTCCTCTAAGGAGAGAAACTGCTCAGCACCTCATCCTAAAAAAGCAGAGAATTAAGTAAGGTAGCCTTTGTTTTATCTGTCCTGCTAGTTGAAGTTGCAGGAAGAAAAATGTATACTTTGAAAAGTAATTTTAGCCTTAATTTATAATTTCACTTTAGTTTCCTAAGAAATTTCTCTAAGAAAAGGGAGAAAAGGACTTTCAAGAAAAGGGGGAGAAGGGATTTCTTTTCTATTTGTCCTCAACACTTATACATCTTTTTGAATACATGATCACATGGTAAAAAGTTCATCACATGTTTATACATAGATTCAAATCATAGCCGGGCGGTGGTGGTGCACGCCTTAAATCCCAGCACTTGGGAGGCAGAGGCAGGCGGATTCCTGAGTTTGAGGCCAGCCTGGTCTACAGAGTGAGTTCCAGGACAGCCCGGGCTATACAGAGAAACCCTGTCTCGAAAAACCAAAAAAAAAAAAAAAAAAAAAA